>NC_088870.1:37292173-37969574 GCF_032884065.1 Artemia franciscana
ATCAATGCTTGAAAGATTTGCGAGGGAAGTCGAAACCCTTTGGCAGCACATTAATATTGCTTGCGGGAGATTTCAGGCAAACATTACCTATAATACCTAAATCAACTCCTGCAGACGAAATGAATGCTTGCCTGAAAAATTCTAATTTATGGGCACACGTAAAAACATTAAAATTAACTACAAATATGCGTGTCCGATTGCAAAACGATGACTCTGGTCAAACATTTTCAGATCAGTTGCTGGCAATGGGAAACGGAAAGCTCCCAGTAGACTCAATTTCAAGACGTATACAACTACCTGCTGATTTCTTTAATTTAGTGACGTCCAAAAATGAATTGATTGAAAAAGTATTTCCGAATATTCTAAAAAATTATAAAAATAATAAATGGCTAAGTGAAAGAGCGATTCTCGCACCCAAAAATATAGACGTCCACGAAATCAACAATATTGTTTTGACCAAGATTCGAGACCAGGCAGTCCTTTACAAGTCAGTCGACACAGTTTTGGAACCAAATGAAGCGGTTAATTATCCATCTGAATTTTTAAATTCCATAGATCTTTCAGGGTTTCCACCACACGTGCTACAACTAAAAATAGGCGTACCAATAATACTTTTAAGAAATATAAATCCACCAAAGCTTTGCAATGGCACTCGACTTGCCGTAAAAAAAACAATGGAAAACCTAATAGAGGCCACAATCTTGACAGGGCCTTTTGAGGGTGAGGCTGTTCATATTCCTCGCATTCCCATGATTCCAACGGATCTGCCTTTTCAATTTAAAAGATTGCAATTCCCAATTCGATTAGCATTTGCAATCACCATTAACAAAGCTCAAGGTCAATCATTAGAAAAATGTGGTATAGATCTTAATACTGATTGTTTTTCCCATGGACAATTGTACGTTGCATGTTCGAGGGTCGGTAAACCTGACAATCTATTTATATGCAGCGACAATTGGACAGCGAAGAATGTTGTATATTCGCAAGTTTTACGCAGTTAATTTGTATTTTGGAACCAAATGAAGCGGTTAATTATCCATCTGAATTTTTAAATTCCATAGAACCTTCAGGGTTTCCACCACACGTGCTACAACTAAAAATAGGCGTACCAATAATACTTTTAAGAAATATCAACCCACCAAAGCTTTGCAATGGCACGCGACTTGCCGTAAAAAAACAATGGAAAACCTAATAGAGGCCACAATCTTGACAGGGCCTTATGAGGGTGAGGCTGTTCTTATTCCTCGCATTCCCATGATTCCAACGGATCTGCTTTTTCAATTTAAAAGATTGCAATTCCCAATTCGATTAGCATTTGCAACCCCCATCAACAAAGCTCAAGGGCAATCACTAGAAAAATGCGGTATAGATCTTAATACAGATTGCTTTACCAATGTACAATTGTATGTTGCATCTTTGAGGGTCGGTAACCTGACAATCTATTTATACGCACAGACAATGGGACAGCGAAGACTGTTGTATATTCACAAGTTTTACGTAGTTAATTTGTATTGTATCTATCTATCTATCTATCTATATAAAGACGAGTTGTGTGTATGCATGTTTGTTTGTTTGTAAAAAGAGCGTTTGCATATGACGTCATTATTAGTACATACGGCTTTGTATATGGACAGACAATGGGAAAGCCAAGAATGTTGTATATTCGCAATTTTTACGTAGTTTGAAACACATATATAAATCTATCTATATTCACAGGTGGGACACAGGGACACAACTACAATGGCGCGTAACTAATATGGCGCGTAACGACTTACGCGCGCGGGGGGGCATGGGGGGGGGGGGCGCGAAGCGCCCCACCAACTAGGTGTTGGGGTGGCGCGAAGCGCCACCCCAACAGCTTGTCTTTTTATAAATTTGAGTGAATGTATGATGAGGTGTCAATTTTGGCCAATGTGGGATGGAAATGATTCTTGAATTGTGGAAACGGTAATTTGTATTGGGAATTTGTACTTTATTTCGAGAAACAAATACACTCAATATGCTAATTTTTTCTCCAAGCACGATTTTGCAAAAGTTAAATTTTTATTTCAAGAATGTAGTTAGAGGGGCTGGTTGATCTCCACGCATTTAGGCTAACCCTAAGTATGGTACTAAAAACAAACAGAAACTAAATAAAAAACTACTATTTTTTCAAATGAACGTAAAGAGCGACATTAATACTGAAAATGAAAGGAAATTCTTTGGTACATGAAGTACGTAGCCTCCTCCTTAGCCCCTGCTCTTTTAATATATATATATATATATATATATATATATATATATATATATATATATATATATATATACTAGCTGTTGGGGTGGCGCTTCGCGCCACCCCAACACCTAGTTGGTGGGGGCGCTTCGCGCCCCCCCCAAGCCCCCCCGCGCGCGTAAGTCGTTACGCGCCATAATAGTTACGCGCCATTGTAGTTGTGTCCCTATGTCCCACCTGTGAATATAGATATATATATATATATGGTTTTAACTACGTAAAACTTGCGAATATACAACATTCTTTGCTGTCCCATTGTCTTTGCATATAAATAGATTGTCAGGTTTACCGACTCTTGAACATGCAACATATAATGGTCCATGGGAAAACAATCTGTATTCAGATCTATACCTCATGATTCTAATGATTGCCCTTGAGCTTTGTTGATGGTGATTGCTAATCGACCATTCCCTGTCCCGGTGTCCCGGTCGTCATTTACATCCCCCTGTTTCCCCCGGTGTCCCCGTTGTAGTTGTGTCCCTGTGTCCCGGTCGTCATTTATATTCCCTGTGTCCCGGTCGTCATTTGTATCCCGGTGTCCCGGTCTGTATATACATTCGTTTTTTAGTTTTGTTTTTCTCCTTTATTTTTTTCCTTTTTTTTTTCTTTTTTAGCTTATTTAGATTTTTAGATTTTTTAGTTTTTTTATTAGTTTTTAGTTTTTTTTTCTTTTAGTTTTTTTGTCCCGGTCGTCATTTATATCCCCCTGTTTTCCCCCGGTGTCCCGTTGTAGTTGTGTCCCTGTGTCCCGGTCGTCATTTATATTCCCTGTGTCCCGGTCGTCATTTGTATCCCGGTGTACCGGTCTGTATATACATTCGTTTTTTAGTTTTGTTTTTCTCCTTTATTTTTTTCCTTTTTTTTTCTTTTTTAGTTTATTTAGATTTTTAGATTTTTTAGTTTTTTTATTAGTTTTTAGTTTTTTTTTCTTTTTAGTTTTTTTGTAGTTTTTACCTTCTTTTTAGTTTTGTTAATTTTTTTTTTTTACTTATGTCCTGGTCGTCATTTATACTCCCTGTGTCCCGGTGCTTTGTTGATTGCTAATCGAACATTCCTTTTGTCTGGTCGCTTTCTCTTTGAGTGTCGTCATTTATTTTTTTCTTTTTTAGTTCTTTTAGTTTTTACCTTTTTTAGTTTTTTTTAGTTTTTTAGATGAAAATTTTTTTTAGTTTTTTCCTTTTTTCTTTTTAGTTTTTTATTGGTTTTTACCTTTATGTTAGCTTATTTTTCAGTTTTTTCCTTTTTTTTTAGTTTTTTTTTATTTTTTATTTTTTTAGTTTTTTACCTTTTTTTAGTTTTTTTAGGTTTTTTAGTTTTTTTAGTTTTTTAGCTTTTTTACTTTTTTTATTAGTTTTTAGTTTTTTTGTAGTTTTTGCCTTTTTTTAGTTTTTTCAGTTTTTTTTAGTTTTTTATTGGTTTTTACCTTTATTTTAGCTTATTTTTCAGTTTTTCCTTTTTTTTAGTTTTTTTTAGTTTTTAGTTTTTTTAGTTTTTTACCTTTTTTTAGTTTTTTTAGTTTTTTTAGTTTTTTAGCTTTTTTATTTTTTTTTATTAGTTTTTAGTTTTTTTTGTAGTTTTTGCCTTTTTTTTAGTTTTTTTAGTTTTTTTAGCTTTTTTATTAGTTTTTAGTTTTTTTTGTAGTTTTTGCCTTTTTTTAGTTTTTTTTAGTTTTTTAGCTTTTTTATTTTTTTTATTAGTTTTTAGTTTTTTTTTGTAGTTTTTGCCTTTTTTTAGTTTTTTCAGTTTTGACGTCACCTGATCCAGTTTTTTTCAGGTGACGTCACCTGATCCACGATCCACAGATCCACAGACAACTTATTTTTATATATATAGATAGTTTTTTTTTTTTACTTATGTCCTGGTCGTCATTTATACTCCCTGTGTCCCGGTGCTTTGTTGATTGCTAATCGAACATTCCTTTTGTCCTGGTCGCTTTCTCTTTGAGTGTCGTCATTTATTAGTTTTTTCCTTTTTTTCTTTTTAGTTTTTTATTGGTTTTTACCTTTATTTTAGCTTATTTTTCAGTTTTTTCCTTTTTTTAGTTTTTTTTTATTTTTTATTTTTTTTAGTTTTTTACCTTTTTTTAGTTTTTTTTAGTTTTTTTAGTTTTTTTAGCTTTTTTACTTTTTTTATTAGTTTTTAGTTTTTTTTTGTAGTTTTTGCCTTTTTTTAGTTTTTTCAGTTTTTTTTTTAGTTTTTTTATTGGTTTTTACCTTTATAGTTTTTTTAGTTTTTTAGCTTTTTTTTTTTTATTAGTTTTTAGTTTTTTTTTGTAGTTTTTGCCTTTTTTTAGTTTTTTCAGTTTTGACGTCACCTGATCCAGTTTTTTCAGGTGACGTCACCTGATCCATCCACAGACAGACAACTTATTTTTATATATATAGATATATATATATATATATATATATGTTGTGTGTGTGTGTATATATATATATATATATATATATATATATATATATATATATATATATACTAGCTGTTGGGGTGGCGCTTCGCGCCACCCCAACACCTAGTTGGTGGGGGCGCTTCGCGCCCCCCCCCAAGCCCACCCCCGCGCGCGTAAGTCGTTACGCGCCATATTAGTTACGCGCCATTGTAGTTGTGTCCCTATGTCCCACCTGTGAATATAGATAGATATATATATATATACTAGCTGTTGGGGTGGCGCTTCGCGCCACCCCAACACCTAGTTGGTGGGGGCGCTTCGCGCCCCCCCCCAAAGCCCCCCCGCGCGCGTAAGTCGTTACGCGCCATAATAGTTACGCGCCATTGTAGTTGTGTCCCTATGTCCCACCTGTGAATATAGATATATATATATATATGGTTTTAACTACGTAAAACTTGCGAATATACAACATTCTTTGCTGTCCCATTGTCTTTGCATATAAATAGATTGTCAGGTTTACCGACTCTTGAACATGCAACATATAATGGTCCATGGGAAAACAATCTGTATTCAGATCTATACCTCATGATTCTAATGATTGCCCTTGAGCTTTGTTGATGGTGATTGCTAATCGACCATTCCCTGTCCCGGTGTCCCGGTCGTCATTTACATCCCCCTGTTTCCCCCGGTGTCCCCGTTGTAGTTGTGTCCCTGTGTCCCGGTCGTCATTTATATTCCCTGTGTCCCGGGTCCCGGTCATCATTTGTATCTCGGTGTCCCGGTCTGTATATACATTCGTCTTTTAGTTTTGTTTTTCTCCTTTATTTTTTTCCTTTTTTTTTGTATCCCGGTGTACCGGTCTGTATATACATTCGTTTTTTAGTTTTGTTTTTTCTCCTTTATTTTTTTCCTTTTTTTTTCTTTTTTAGTTTATTTAGATTTTTAGATTTTTTAGTTTTTTTATTAGTTTTTAGTTTTTTTTTCTTTTTAGTTTTTTTGTAGTTTTTACCTTCTTTTTAGTTTTGTTAATTTTTTTTTTTTACTTGTGTCCTGGTCGTCATTTATACTCCCTGTGTCCCGGTGCTTTGTTGATTGCTAATCGAACATTCCTTTTGTCCTGGTCGCTTTCTCTTTGAGTGTCGTCATTTATTTTTTTTCTTTTTTAGTTCTTTTAGTTTTTACCTTTTTTAGTTTTTTTTTAGTTTTTAGTTTTTTTAGTTTTTTTACCTTTTTTTAGTTTTTTTAGTTTTTTAGCTTTTTTATTTTTTTTATTAGTTTTTATTTTTTTTGTAGTTTTGCCTTTTTTTAGTTTTTTTAGTTTTTTAGCTTTTTTATTAGTTTTTAGTTTTTTTTGTAGTTTTTGCCTTTTTTTAGTTTTTTTTAGTTTTTTAGCTTTTTTATTTTTTTTATTAGTTTTTAGTTTTTTTTTGTAGTTTTTGCCTTTTTTTAGTTTTTTCAGTTTTGACGTCACCTGATCCAGTTTTTTCAGGTGACGTCACCTGATCCACGATCCACAGATCCACAGACAACTTATTTTTATATATATAGATAGTTTTTTTTTTTTACTTATGTCCTGGTCGTCATTTATACTCCCTGTGTCCCGGTGCTTTGTTGATTGCTAATCGAACATTCCTTTTGTCCTGGTCGCTTTCTCTTTGAGTGTCGTCATTTATTAGTTTTTTCCTTTTTTTAGTTTTTTATTGGTTTTTACCTTTATTTTAGCTTATTTTTCAGTTTTTTCCTTTTTTTTTGTTTTTTTTTATTTTTATTTTTTTTAGTTTTTTACCTTTTTTTAGTTTTTTTAGTTTTTTTAGTTTTTTTAGTTTTTTAGCTTTTTTACTTTTTTTATTAGTTTTTAGTTTTTTTTTTTGTAGTTTTTGCCTTTTTTTAGTTTTTTCAGTTTTTTTTTTAGTTTTTTATTGGTTTTTACCTTTATAGTTTTTTTAGTTTTTTTAGCTTTTTTATTTTTTTTATTAGTTTTTAGTTTTTTTTGTAGTTTTTGCCTTTTTTTAGTTTTTTCAGTTTTGACCAGTTTTTTCAGGTGACGTCACCTGACACATCCATCCATCCACAGACAACTTATTTTTATATATATAGATATATATATATATATATATATATATATATATATATATATATATATATATATATATATGTTTTTAACTACGTAAAACTTGCGAATATACAACATTCTTTGCTGTCCCATTGTCTGTGCATATAAATAGATTTTCAGGTTTACCGACTCTTGAACATGCAACATATAATGGTCCATGGGAAAACAATCCGTATTCAGATCTATACCTCATGATTCTAATGATTGCCCTTGAGCTTTGTTGATGGTGATTGCTAATCGACCATTCCCTGAGTCGCCATCGTCATTTATATATCCCCCTGTGCACCCCGGCGTCCCCTTTGTAGTTATGTCCCTGTGTCCCGGTCGTCATTTATATTCCCTGTGTCCCGGTCGTCATTTGTGTCCCGGTGTTCCAGTCTGTGATTTCTCTTTGAGTGTCCCGGGCGTCATTTATATTCCTTGTGTCCCGGTTTCCCGGTCGTCATTTATATCCCCCTGTGCCCCCCGGCGTCCCCATTGTAGTTGTGTCCCTGTGTCCCGGTCGTCATTTATATTCCCTGTGTCCCGGTCGTCATTTGTATCCCGGTGCCCCGGTCTGTATATACATTCGTTTTTTAGTTTTGTTTTTCTCCTTTATTTTTTTCCTTTTTTCTTTTTTTTCTTTTTTAGTTTATTTAGATTTTTAGATTTTTTAGTTTTTTTATTAGTTTTTAGTTTTTTTGTAGTTTTTTACCATTTTTTTAGTTTTTTTAGTTTTTTTTTTTTTACTTATGTCCTGGTCGTCATTTATACTCCCTGTGTCCCGGTCGTCATTTGTGTCTCGGTGCTTTGTTGATTGCTAATTTATATTATATTTATATTTATATTTTTTATATTTATTAATATTTTTTTAGTTTTCTTTTTCTCTTATTTTTCAGTTTTTTCCTTTTTTTTAGTTTTTTCTTTTTAGTTTTTAGTTTTTTTTGTTTTTTACCTTTTTTTAGTTTTTTTAGTTTTTTTAGTTTTTTAGCTTTTTTAGTTTTTTAATTAGTTTTTAGTTTTTTTTTTTAGTTTTTGCCTTTTTTAGTTTTTTCAGTTTTTTTTTAGTTTTTAGTTTTTTACCTTTTTTTAGTTTTTTTTTAGTTTTTTAGCTTTTTCAGTTTTTTTTTCTTTTTAGTTTTTTTTGTAGTTTTTTACCTTTTTTAGTTTTTTTTTCTTCTTTTGTATTAGTGTGAAATAATTCAGACGTCATATGCGGACAAACACGACGTCACTCGACAGACAGACAGACAGACATAACCCACAAACAACTTATTTTTATATATATTTATTCATATTTTTTTAGTTTTCTTTTTCTCTTTTATTTTTCAGTTTTTTCTTTTTTAGTTTTTAGTTTTTTTTTTAGTTTTTTTACCTTTTTTTAGTTTTTTTTAGTTTTTTTTAGTTTTTTAGCTTTTTTAGTTTTTTATTAGTTTTTATTTTTTTGTAGTTTTTGCCTTTTTTTTATTTTTTTCAGTTTTTTTTTAGTTATTAGATTTTTACCTTTTTTTAGTTTTTTTTAGTTTTTTAGCTTTTTTAGTTTTTTTTTCTTTTTAGTTTTTTTTGTAGTTTTAACCTTTTTTAGTCTTTTTCTTCTTTTGTATTAGTGTGAAATAATTCAGACGTCATATGCGAACAAACATGACGTCACTCGACAGACAGACATAACCCACAAACAACTTATTTTTATATATATTTATTCATATTTTTTTAGTTTTCTTTTTCTCTTTTATTTTTCAGTTTTTTCCTTTTTTTAGTTTTTTTCTTTTTTAGTTTTTAGTTTTTTTTAGTTTTTTACCTTTTTTTAGTTTTTTTTAGTTTTTTTTAGTTTTTTAGCTTTTTTAGTTTTTTTATTAGTTTTTATTTTTTTTTGTAGTTTGCCTTTTTTTTATTTTTTTCAGTTTTTTTTAGTTATTAGATTTTTACCTTTTTTTGTTTTTTTTAGTTTTTTAGCTTTTTTAGTTTTTTTTTCTTTTTAGTTTTTTTGTAGTTTTTACCTTTTTTAGTTTTTTTCTTCTTTTGTATTAGTGTGAAATAATTCAGACGTCATATGCGAACAAACATGACGTCACCTGATCCATCCACAGATCCACAGACAACTTATTTTTATATATATATATATATATATATATATATATATATATATATATATACTAGCTGTTGGGGTGGCGCTTCGCGCCACCCCAACACCTAGTTGGTGGGGCGCTTCGCGCCCCCCTAAGCCCCCCCGCGCGCGTAAGTCGTTACGCGCCATATTAGTTACGCGCCATTGTAGTGGTTTCCCTGTGTCCCACCTGTGAATAGAGATAGATATAAATATATGTTTTTAACTACGTAAAACATGCGAATATACAAAATTCTTCGCTGTCCCATTGTCTGGGCATATAAATAGATTGTCAGGTTTACTGACTCTTGAACATGCAACATATAATTGTCCATGGGAAAAACAATCCGTATTCAGATCTATACCTCATTATTCTAATGATGTGTCCTTGTGTCCCGGTCATCATTTATATTCCCTGTGTCCCGGTCGTCATTTGTGTCCCGGTTCCCAGTTTGTAATTTCTCTTTGAGTGTCTCGGTCGTCATTTATATTACCTGTGTCCCGGTCGTCATTTGTGTCCCGGTGTCCCAGTCTGTAATTTCTATTCGAACAATCCCTGTGTCCCGGTCGTCATTTATATATCCCGCCTGTGCCCCCGGCGTCCCCGTTGTAGTTGTGTCCCTGTGTCCCGGTCGTCATTTATATTCCCTGTGTCCCGGTCGTGATTTGTGTCCGGGTGTCCCAGTCTGTAATTTCTCTTTGAGGTTCCCGGTCGTCACTTATATTCCCTCTGTCTCGGTCGTCATTTGTGTCCCGGTCTGTAATTTCTCTTTGAGTGCTTTTTCTTTTTAGTTTTTTTTTTAGTTTTTTACCTTTTTTCTTTTTTTAGTTTTCTTTTTCTTCTTTATTTTTCAGCGTCACTATGAAGTACATATCTATATATATAAAAATAAGTTGTCTGTGGATGGATGGATGGATGGATGTGTGGATGGATGTGTAAGGTGACGTCACCTGAAAAAACTGGATTAGGTGACGTCAAAACTGAAAAAACTAAAAAAAGGCAAAAACTACAAAAAAAACTAAAAACTAATAAAAAAAATAAAAAAGCTAAAAAACTAAAAAAACTATAAAGGTAAAAACCAATAAAAAACTAAAAAAAAAACTGAAAAAACTAAAAAAAGGCAAAAACTACAAAAAAAAACTAAAAACTAATAAAAAAAGTAAAAAAGCTAAAAAACTAAAAAAACTAAAAAAACTAAAAAAAGGTAAAAAACTAAAAAAAATAAAAAATAAAAAAAAACTAAAAAAAAGGAAAAAACTGAAAAATAAGCTAAAATAAAGGTAAAAACCAATAAAAAACTAAAAAAAAAGGAAAAAACTAATAAATGACGACACTCAAAGAGAAAGCGACCAGGACAAAAGGAATGTTCGATTAGCAATCAACAAAGCACCGGGACACAGGGAGTATAAATGACGACCAGGACATAAAAAACTAAAAACTAATAAAAAAAATAAAAAAGCTAAAAAACTAAAAAAACTATAAAGGTAAAAACCAATAAAAAACTAAAAAAAAAACTGAAAAAACTAAAAAAAGGCAAAAACTACAAAAAAAAACTAAAAACTAATAAAAAAAGTAAAAAAGCTAAAAAACTAAAAAAACTAAAAAAACTAAAAAAAGGTAAAAAACTAAAAAAAAATAAAAAATAAAAAAAAACTAAAAAAAAGGAAAAAACTGAAAAATAAGCTAAAATAAAGGTAAAAACCAATAAAAAACTAAAAAAAAAGGAAAAAACTAATAAATGACGACACTCAAAGAGAAAGCGACCAGGACAAAAGGAATGTTCGATTAGCAATCAACAAAGCACCGGGACACAGGGAGTATAAATGACGACCAGGACATAAGTAAAAAAAAAAAAACTATCTATATATATAAAAATAAGTTGTCTGTGGATCTGTGGATCGTGGATCAGGTGACGTCACCTGAAAAAACTGGATCAGGTGACGTCAAAACTGAAAAAACTAAAAAAAGGCAAAAACTACAAAAAAAACTAAAAACTAATAAAAAAAATAAAAAAGCTAAAAAACTAAAAAAACTAAAAAAAGGCAAAAACTACAAAAAAAACTAAAAACTAATAAAAAAGCTAAAAAACTAAAAAAACTAAAAAAAAGGCAAAAACTACAAAAAAACTAAAAACTAATAAAAAAAATAAAAAAGCTAAAAAACTAAAAAAACTAAAAAAACTAAAAAAAGGTAAAAAACTAAAAAAACTAAAAACTAAAAAAAAACTAAAAAAGGTAAAAACTAAAAGAACTAAAAAAGAAAAAAATAAATGACGACACTCAAAGAGAAAGCGACCAGGACAAAAGGAATGTTCGATTAGCAATCAACAAAGCACCGGGACACAGGGAGTATAAATGACGACCAGGACACAAGTAAAAAAAAAAATTAACAAAACTAAAAAGAAGGTAAAAACTACAAAAAAACTAAAAAGAAAAAAAAACTAAAAACTAATAAAAAAACTAAAAAATCTAAAAATCTAAATAAACTAAAAAAGAAAAAAAAAGGAAAAAAATAAAGGAGAAAAACAAAACTAAAAAACGAATGTATATACAGACCGGTACACCGGGATACAAATGACGACCGGGACACAGGGAATATAAATAACGACCGGGACACAGGGACACAACTACAACGGGGACACCGGGGAAAACAGGGGGATATAAATGACGACCGGGACAAAAAAACTAAAAAGAAATAAAAACTAAAAACTAATAAAAAAAACTAAAAAATCTAAAAATCTAAATAAGCTAAAAAAGAAAAAAAAAGGAAAAAAATAAAGGAGAAAAACAAAACTAAAAAACGAATGTATATACAGACCGGGACACCGGGATACAAATGATGACCGGGACCCGGGACACAGGGAATATAAATGACGACCGGGACACAGGGACACAACTACAACGGGGACACCGGGGGAAACAGGGGGATGTAAATGACGACCGGGACACCGGGACAGGGAATGGTCGATTAGCAATCACCATCAACAAAGCTCAAGGGCAATCATTAGAATCATGAGGTATAGATCTGAATACAGATTGTTTTCCCATGGACCATTATATGTTGCATGTTCAAGAGTCGGTAAACCTGACAATCTATTTATATGCAAAGACAATGGGACAGCAAAGAATGTTGTATATTCGCAAGTTTTACGTAGTTAAAACCATATATATATATATATATCTATATTCACAGGTGGGACATAGGGACACAACTACAATGGCGCGTAACTATTATGGCGCGTAACGACTTACGCGCGCGGGGGGGCTTGGGGGGGGCGCGAAGCGCCCCCACCAACTAGGTGTTGGGGTGGCGCGAAGCGCCACCCCAACAGCTAGTATATATATATATATATATATATATATATACTAGCTGTTGGGGTGGCGCTTCGCGCCACCCCAACACCTAGTTGGTGGGGGCGCTTCGCGCCCCCCCCAAGCCCCCCCGCGCGCGTAAGTCGTTACGCGCCATAATAGTTACGCGCCATTGTAGTTGTGTCCCTATGTCCCACCTGTGAATATAGATATATATATATATATATATATATATATATATATATTATATATATATATATATATATATATATATATATATATATATATATATATATATATATATATGGTTTTAACTACGTAAAACTTGCGAATATACAACATTCTTTGCTGTCCCATTGTCTTTGCATATAAATAGATTGTCAGGTTTACCGACTCTTGAACATGCAACATATAATGGTCCATGGGAAAACAATCTGTATTCAGATCTATACCTCATGATTCTAATGATTGCCCTTGAGCTTTGTTGATGGTGATTGCTAATCGACCATTCCCTGTCCCGGTGTCCCGGTCGTCATTTACATCCCCCTGTTTCCCCCGATGTCCCCGTTGTAGTTGTGTCCCTGTGTCCCGGTCGTCATTTATATTCCCTGTGTCCCGGTCGTCATTTGTATCCCGGTGTCCCGGTCTGTATATACATTCGTTTTTTAGTTTTGTTTTTCTCCTTTATTTTTTTCCTTTTTTTCTTTTTTAGCTTATTTAGATTTTTAGATTTTTTAGTTTTTTTATTAGTTTTTAGTTTTTTTTTCTTTTTAGTTTTTTTGTCCCGGTTGTCATCTATATCCCCCTGTTTCCCCCGGTGTCCCCGTTGTAGTTGTGTCCCTGTGTCCCGGTCGTCATTTATATTCCCTGTGTCCCGGTCGTCATTTGTATCCCGGTGTACCGGTCTGTATATACATTCGTTTTTTAGTTTTGTTTTTCTCCTTTATTTTTTTCCTTTTTTTTTCTTTTTTAGTTTATTTAGATTTTTAGATTTTTTAGTTTTTTTATTAGTTTTTAGTTTTTTTTTTCTTTTTAGTTTTTTTGTAGTTTTTACCTTCTTTTTAGTTTTGTTAATTTTTTTTTTTTACTTATGTCCTGGTCGTCATTTATACTCCCTGTGTCCCGGTGCTTTGTTGATTGCTAATCGAACATTCCTTTTGTCCTGGTCGCTTTCTCTTTGAGTGTCGTCATTTATTTTAGCTTATTTTTCAGTTTTTTCCTTTTTTTTAGTTTTTTTTTATTTTTTATTGTTTTTAGTTTTTTACCTTTTTTTAGTTTTTTTAGTTTTTTTAGTTTTTTAGCTTTTTTACTTTTTTTATTAGTTTTTAGTTTTTTTTGTAGTTTTTGCATTTTTTTAGTTTTTTCAGTTTTTTTTTTAGTTTTTTATTGGTTTTTACCTTTATTTTAGCTTATTTTTCAGTTTTTTCCTTTTTTTTTAGTTTTTTTTTAGTTTTTTGTTTTTTTAGTTTTTTATCTTTTTTTTAGTTTTTTTAGTTTTTTTAGTTTTTTAGCTTTTTTATTTTTTTTTTATTAGTTTTTAGTTTTTTTTTGTAGTTTTTGCCTTTTTTTAGTTTTTTTAGTGTTTTAGCTTTTTTATTAGTTTTTAGTTTTTTTTGTAGTTTTTGCCTTTTTTTAGTTTTTTTAGTTTTTTAGCTTTTTTATTTTTTTTATTAGTTTTTAGTTTTTTTGTAGTTTTTGCCTTTTTTAGTTTTTTCAGTTTTGACGTCACCTGATCCAGTTTTTTCAGGTGACGTCACCTGACCCATCCATCCATCCATCCATCCACAGACAACTTATTTTTATATATATAGATATATATATATATATATATATATATATATATATATATATATATATATATATATATATATATATATATATATATATATATATATATATATATATATATATATATATATATGTATATATAAATAAGTTGTTTGTTTGTGTGTCTGTCTGTCTGTCCGCATATGACGTCTGAATTATTTCATCATATACCAATTCAAAAACGAATGTATTCAAGCCGAAGTAGTTGAGTTGGTAAAGCGTTATGTTCCAGGTTCTAGGTCCGAGAGGTTCCAGGTTCGAACCTTGGCTTTAGCATTAATACAAAAGAAGAAAAAAACTAAAAAAGGTAAAAACTACAAAAAAACTAAAAAGAAAATACTAAAAACACTAAAAAAGCTAAAAAAATTAATAAAAACTAAAAAAAGGTAAAAAACTAAAAACTAAAGAGGAAAAAAAACTAAAAAAGGTAAAAACTAAAAAAAACTAAAAAGAAAAAAAACTAAAAACTAATAAAAAAAAAACTAAAAAAAAACTAAAAAAAACTGAAAACTGAAAAAGAAAAAAAAAAGACAAAAAAAGGAAAAAAAATGAAAAATAAAGGAGAAAAATAAAACTAAAAAAAAAAATAAAAATAAAAATACAACTAAAAAAGGTAAATGTATTCAAGCCGAAGTAGCTGAGTTGGTAAAGCATTATGTTCCAGGTTCTAGGTCCGAGATGTTCCAGGTTCGAACCTTGGCTTTAGCATTAATACAAAAGAAGAAAAAAAAACTAAAACAGAAGAAGAAGAAAAAATAAAAAAGGTAAAAACTACAAAAAAAACTAAAAAGTAAATAACAAAAAATCTAAAAAAGCTAAAAAAGTAAAAAAAAATAAAAAAAGGGTAAAAAACTAAAAACTAAAAAAGAAAAAAACTAAAAAAAACTAAAAAAGGTAAAAATTACAAAAAAAACTAAAAAGAAAAAAAACTAAAAACTAATAAAAAACTAAAAAAACTTAAAACTGAAAAAGAAAAAAACTAAAAAAAGGAAAAAAACTGAAAAATAAAGGAGAAAAAGAAAACTAAAAAAATAAAAATAGAAATAAAAAAACTAAAAAAGGCAAAAACTAAAAAAAAACTAAAAAGAAAAAAGAAAAAAACTAAAAAAGCTAAATAAAGGTAAAAACCAAAAAAAAACTAGAAAGAAAAGAGGAAAAAAACAAAAAATGTATTTCATCACTAGCTGTTGGGTTGGCACTTTGCGCCACCCCAACACCTAGTTGGTGGGGCGCTTCGCGCCCCCCAAGCCCCCCCGCGCGCGTAAGTCGTTACGCGCCATATTTGTTACGTGCCATTGTAGTTGTGTCCTTGTGTCCCACCTGTGAATATAGATAGATTTATATATGTGTTTCAAACTACGTAAAAATTGCGAATATACAACATTCTTGGCTTTCCCATTGTCTGTCCATATACAAAGCCGTATGTACTAATAATGACGTCATATGCAAACGCTCTTTTTACAAACAAACAAACATGCATACACACAACTCGTTTTTATATAGATAGATAGATAGATAGATACAATACAAATTAACTACGTAAAACTTGTGAATATACAACAGTCTTCGCTGTCCCATTGTCTGTGTTGCAATCTTTTAAATTGAAAAAGCAGATCCGTTGGAATCATGGGAATGCGAGGAATAAGAACAGCCTCACCCTCATAAGGCCCTGTCAAGATTGTGGCCTCTATTAGGTTTTCCATTGTTTTTTTTTACGGCAAGTCGCGTGCCATTGCAAAGCTTTGGTGGGTTGATATTTCTTAAAAGTATTATTGGTACGCCTATTTTTAGTTGTAGCACGTGTGGTGGAAACCCTGAAGGATCTATGGAATTTAAAAATTCAGATGGATAATTAACCGCTTCATTTGGTTCCGAAATACAAATTAACTGCGTAAAACTTGCGAATATACAACATTCTTCGCTGTCCAATTCTCGCTGCATATAAATAGATTGTCAGGTTTACCGACCCTCGAACATGCAACGTACAATTGTCCATGGGAAAACAATCAGTATTAAGATCAATACCACATTTTTTTAATGATTGACCTTGAGCTTTGTTAATGGTGATTGCAAATGCTAATCGAATTGGGAATTGCAATCTTTTAAATTGAAAAGGCAGATCCGTTGGAATCATGGGAATGCGAGGAATAAGAACAGCCTCACCCTCAAAAGGCCCTGTCAGGATTGTGGCCTCTATTAGGTTTTCCATTGTTTTTTTTACGGCAAGTCGAGTGCCATTGCAAAGCTTTGGTGGGTTTATATTTCTTAAAAGTATTATTGGTACGCCTATTTTTAGTTGTAGCACGTGTGGTGGAAACCCTGAAAGATCTATGGAATTTAAAAATTCAGATGGATAATTAACCGCTTCATTTGGTTCCAAAACTGTGTCGACTGACTTGTAAAGGACTGCCTGGTCTTGAATCTTGGTCAAAACAATATTGTTGATTTCGTGGACGTCTATATTTTTGGGTGCGAGAATCGCTCTTTCACTTAGCCATTTATTATTTTTATAATTTTTTAGAATATTCGGAAATACTTTTTCAATCAATTCAGTTTTGGACGTCACTAAATTACAGAAATCAGCAGGTAGTTGTATACGTCCTGAAATTGAGTCTACTGGGAGCTTTCCGTTTCCCATTGCCAGCAATTGATCTGAAAATGTTTGACCAGAGTCATCGTATCAGTCATTGTAAACTTAAACATTAATAGATTTCTACGCGAACATATGTCTTATATAACTTGAATGACGTCACCTTCAAAGCAAAAATGACGGCAACTAATTTCATGACGTCAGCCGAAACATGACGTCACCTGATCCACAGATCCACAGACAGACAGACAACTTATTTTTATATATATAGATATACCAATTCAAAAAGGAATGTATATACAGACCGGGACACAGGGAATATAAATGACGACCGGGACACTCAAAGAGAAATTAGAGACTGGGACACCCGGACACAAATGACGACTGGGACGTGTGTGTCGACTGACGTCATGTTTGTCGACCATAAATGACAACTGGGACACAGGGACACAACTACAACGGGGACGCCGGGGGGCACAGGGGGGATATATGAATGACGATGGGGACACAGGAAATGTTTGATTAGCAATCACCATCAACAAAGCTCAAGGGCAATCATTAAAATAATGAGTTATAGATCTGAATACGGATTGTTTTCCCCATGGGCAATTATATGTTGCATGTTCAAGAGTCGGTAAACCTGACAATCTATTTATATGTACAGACAATGGGACAGCGAAGAATGTTGTATATTCGCAAGTTTTACGTAGTTAAAAATATATATATATATATATATATATATATATATATATATATATATATATATATATATATATATATATATTCACAGGTGGGACACAGGGACACAACTACAATGGCGCGGAACTAATATGACGCGTAACGACTTCCGCGCTTGGGGGGGCTTGGGGGCGCGCTAGTTATCCTATAAAAAAGAGGGTCTTGCTTTCAGCCCTTTGACAATCAACCATTTACAATGGAAGACCGTCTTCACTAGGCCTACTTGCCAAAAGACCATTTAGTATTTGTTATTCTACTTGACTTTTTACCCTGAAATATTTGTCACTTTGTTTCACTTTGTCAGAGAAAAGATATTCTGTAAAGAATCTTTCACCCCCTTGACAACCAACCGTTATCACTTGAGGACTATATACAAATAGGCCTACTAGCCAAAAGAGCATTTAGTATTTGTTATCTTCTTAAATTTTTACCCTGAAACTTGTGTTTTAGTTTCAAAACACTGTCACTTTGTCAGTTTCACTTTGTCAAAGAAAAGATATTCTGTAAGGAATCTGCTAAATTTGGTTTCTCACGTCTTTCCCATTCTACGATATTAAAATTATGATTTAGAAAAAAACATATTCATAAAGTAAGAAGGAAGAACGTATTTTTCCTAGTTTATTATCGCAAGGGAGTAGTACTATAAGGATATTTTAGCTCCAGTGTTGGCAGTTATCTAGTGTTCAGACATTATTGCTTTTGTTCATTATAAGCGGCTAAATAATCTGAGGAAAATACTAAAGACAATACTACTAGAGACGTCAAAATGTGTTGGAACGAGATTTACAGCAAATTAATCTAAAAAAAAGAAGGATTGAGCAATAGTACAAGAGTTAAAATTTTAAAGGATAACGGAAATGAAATTCTATTGTTTTGATTGGTTAAGCAGAAATCTGTATAGTCAAATATATATTTAAAAGTAAGAAAAACTGAAGGTTCCCTTTTTAATGAAAAATAGCTTCACATGCTGGATATTGTCAATTAAGTGAAAAATATAGGTCGCCAAACCACTTTATAAGGTTTAGCATCCATTTGAAGGCGTAGTTTTCTTGGAGATTAAATTAATATTAAAGTTTGAATTTTTTTGGATAAAAAGCATTGTCAAGTTTTACTTAATAGTTTTACTTATTAAGTTTAGTGGTTTAATGTGGCAACACCGACAAAATATAGTACTGCGTTAAAAACTTTATAATTTGAAAACAACCAAAGAAAAATAGTAGAAGAAAGAAATGGGAAAAGAAGAAACTTTTAAATCTAACAGTAAAGTAAAATAGACTAAAAACAAATATAAATTAAAAGAAAAATACAAAAGAGACAAGAACGTTCTTAATTGATTCTAGCAGAGACATGAGCTAAGATAATGGTATACCTTATTCTGCGGTGTGCTTTACTAATGGTATACCATTGTTGGGCAGTGCTCTTAACTTTTATTGTCAAAAATCTGCAAAATATCGACAACTTTTGCTAGACAATCGATAGATGGAATTTCATTCGGTTGAATTTTTTCGTTGTGAATGTGTTTGAGCGATTTGTGAATAAATTACTTCATTCTAAAAGTTCAGACAGTAATGTAAGAGCGAGATGCGGTTCCGGATAAAAGTTTTGTTAGGTCGACCAAGTTTTTGTAGAGACCAAGTTTCTAAAGAAGCTTTGGAAGCAGCTGGAGACTCAAAAATGGCGAAATTTATTTAACTGTGGAACTATGTGTAGTCATATTTTGTTCAAAGTTTTCAGTTTTTGACCTAAGAAATTAGTTTTCGTTAGCCTCCACTTCTTCCTATTCTTTCAGACTCTGCGCGAAATGTTCCTACAACTCCGAAAAAGCATAAGAACTATTGCAACTTTCAAATGCACATTCTGGGGTCCATACAGTAAAACCAAGATATTTTTGCATCCATTTCGATCATCCATCTCCTGCCGTTTTCTTTAAATCAAAAAAAGGTTTAAATCAAATCCGCGAAAGATGCAAAAAATGCTCTAAAAGACTGACGGGAGGCAAGACAGAGTTTCATCTTCCTTTTTCCGTTTTGCTATTCTTGTAAATGCCGAGATAGGAAAATGACTGACTAAAAAACAAAAAAAATGATTAAGCATTTGGTTCTCAGAAATGGAAAAGAAAGGCAATACGCGAGGAAGGTAATACAACGAGACAAACAGCGAGAACAAATGTCTCTTATCTGTTTCTATCACATGGAATTTTATGCACAAAACCCACTCCAATCAGACTGTGACTCAACTATGCTTGCTAATGCTTCTAATCATTTTAGTCTCTTTTTGAGGGGTAGGTCATTCTTCAGTATTTTCGGTAATTCCAGCACATTTCATGCCATGTTCTGTATTAATCATGGAACCAAGCATTTCCAACTAATTCTATGCGTCTGTCTTGACTTAATTAGGTAGTCTGAATAGTTTTTCTGAAGCTAATAACGAAAATGGCAAGTGTAAAAAGTATTTAAAAAAAGCTGTTAAGCATGGCACTTGCATCTCTGACTGTTCCCCGCGCTCAAACCTAATTTCCAGTAATCTACTAAATCTACTGTTACTCTTTCGTCATCTTTTACAATCTTTGACTGTTCTCAACAGTCTGTGTCACTGACATTCTTTCGGTTCAATGATACTAATAATCTCATAGAAGTCATAATCAAAACTGAATATTTTCTGTATCTGAATAAAGGCCTTTGTAAAAACAATAAGCTGACAAATAGATTTATTTTATTCTTTTTTTTTACTTATTATCTGGCTGATCATCAGTTCCCGTGCCACCGAACAACTTATAAATTTGTTGTATGTCATTTAAGCCTCAGTAAGTATATTTCAGAGGGAGGTGCTGAAAACTAATTTCAGAATCAATTGTCATTTCCTTGTTGTCCAAAAATTCGATTACCTTATGCTGTAAGAAAGCCCTAGTACAGGGTTCGGACAGGTCGGTTCGCTTCAAATTATAGGCTCTGTCCTATTTATATAGGATTTCCCGAGCCTAAATATAGGCCAAATATAGGATTCGGAAGTCTTTGGGATCAGATCGGTGGTAGATCGTATGGGATGCCTGGTCACGTAAATTCTTCATTTCTCGAGCTTCTGCATTTTTTTATAATCAGATACACATACTGTGCCAATGATTGACTGATACAGGTGAAATACCTGGAATCACTCTTGCTGCTTCTTGGGCATTAATTTTGATATGAGGTCAGTTCTTCTCTTTGCAAGAGACTGCTCCATTCTCGCAGATTCCACCATCTGCTCTCTTTCACTTGTTCTGGACTTCACAGCACCTTCGAGCAAAGAAACAGCTAGGGGAATGTCTATGGAACCCTTGGAACCCGAAGCCTTCTTCATTCTATCGGTCACTTCTTGAAGTAGAGTATCTGCTACTGTTCTCTTCTCTCTTTGCTCTGATGCTCTAAGTTTTTCTTTTCGATTTCCAGGTCTTCTATTTCTTTCTTTTTGTTGTGGACCTCCTGCAACTTCCACTTGTTGTCCTCTTCAAAAGCTCCTTTCTCCTTATCGGATAGCTCTTCTTTTTTCTTTTCATGCAGATATTTTTGATACTGAGACCATGCAAAACGTGCAAGATTCAACAGCTCTTTTATAATAACAAACCGTTCTGGTTTTCCTCCATAAAGTCTCAAAGTGTCATATACCATGAGTCTCGTATCCAGAACGCGTTCAGACATTGATGCCTGGTCTTCACCGAGAATCCTACCAGAACACGAAAACCCACGTTCAACATCTGCGCTGCCAGGCAATAACGTCAGCATTGCTTTGATAAGCTTTGTAAGTTCCGGGTACTTGCTGTCCCCGCGCTCATTCACCAGTGCAAAGTAATGGCTTCAAAAATGATCGATCCGAGTATGTCCTCACGGGGTCCATTTTCCGTTCGCAAAACAGCCAGTCAGCCTGGGCGACGTCTGAGCTTGCTCCAATCGCAATCTCGCGTGCCACAGCCGCTATGTCTGCAATGCTTCTTGAATCCTTCATGTTGATCGGACTCAAAAAGCGTAAAGCCTCTAGAAAACCATCCTTTTCCAGAGGACATTTGTTCAAAATATGGCGAATGCCCGCAATAAAATGTTTTCGCACATTGACATAGAAAATGGCCTTGTCTTTCAGTGTTGCTTTCTCACGGAAAGCTCGTTCCACATTTTCTGAAACTATGGGCTTTTCTGTAAATTTTTTAGCAAGGTTCAACATTTCTGGTGAGAAATTTTCAATATCGGTCACGAAATCTGGAGTAAAGACCCGTCCGCAAAGCCTCACAACTAGTCTTTTGATCTCTGAGTTCAGAACATGAATGAGAGGCTCTTCTTTCTGGAACAGTTGGGTGAAACTTATGAACAGTTCTGCTGAGGCTAGAACAAACTCGAGTTGGGCCTTCATTGTCCCACTTCTGATATAAGCCACAATCTTCAGAAATTTGGGAGTGGGCAGAAGGTTCTTCACTCTCTCGGCATAAAGTTCAGGAAGTACCATAAGATTGCCGGCAACTGCTCCATGATTCTAGCAAGGGCACGTCCGATCGTCAGCCAGCGGCTTAGGACATGCTATATGAAAGCATTCTCTGGCACTCTTACTTTCTTTCGGCACTTTCAATAGTCCTTACAACGTGAAGGCCAGCCGTCAAAAAGTGAATGCACAAGAATAGCAAAGTTGGATCTGAAGACCTTTCAAGAAAGCGTTATGGATTATATGGATGTTTCAAGTACCAATATTGAAAATTCCCTTTCCCGTCACTTTCTTTTGTTTTTGGCATTGAAGTTATTCCAAACGCTTTTGTTGACGTTTGGTCCATCATTTCCAAACGTGATCAGTTTTTCAAGTGGTAGCTGATTCTGATCAATGGCTGACATAATCTTCCTATACAGATCATCACTTGTTGCGTGGCCCATAAAACTTGTGCACAAAAGTCTGCTCTGGATTTCGTTTCCATATGAGGACCAATATCGAACACGTATCTCTAACTCTTTCATACCAGCGTTGTTGACTGTCTCGTCATATTCTAGTACAAGATATGACTGAATGTCCTTCACAAGAATTTGCTTACAGTACGGATGCAGCGCATCGGTGATCAGATACATGAGTTTCTTCGCACATGGGGGCATTTCGTTGGAGATCTTAGGGGGGAACATCGCATGGAAGGTTGCGACAATATGGTCTGAAGAGTTAGCAGACATGGAACTCTCTACCGTCTGAAGTTACCATATTAAATCAGCTTTATAAGCGGCATCACGCTCACAAAAAATGTTTGTACCAACTAACGGTTTATCCTTGGTTGTTTCATCAACTCGAGATTGTCCATTCAGGTGAACCTATAGTGGATGTAGTTAAGCAGTAACTGCGGCTTTGTGTCCTACAGATCGCGCATGTTGGTTTACCCCTGAGCAACCCTAGCTGTGCAACCAAAATTTTTCAAGCAGAGTTTGTAAAATAACGAGTACTGGTCGTTTCCAGTCTTTCACCATTCGCCAACCTTTCTACAGCTACAATCCGTCTTAGCAAGCCCTTAACTATTAAACTTGGTAGGCCCCATACTTTATTACCAAGCATCACCTACAAAATAGCATCCCCAGATTAAAAGACCATAAAAAGAAAAAATATGGATATGTCCAAAACTGGGCCGTATTCGCATCAACCTTTCAAATAGCGTTCAGGCAGGAAACGCATAAGTCGCAAGAACTCCAGTTTCATTAAGCAGATACTGCTAGCCAGTATACTGATCTTTGCTCATTTCGGACAGGTCCAACATGACAAAAAACAAAACATAGGCTACTAAGTCAACACAACAGCATAGCCCAGGCAGAAGCAGCTTAATAGACCCAGTACAAAACATTAGTTAAGTTCAAACCGCTCAACAGTTGTAACTAATTATGGATCTACACCGAAAGACTGCACAGTCTACAACAGAGTCAAAAGCAAAAAGAGAAGTGCATCTTGGCTTACTTAAAGAGAAGTGAAAATTGCAAATAATGAGCAATGTTCTTAGTGCTCTTCAGCCGAAAATATAGGAATAATAGGATTTTTGCCAAAGTACAGGCATTTTATAGGAGTGCATTAGAATATAGGAATTTACTGGAATTTATAGGCGACTCCGAACGCTGCTAGTATTATGCTTAATTAATTTGCTTCTTTTTAGTAACTCAGTTTCAGTAAAAGTTCCGTTTGGTCCAATCAATCGGATATAAGCCGGCTATCTAAATTAGCTTAACTTGAGGATACCTTCGCTTTCCATGCAGCATTAATAAATTGTCAAATCATAAAATGTATTGACATCTCTGTGTCTAAGAGACTAGCAACTATAGAAACATTCGAACCGTAATTAATTATTGAAGACCCAATTCACTCCAGTTTTGTAAGAGACTAAATTGAATATCGTAAGGCGTTGCGACATTACAAGTTTTTAGAAAAGGGCCAAATATGCCGGAAAAAACGACTTATTTAACATGAGTTATTTAACTCTACATATTTGGAATCAGTATAAAAAGAAAATTTTTAGGATGTATTAATTGTTATCAAAATTCTGTTTTAGAGTCTTGGTTATTATATGCCCAATTTGCTCCTTACTTACAATTTATAACATTAAATATGTTTGATTTGGCATCGTACATTCTTTGAGTATTTGGAACTAAAGTATAATATTCCAGAATCCCGTCTTATCTTCGTTCGTTTTATTTATCTTAATTTTTCTTTGACTGCTCAATTTCCATGTGGGGAGAATTTTCGGAGGAGAATTGTCTGGATGGAACTTTCTGGAAGGAATTGGATTTCCCATGAGGCTTCCAATGAGTGGAAATTCTTTTTTTTTGGGGGGGGAGGATTAAAAAGCTGGAAAACACGCAGGAAAACCCTTTGCCGTTTTCTTAGCTGGATATAGTAAACAACAAACCTAAGTTTTTCCTAACGTCACCACATAGAGTTACTTTAACATCATTTACGTTTGTAGCCTGCTATTCTGACGTCATTCATCATCTTGTATACGAGGCTGCAGTTTTTGTCAAAAAATTATTTTACTTTAAATGTCGTGTTTTATTAGCTACAAAAAACTTAGATCTAGCATTTATTAAAGATATTACCCTCTAGCTGGGGAGAAAAAAATAGAAAGAAAGAGGAAAAGTCAGTACTACCTGTGCGAAAAAAATTTATTTCTCTTGCTATTCAATCCAGAAAACTGTAAGTTTTTTGAAGAGGGTCTTCAGCCTTATTGCAATTCCAACGGTCTACCTTTTGTTTTGATTCAACGCCTTTTTCTAGGGGTTTCAGGTTATTTTTCGTAATTCCCTTGAATTTGTCTTTAAAATAAAGTTGTACTGTTAAAACCTATTTAATCATTGTTGCAATTGCTGAATTAGCTTGAAATGGAAATTTTTTACACTTCTCATTTTTTTTTAAACCCGTTCCATTAATATTTGGTTACTATGGGTCGTTTTGTTCCTTACTAACTTGCAGCTACCGCTGCAAATATCATAGCACTGTCATGATCCACTGTCTGAGATATAATTAAAACTAGAGCCTGTAATACTTACAACTTACAGATATCTGAACTGAGGACTCTAGGGTATTATTCGGCAAAGCTGGATTATGCGCAAGACATCGTAAGAAAAGGTCATTGTCATCAATTCGTGGACGGAGTCTCAAATGACTGACAGTTAAATTTCCGTCTTTTGATTTCTGGAAAATAATGATAATTAGCCCAAGAAATCAAGGAGGGAAAGGCATCATAGAATGCAACATCCACAAATTCATACCATGCCTTGGCCAGCATCATAGATGCATATCAACAGAGTGTCAAACAGACTTTATGCACGGTTCGCCGAATTTTTTTTAATGTTCTAATTCGACTGATCAGGAGTTGCCTCTGTCAATAACACGGTATTAATAGAAAAACTGCCTACTTAAATTAAATCCAGCTGGCAAAGAAAGCAAACTTTTCTATTAGTTTTTTTATGCGATTATAGCCAGAATTCAAAATTAAAGATTGAAACTTTTCGAATTTCGTTTGACCAGAATGTCAGTAGAAGTCTAAGGCCGGGCACTTGAATCCCAAGTTTACTCTCATTGGCTAGAGTTATTTGGGATACCAAGCTTCCACAACTAGGATTTTTAGCTAAAAACAAGGTTAAGGTCACTTGGCAGTTACAAGTAAAAACAAATAGCTTATTGAAGCTTAAATAATTTTAAGTAAGAAAAACTTTTAGAAAAAGAAGTTTTTACAAGAAAATGAAAGGCCGTATTAAAGTTAAGGTCAGCAGAAAAAAAAATTTATAATGACTCAAATTTAAAAAGACCAGAAACTACTATTAAAGAATAAATGAAACCCAAAACGAACAGCTCTTAAATAAACAGTAATAGAAACCAAACATACAACAGGTATGTCCATAAATGGATAAATAAATCTTAAACGAGCAAACCATAAATTCAATATGTGGACCAGGTATAAAAAGAACAAAAATCACTACAAACAAGAGTATGGCTAATGCCCCCTTCCCTAACGGTAAAAGTAAAAAACCTATTGCGCCATTAGCGTTTTAAGTATGATTTACCGTTGGGGAAGTAAATTTTATAACGGTAAAAGGTAAAAGCATTTACTTTTCTTTAAAAAACTTTTTTTTCGAAAAGTGTTTTTTCACTAATTTCTGTTATTTTTTTTATTGCCGAAATTTAAAGTTTTTCAAAATTCCATATTTCAAAATAATTTTTTTCAAAAGCATAGTTTCATAAAAGTATCAAAACTAGTATCAAAAGTAAACTTATGAAAATAACAAAGTATCAAAGTAAAGAAAGTATTAAAGCAAACAAAGTATCAAAGTAACAATAAACAAATTGCATAACTTATAGCCCTTGCCCCGTATATAAAAAAGTTGCCCCGTAAATCGATAAATCCAAGTATCAAAGTAAACAAAGCATCGAAGTAGCAATAAGCAACTTTTATACCTCTAAGCCTTTCTCCGGGGGCTGGGAGGGAGGTTCAACCCTGGAAGCATAGCTATTTGGTATAACCTCCAAACATAACCTCTATCTTCAAATTTTGTCCAGACACCTTAAGGGAAAAGGGAGTGCGCGGGCCGGTTACCCTTTGCTCACTTTTGATTCTTAAAAAAGAACTAAAGGCTTCAATTTCCAATCGAATGAGCCCCAGTTACTCTCCGATCACTTTCGACCCATAGAAAGGGCAAATGAAATTTTTATTTCCCACCGAATGAGACTCTTCCAATTTCATGAAAACCTGATGTGCAGCTAAGGCACAACTTACAATCCTTCCCGGGCCCTGGGGATCGTGTCAATCCCGAAGCCACTTTTATATGATCTTTGGTCTATTTTTAACAAAATGGGTATCTATGAAAGTTAAATCAGATGCATTTCAGGAAAAGAGGGCGTGAGGGAGCTATTTGCCTTCTGATCACTTTCGACTCTTTAAAGGGGAAATACAACTTCTAATTTCCAATCAAATGAGCCTCCTCTAAAATTTAAACAGCTACTTTTCCATAAAAACTTTTATGCCCCTGGGGCATAACTTATAACACTTAATCCACAGCTCTAGCGGTTGTGTCAACCTGGCAGTTCTGTGAAGGTATTGTTATACAGCCTCTGGACTAAATTGGACTCAATGCTATTTCAAACTTTTGATTGGATGCATTCAGGGAAGAAAGAAAGTAGGGGGCTGTTGCCCTCTGATCATTTTTGGCCCTTAAAATAGGTATCTAGAGCTTTCATTTTCCAATCAAACGAGCCTCCTCCGAAGTTTATACAACCATGCCCTTCCACAAAACCTTTTATGCCCCCGGGGCATAACTTACAACCCTAGACCCGAGGCTTTGCGTAGCTGTGCCAACCCCAAAAGTATTGCTGTATGATATATAGACTATTTTGAACAAAATGACTATCTTAAAATTTTGATCGAATTAATTTGGGGGAAAAGGACATGGGGGACAAGTTGCCCTTGGATCAATTATGGCTCTTAAAATGGAACTAGAACTTTCAATTGCTAATCAAATAAGCCCCCTATGAAGTTTATAAACCACACCCTCCATAAGAACCTTATGTGCCCCAAGGGCGTAACTTACAAGACTTGCCCCCAAACTCGACCAGATGCGTTTGGGGTAAAGAGAACAGCCCTCCCCCTTGGCTAGTGGCCCTCCAGTCCCTTTTGACTCTTAAAAAGGAAACTAGAACTTTCAATTTCCAAAGAATTAACCCTCTGAAGTTAATACGACCACTACTTCCATAAACATATTATTTGCCCTTGGGGCAGAACTTACAACACTTGCCCTAGGGTTCTGAGAGGGGAGTGTAAACCCCAGTGATTTTGTTCTATGATCTTTGGTCTATTTTGAATAAAATGACTATCTCAAATTTTCAATCGGATGCATTAGGGAAAAAGAAGACAGCCGCTCCTCGGCTATATGCCATTCCATGACTTTTGACTCTTTAAAGGGGAACCAAACTATGAATTCCCACTCTTTTGAGACACCTTCGAAGCTTATACGGCCACTTCTTCTATAAAAACCTTATATGCCCTCTGAAAATAACTTATAACCCTTCCCCTGGGCTCTGAGGGTGTTGTGTTGACCCCCAAGTATTTTTATCTGATCGTTGGACTATTTTGAACAAAACACTTTTTTCAAATGTTTATTGGATGCATTTTGGGATAAGGCGTGTGGTGGAGGTAAATGTCCTCCGATTACTTCTGACTCTGAAAAGGGGAACTAAAATTTTCAACATCCAATAGAATGAGCCTCCTCTGAAGTTTATGCGACCATCCTTTACAGAAAACCTTATATGTTCCCCGGGACCTATTTGATTGTTCAACTATTTTGAATAAAATGACTATCTCAAAATTTTGGTCGGAAATCTTTGGGTAAGAAGGGCTAGGAGAGGGGGGTGTGTTAATTCCCTTTCGATCAATTTTGACCTTTTAAATAGATTAGAACTTCCGATTGTCAATCGAATGGCCTCTCTGAAGTTTTCGCGACCATCACTTCCATAAAAACCATATATGCCCTGAGGGCATACCTTAAACACCTGTCCCCTGGCTCTAGGGGTTGATTCGACTACTGCGTTTTCTTATCTTATCTTTATTTTGAAAAAAAGCCTATCTCGAGATTTTGATTGGATATACTTGGGAAAGAAAGGGCATGGGGGGGGGGGGATAGTTGCCCTCCGATCACTCTTAAAAAGCGAACTAGAAATTTCAATTTCCAATCGATTAAGCCCTCTCTGAAGTTTATTCGACAATCGATATAAAATGTTTCTGAGGGAAAAAATTAATCATCAAAGCCTAATGGCGTTTACTACAGGAACGCTAGAGCGTTGCCTCTGACAACGTTCAGAAAAGTTCTGATTCATATGACAAAACTTTTACCAAAAGAATCATACAAAACAAAAATGGTTCGTGTCTTAGCTCTCCACCAAAACAGGGAATTAACCTTTTTCAAACCAAACACCAACAAACTACGAGCCGAGAAAATATCACAAAGTAAAAATACCAAAAAAAAGGAAAGTGATGAAAAACCATCACAGACCTCTATTTTAAGTAGCTCTAAATTTACATCACAGGTGTTTGCTGCTTTTTTTATTCTTAATTATTATTTTTTCTAGGCTAATTTAACCTTTTTGGGGAAAAATTTGGCGAAATCGGGGACACGTAGGTTTCTGGAGCAGCGGTGATGAGTGATAGTTCGATACCATTGGGTGAATCTGAGTTTAGAAGATTATTGATATGTTTTCTCCGAAGACAAAGACTGTTGGCTGGTCTTTTCTTGTTTCTATATGCAAAGTTTTCAGGCTTACGGACCTGCTGGTCAGTCAGCCAAAGCAGCATTTTGAATGTTTCACCAATGTCTTTCTTTTGGACAGCTTGCTGGATTTCACACACGTAGGAATTCATATACGTAAAAAGTTGAAATTTTTAATAGGTCTCTAGAGATCCTTTCAGCCATAAGGGATCTTCATTTCGTAATACGTGCAAATTACATCACTTTTAATGGTTTATTGGTTCAAGGTCAAATGGGCTAAGACCCTCCATCACTCAATATGATGGCTAATTAAGGTTTTCCAATCATTCGAAATCATGGCCAATTTTTCTTCTTCACAGAACTAAAGTTCCAGAAACCTCAAAAGAAACATTTTTTAAAGGACTTCTATTCCAGTCAAAATGTTCAGCATTCAGTGGTGGAAAATGCTCAGAATATATTTTTCCGTCATTTTCGGCACATAAAGCACCATAGATAGCTCATGGGAACCCTGTAGCAGCTCTTAGTACAGTGAATCTAAATAGTTTTGATTCTAGTATCATATAATAATAATAATAATAATAATAATAATAATAATAATAATAATAATAATAATAATAATAATAATAATAATAATAATAATAATAATAATAATAATACTTTATTTGTAACCCACAGTACAAGTTTAAGATAGTGAAGTATGGAAGAAAATGAAATTAAAAAAAAATAGAAAAAACAACAACTGAAAATCACTTAATGAAAAAACCGGATGAGACCATGGTGCGCACCAAGACGGAAACACGCATCAGCGCCAATATTGGTCTGCGGATTCTCCAACGATAACAAAATTTCGGTAGCTCCGTAACGATCTACAAGGCGTCTGTTTCGAACCGATCTGGGTAGGTACAAAAGGAATTTACAATAACGAAAATAGTTAACCCTCATTTGCTTGAGATCAATCTTTGTAAAAAATAGGATGCAATCCGGACGCAGACGAAACGGCATGGTCGCAAAAACTAGAATACAGCTTAGCCAATCCACGTCTGCTAAAACGACCACGATTTGCAACAATTTTTGCATAGCTAAATCTTAACTTATCTCTAGTGTCAATTAAAAACTTCCTCCGGGTGCTAGCAAGCGAATCGCAAACAGATATACCCAGCCACTTCAGCATCTTCACTCTAGATATAGCAAAACTTCCGCAATTGGAGAATTAACACAATCATTATTATTAAAAGATAAATACTCACATTTGTCAATATTTAAAGAAAGGCCAATATCATTGAACAATGATCCAGCCAGACGGACATTACGGTCAAGTGTGTTCTTAGAGCAACTAATTAAAAGGAGGTCATCGGCGTATGCTAAGTAAGAAATGTCACTATACTCGAAAAAACAACTTGATTGGATCTTAGTCAGAACACTTGCAATACCAGCATTAAAAATATAAGGTGAAAGGACGCCTCCTTGTCTGACCCCGCATTTGAGTGGTATATTTTGAAAATAAGGCCATTACATTTCAGTCTCACATGCGAATTAGAATACAAAAACGTAGCACAGATATGATTGAAATGTTAATACCTAGCTGATGCATTGAGAGAAAAGCATGTGAATGGACAACAGTGTCAAATGCCTTAGAAATGTCCAATACACAAATGTGTAATGACTGACCTTTAGTATGCGCGTCTTTGAGGAGAACAGCAAGCGCCCTATGTGCATGCTGGCATCCAATTCCCTTTTTAAATCCAAACTGATTAGCATCATAATTAACAAAATCAATAATAGACGGTAGAATTACATACTCAAAAATTCTGCTTATATTACACGCAACAGCTATTGGCCTGTAAGAATCACATTTATTAGGATCTTTCCCTCTTTTTAAAACCGAAGTTACAGTCCCACAAAGAAAACATAAAATCGGTATAAAACCGATTTTTGCCGACACAAAATCGGCAAAAATTGTTCGAGGTAAAATTGAAGTTTTTTCGTCTTTTTTTTAACATAACGACTTTAAAAAAATATCTTGCACTTTTTGAAAGTTGGTGATAGGAAAATCTGGTACAAAAATCACAAATTAGAATCAGTTCATTGTTTTGACCACTTTTTGCCGACTAATTTCTCCCTATTCCAATAAAGTATCCAAATACAAAAAATCACTTCTTTTTTCTTAAACAGACAAATCGCAACTAGCAAATCATATGAATCAAATAAACGTTCTTGCACTCCGAGTTCAGTATCTAGGTTCACCCACTTACGCAATCTCCTACAGTCAAAGACTTAAAATGAAAAAGGATTTAGCTAGAAGTATGATTTACATAGGCGATTGATGACACCACTCCCTTCCATAAAAGGATGGCAGAGACATCCTTAATCCGACTATCAACATCCTTAATCAAACAATATTACTTAGTACAGCCTTGAAAGTGCATCAGCATTTTTGTTCATGGATCCCAGTCGGCTATTAATGATAAAATAAAATTCTTGTAGAGCTAATGACCAGCAACTTAAATGAGCGTTACAACTTTGGGCAACATTAAGCCACCTAAGAGGGTTGTGTCCGTTTCTAAAAAGAAATGATGTCCCTTCGGGTATTACTCGAAGCTTCCGATTCTCCATTTGAGAGCCAAAGCTAATTTTTCCACAGTGGAGTAACGTCTTTCAGCCAGGACCCGTTTCCTACTACGGAATGTAATTGGGTGCTCTTCACTGTCCCTTTGGGTGATGACCGCTATGAAGCCTATGTCAAAGGCGTCGGTCTGTAAGATAACACCCTTACTGAAATCTGGTGTAACCAAAACAGGGGCTTTGATGAGTGCTTGTTTCAGGTTGTCAATGCGCCGACCTATATCTTGCTCAGCTTTAACTTGTTTGGAGAACTTTTTTTCAGAAGCGAAGTGAGTGGCTCAGCAATTTCAGCAAAATTCTTGATAAAACGTTGATAATATGCTGCCATCCCCATAAAAGAAGGAATTTCCTTCTTGGAAACTGGTAGGGGAAAATTTTGAACGACCTGGACCTTGCTTTCCAGTGGGGAGATTTTCCCAATTCTAATGCGGTGACCCAGGTAACAAACCTCGTTCTGAGCCGATTTAATCTTTCTAGGGTGGATCCTCAACTCTACTTCTTGTGTGCTCTATAGTGAGCATACAAGAAGCAGCTTCATACGTTCAAATACGTTCAGATTTCTGCCAATGGATGTCATCGAAATTTCTAGCAGTATCCTCTTGAATCACCACAGAAGCTTGATGTGAAGTACTCTGTATTTATTCCTTGCCTTTGATATCTCAATTTCGTAACTGATTCTGTCAATTTTCCGGAAGACTTTAACGGGGCCTTGCCACCGCACTTCCAGTTTATGGTCACCAGCTGACAGAAGCACTAGGACTTCCTCTCCCTCCAGAGATTCACGGGGCTTTGTACGACGGTCACATAGCTTCTTTTGTTGGCTCACCGCTTAAGTCCAGTTTTTTTAGCTTCCTTCATCAATTTTTCAACTCGAGAGCGTTCTTGCAAAAGTTTAACAGTTGTTCGATTTTGTCTTTAAACTGTTGGTGCTGCCTCCCACTGTTCTTTGAGGATATACAATGGTCCTCTTGGTCGCCTACAATACAGGAGTTCGAAGGGACTGAACCCCCAATGAAGACTGAACTGTTTCGCGACACGCAAACAAAATGTAAGGGATGTGCTGGTCCCATTCTTTTGGATTGTCCATAAAATATTTCTTAAGCAAGTGGATTAAGGTTCCATTTAGTCTTTCCACCAGCCCTTCAGTCTGAGGATGATAAGAAGAAGTTTTTATTGCCTTTATACCAAGCGCTTTATGAACTTCCCTTAAACTTTTGGACAGAAAATTTGATCCTTGGTGGGTCAAAATCTCAAAAGGGACTCCAACTCGGAAAAAGAAATGTTTAAGGACCTCCGCAACCTTTCTTGCATTGGTCTTCTTTGAAGGTAACCCTTTCGGATATCTGGTGGCATAATCTGAAATTACAAGCAGAAATCGATGACCATTCTGTAATGTTCTTAACGGCCCAACAGTTTTACAGCTACGCAGTAGAAGGGTTCTTCCACTATGTGTAAGGAAAGTCAGAGGTACCTTCTCCGTCAATTTCAGCCTAGCAGTGAGCTGACACAGCTTACACGTTTTAATGTATTTTTGGACATCTCGACTTACTCGTGGCCAAAAGAAATGATGCAAAATCTGATTCCAAGTCCGCTGGTTACTAGTATGCCCACTTAATGGCGAGTCGTAGGCCAGCTTCATGATGAAGGATCTGCGAGACCGTGGTAAAAAAAAGTTGCAATACCTTGTCACCCACTGAGGAGGTCCTCTTCCTATAAAGCACCCCTTAGGATATCATAGCTTTCACGTAGTGGAGCTTGCTTGAAACAACTTACAAAGATTTTTGTCAGCCTCCTCTATTCGTTTGAGTTCATTTCCAGTCAGTTGATCCTGATTTATCTCCTAAGCTGTACCCAACGAAAGAGGCTTGTGCAAATCAGGCTCAATCCACTTTTCTTTTCTACTCTTTTTCCGTCTGTCTGGCCTCCCAGTGTTTCCAGGATCCACCTCTATTGTCCAAATTCATTTTCTGGAAGATTGACTCTCCAATCCTTTCGAGTAGGTGAATCAGGAACGCTCGGTATTGGAGGTGAGTCAATCATTTTAGGTATGGATTCATTCTGTTTAAGCTCTTTTTGGCAGTAATTCTTCCTTGTGTTGACAAGAGCTCTAATATTATGCTTTTTTTCCAAAGAGCTGACTGAAAAACTCGTTGAAACGAGGAAATGATATCCTCAGAATCATGTCCACAGGTAATTCACTTGAGACAAAAACGGGTGCACAGTCACTAGAACCTTCCCATTTCCTTTCTACCTAGATGTGAACTTTTTTAACTGGATAGGATCCACAGTTCCCATGGAAGCAGCAAAATTTTATCTTCTTTGAAGATAGGCTATCGTTCGGCATATACTTCTTGTGCATAATTCACAGGGTGGCACCACTGACGACCAAGAAAGTTGCTGGATGCCCTTCAATTTCACCTTCAAAATAGAAACGTTCCCGTGCATTTTCCAATGGACTAGGACTTCAAGCTAAAAGACTTCGTTTCTTTGTCTATTTGCAGTCCTTAGCATATACCCATTTTCCCACAATTATAACAACTTTAATAATTCTTCTGTGACGGAGAGGTGCAAGCGACTATATTTTGTGCATCTTTCTTCTCTGTTTCGGGCTTCTCTTCGTGATTTTGAGTGTTTCAAGATCTGTTTTATTTCCATGGCAAATTCTTCTAAACTAGATTTTCGTCTCTTCTGGCGAGAAAGAACGCGTCTGCTAATCTGCATATATCCTCCAAAGGCGGTTGATCGAGTTTGTTGAGACATTTGTGTATTTAATAATTTTTTATAGAACCTATAAATTGCCCAACCCCAATCAGTCAAAGGAAATCATCTATTTTCTGTCTGAGGATCACAGGATTTGTTTCGGTTTTGTAATCCTGAAACTCAAACCATCTGATAGATAGTCGCTCCAGAATCCTCCCATAGTTGATCAAAGACTTATCTGCCTCCTTCTGTTCGGAGCAGAAACGAAATCGATATTGCTTCTGGTGTGACTCCAAAACTACGAAGAACTAATCGTTTTACCTCATCATATTCGTGAATTTGGTTTGGTGGGAGCATCGAATTAGCTTTGGCGGCTTTTTCTGTCAACAAACCACGCAGCCTCACTGTCCACTTCGATTTTCCCCACTGGTTTTGCATAATTGTACACTTGAAGGTGTTGAGGTATGCATCAATGTCCCTATCATTGCTGAATTTCGCTATTGAAATAGGCGACATCCCCGCTTTCAACTCCGGTTCTACCAAGGCAGATGTCTCCCAACGGGTGTCGCAGCCACTAAGATTGGAAGAAATCGAAGAACTGGAAGATATCCTAGACTCGGGCTCAACAGTCATTCGATGATAGCTTTTTTAAGCCTCTTGAGCACGGATTCGGTGGTTCCGTCGACAACTTTGGGTTCCCTGTGACTTATGGGGTTTGTAGTGAGTGTTGCTGTCACTTGTAAGCTCCTGTCGATTTGGCATCCAGTATTCAACCAACTCGAGAGTAACATAAAATCATTAAAAATTTTATATAGAACCAATGCAAGAGTAATATAAAATTGCTCCAAAATTTGGTATAAAGCCAATGCGTGAGTAATATAAAATCACTGCAAATTTGGTTTAAAACCAACGCGTGAGTAATATAAATTACTGCAAAATTTTGGCGTTATCCGAAGCCTACACTAACTGAATTGTATACTTTAGAGCCGGGACTAGAAACCTCGGCCGCTCTGACAAGACAAACGGTTACCGACTTCGGTATAGAACAAATGCGATAGTAATTTGAAATTACACAAGATTTGGTATAGAACCATTGCAACAGTAATATAAAACTACGCAAAATTTGGTATAGAACCAATGCAATAGTAATATAAAATTACTCCAAAATTTGTTATAGAACAAAATTTGTAGAATCGAAAAGCTGCCATAGAACACGCGGAGTATTCCTTTCAAAACTGAGTTGCATATACTACTGGAATTTACTATTTATTGGAATTTCTTCTAACCAATATAAAGATTTATTCACGCGGCAAATACTAAAAACCCTTCTTTATTCTTAAACAGACAAATCGCAACTAAAAAAATGAATCAAATAAAAGTTCATTACACTGCGAGTTCAGTATCTCGGCACTCACTTGCGCAATCACACACAGACAAAGACTTGACATGAAAAAAGGATTTAGCTAGAAGTATGATTTACATAGACGACTCATGACACCATCCCTGAGTCTTTTACCCCTCCCCCCCACACACACACACACAAACACCCTCATGCGCAAAATAAAGCATGCATTAATATACGTTGCATATTGCACAAAAAATCCTTTTTTCATGTCAAGTCTTTGTCTGGGTGTGATTGCGCAAGTGAGTGCCGAGATACTGAACTCGCAGTGTAATGAACTTTTATTTGATTCATTTTGTTAGTTGCGATTTGTCTGTTTAAGAATAAAGAAGTGTTTTTCGTATTTGGATACTTTACTGGAATTAAATAAAACAAAACTAATTTTTTTAGCTGAAAGTAAGGAGCGACATTAAAACTTAAAACGAACAGAAATTACTCCGTATATGAAATGGGTTGTCCCCTCCGCAATCCCCCACTCTTTGCGCTAAAGTTTTTAATTGTTTTAAAAAGTAGAATTGTGGCAAAGAGTCAAACTTTAGCGTAAAGAGCGAGGAATCCCCAAAGTCATCCCCAAAGACATAGTGAATATAGTTTTCGAGTATGCTGAACAAAATGGCTATTTCAAAATTTTGATCCGTTGACTTTGGGGAAAAAATGAGCGTGGGAGGGGGCCTAGATGCCCTCCAATTTTTTTGGTCACTTAAAAAGGGCACTAGAACTTTTTCATTTCCGTTAGAATGAGCTCTCTTGCGACATTCTAGGACCACTTAGTCGATACGATGACCCCTGGGAAAAAAAAACAAACAAACAAACAAATAAACACGCACCCGTGATTTGTCTTCTGGCAAAAAATACGAAATTCCACATTTTTGTAGATAGGAGCTTGAAACTTCTACAGTAGGGTTCTCTGATACGCTGAATCTGATGGTGTCATTTTCGTTTTCTATCTACATGGTGTCATTCTACGACTTTTAGGGGGTGTTTCCCCCTATTTTCTTAAATAATGCAAATGTTCTCAGGCTCGTAACTTTTGATGGGTAAAACTAAACTTGATGAAACTTATATATTTAAAATCAGCATTAAAATGCGATTCTTTTGATGTAGCTATTGATATCAAAATTCCATTTTTTTAGAGTTTTGGTTACTATTGAGCCGGGTCGCTCCTTACTACAGTTCGTTACCACGAACTGTTTGATAGGGAGAAATTAGTCAGCATCAAATTGGTAGCAGAAGTTGGATACTGAAACACGTTTCATTTGTGACAAGGTATATTTCTATTCAAGATTGGTGAACCTTGCCGCGTGAATAAATTTTTATATTGGTTAGAAGACATTCCAATAAATAGTAAATTCCAGTAGTTTACACAGCTCAGTTTTGAAAGGAATACTCTGCGTGTTCTAAGGCAGCTTTTTGATTCTACAGTGGTAAAGAGGAGTTTGTTTGGACCGGTTGGACTTAGTGTCTTTATCCTATGTCCTATACTGAAGTTGGTAAGCGTTAGTCTTGTCAGAGCAGCCAAGGCTTCAAGTCCCGGCTTTGCAGGATACCATTTAGTGTAGTGAAGGCTTTGGACAACGCCAAAATTTTGCAGTAATTTTATATTACTCATGTATTGGTTCTATACCAAATTTTGTGTAATTTTATATTACTCTCCCATTGGTTCTATACTGGAGTGGAGGCTTTAGTGAAGGCTTTGGACAACGCCAAAATTTTGCAGTAATTTTATATTACCCGTCTATTGGTTCTATAACAAATTTTGCAGTAATTTTATATTACTCATGCATTGGTTCTACACCAATTTTCGCAGTAATTTTATATTACTCTCGTATTGGTTCTTTACCAAATTTCGTAGTAATTTTATATTACTATTGCATTTGTTCTATACCAAATCTCGTGTAATTTTGTATTACTATCGCATTTGTTCTATACCAAAGTGGGTAAGCGTTAGTCTCATGCAATTTTATTTTAGAAGAAAAGACGGTCAATTTAACCTCGTCCGGTTTTGGCCGGTTTTCAATGTATTGCAGAGAATTTTGTTCGGTTCAAATGGTAGCAAAGTCTGAACTACTGCAATTTGTTTTAGATCAAACCTTAGATTGACTGTAATATCTGCCCTGCAGCAGCTGAGATCCAGCCCTGATGCCCGTATTGCCAAGTACAGATGAATCCAATGCGCTACCACGAGTCAGAGTAACTAGACGGCTAACTACAGAAGAGATTATTTCTTTAATGCAGAATGTACTCTAGAAAAAAAACGTCTTGTAGTGACCGAAATAGTAAATTTTTCTATAGGAAAAGCTTTTTCTCGCTGTTAATTTTTTCTTTCTTTAATTGTCCATTGAATTTGAATGTTAAGTTTTAATAAAAGAAGAACTTACTAACTAGAATTTTTCTAACATTATCCTTGAAATGGGGATTTTCCTGGCTTATTTTTCTTACGCAAATTTGTTTTCAGAGGTAGCTACTATTTCATGTAAGCTAAAGCATAGAATTTGATCGGTTTTGGGGGTTTAAAGGGGATTACCTGAGGGGAGGGGAAGCATTCAATAGGGTACTTGGCCCTATATTCGAAAAAGTTCTGAATTTTACTTTTTCCTTGAGATTTCCGTTAATTAGGCCAAAAAAGTAGTTCTTTTTTGTAGGTTTAACACACTTTACTCATCATTTCCCAAAATAGATACATGTGCAGATGCCAGACATTCGTTGAACCAGGGTCTAGTTTAGACGGATCTAGTGTAGTGTGCACAATACAGATGCAGACAGATACACTACGGCTAAAATTAAAAGCTCCTTTTTCATATTTTTTTATTGTATGACTGATTTTTTTTCAGACTAGATGAGTCAGACCTATTTTCTGTTCCTATTACAGAAACTGTTACTGTTTTGCCAAGTCAATGAGGTTCAAATCTCATACTTCTCGGCTGAATACCCACCCTAAGAAATGAGCGAACAGCACAACAATATAACTTAACTAAAAAAAATTTTAACACACTCTAGTGAGTTTAAGCACGCAAAAGCGATTTATGTAGGTATGGTCTAAGCTCCAGCGTCTCAAAGGTATAAAAATTCATATAAAGCCATCATAAAATTTAATATTAACCATGACAAAAAAAGACGGATTTTAAAATACATTAAAAAAAACCTTGCATCAGCCTCCTGTTTAATTTCACAAAATACCAGAAGCCCTTAGATTCTTTAAATTGATTAAATAATTTTATTTATTGTCTAGCAGGCCTGTGCCTACTAGATTCTTGCTTTCCACCCCATTTTTTGTATTTGGGCTGTTTTTACTGAAAAATATCCTTTCTCGTAATTTCACTGAAAAATTGAGAAAGGAAAAATTTACCCCCTTAGATATTGAAAAATAAATTTTATCACCCTCCCTACTTCCTAAATTTTCGTTAACTAATGCCACTGTTTTAGTCATCTTCTCGATGCCAATTACAACAAATTAAAGACAGTCATGCACCATCCTAGTGTTTTAGTACAAAACTATATTACTTTGGAATGATTGTATTCATTAAAGAATTCTATTTTGCGCCTCTATTAATCCATTTATTTTCTTTTATTTTTGTATAGTAAGTTTACAGTAAACCCTGTGTCCCGCACTTTATAATTTAGGATTTCCATCCATAGTTTAGTGTTTAGTTAAGCAGCTTTACTGCCTTAATGTTCATTTTGTAGCAGTCTTCAAAACTAATCCTTTTCATAATTTAATCAGCAAAAGTTGCTGAACCATAAATTCCACATAAGAATTTCAATTTTTTTCTAAATTTTGAATGGTCCGTCACATACAGAATTGAGGAAAGCAAAAATCTATTAAACGTTTCTTTGCTACCATTTCCCTATCTTCGATAGATATTCATCCCAGGTTATAGTCTTTTACTTATTTTATATCATACTTACAGACTCGTTAGATGCCATTAAGTGCCGTTCTCCGAGAAACCAAGTGACATTAACTGTCGGATGTGAGCCGATGACTGAGCAAAACGCTTCATGGTAAACATTGGATGATAGAGTCTTCTCTTCTGCTGGTAATTGGATTGATACACTAAGAGGAGCCACTGAAATTAACAACAACTTATTCTCTCCATGGATTATAGAAAACTCCATGGATTATTTACTTACAAGAAAGCCAATTGCAAATTTTTACCAAATCTTAACCAAAATTTATTTTTATCATAATGAGGAAGAGTTACCAGAGCACAGTGGGGATGAGGGTTTCCTTTGTGGTCTGAGTTCAAGGTATCCGTGGTAACGGTCTGAAATAGGATCTGTGCAGTTGTTTTCATTAGTTCTGATGACTGAGCAAAACGCTTCATGGTAATATTGGGTAATAGAGTCTTCTCTTTTGCCGGTAGTTGGATAGATACACTAAGAAGAGCCACTGAAATTAACAAAATTTATTTTCCATTCGCTTAAAAGAAAAAGGAAAATACACTTTGAGTGTGTATTTACATTATTTTCGCACCCGTTCTTTGCTGAAAATACTCAGTATAGGAGAAAAATAAGAAATTAGTGAAAGAAAAACAAAGTTGTACTCATTGAAAAAGACAAAGAACATGAAACTACTAAGACTTTATTCTTTTTATTCAGACATGAGAGAAAAGAAAAGTACAAATACATTTATTCAGACACCCAGTGGCCATACCTGGAATACTATTTTGAAGGTTTAGGGGTGTTAAAGCTAAAATTTTGCTCATCTTTCTTTTTATTAGCTTTGTTTACTCATAACTCAATCACAGCGAAAAGTGAACGAAAAAAATTGAAATGTAACTCAACGACAAAGCTAAACACCACAGTGTATCATTGGACTGATAAATTAAGAGAAGCCACTAAAATTCATGACACTTATATGTGCTTAGAAGACGAAAGACGCGGTACATATTTATATTACACTTATAATTATAAGTACACGAATGAATTTGGCTGCAAAGGGGGGAGGAGGGGAGCTTTAAAGTTGAAAACTTTCCTCTACTCGGGCTTTAATAATGTTTGCAGTAAGTACTTTTGCACAGGGAAAGTAAATAAGATAAGTGAAAGAAGAGAAAGGGTCTAAGAAGAAAAAAAAAAACAAAAGTAACCAAAATTTTCCTTGGTACTTATACATTTTACCAAACACAGTTGAGAAGCTTCATAGCCAAGAACCGGTTTCATAGCCACAAAGACAAATGATGGGTGAGAGAATGCGTTATACTTCTGTAATTTGGGCTCTGTATATTTGCACAGTAGGGATGGCGGGAATAAGGTAACCTTACTAAGGTAGGGCTACTTTACCTCCCCCCCCCCCCTAATTTGAAAATATATAGCCCAAATCATATTGTTATATAAAGTAAAGCGTTATATTTTCATCATGTTCTAGTATATTTCAATATGACTAATCTAACTTCACTTCTTGAGTGTGTTTGGTGTAATACAAGAGTACCTTTTCCTTTTTATCCACGCAGAAGGAGAAAAGAAAGGCACAAATATATATTATTCACGTACCTGTGGACACACTTGAAACACCGATTGAGAGAACAAGGAGTGTTTAAGTTCAAATTTTATTCAGCTTTTTTTTATTACCTTTATCTAGATTTAACTTAACTATAGAAGAAATTGCAATAAAGAAAAAAATCAGACAATGTCAGTCAATGACACAGCACAATATCTAACGATAAAATTAGGTTTTAGCTTCTTCTCTTAAACTGGAATTACAAAAATTAATAAAAGAAACATAATTACTTAGAAGAATAAAATTTTCTCAGAAGAATAGCAAAACCAGCGAAGAAACAACCGTCAGTAGTATCCCTTCTGTGCTTTTAATGACAACCCTAACCCGATGTACTATTGGAGTCACTAACCCCTCCTATAGGTCACTTCAATACAACAAGAACCCTATCCCAAAGTGTTATTGGAGACATCGCGTCTGCAGGGCATCTGGCATTACGTAATCATTTACAGCAGATAAAAAATTCTGGAAGCATAATTATCTGAATGACGTTTGCCAAGCATAATGCTCAATAATTGAAATAAGTTTGCAGTGACATGATGTCTAGTTTTGATACGGATTATAATAAACAATTGAAGAAGATCTGTTTTGTACTCTAATGATATCAAGCCGATTATTGACAATTCATTTTTGATAATCAATAATCAATAATTTGAGATGCTTGCTGGACAGACATATTCTTTTGGCGGTTAATGAAACTTGTTTAGATCTCCAAAAACTGTAATGACTACAACAGGGCAGGTGTTATTTTTGTAATGTCATGGTCCTGATCATATGGGTTTGCCTTTACCAGTCTCATGCATGAGTTTGGGTCCCCGTATTCTTATCCAGAGATACATGTCCTCAACCAGGGCCCCAATGCCCCCACCAAACTTTTTGACACCCTCCCCCCTAAACCAATTTTTATTGATGAAAGTGGTATATGTATACTGGTCATTATTTTTTTTCTTTATTAAAGGTGGAACAGACAATTTTTGTGTGTTAGTTCGTTTGTAAACACCAGTGTGAGAGTCAATTTAAAATATATAAAACAAAAACAATAACAAATCTTGTAAAGTCTGGCTACTTTTGATTTATTGGTTAGTTTAGGTTAGGTTATATTAAGTTAACTGCTCGCGCTTCTGGTGATAAGCGAATTAACACACAAAAATAATCTGTTTACCTTTAACAAAGAAAAACAATGACCATTATACATATACCATTTTCATCATTAAGTCACCAATTAAAAGACTTTGGATTTACCGAGTAGCTGAGTTTGTTCTATGCAAAAGTGCTTTTATATTAATTTTTGATACTCATTCACCAATTAAAAGACTTGGCGAAGATCAATTACCATGTAGCTGAGTCCCCTCAGTCCCCAAAGTCACCAATTAAAAGACTTTGAATTTACCGAGTAGCTGAGTTTGTTCTATGCAAAAGTGCTTTTATATTAATTTTTGATACTCATTCACCAATTAAAAGACTTGGCGAAGACCAATTACCATGTAGCTGAGTCCTCTTTATGCAAAAAGTGCGTTTTTATTAAGTTTAACACTCATCAGCAACTAAGCACTTGGAATTTACTAATTAGCTGAGTTTGTTTTCATACAAAAAGTGCTCTTTTATTAATTTTTTATGCTCAGTCACCAATTAAAAGCCTTCGCCAAGACCAAGAAGCTGATTTTTAAAGACTTAAAGACTTTAGAGACTTGGAATTTACCAAGTAGCTGAGTTTATTATGTGCAAAAGTACTTTTTTATTATTTTTTTTAACTAAGTCACCAATTAAAAGGCTTGGAATTTAACAAGTAGCTGAGTTTGTTCTATATGAAAGCTTGGATACTTAGTTACCAATTGAAAGACATGGAATTTACCAAGTAGCTGAGTTTGTTCTATGCAAAAGTGCTTTTTTTATTAACATTTGATGCTCAGTCACCAACTAAATGACCTGGAATTTACTAAGTAGCTGAGTTCGTTTTATGCAAAAAGTGCTTTTTAATAATTTCTGATTCTAAGGCACCAATTAAAAAAATTGTGGTTTTTTTTATTAACCTTTTATGGTAGGTGACCAATCAAAATCTCGAAATTTACCAAGTAGCAGAGTCCGTTTTATGCAGAAGTGCTTTTTCATCAGTATGTTATACTCAGTCACTAATTAGAAGACTTATAATTTACCAAGTGGCTGATTTTGTTCTCTGCAAAAATGATTTTTTATTAATTTTTGATACTCAGTCAACAATTAAAAGACTTGGAATTTACCAAGTACCTGAGTTTTTTCTATGCAAAACTACTTTTTTATTAGTTCTCGGTGCTAAGTCCAATTAGAAGATTTGGAAATTATGAATTAGCTGAGTTTGTTCTATGTAAAAGTACTTTTTAATTAATTTTGAAACTCATTCACCAGTTAAATGACTTGTGATATACCAAGCAGCTGAGCTCGTTCAAATGCCCTGGCCTAAGACCAAAAAGATAAAAAAAATAAAAAAATAATGCATTTTGCCAACATTACTCTTTACTTAGGCAGCGCTGTGGCGTTTCCTATGATATAAAGTATCTTTTATTACTATTTTCAAAAATTGAGAATACAAATTCGAATTTAAGTCAATCACCAAGACCAGCGAGAAATTTATGGCCCTAAAAGTTTCATGGAAGAACGATAATTACAGAAAACATACCATGCAATCTTTCGATACTTTTAATTTTCTAACGAAATCCCTAGAAAGTCTTTTAGAAACCCAACGCAGTAAAAATCCGTAAAAGTTTCCTTTATTAAGAGAAAAATTACGCTTGGAAGAAAGATTTTTTCCACTTACACGGAAAGGCATTTTTTCCTATAGGTACCTAGACAGTTTTGAGAGATTTACAGAAAATATGGTACCTTCAAAATAAGAATTTTATAATTGTTCAGCTCAAAAATCTATTTCTGAGGAAGATTTTGATTTTGTAAAAACAGTTTGGAAGAAATTCAAGCGTAAGAATTTGAAAAATTATACATCATTGTACCTTTCCTCAGATGTATTAATATTAGCAGACGTATTTACGGAGTTTAGCGCCACTATTCTTGACCTTTATAAGCTTCAACCTCACTGATACTTAGGTATTCCCTCCCTTGCATACGATTTAATGCTAACAGTGATGCGACCGACCAAAATTAAAGTGATTAAAGATCAAGGAATAAATCTTTTTACAGAAAGGGCTATTTACGGCGGTTTAGTTTTGCATTACGATAGTTACGTAAAGTGTGACCCTAAAGATAAAGAAAATCCAAGCTATGAACTCTGTTTGGATGCAAATCCTCTTTACACACAATGCATGTCCATGTTCTAGATGCCAATCGGGGCTATAAGATACCAAGCCAATTTATTTGTGAAGAACATGGAAGAGAATTATTTTGGATAACTAATGGGGCTACAGTGTATTGGCCATTAAAACATATAAACTCACAGTTTTGGAGGTTAATGGAAAGTCCAACAGACACAAGAGATGACATTAAGTGAGAAAAATTTACCATTAAACTTCTATGACTCGGGCTTAATAGAAGGATTTCATTAGCATATGCAATACGCGATAACCCAACATCAACGTAAAATACAGAAACTGGCAATAAGTGTAAGCAAGACGCTAGAACGCATTTAAAAATACTAGGGGACAAAACAGCCTTCGGCGAAATCCTTTCCGTACATTAATTTCTGAAAAACGCTCTCCCTTCCTTTTCAACCGAATTTTAGCTCCAGAATACCAATACGATAGAATCGCCAGAAGTCACTTACTAACTGCAAAAACCAAAGTCAACAAAGGGCATTCGAATGTACAACATTATCAAAAAGCGACCGAAATATCAACCGTAACACTATAACGAGAACCCTTAGACTTTATAAACATCTTTCATAAGACGGGTAAGAAGAAGATGAGCATGGGAGCAGCTGAAACCTTTGTGGAACCCAACCTACATAAATGTGAAATCACACAGCAAATTAATTTCTAGGAAAATTATGCAAGCTCAAATTACAAACAACATCAGAAGAACACTTTTCACTATTAATTATTTTTCTCCATGAAGCTTTATCCCTAGAACTTTCCCACAAATTTAAACGAGCACGACACAAACTATTTTTATAATCATGCTTAGATTTCTGTTTAATTGTGAAGACTGCACCAGAAGCAGGACGATTGCATGTAATCCACATGTGTAGTCAGAATTCCATTTTGGATTTGGCACGATTAACTGCAGGATCGATATTAAAAAGAGGCTTCCTAGTACCGGATCGGATCCGCTCCACTGGAACTGCACTATCTACGGCAGCTTTAAGGCAGGCAACAATCTGGTAATAGTACGAGTTAAGATCGAGACGAGGAGAATTCGTGAGGACAGAAGTTTACAGTAAATGATATGGCACTTTAATGGTAGATCGTATTGTAGTTAAAGTCGCAATGAACGGAGTGTCAGTGGCACGTTTCCAATTATAACTACAGAACCGCTTAAATTTTGAAGTAGGGGATACACTAATCATTGGGCATACCAAGGAACACTTTAGAAACACATGATCATCGTCAATTTTTGACGATGTCCACCTTTATTCTGAATATCCGTGAAGGCCTGATGTTTCAATGCGATTCGGTAGCCATTGGGAAGCAATTCTAATAAAAGGGTTGATCTTTCTGATTCCTGATACAAATCACAGTTTAAGTCACCGACCAGAAGCCAATTAAGGCTCTTGGCGACAAGATTTTCTAAGAGTGACTTAAGACTGGATCAGAACTTGGCAAATACAAATAGAGAAGCAATATTGCGGTCATCAGAGGGAAGATAAACGTTCACAAAGGCAATAGCCAGTATGTTATCATCAGAATGAATCATACAAGGTTTACATGCGCTGTGGAAAAAAGTTGCCAAGTCACCTGAGGGGTGGTCTATCGTTTTTCTTGCCTCGCGGGTGAATAAATGGTGGGAGAGAGATCTCATGAGATAGAAAATATTAGGCTTATTAAACAGATACTCTTGCAGAAAAATAATGTCACTAGCTAGTAATTCATCTAGCAAGAGGTTTTTGTCCTTCGTATCATTTATGTTCAGACATGAAAAGCTAACGTAAGTCGTTTTGTAGCTTTAGATATGGCTTTCGTTTGCACATCGCATCTCAAACTATATGACAAATGATCTTTTCCGCAGTTAGCACACTTAGGTGAAGAATTGCAAGGAATATCTTTGGTATTGTTATGAGGGCCTGTGCATCTAGAGCACTTAATTGCAGACGGGCCAAGTGGACTATTGGCTACCATGTGTCCGGTGCTTTGGCATCGTAAACAGTGCCTAGGTATTTCTTTGTAAACTGCAACTCAAAAAAAAATCATATCCAAGGCAAAATCCTGAGTTAAGAGCACTATCAAGGGCAGTCTGATCCAAAAACTCAAGCTGAAAGGCACGTGAAGATCTGATTTGATTAGCCTTAACAAATTGTGGGCTTGCTGTTTCTATGCCAAGTGATTTTCGATCTATGACTTTAGCACTAGTATTCGGTAAGTTGGGCACGGCTGATGCGGCAAGAGATATTGCAGAACTTTTATCACGAGTGACCACGAACCAGTGCTTTTCATTAGGTTTAGGTTTTACCGGGACAATACGCTCTTGGCCAGCAAGTGATTAGAGCTTATTCTTACGTGAGAGCGAATCAATGAGTCCTGGTGGTAGGTTTCTAAGGACAACGACAAATGATGATTTCGCAGCGGTGGTTCTAGTGGTATTAGGTTCGGTTGATCGGGGCAGGGCAGCCTCAGGAACGATAGAGTTATTAAACAACTTCAATTGATATAGGCAAAGGCTTACTTTTTCATTGAGAGTTGCAAAAGCTGAGGCCGGGATGAAAAGAACTTCATATGACGTTATAATTACAAAAGTTGGCACTTCGATATTCTCTGCGTAGCACCAGGCAAGTGCAGCCGTAAAATCAGAAACTGAGCTTGTCTTAGCATTCGATCCCTAGTGCCAAGGCATAGCTAAGGAAGGAAAGCAATTCTTAAACAATACTTTTTCCCTTCACTAATAGCCTCGGATTCAAAAAACTCTGTTGCATGTCTCACAATCGTGGTGCTCTCCTGCCCACCATCAACATTGTACTGAATAAAGTTCAAAAGAGGGCAGTAATAAAAGCCATTCCAATTTTTCTCAGACGACATTTTGCGTCAATAACAATCATGATTATCTGAAATATGGTTGAAGCCAGTTTAAATGCAATATATGTTGGTTCGAAATGTAGTTAAATACCTGAATTTAGCTTAGTAGATTGTAATATTTTAAATCCGTATCAAAGTTTTTGGTTAGAAAAGAATGGTCGCTGAATTAACAAAAGTCACTGAATTGATCGAGGTTTGAGCGCAGTGTCAAGTTCAATTTAATTCCAAAGGAGGTGTTACCACTCTGAAGACTGAATGAAGACTGAGAACTGAATGATTTCAGAAGCATGGCTTTAATTTTTAGCAGAAAACGACATGTTTTCTTTAGAAAAAATATCACTGCAACGGGCAGGAATCCTAACAATCTCTAAAAAATTAATGAGTTTGGTCTACTGGAACCATTTATTAAAGTTCTATTTCTCCTCCAATGGTGAAAGGCGCATAAGCCTCTGTTATATGGACACAGACAGCTTGCTTGGAAAAATACAGACACAAAATTTATTCTGGGACTTGACTTCCCCCAACTCTGCCCTATTATGGATTTCTCAAATTAGGGCCCTAAAGTCTACCCCCATTTAGTCAAAAGTCAAAAGAAAAATTAGCTTGGAAAATTGAAAAATGGATTGGGTAGTGAGTGACTGAGAAATATTCCGTCAAAATAAAATCAATTAAAGGTACAATGGTACTTACAGTTTAGCAAAATATTAACTGAAGTGCTTAAAAGTGAACTGTTCAGTTCCATACTTTTTGCAACACACGTTGCGTTAGTGGCCGCATCTTGCCTCTTGAGGAACCGAAATGTGATTAGATGCCGAACAATATAAACGTCATTTACCAAATCAACTAAAGTGCTATTTCTCTCATCATCAATCATTTCTTTTCCGTTTCGTAGCCAAATGAGTTTCGGAGGTGGAATTCCTAAAAAGAGGAAGGGATAAGTGCTATTTAGAATACATTTTCCAAATAATCTTTCTTTTGTAAGACGTTCAATATATGTTACTCTTGTAAAATAATGATAGCTGCATAGGATAGAAAGGAATCGCATGTGTAATATCGGAAGGAAATGTAAAAGAATAATGCCGCATTTGAGAATCATTTATTAAATTTCTCTTATTCAACTTATCAACTTATCACTTATCTGTTTTCAATGTAACACATGTACATTTGTAAACAAATGAAAAGGAAAAAACAAATATAGTAAGACAGTCTTACAAGAAAACTTTTGAAACTAAAAAATCAGCAAAACATAAAAAGGAAAAAAACTTTTACGAATAATCAATCACGAGAGAGATAAATGGAGATGAAGCAGACAAAAAAATTGCATTCAAGCATAGTTTCTATAGGACGAGGTACTGAACAGAACTACTTTAGAAACGAAATGGAAGTTAAAAACTGAAGCTTATATTATAAAAAATCATATTATAAGTGACACTTTGTCATTTAAATTCTGTTCTTACCGTGACCTAAGATTTTTATGTAGAATTCCTTTCAATTTATTAAATTTTGTTGTTCTATCAGCATTCTGGATTTAAAATCGAAATATTTGGGCTATAAACATTAATTTTTGTGTCTTCATTACAATTTTTATTCGTTCTCGCATGTTATTTATTCCATTGGTTATTTTACTACTTGATTTAATACAGAGCAGATAACAAGCTGATTCATTTCTTTTAATCAGACTTCTGTGATTGAAAATAAAAGCCGATATGCATTTAGTGAGTCAAGATACAAAGTCCAAGGAAAGTGAACTTTCAATTTGATGTATCAAACAGTTCGTGGTAACGAACTGTGGTAAGGAGCGACCCGGCTCAATAGTAACCAAAACTCTAAAAACTGGAATTTTGGTACCAATAGCTACATCAAAAGAATCGCATTTTAATGCTGATTTTAAATATATAAGTTTCATCAAGTTTAGTCCTACTCATCGAAAGCTACGAGAAAATTTGCCCTATTTTAGAAAATAAGGGGAAACATCCCCAAAAAGTCATAGATTCTTAACGAAAATCACACCATCAGTTTCAGCGTGTCAGAGAACCCTACTGCAAAAGTTTCAAGCTCCCATCTACAAAAATGTGGAATTTTATATTTTTTGCCAAAAGGCAGATCACGGATGCGTGTTTATTTGTTTGTTTTTTTGTGTTTTTGTTTTTTTTTTCCCAGGGGTGATCGTATCGACCCAGTTGACCTATAATGTTGCGAGAGTGCTCATTCTAACGGAAATGAAAAGTTTTAGTGTCCTTTTTAAGTGACCAAAAAAATTGGAGGGTACCTGGGCCCCCTCCCACGCTAATTATTTTCCATAAGTCAATGGATCAAAATTCTGAGATAGCCATTTTATTCATCATAGTCAAAAAACCTTATAACTATGTCATTGGGGATGACTTACTCCCCCAAAGTCCCCGTGGGAGGGTTTACAAGTTCAAAACTTTGACCAGTGCTTACATATAGTAATGGTTATTGGGAAGTGTACAGGCGTTTTCAGGAGGATTTTTTGGTTGGAGGCAGGGGTTGAGAAGAGGGGGATATGCTGGGGGAACTTTCCATCGAGGAATTTGTCATGGGGGAAGAAAATTTCCATGAAGGGAGCACAGGATTTACTAGCATTACTTAAAAAAAAACAATGAAAAAATAAATGTGAAAAAGTTTTTTTTTCAGCTGGAAGTAAGCAGCAGCATTAAAACTTAAAACGAACAGAAATTATTACCCATATGAGGGGCTCACCTCCTCCTAATACCTCGCTCTTTACGCTAAAGTATTTTTAGTAATTTCAACTATTTATTCTGCGGCTTTTGTGATTCAGGGGTCATTCTTAATGAATTGGGACAAAATTTAAGCTTTAGTGTAAAGAGCGAGGTACTGACAAGGGGGCGTACCCCCTCATATATTTAATAAAAACATGAGAATACAAAAGTTCTTTCCGGAAGCTAATTTATAAGTTATGTATATCTTTTACTTATAAAAAGATTCGTAAAAAATTAAAAGTTCTAGTTGCCTTTTTAATTAACCGAAAATCGGAGGGCAACTAGGCTTCCTCCTCCGCTCTTTTTTTCTCAAAATCATTCGATCAAAATTATGAGAAAGCCATTTAGCCAAAAAAAACTATACAAGTTTCTTTTTAATTATTCCTCTGCGGAGAGCCAAAACCAAAACATGCATTGATTCAAAAATGTTCAGAAAATAAATAAAAAAAAACAAGTTTTTTAAATGAAAGTAAGGAGCGACATTAAAACTTAAAACGAACAGAAATTACTCCGTATATGAAAGGGGCTTTTCCTTCTCAACGCCCCGCTCTTTACGCTAAAGTTTTTTACTGGTTTAAAAAGTAGACTTAAGAGAAAGAGTCAAACTTTAGCGTAAAGAGCGGGGCGTTGAGAAGGAAAAGCCCCTTTCATATACGGAGTAATTTCTGTTCGTTTTAAGTTTTAATGTCGCTCCTTACTTTCATTTAAAAAACTTGTTTTGTTTCTTTATTTAATCGATTTAAAAATAGTCTCCCGTCAATACTTGATGCAAGAGCACGAACCATGATACAGGAACATAACTTCTCGTGATAGAGCGCACAGTATTGGATACTGGAGCGTTATACTGCTGAACACTGGACTATTTTACTGGAGCGTACCAAAACTGAATGTAAAGAAGACTTTTTTACTGACATACCGTAGAGTAGGTGACTCTATTGATGTAAGTGGTGAGTTCCTATTGTCTGAAAAGCCTCTTGTACTAGTTAAGTCACTACGGTACCTTATTTCCGCCAAAATTGCACGTGGAATTGGCATTCTCAGAAGACAAGTATATTCTTACAGAACGTACACTTCGCACGAATCTACCCGTATATATCATATGCAGGTGTAGTTTGGAGCAGCAATTTTTATGTTAATTACACACGTATGCAAATTCTACAGAATAAAGCATGAAGAATAATTGGGAAGTTCGTAAAAAATGTGGAAGACACCTATTTACTTGAAGTCTCTAAGGCTACTCAATGTTGGAAAATAAGGGACTATCAAGCGGCAATGTTTTTGTTTAAGTTGTGTGCATAATCTAGTTCCGGAAATTTTTAATGAATATTACCCTTTCAGAAGTTATGTTTATGAGCATGATACAAGAAGATGTGATAACTTGGTTGTGGAGGCTTAACAAAGTGTGAAATCTAGTTTTACTTCAAAGTATCTTGGCACTTGCGAATTCGCTTCCTGTGTGTTAGAGTGGCTGAGCACCTTCCACAGTATAAAAATAGATCAAAAGAGTATTTGTTGGGGGTTTAGTATTTTTGGGGGGATGTGAGCGGGTTTAGTGGTGTTTAGGAGAAGGGGATTGTCTTTTTATCATTATTATTCTTTAATTAGCCTAGGACGCTTCTACGAATAATTATGTAGTTTTTTCTTATGTATATTAATTTAGGATGCCTTTAGGAATGTTTATATAGTTAACCGCTACGCGTTAGCAAAATTTATATTTTCCAATAGCTTAGTGATTTGTATCTGTATTAATTTATATTTTGTTTATTATGTTAATAAAAGTAAAAAAAAGTAAAAAAAAAATGAAACATGGCAACATGGACGATACTGGAACATGATATCGGACACTATACCACAGTTCTGTAGCGTAGTATCATTATTTTTAATTATTTTTATTATTTTTATTTATTATTATTATTAGTCTAGGATGCTTCTAGGAATATTTATCTAGGTCGTTTTTTCCTTATATTTATCAATTTAGGGCGTCTTTAGGGATATTGATGTACTTAATCGTTACGTGTTAGCAAAATTTACATTTTTCCCTAGCCTAGTGATTTATATGTGTAATAATTTATAGTTTGGTCTATTATGTAAATAAAAGTAAAAAAAAAAAGTCAAAAGTCATAACTGTGAAACATGACAACATGGACAATACTGGAACATGATAATTAATAGTATAGCCTACTATATTTCCGGAGCGTGGTACTAGTGGGGAGGGATGGTAGTTTCATTCATAGAACTCATAGATTCTTTTGCTAATCATCTGCTCAGACTCACGGAAATGAAGCTAGCCAGCCGATTTGCAACTTGCTTTCGCTGAGATTTAGAATCAAAGGAAAAATTATTGGTCAGTTTTAGATCTCGATCAACTGATGGTACAAAAATTTTTCGCCCATTACAGAATACTGAAGCATAAGAGCATGGTGATAATGGATACAGGAGAATGATAATGGATAACGGAGCACAAGACTGGAATATGAAATACGAAAGTGATATTTTTGTTCATATATCCTTGAAAAAATGGGAAGCCCTAACATATAAACGCTGCCTGTTTTTACGGGCTTGAGGGATTATTAAGGGTTCAAGTAATTACTTTTCCTAGATAGTCATCTTCTAGTACTTAAAAGCTCGAATTGTTTGTTTATATCGAAATAAAAACTACATTGCTGTTAACAATTAACGGTAACAACCTTTCGTCGACTATTTTACTATTTTACTATTTACTGTAACTAATTTACTGTAACTATTTACTGTAACTGAAACTGTTACTGTAACTATTTACTGTAACTATTTGCTGTAATTTTACAATTTACTGTAGCTAAATAAATGCACGAAAACAAACAGCTTAAGAACAACTCGGCAGCGAATGCGGAATGATGTTGAAAGCTCTATCTGAGATGGTAGGAAGCCACTGGCACTAGTACAAAAGAATCATTTAGAGCAAAGCCCTAAACACCATCACCTGCACTTCTTGTCCAAGTTCCAGTCAAAATAGAACAAACATAGCTGAATTATTATTCAATATCGAGGGTTATGAGCAATATAAGTTGAGCAAAAAGTCTCCTCCGAAAATAAACTCCCATTTATTATGACTCAATTTGCAGTTACTATTGATTGTGACGATATCTCTACAAATTGAATATGATAGCCCAGTTACCAGCTCTAACGGCTGAGGTGATGGCAAAGGGAAAATATTTTGCTCGTAAATGTCGGTACGTTCATTATTTTTATTTTTTATGATGAATATCTGAATGGTCTCACTTAATTATTTTCAGCCATTCTAGTTTTATTCGGGAGTGTTTTTGGCAAATAAGAACGTTTTGTGGCATTGGTAGTGGCACACGCATCAATATCGAATTCTATTTCTCCGAAAATATTCTAAACTTAGGAATCTTATTTGAAAATATAAAAATATTTTCTATTGGAAAAGATCTGGTTCAAAGTGGCGGAAAATTCACTTAAAGGAGGAGGACATAATTCTTAAAAAAAAGCTCAAATTTTCTTTGATTTTATATATTTGTCAGACAGTTTTCATGTTTAATTTTATATATTATGTTGATTGAATAGAGTTGTCTATTTTGAGCTGCCACTCACTACAAATACTCAAATTTGTTGTGATTAAATCGAAAAAACTAGTTTTTTCAACTTAAAGTAAAGAGCTACATTAAAAATTAAAACGACCAGAAATTATTAAGAATATAAGGGGGGTCGCCCCATCCTTAACATTTCGCTCTACATGCTAAAGTTCTTTAGTACTTAAAAAAAAATGTTGTTCTAACTAAACGACCCATGTGTTCCAAGAGTCATTTTTAAGGGATTGGGACAAAAATCCAAACTTCAACCTAAGCATCAAGGTATTGAGGAGGGGCAACCCCCCTCAAACAAGCCTGAGTAATAATTTCAGTTCGTTCTTAAGCTTTAGTTTTGCTCCTTAATTTCAGTTGTAAAAACTTGTCTTTTTTATTTAATTTCTGACCATTTTTTAGACAATTCTGAAAAATTCTCCCCCCCCTCCATGGAAAAATCCTCCCATGGAAAGGTCCTTTTGAAATTTCAGTCCCGTCAACAAGCCTGAGTAATAATTTCAGTTCGTTCTTAAGCTTTAGTTTTGCTCCTTAATTTCAGTTGTAAAAACTTGTCTTTTTTATTTAATTTCTGACCATTTTTTAGACAATTCTGAAAAATTCTCCCCCCCCCCTCCATGGAAAAATCCTCCCATGGAAAGGTCCTTTTGAAATTTCAGTCCCGTCAAAAATTTATCTCGGACAATTATCCTTAACATCTCCACATGTAAAATTGAGTCGGCAAAGAGAAGGTACGACAAGTGAAAAGAATTTCGTATGGGGATTCTAGACAATTCCCCTAGCTTAAAATTTCTCGTGAAAAGTTCACCCCCTGGAATGTTCCCTCCCCATAGAAAATTCAACCGGTGGAAGATCCCCTCATTGTAAAATTCCCAACCCCCATCCGAAAAAACTATGCATACTTCCCAACAACAAACATCATACGTAAACAATGAGCAAATTTTTTAACTTAAAAACCTTTCTCCAGGGTCTAGGGGTGGTCGTGTTATCTTCAAAGGAATTGTTTCTGAAGTTTTCAACTATTTTGACAAAATTGCTATCTCTAAATTTGGTTCGGACGGCTTAGGCGAGCTATTCGTCAGTTTTTTCAGTCACCTTAAAAGGCCACTAGAACTTTTAATTTCCGTTCAAAATGGCTGTCTCTCGATATTCTCGGGCCATTGGTTTGCTACAATCACCCCTGGGGAAAAAAGCAATAAACATGCATCCGTGATTTTTCTTCTGGCAAAAAAATACCAAGTTCCACATTTTTGCAAATTGGAGGTTGAAAACTCTAGGTAGGAATCCCTGTTACGCTGAATCTAATGGTGTGATTTTCATTAATTGCCTGACTTTTAAGAGGTGTTTCTCCCTTTTATAAGATTCAGGCCAATTTCCACAGAAACGTAGCTTTGAATGGGTAGCACTAAACTGAATGAATCCTTATATTTGGAATTGAATAAAAAACAGGTTTTTTAACTGAAAGTACAAAGCGACATTAAAACTTAAAACGAACAGAAATTACTTCGTATATGAAAGGGGCTGCTTCCTCATCAACGCCCCGCTCTTCACGCTAAAGTTTGACTCTTTCTCTCAACTCCTCTTTTTAAAACAGTAAAAAAGACCTTAGCGTAAAGAGCGGGGTGTTGATGAGGAAACAGCCCCTTTCATATACGAAGTAATTTCTGTTCGTTTTAAGTTTTAATGTCGCTTTTTACTTTCAGTTAAAAAACTTGTTTTTTTTATTTAATTTCTGAACGTTTTTGAATCAATGCATGTTTTGACTTTGGGTCTCAGCAGAGGAATAATTAAAACGAAATTTGAATATTTATTTTTTTGGCTAAATGGCTTTCTCATAGTTTTGATCGAATGATTATGAGAAAAAAGGGAGCGGGATAGGAAGCCTAGTTGCCCTCCGACTTTTTGGTTACTTAGAAAAACAACTAGAACTTTTAATTTTTTACGAATGTTTTTATTAGCAAAAGATATACGTAACGTATAAATTAGACATTTGTATTTTCATGTTTCTATTACATATATGAGGAATTCACCCCCTCGTCAGTACTTCGCTCTTTACACTAAAGCTTAAATTTTGTCCCAATTCATTAAGAATGACCCCTGAATCACAAAAGCCGTAGAATAAATAGTTGAAATTACTAAAAATACTTTAGCGCAAAGAGCGAGGTATTAGGAGGAGGTGAGCCCCTCATATGCGTAATAATTTCTGTTCGTTTTAAGTTTTAGTGCTGGTCCTTACTTCCAGTTGAAAAAACTTTTTCATATTTATTTTTTCATTGTTTTTTTTTAATAATGCTAGAAAATCCTGCGCTCCCTTCATGGAAATTTTCTTCCCTCCCTCCAACATGTCGCCCTCTTCTCAGTCCCTCCCCCAACCAAAAAATCCCCCTGAGAATGTCTGTACACTTCCCAATAGCCATTACTATATGTAAGCACTGGTCAAAGTTTGTAACTTGTAGCCCCTCCCCCAGGGACTGTGGGGGAGTAAGTCGTCCCCAAAGACATAGTTAATAAGGTTTTTCGACTACGCTGAACAAAATGGCTATCTCAGAATTTTGATACGTTGACTTTGGGAAAATAGTTAGCGTGAGAGGGGGCCTAGGTGCCCTCCAATTTTTTTTTTGGTCACTTAAAAAGGGCACTAGAACTTTTCATTTCCGTTAGAATGAGCCCTCTCGCAACATTCTAGGGCAACTGGTTCAATACGATCATCCCTGGGAAAAAAAACAAACAAACCAAACAAATAAACACGCATCCGTGATCTGCCTTCTGGCACAAAATTTAAAATTCCACGTTTTTGTAGATAGGAGCTTGAAACTTCTACATTAGGGTTCTCTGATACGCTGAATCTGATGGTGTGATTTTCGTTAAGATTCTATGACTTTCAGGGGGTGTTTCCCCCTGTTTTCTAAAACAAGGCAAATTTTCTCAGGCTCGTAACTTTTGATAGGTAAGACTAAACTTGATGAAACTTAAATATATTTAAAATCAGCATTAAAATGCAATTCTTTTGATGTAGCTATTGGTGTCAAAATTCCATTTTTTTGAGTTTTGGTTACTATTGAGCCGGGTCGCTCCTTACTACAGTTCGTTAACACGAACTGTTTGATCAGCATAATAAGCCAATTCTTTTGATGTATCTATTGATATTAAAATTCCGTTTTTTAGAGTTTTGGTTAATACTCAATCCCATCGCTCCTTAATTACAGTTCATTACCACAAACTTTTTGATGAATGGCTAAAAGGTGTCAATTAGGTATATTTGGTCCTGATGGTTTTAATCTTAATTGAAATCTGGTTTTAATCTTAATTGAAATCTTAAATTAAATGTTTAATCTTAAATGCTAAATTCGAAAGATTGTCATAGTGTTTTTGCAAATATAGGAGCAAATCATTGCAACGCCAACCTCTATTGCTCTGAAGAGGAAAAAAAAGAGTTTTTAGCTGTAATCATTGCATTTATGTTTTTATGTTTTATTTATGTTTTTATATTTTATTTATGTTTTTTAGACCAGAGCACTTCGTATAGAGGGAGTTATCGTAGAAACTATAAAACGGTCTCATTTGATTGGAAATTGCAAGTTCTGATACCCTTTTAAATAGTCAAAAGCGATTGGAGGGTCACCAGCCCCCCCCCCATGCTCATCATTTCCCCAAATACATCCAATCACAATTTTGAGATAGCCATTTCGTTCAGCTATGTCGAAAGATCTGGAAAGTAGGTCTTATAGAATGACAACCCGCTGACATCCCTAAGGGCCAGGGCTGTAAGCTATACCCCGGGGGCATATAAGGTTCTAATAGAAAGGGTGGTCATATAAACTTCAGAGAAGGCTCATTGGATTGATAATCAGAAGTTTTAGTGCTTTTTTAAGAGTCGAAGTGATCAAAGGGGGGCTCCCCCCCCATACACATCGTATTTTCCCGAAATGGATCCGATAAAAAATTTCAGATAGCCATTTTACTCAAAACAGCCCAGAGATCATATAACAAGGCTTTTAGGATTGAAACAAGCCCCCGGAGCCTGGGGGCAATGGTTGTAAGTTATATCATGGGAGCATTTAAGATTCTTATGGAAGAGATGTTTGTGTAAACTTTAAAAGCGGCTCATTTGGATGAAAATTGAAATTTTTAGTTCCCTTTTAAGACTAAAAAGTGGTGGAGGACAACCAGCCCCTCCCCCCGACTAACCCTCTTTTTACCAAACGAATCTGATTTAAATTTTGAAATAGTCATTTTGTTCAAAATAGTCCAAAGAAAAAGTAACAATATCTTTGGGAGGGGGGAGGTTGACACATCCCCGAAAGCCCTGGTGCACGGGTTGTATGTTATGTTCTGGGGGCATAAATAAAAGTCAAAACTGATTTGAGAGCAAACAGCCCCCCCCCACGCACCTTATGTCCCAAACCAAACATCTAAAAAAAACATTTTGAGTCATCTATTTTCTTCAGCATTGTTGAAAGGTTCAGTAATTATACAATTGGGTATGTCGGCCTCCCCCTCCAAAGCCCTCAGGGGAGGGGCTGTAAGCTAGGCAACTCGTTCATTAATACTTATTAAATATGTTTTTGAGAAAGGTGTTTGTGTTTGACTTCTACTTTCAGAAAATACAAAGGGCGTTCAGGCGAGTATTTCCGTTAATGTTGAGAGAGTCTTGAACTAAATCAAAGCCGTTATGTTTGTCAAAAACCAAAACCCGTATGGTTGTCAAAAGAGCGTAACTAAGTATATTAATTTGGAACTTTCAGGAAATGATAAAGGAGATGATCAATTGAACAACAATATTTAAATTGAATGCAATATTGAATGCTTAATTGAAGGCAATATTTGCACGCTAATACTGCTACAACTACCACTTCTTCTACTGCTACCACATCAACTACTACTACAACCACTACTATTACTAAAACCACTACTTCTGTAGCGAGTACTACTAGGGTCGAGGATATTGAAATAAATATCTAAAAAAAAGTTGAAAGGAAATTTGAACTAAATCAAAACATACTATCGGCATATATATTGCTGATATGGGAATATAAGCAATATTTGTGGAACAGTTTACCGTATCAAGAGGAAACTTTTGGGGCACCATGAGTGGGATGTTCAGCTGACCAAAAGACGAAATTAGCCTACTATTGGTGATATTAATAGTGAATCTATTACTGTTACTACTACTACTACTAAGGAACTATTGCTGCTACTGCCGTTCATACTACTACCACTACTACTATGATACTAGTACAATTAAGGCTACGTGTATGAAGGTGAACATTTGACAGAATATTGGAGGGGAATTTTAACTAAAACAAACCACACTAAGTGAATGCAGATTGTCAAAAGGACGTATCTCAAAAATGGACTTGGGTATTAAGTTGGAACTCTCAGAGAATACTTAAAGGGGAAGATGAATTGACAAAAATCTAATATATGCGTATTAGTGCTAACACTACTACCACAGCTACTTTTACTAATACTACTACTGCTACTAAGTTTCTCCAACTACTATTTCAATTGCAAAAATGTATAAAGCTTAGAGTATTAAGATGAAAAGGACGTCAAAAGGCGATCAAAGGGCATATGAGCAATATTTTTAGAATGGCTTAACGTTTCAAGGTGAGACCTCCAGGGCATCGTGAAAGGGCTATTCAACTGACCAAAAGGCAAGATATACATACTACTACCACTACTAATACTTTTGCTACTAGCGTTAAATATTATTAAGGCTATGACTGTGAAAGTAAAATTTGAGAAAATATTGATGGCAAATTCTAACTATATGAGAGAATATTGATGGCAAATTCCAACTAAAAAATCATTAAGTGGATTTATATTGTCAAAAGGGCATATCTTAAGAATTTGTTTGTGCATTAAATTTGAACTCCCAGATAATACTTAAAGGGGAAGATCAATTGACCAAAAGGAAATATGCGCACACTAGTGACAATACTGCTACCACTGCTATACTAACTAGTGCTGCTATTCCTATTGCTCCAACTACTACTTCTATTGAAGCTATTTTTTAAGGCTTAAAGCTTTAAGATGAAAATTTCAAGAAGCAAATGAATGTACAAGTTATCAAAAGGACATATCGACAATGTCATTGCAATGGCTAATTGTATTAAGTTGAGCAGTAATATTACTACTGGGACTACTATTTAACTATACCTAAGGGTATGAAAGTGAAATTTTTAAAGAATTTTATGGGCGAAGGTAAGAATCACAACACGCAATCAGTATGCAGGTTGTCAAAAGGGCATATAACCAATATCTTAGGTACAGTTTTGTTTGTCAAGTTACAACTTACGAGGCTTGTTGAGGGGTATATTGAACTTTTCTTATAAACTCTTTTCTTATAATATTCTTATGCATTTTTTTTTATAAGCATGAAAAAAAGTTGAATTTTTCTTAAAGTTCAGTACCCAAAAAGCGAAACATTTTCAATTATTACAATTGATGATTCTTTGGAATCACCTAAACTATCAAACATGAAAAGACCGAATGAATTAAATTAACAATGAGTGAAGATCAACCTGGACCGTCAAACGAGACAAGACCAATACGGACAGCTAAAGTATATGGCATTACTAAATCCTTTGAAATAATCAAAATCCAAATGAAGAAGATAGACAAATACGGTTGGAAGATAAACGAAAACAAGATTAGAGCTTATCAAAAATGAAAATGAAGAGCAAAGACACATGCGGTTAGAGGATAAGCGATAACAAGAATTAGAGCGTGTCAAAAATGAAAACGAAGAGTAATTCGCCTTATTGTTACTGAGCTATGCAACAACACAATAAAGGCAATTATCATTACTGGGGAAAAATAGGAAAAGAAGTTTATATTTCTCGAGTTACAGTGGATTCTAGTGAAGGTCAACTTGGATGTACCGTTCAACTTTATCAATTTCCACTTCGACCCGCATTTGCCATGACTATGCATAACTTGTAAGGGCTGTAACTTTTGAATTTATTAGCGTCGACCTTAGTTCACCGGTTTTTAATGATGGAATGTTATACGTGGCATTTTCTCGTGTGAAAAGACAACGTAGTTTTAAAGTTCTGCCACCACCTGAAAATGAACGAGGAACATGTAACAAAGTGTGGAAGGAAGCCCTAACAACTACCAAAAAACGTCTTACTGTAGAGTGATTTTTCTTCTTTTTTTCAAATTAATTAAGCGATTAATAATTATAATGCATATTACATCATTGACATTCTAGGTCAAAAGAACGATCTAAATAAGTCAAGACTTTAAGGAAGCATTCATATTTTTCCCAGGATGTCTGTAACGAACCTGCGATGCCATCATGACATAAAGAAGAGGCTCACGTCTGCGGTTAGAAGACAACTGACAATGAGAATCCATATATAGAAGCCTGCCGCGCGCCGAGTGCCAGGGCCCAGCGGTGCCCTGGCACTGCTATATATATATATATATATATATATATATATATATATATATATATATATATATATATATATATATATGTAAGGGGTGTGCAGGCAAACTCGTATTTAAACTAAACTTGGATAGGCTAATAGAAACAACCAGACAAATACAAACAAAGCTAAATAAATAAATAAATTTAAATAAAACCGAAAAGAACATCAAACTGGAAATATGAGGAACTTATTCGTTACATGGATGCAAATATCCCCTCCCCCTATCATTAACCTTCTGTTCTTTTACGGAAAAATTAGACTTTTCATCCTAATGCCTAAAAAATGATTGGTCAAAAGAAGAAAATGATATAAAAGGCTAAATATCTTACAGAGCCGTTACAGAGCTAAATATCTTACTGGCGTGGAATCGTGGCGTGGGACGTACAATCAATATTCCAGTTGTTCGACTTTTCAAACATAAGGATCATTGAATAGAAATAACAAGTATTTTTAATGCACTATAAAACCTTTGCGTAAAGAGCAGAGAGCTGAGGAAGGGCATATACGGCATGATGTCTGTTCATTTTAACTTTTAATGCTGTTCTTTATTTAATTTGAAAAAAAAACTTTTAAATAATTTAAAAAGGTAAGAAGTTATGGTTAGTAGTGACATACAAACAAATTTATTAGTTTTCTTATGGAAAGAGGAAACTGGAAGCCTTGAATGCAAAGTGGTACACTACATCACTATGTGCTCCAAAATTTGACAGCTTTAAAAATTCATTGGGTATTGTTTGTTCAAATATAAAATAGCATTGTTTTGAAAATAACTAATCTTTTATTTGAGTGTAAATATCGGCTAAGTTTTTATTGCCTGTTGATAATGTTTGCAGAAAGTTACCTATCTCTAGCAAATTTGCTGGAGATTTACTATCTATACGATCTAAATTCTACAACCAGTCTAAAATGAAAAATGTACCTGAATAACATATGAATAATGTGTTAAAGGTAATTATTTGGTTAAAAAAAATAAAAAGATAAGTAAACAAGAAAAAGAAAAGAACTGTTTTCCTACTTTAGAAATTGAGATAAATAAGCACTTGAAAAAGGTCTTGACCTTGATCACCTATCCAATCACATAGGACAAAGCAGCATAACCCAATCATCAAGCAAATAAAAGTGTCCAAATTCATGCAAAATTATCATTAATAAATTTAAGCCGTCGTAAAATTAAAAGCAAAAGCATCCCAAATATAATATAACATTCCCAAGTGATCACCTCCCATCAGGGCTCCTAAGGGAATACACACTTGCCTATATGGGTTTTGGCGCACTAAATTCCATACCCAGCAAATGGGAGGGAAGCAATATAAAATAAATAGCCTAGATGGGTAATGGCTATAGGATCCATGTGGATATGGATAAGGGCTATAGGATCCAAAACAATACAAATAGTTTTGCTGAGTGACAGCAGACAATGAAAATCTACTTTAGCAGCATTTGGTCATGCTTGTCGATTAAAAAGCAAAGTTTTATGAATAATCTGCATTGTTGATTGATTGATTTTAACGTCACACTTGTGTTACAGAAGAGGAAAACTGAAAACGCAAAACTCACAAATAAGCCTACATAAACACTAATTCTTTCGAAATTATAGCGACATAGTGTTTTTATTTGTGGCCTGATTCAGCATAGAAATAGGAAAACAGTTATTCAAGCTGTCATATTTTCTAATTTCAAAAGAAAGCCTGCCTTAATTATATCCTCTGCTTAGTCTATTGCATAAATTAGGCTTGAATTTGACCATAGGCCAACTTTGCCATAAATATATAACACAGTAATGATATATAATTCGTTTTTATCGACAGGTTTTTATGCTTATAATTCGTTTTTATGCTTAGGCATCACTTACCACCAATAGTTTCACAATATAGTGTAACATTATCTCCTTCATTGAAAGGTCCAACATGAGACATGATTTCAAGTCCTCTATTTCGAACAGACAGTTTTTCTGGCGGTACTATAATATAAAAAATAATAATTAATGGAAAAATTTAAGAGGCAACTGAATAGTAAGGATAGAAGCCTCCTTTAAAAAGAAAAATGAAGTCAAATTAGACCTTCATTGAATTCCTTCAATAACTATAGTTTGTGCTTTTAGCCATGTCGAAAAAAAACGGGAATATTCTTTTAGCTGCCTGTATTTGCTTTTTAGTGCACCCACATATTTATTTGGCACAAATTGTTTGATGGTTGATAAGTACAACTCAAATTAATTCAACCATCGATTTTAAACTCGAGGAATTTTTTAATAAATCCGATTTTTAGCCGATATATACCCACTGGAGGATTTTTTTTTTTTATTGAATTTAAATTAATTCTACCAGAAGACACATAAACGTCTTAACACATTTACAAGACTATAAGATCTGGCCGATTCTTAAAAGCTTTCTATAAATCATCTTTTGTAGGAAAATAATATAGTTCCTTTAGTAATAAATTTTATGGTTTTCTGTAAAAAAAAAGTAGTTTTGGAGCCTTCCCTCAATTTTTATCCTTTCATGATTCAACCCAGTACATTACGCCATCCCAAATGGTAGAAATAGTAGAATGAGTCCCTAATGCTCTAAAGGTCGGTCCCACATATCCTTCCTTTTAACATAAAAAGAAAACTATGTAGGTCTAAACTATTTGTTAAGACTACCGACTGTTCCGAAAATTACTCCTTTACTTCCTAATAATCATGTTTGTTTGCATCTAAGTAAATAATTTGTTTCGATTTTCGATAGAGAGCTTTGATTGTACCTCACCAAACTTTTCTGTCTAGATTTGTGTGTTATTATATCTTCGTATGATATAGCCCTATGAAACAAATTTTCTCGAAGAACTTCCTTTGAAAACCACATGACTGATAGCACTAAAATTCGTTTTTTTACCCAGGCCCACCGTTTGCCTATAAATTATTTAAAAGCTATAATATGTGTGGTTAATCGTGGTTCCAGCTTATCTTAAAGCAATCACATGAGAATATACATTAGTTACCTCGCCTGAAGTGAGTAAGTTGGTATTCGTACCCTAAGTCACCAATAATTCTTCTGGTGGTGGCAGTGTATTTGATACAGTGCCACAAGTACTACTAATTGCCTTCACTAGGGTATGGTATCACCGGTCGAGAAGTCACGCGGGTTCTTCGGGTTCTTCCCGGGCTGATATTGTAACTAGGTCGGGTACGACAAGTGTACCACCTCTGGGGGGAATAAATGTCACAATATTTGGCTCAAGGTTCCACAGCCTGCGTTGCCACCAATAAATATATTCTTGGAAGGGGACAGGGGCTGCGGTGGATACTAAAGTGACGATAACTCTCGATACTTTCTTCCCAACCCCGCCATGCTTTGATGCAAAACAATCTAATACAGTCGTAGCAAATCACTAACGTTTATTACCAATGTCAATTCCAAATACCAACTCTGAATTCTACACAAGAGCTCTGAACACGAATTAACTAAAAAACTTATAAAAAACAAAAGTTAAGATCGCCTGCGTGACGCAAGGGACCAGCATATCGTATTGCAGCTCCAAATTGAACTTGCTTTACGAATAGATTTTATTTCAATAGCAAGATTTAACTAGATAAAAATAGAATTTCAAACTAATTTCTCTCCAATTTCTTCGCTCTTGCAAAATGACATTGAAAACAGGCTAGCCTTCCCGAGCTTTTAACTTGTAATCTAAAATTATATTGTAGGTAAATCTATGTAAAAGGGAAAGGGGCATTTATTTGATAACAAAGGTACCCAGGCCCCATCACCTCCCCCTTAAGATAAATTGCCACCAACGCTCCACGCTAGTCAACCTTTACAATCTAAAACACTAAAAATCAACACGATTTCAATTAATCGTCTGTCTTCTATTTTTGACCAGTGCCTGTGCTGCTGCTTCCTCAGCATGGCACAGGATCTGTCGCAATCCAAGATGTCTCCACTGCAGCAGAACAACAAAGTTCTGGATTATATGGGCAACAGCTTGAGGTTTGATATTTTGAATAATAGAAATCCACAAGATTAGCCGAAATGAACCATGCCAATCTAATCAAGCAATTTTCTGGCCTAGCAAGAGTAAATTCAAATCCCACAACCCACTAGCCCACAACCCACTAGCATAATGAAAACACATAGAAGGGATAATCATATAGATTTGGATCAACCTTAATTAGGGAGTTCCATTATGACTGACAAGGATTTTCTTGTTCTTGTAGAATTTACATTTAAGAGAAGCGAAGATTCGAGATCCTGGCATCATATGAGACGACGCCAAATGTCGGACTGGCTAAACTAGTCTGAAAATAAATGAACATCTCAATTGAAGCACGAATCATCCAATGGTATAACTTAAAATTATTCAAAACCAAAAATACATGGGTCCATGAAAACAGTTTGGGTATAAGGAAATCAAGTAAAAACATGAACGAACTATGAATCAGTTTTTTTTTTTTCAATGTCCCTTCCCATGGAACAATCTATTCAAGAATGCAGGTCGATTCCAACTGAAAATGAAACCTGGATACGTAGCTTAAAGCATTAGATTTGGAGGAAACAAGTGTCGATTCCGATGTAGGATAAGACGAGCGAATGCTTTTACTGGGTAAAGGTGTCTATAAGATAGAAAGTGACTGGTAATGGGATAGAGTATCTCCCTGGAATCCAGGATTGGAAGGGCAAAGCCTTGAAAAAGAGATAAGAACTGGCCCACCAGTTATCCTTTTAGTGAACCGGCTATTGTTGATGGTTTTCCAAAGCAAGTCTTCTTCAAAAAGAGGCTAAATAACCCTTAGAGCTGGTAAGACCAATCCCAGATTCATTCCCAAGTCTTTTCAAGCCAACTTGAAATTCAGTGCCTCCCATACCTTTTGATAATATCTGGTTGTCCCAATGGGTCCAAGGCCTGATTGTCCCCCCTAATCACGATTTCCTACCGTGGTTTTGTAATTGCCCCATTGTTTTTACTTTGCGCTTTCACAAACTGAATTTGTAAGCCCTATTTCTTTTTCCAGCTATTTTTTTTTCTTTTCTACCTTTCTTAAATTTTTCACTCACGAAAAATAAATCATCACCATTTTTGAATTGGACTCCCTTGTCTGCCACCTTCTGCTGCATTCCTTTATTGTAGTCCCGTTTTATGTTTCTTTCTCTCTCTTAGTTTTCTTTTCTGTTTGCCGTGGTATTGATTAAATTCTCACTAAAAGAGAATTAAATTCTTAAGTTTTTATTCCGCTTTGAATCTTTATTCTCTCTTTTAGTTGCCTTTATTTTTAAAGAAGAGCTAAATAAATCTTCGTCAAATGGGAATTGAGTGGCTACATTTAGTTTTTCATATTGGACCAAAAATTTCTAGAAATTTCCGCGGGAATGCATGCACGATAAATTTGTTTTCCTTCTTCTCTGGCACACTGAGTGCCTTATCTTGGTACATACATGTCAGCTGTTATTTTCAAAAAGTTTCCCGAAAGATCGATTTCACATTTCGGTAAATTTTCGCTGTTCATAATATTGACTTACGAATAAAGCCACTTGATGCCTTTTTTTAAGTTCTTTACGAACATAATAATCGCTTCTCTTGCAAATTCAAATTCAAGCCCATTTTGAACCCTTTAAAATGACCCAAAAAATTCTAGTTTTGGGGTATAAAAAGAATTAAACGATGGATTTCAAACTTATTATTTGATTATAAATCTATTTTTTAAAGTTATATAATCCACAAGCATGGATTTATAACGATTAAATTGAATAAAATATTAATAACAATTCCTCAATTTTTCCGACCGCCATATTTCATCTGTCGTCTTTGATATTTTCCGACAAATAAGTGAAACAGCAGTTTTTAAGCGGCCTAACAGAATAAGAAGAAAACATGTCGAATTTGTTTGGAATTTTCTAATCAACTTAATCTTGACAAATCAATACTAATGAATTATACAACTTTTACAAAATGGATTTATGATACAATAGTAAGTTTGAAACAAATGTTACAATCCATTTTTATATCCAAAAAACATAGAATGACATTATTAATTTTAAACAGAAAAATTTACTTTTCTGTTTAGCAGTTTTATAGCAGTATGGGCACATCAACTTTCGTTTCTTCAACAAACGCTAGAAGTTTCAGCTCAATCCTATCAACCGTTTTTGAACCATTTCTGATGCGTCCGCTTAACTTTCAACAAGAGGCTCAGCAGGGAAGGAGGACAGTAAGATTTGTCCCCTCTTCATTATGAGTAATAGATTCGGATTAAGCCTGTCATAGGCACACTGCCAGCTACAGATCCCTTTTTGTTTGTAGAAGTACTCTTCAGAAGGTTGAACAAATTTACTACATATATTCTAGATATAGCTGCTTGGCTTTAGGCAATAAACCTAAAAAAGAACACTTTCTGGTGAACATTCAAACCAAGTGACTAATCGGGTCCCCGATTTCCAATGAAACTTCATCGTTACCCGCTTCAGGAAGTATATAGCATCACGTCAAAGTTTTCGGATTATCTATTGACTGCCTGCATCTCACTGACACTCAATTATGCCTAAAAGATGAAGAGCACCCAGAAGTACGTCAACAGTTTTTATCCAACAAAATATGCATTTTTTGTTGCTCCCTCTAATTTGAGATTCAAGATAAAAAAATTTTGTTTTAAAATAATTATTGAACAAGATCGTTGATAAGAAAGAAATAATTTTTCGTAAAAAATATTTTATGCATATAATGTGTGTCAATTAAAATGTATGAAAATGCGTAAAATATTTTGCACATTTTCCCGTGAAAATAAATTGATACTCATAATTTTTGGCTTTCAACCAGGGATGATGATTTACTAGGCCCAAAATGGCCAAGATATATTAACGTTGACCAAAGTTTCCTTCTTGTTTTGTGAAGAATTAATTCTTAACAACTAAGTCAAGGGACTGTAAGTTTTGTTTATAGGGGCTTAGACCAAGGTGGTTCCGACGGTGTACTTTGTGTTTCGATCTGACACCATGTTTAGGGAGGTTTTAAGCTTTTTCTTTGTTACTATGGGAAGTGTTCGTCTTTTACTAGGCTGTAGCTACCACCACAACCACGATTGCGAATTAATACCCCCATTTTCTCTTTCAACAAATTTTTGCACTCGCTAATTTGTGCATGAGAGACGTATCGACGAAAACATACAATATACCTATTGCATAAAAGACATATCTTGGGCACCTTAGTTGTTCTATACCGTCAATTTAGTTGGCCCTATTTGCTTAACCTTAAAAGCTTAAAAACCATTTTCATGTTAAAGATGATTTTAAAAATGCTATTCAAGTGGAAGCTGAGGTAGTATGATGTTCTAAATTAACAAAGAAAATATTCCTTCACGTAACTTAGATTTCACTTGTTGATGCTAGCACTCTTCTTTCAGATGTTCCAGCAATAAAATCCGTTTTTTTTTTTAAAGAAAATCTTTTGAGGCTCTAGTATATTCACACAAGTGAAGGGAAGCTCAGTTTCCCTGGCTGTTTTTCCACTTAAATTCACATGGGTGAACCTTTAAAGTGATTCCTATTTGGTTCCGGTCAAACAAAAGAGAATTAAACGAAAAAGGAAAGAAAATGACACATAAAATCTTCGATAAAAGGATTTAAAGCACTTTATCTCATGCTTCAAAATTCTGACTTCATAAAAAATACCTGGTTTCTAAGGACGTTCTTCTGTGTGGTGGTGTATTTTGTCCCTATCATATAGAATGAATAAAACTAGGTTTTTTTAAAGTTCATAAAATAAGTAAAACTAGTTTTTTTTCTAAATTAAAGTAAAGAACATAAGCCTTAAAACGAACAAAAGTCATTCTGTTTTGTAGGACTGTTAGCACATAACGATCAAGTTTGGCTAGTGCTATATAGAAAGCATTTTTGAGCGCAAAAAATATAGACAGCTAAGACAAACAAGTATCAGTCAGTCCATTCTTGAGTCACTGCCCAATAAAAAACCCTTTATATCATTGTCTTCGGTTTAATCATTGATTTTCAGAAACGGGGGGGGGACATGTTCAAACTTTAGTTTGAAGATTGGTAGTTTGGGAGACAGCCCCTCTCATAACCAGGACAATTTTTGCTTGTTTCAAGTATTAAGGTTGCTCTTAACTTTTTTTTTTTAAACTTGTTTTTTACACTTAGTATCTGTTCTTTCTTAATGTCCGTACATTTCTGTTAAAAAGTGTCGTTTTCGCAATAAAAGGGAATCTTTCATTCCTCTGCCCTCGAACAACATATGCCACTCATCATTTACCCGTATTTATATTCTTATAAAAAAGGGAGATTACAGGTTAAATCAGTATTAGCCTGTTTATTTATCATATTCACCTGAAGCATCTCTTATAGAAAGTTTTAAATGTAGACATTAAAGTGTACTTTTGATGCTATAGACACCCCCGACTTCTTCCAGTAAAAAAAAAAAGTTTATATCAAACAAAATAACAAATTCACAACTATACAATTATTTTTATTTTATGTATAACCCATACACATAAAGAAAGAAAAGCACTAACTATGAAAAAGATATAATTGTTAGTTTTACTGGAAAAACAGTCTCTAAAAACGGTAGTTTTCATAGATCGCATGTGTAAGCTGCACTTCACTGTGGTGTGATAGCTTTTGCCACTAAAGAAAAAGCAATAGATCTAAAAAATTACGAATGAATGAACCCTCTTTCGATAATTTAGGACCACTAATTCGATACAATTAACCTCTGGGAACCAAATCAAACATAAATGTATGGCCCTTATTCTCGGTAAAAATATGAAACTTTATGTTTTTGTCTTTAGTAATCTTCAGGATTGCAAAAATATTAATTTTATTGCGAAATTTTTATCAAGATTAGATTTCATTTTAGGGTGCATAAGCCTTATTCTGAAGTTACAAAAATTTTACTATGCTAAAAGCTCTTTTGAACAAAATAGAATTAATGAGTGTAACATATCTAGAATCATCAGAAAAAATACATTCTATTAAAAAGCTTATATAAAATTTAACTTTCTTAAAGTTCGGGTTTCTACTAATAGGGTCGTTCTTTACTTAGATATTCTTACTTCAAACTGTTGGATTTGATACTCTTGTAAATTTTATGAATTATGCCACCTTTCCCCGAACCTTAACCCCCTTTCGTTTATTCTCAAGTACAGCAACGCTTACAGAATGATAATGGTCACTAAAAAAGTGTATCCCATAAATTGTTGCTTTCGTCAGATCAAAAGTATAAAAAATGAATTTTAGCGTGATCATTTCCACTTTTTTTAGGGAATTTTTCAAGCAAATAGTTTTTTAGCGGATTTTGTTGGAATACTTTCTTTTCCCGATACTGTATGATCAGTACGCAGCACTTATGCGTTTTACATGGGCCAAAAAATCTGCTGATGGTTTAATTTCAAGCTCAGAACTTTTGATAGTTAACTTATAACTTGGTGAGTTTCATATAGTTGGAATCATCACAACACTTACGTTTCTCTTATATATTAATTTAAAAAACTTTTTCCACAAGACAAGTTTTTCAAAGAAGATTAAAGATAACCAAAAATGAGCAGAAATAAGTGAAAATAATCTTCCTAGCGTAAAACTACAACCAATCACTATTGATAAATAAATAAAACCCAAAACAAACAGAAATTACGATAAATAGCCGAGTCAAACTCAAAACAAGCAAGAAATAACATTGAGTAAGGCTGACAACCCCCATGCCTTCTCAAGGCCAGAACATAATCTTCACTTTACTGGAAAAAATAACCGTGGATTGCCAGTATAATAATCATAATGATACAGATATTTTATTCCTTAGTTTTTGATAAATTTTCATTTATTAAAGCAAAAAGTGAAAACATTTAAAATATGTTTTGTATTCAGAAGTGTAATTTTATGTTTTGGTCTTGAGAAGGCATGGGGGTTGTCAGCCCTACTCATGTTAATTTTTGCTAATTTTGAGTTTGACCCGGTTATCTATCGTAATTTCTGTTCGTTTCGGGTTTAAACCAAAACGAAAGTTATTGCACTTTATTAACAATGTTAAATTAAAAATTCAATAATGTTAAATTAACCTCATTAACTTAACATTATCTGAATTTTATTTCAATTAATGCACTTTATTCTTGAATTTAAGGATCAAAACTCATATTTTATGTCATGAATATATCATTTTCAGTATTCAAGAGATCCATAACTTTTGATTTCAACATTTTTAAATAAGTTCCCTTACACTTTAACATTATTTCAACTGAATATTTGTTTAGTGCAATTTTTGTTCAACTTTAAACATCAAAATTTTTTTATGTCATGTTTATATTCTATTTTAAATACCCGAGACATCTAACACTTTGATTTCAGCCTCTTTCAAAACTGCCCTATATAATTTAACATTTTTTCTATTTTATTTCAATTAAAATGGACAGCCACTGACAAATATTGGATGTATAAACTATGTATTCTAGAGACATGAAAAAAAAGGGGGGAAATAAAACTTAAAGTCCCGAAAAGAACCTTTGTCATGAAAAAGAAAAAATGTCATGACAAAATCTGTTTTTTCTAGAACGAAAAAGCATGACTATCATACGTATAACATTTTCATTTCATATTCCAAAAAATTTCATGACCCAATTTTGTTAATAGCAAGTACAATGTCTTTTTAAGACTTGAAAAAAAATTAAAATTTTCTAATTAAAAAAATTGTTCAGAATAAAAAATAAATGACATTTGCCTTAAGGTCTAACTTTGAAAACCACATTCAGGCATTTTAATGCTCTCTTCAGTTTTTGAATTGCTATTTACTTTCCACTGAAGGTCTAAGTTCAAAAATAATCCATTGACTGAATTCAAAATATTCATTTCCCTGTGATTTCCTCTAGGCAAGTTAGTGATGAGTTATAGAACCAGTAAAATTCATTGTGTGCATTGATGCATACCCGTTTTTTGCAATTCTAGGAGACTGATTTTCCATGGTGACAAAACATGTACGTCAAAAAAATCAGTGGCACAATAACACCAAGGTACCAAGAGTAACAATATTCGTTTTGCCGATGTAAAATCGTTTACCTTCGCTCAAGGCCAAGAAAACCTGTTCCTATTCAAAAAATACCAGTTGGGTGCGTTTGGAATCCCACTAAAGATGGACTATTGTTTCGTCGGAGAGAATGGGTGAGTAATGGAAAATCCAGGTAATGAACGCTGCCTGGCGTACTGAGACCCCTTGAGAGAAAAGATCAGATCTGTAGAGACCTCTGGTGTTGGGGAGGTGTCAGATCTGCCATAGATCTTTCAGAAGGTTTTATAGGGTTAAACTACTATAGTTTCCAGACCTTTCAACTACGCTGAATAAAATGGCTATCTCAAAGTTATAATTGGATGTGTTTTGGGAAATAATTGGCAGGGGGGGGTCTGGTTGCCCTACAATAACTGTGATCCCACCTATCACAAAGTCATGAAAGTAACTGTTTATTTGTTATTTCTTATTGAATAACTGAACCCACGTTTGACCAATCTTCTTTCCTTCTTCTTTTTTTATAGTATCAAATATTTCCAAAAGGAAACTTTATTGTACCCTATTTTTTTCCAGTTCCACTTCAAAACTTTTTATATTACAGCAGTTTGCTGTTTCAAAGCGCTTGATTTCCTTGCTTTTATTAAACATATAGCTTTTATTTTATTGTACTTGCTACTTCACTTCAATCAAGCACTAAGTAAATTATTGAATCGTATTACTTACATAAGTTTTACAATAAATTTGTTTTAAATTCACAGCAAAACAATTCATTTCTTATAATGGCTACTGACCAAATAAAAATATCCTAAGGGATTATTATAAGGAATATCTTAACTCTTTTTGAGATCTACCTTTTAGAATTCTGATTCTTGTTTTTGCAGCAATCAGCTCTCCCTCAACAGTTATTTGCTTTAGACAATTTATTCGCAAAAAAATGTATAGAAAAACAGGCAGAAAATGAATTTTAGATAAGAAAAGAATAAAGAAGCTTAGAAGCCCTCAGTAATAAATTCCATTTTTCAGTTTCAAAGCTTTGGCTTTCGTCCGAATTAAAGCAAAGAAACTTTTGCTGACTAGATTGGCAGAACAATTATATATAAAGTGTAGATTATATACACCTGACTGATTTAGACCGAGAGAAAGAGAGAGAAAGAGAGAGATAGAAAGAGAGAGAGAGATCGGTAGATTTAAAAACTATCGTAGTATAGCTAAATTCAGTTTTTTACAAATTCGTACAATTAAACAAAAATCACACACTACGGCTCAGCATTGAAAATCAATGTGAAGAAAGGCACAAATGAGCTGGCGTAACGATTAGATCATACTTTATGGGGTAGAAGTTTATTTTGTAACCGAGTTCGACTATTCGGAGGGGTGGGTTTGGGTAGTATTGATCGGTGGCTCCCATTGGCTAGGACGGATTTTCCAAATTGCAGAATCAGTTGTTCAACCCAGACTTTAAGTGGAGACAAATATAGTTTTACGAGGGCTTAATCATAGGACATGTCGCAGTTTCGAAGTATAATCCTCGTTGATCTTTCCTGGATGGACTCTATGTCACGCAATAGGTAAGCCGTGCGGATAGCAGATGGACCCCACACCAGGCATGCGTACTTGAGCAACTAGCGAACATAACACATGTAGGCACGGAGAAGACTTTCAGTATCCCACCCAAAACGCCTCGTTTTGGTAAGTGTCTGAAGGCTTGCACTAGCCTTGTGGACGGTTGAATTAACATGGACATCAAAACTAGAGTCACTAGTGAAAGTTACTTCTAAGATTTTCATTTTGTTCACTATTGCGAAAGGGACTAGAGGCATATCTATATTCCGCTTCAGAGAGTTGAAACGAATTATCTTCGAATTGGCTGCGTTGATGGTATGGTCATTACTTGAGCATTCGGTCTTTAGCTGATCAAATAACTGGTCTGAACCTAGTCAAAAAAAATTTAAACACTTGAAGAGAAACCATGGGAAAAATTTGCTGAAGGCATGGAAGAAAAAGGGTGAGGAGCCCACGAAGACGTTCTGTCTCCAGCCTGTTAAATACGTCCACGCTTCAAACCCGGGAGAAGGCAAGTGAGACATTGCCAGGCTTAATCTTTAACCAAGATTCTTTAGATGGTGAATGTCGTCACAAGCCAAAAAAATTCTACCAATATCTTTACTTTACGATAGAGCACCTTTTACATTGGTCCGAAAAATGAGCATGGATACCCTTTTTTCCTTAGGTATCAGAAACTCGACACACATTCAAGTAGCATCGAAGCTCGTCAAAGCGCCAAGTAGAACTCGGAACTATCCCATTCGTTTAGTCTTTTGAACGTTTCTGTTAGGATATTCCCTGCTACTCAAAGACGACAAGACGCGTTGCGACCTCCCACAGACTAGTGATTTCACTATGAAATTGTAAAAGGGGAACTTAACCAAAAAGATTCACCCACCAATCAGTTGGAATATAAAACATTTTCTCAGCAGTAATTGCTCATAGAACACTGTTCTTATTACTCCTTTAAGAGGATAGTAAGCGAATTTTAAATGCGGAAACAATAGTTGCAAAAACTGTGATATGTATTTGTTGTTCCAAATATAAGGAACAGGCTTTGTCTGTTTTTCTAATCATCCGTTTTAAAATTTACATTCTAAAAGTCACTGGTAACCAATAAAATTTGGAGAATCTGGGCTCTATTCTTTTTTCCATCTCTATGCTTTTTCTTTGAAATCAAAAACTTGCTATAAAAATGACATTTCTAGTGTATTTTGTAAGAAAATCATCCCTTCCCCAACCCTCCCTCGAAAGAGTAAAATGAAATGATAATAAAATGAATGAAATAGCGAAATACTTGCCTCTCTCCAATACAATTACAAATATCCGTCAATTCATTAAGTATAGTCTAGGGGAAAATATCTAGCTCCAATATATAGTATATATACTGAGATATATACTAAAATACTCCTGTCTTGTTCTTATTATAACATTCATAATGTTTGGTTGTTTTTGTTCCATTTCTTCTTTATTCGATTTTAGTTACACCAATGGATGGCGCAACTGTCACAGACTTTTATCAAACAGTTCGTGGTAACAAACTGTAGAAAGGAGCGACCCAGCTCAATAGTAACCGAAACTCTAAAAAATGGAATTTTGATACCAATAGTTACATCAAAAGAATCGCATTTTAATGCTGATTTTAAATATACAAGTTTCATCAAGATCAGTTATACACATCAAAAGTTACTGAGAAAATTTGCCTCATTTTAGAAAATAGGGAGAGACGCCCTCTAAAATTATTACATATATGAGGGGTTTACCTCCTCGTTATATCTCACTCTTTACGCTAAAGTATTTTTAGTAATTTCAACTATTTATTCTACGGCCTTTGTGATTCAAAGGTCATTCTTAAGGAATTGGGACAAAATCTAAGCTTTAGTGTAAAGAGCGAGGTATCAAAGAGGGTTGAACCACCTCATAATACGGTCGTTACGTAAGTTAATTCGTAAGTTACGGAGTAATTTCTGTTCGCTTTAAGTTTTAATGTTGCTCCTTACTTTCATTTAAAAAAACTTGTCTTTTTATTTAATCTTTTATTTAGACCCTTGTATTCGAGATCTTCATATTATTTCCTAAAAACCAAGAGAAATCTAGAACCCCTCCCGCCTCCTCAAGTAGCCCTAGATAATTTAGTATTCGATCCCAAGCGCAATTTATTATTGATTTACATCTTACAAGAGTATCTCTGAACAGTCTCTAAGAAAAAACTGTTTTTGTGAATTTGATTAACTGAAAAATTCGGGATATTCTACCAAATTTGTGTTTAGTGCGCTTAGTTATGCTAACCATGCCTATGCAGTTAAAATCCCATAGGTTTTATAATCGGTGTCAGTATGTATGTGATTCCAAGTGCATTTTAGGTTTGATTTATGTCCTACAGTGGTATCTCCGTACGATCTTTAGAATAAAATGCACAGTTATTTATACTAAACATGCCTATGCAATTAAAATCCCAAAGGTATTGTCCACAAAAGTGCAAAAAAAAACAATAATCATCATCCACATATATACAATAAATAATCCCGCATGTATTCTGGCCTGCCCCTTCCCCCACCCCCCAAAAAAAAGAAGTAAACTCATTTGAATATCTCACTGTTTCATTCCAATAACATTTTATTATTGATTCATATTCTACAAAAGTATATCCTCACAGTCTTTAAAATTCAATGTAACTGTGTAAATCCTATAAACTGAAACTTCAGTCTATTTCCGGATATTCTCATCAATTTCAATTTCTAACTAAATCCCCGACCACAGAACCTTGCAAGAGGTTATTTGATGTTTGATGTTGAATGTTTGGTTGAAGTCTTATCACATCTTAAATACACGTAAATACACTTCACATCTTAAATACGCATCTCTTAAATACACTTAGTTACCCTAAAAGTGCAGACATAATTAAAACCCGAAGGATTTTTCAACGAACATCAACACCAAAGAAATAACTAGCATTAGTAAATTTATCTGGAATAATCCTATGTCAGGAGGATGCCCCCTCTAACCCCCACTCTTTAAGAGAAATTCTTATGAAAAAAATGTTAGAACGACTGTCTATTCAATTTGAGGTCGTTTAGTATTAATTTGTATCCTAAACAAAAAACATCGCCTTACAATTCTCGAAATAACATTTGGCTAACTGACTTCTACGAACGGAAAAACTCAATTTAATTCTAGAAATTCTTGGAAATCCGTCTAAGATATACTTAGTTAGACAAAACATGCATGTGCAATTAAAATTCCAAAGGCCTTTTCAGGGAAGTGCAACAACAGAGAGATAATCAGCAGATCTCTAATTTAGTCGTGTTTTCCTTGGAGTCCAAAAGCACTTAGAAATTGGTTGATATTATTGAAAATTTCTAATGAAACTTCTTTAGTTAAGCAAGGCTTTTGTCTGGATTGGATGAGATAAAGTTGTCTTAAAACTGAAAAAAAGGAATAATTTAACAACATCCTTAAGATATAGTGGATAAAGCAGGGTAAGGTTAAGTGAAATCTTCAGTAGAGCTATATCACCATCATATCTCCTGCTTAAGCTAAAAAGTTCAATTTTAAGGATGAAAATGTCAACAAAAATAAAACGTGAGCAGTCATAATGACAAATTTTTTTCTAATTTTAAACAAACTCATATTGAGAAATAAAAGTCGAATGGATCGGTTACTTTTTTTGTTTTTGCTTTTCAAGTCAAAGTGAGAGCTTTTTAATGACAATCATGTTTTGATTGTCAAAAATTTGATTGTCATGTTTTTTACTGACGAAAAGAGAAAATCTCCTGAAGTTTTCAGAGGAAGTGAGTGCAATAGACTGGCGTCAATTGTTTGAAGAGAATGAATGCCCTACTAAAGCTCTGGATTATCTGAAGGAAGTTTTCTGATGGAAGTCATTAACCCTATATATGAAAGGACGTGTCCAGTAAAAGTTTTTAAATCAAAGAAGCTTGTTCTCCGTAAACCATGGGTAACAGAGGAGATAATTCACCAGATAGACTTAAGAAATCGGCTTTATGAAACATATTAGGATTCCAAAAGTGATGAGTCTTTTATTTTATTTACAAAGCAAAGAAATCTAGTGAATAAACTAAGGAGAAAGGCAATGTCTGATTATTATGGAAATAAGTTGGAGGATAGTAAAGGTAATATCCAAGGAAACTTGGAATGTTTTAAATGAGATCATGGATGGTAAGGAAAAAGACACCACGGCAGACATTAATTTAAATGGGTGAAACCTTGGTGATTTAAAGGAAATCGTAAATAAGTTTGCTATTTTTTTCCCAAAAATCGACTCCAAAGTGCAATCTAGTGTTAGCAACAAATATAATGAGATAAATTGAAATATTATTAATGACGTCCGTGGTTGTTAATATGAAATTTCAGCCGTGCGCGAGTGAAAATTGCGTAAAGTTGTGCAGTCACTTAAGCCTAATTCTGCCGGTATTGATGGTTTGTCCCTTCGAGCTCTTAAAGTGATTCTAGGATATATTCTTCCCGGTGTAGTTTTTATAATTAATCTTTCCCTGGAAAAGGGAAGCCTTCCGGTGCAGTTTGAGGTGGCAAAGGTCATTCTATTCCACAAAGGTGGTTGCGAGTCAGATATAGAAAACTGGAGACCCATATCAATTCTACAAATCTTTTTAAAGATACTGGAGAAAGTGGTACATAAACGGATCTATAAATTCCTTTAGATGAAGAGGCTTTTGAGTCAGACACAGTTTGGGTTTAGTAAGGGTCATTCCACGACGCACGCCTTACAACACCTTGCTCAAAGTATTAACTTGCATTAAACTCAGGTAACGTACCTATGTCTATTTTCATTGACGTTATTAAAGCCTTTGACACGGTTGACTACCAAATATTGCTACATCGAACGAGAAGTGTTGGAATAAATGGAATGTGTCTAAGATGGTTTGAGAGCTATCTTTACGTTAGGTCCCTTAAAGTCGCTTTAAATGACGTAGTCTCATCGTCTTTTCCTGTGAAGTGGGGTGTACCTCAGGGCTCTATGCTGGGCCGTTTACTTTATCTAGTTTACGTGAACATGGTGCGCTTTTATCTGTAGGATGCATGTATTACTTCTTTTGCGGATTACACTGTACGAACAGTATTTGCAAAATCAGTCGACGATTTAATAGTAAAACCCAATGACGCTCTCAAAAGATTAGAGGTGTTTACAAGTTTAAGTTTGCTGTGCGTGAATGTAAAGAAAACGTTTTTACTAACATTCTGTAGAGTGGGTGATTCTGTTGATGCATTAAAGTCCTATTAGGTGAAAAACCTATTTTACCAATTAAATCAGTACGTTACCTTGGCTTCCATATTGATTCTAATATATCGTGGAAGCATCATAGCGATACTAATTCCGCCAAAATTGCACGTGGAGTTGGCATCCCCAGAAGACTGAAGCATATTCAGCCGGAGCGTACTCTCTGCACGATATATTTTGCAATAATCTAACCGTATATATCATACGGATGTTTAGTTTGGAGCAGCAATTTCTATGTTAATTACAAGCGTGTGCAAATTCTACAAAATAAAGCAGCAAGAATAATTGGAAATTACGTAAATAATATTAAAGACACCAATGCATACTTTTGGCAGTTTGGCAGTTTTTTAGTACACCTCAGAAACTATCTGTTCGTAGAGTATTTTTTCGTTATGCTAAATTCCTTCTCAGTTACCCTCCTTGGACTCGAAATAGTTACTTAATGAACAAATTCCGCCTAGTTTCTCCTGCATCTATTATTGATAAAAGGCTTCATGAATTTCGTTCTTCTATGTCGATAGTGTCTCACCCATGGTCAGCATTAATTGTTTGTTTGTGTTGATTTGTATTTATTTGTAGCTTTTTTATTTTTTTCTCTTATTGCTCCATCTTAAGGGCGTTCCGCCCTCTTTTTTGTAGATGGGTTATAAATAAATTGATTGATTGATTGATTAAGTCTTTAAGGCTAATCAATGTTGGACAGATAAGGGACTATCAAGCGGCAGTGTTTGTGTTTAATTATGTGCATAAAATAGTTCCCAGAAACTTTTAATGAGTTTTACTGTTTTATAAGCTCTGTTCATGAGCATGATACAAGAAGATGTGACGACTTGGTTGTGTATATTCAAAATAGTGTAAGATCTGGTTTTAATTTAAAGTATCTTGGCCCTTCTGTTTGGAATTCCCATCCTGTGAGTGTTAGGGAGGCTGGGTGGGTTGGAGTGGGCTAAAGGGCTGGGGGAGGAGCGGGTTGAAGGGGTTAAGGTGGAAGGAGTTGTATTTGGATGAGTGTTGTTACCCTGGGGGTGTTTGAGAGGTGATTGTCTTTTTCTTTTTTCCTTTCTTTATTATTTTAATTAGTGTAGGATGCTTCTAGAAACATTTATGTAGGTTTTTTTATTGTTATTTTTAATTTAGGATGTATTTAGGAATGTTTATGTGGTGAATCGCTACGCGTTAACAAAATTCAAATTTTTCCCTAGCGTAGTGATTTATATCTGTGATAGTTAATATTTTGTTTATTATGTAAATAAAAAAGTAAAAAAAAAAAGTCAAAATATGTTGTCTTTGGGTGCAAAATTTTGCGTTTTCCAAATGGGTACGGGTTCAGTAATTTCTGCAAAACCGAAGTTAATAATTTAGCTAAATTTATATAATTTGTGCTATATGACATATAGCTATATGCAATCTCACAACCCCCGGTGAGCTATTTGGTGGTGGACATAGCCTTAATCCACCTTCCCCTTGAATTTGAGTTTAAATATGCTTCTGAGAAAAAAAAGCCCTGTTGTTTGAAATTAAATAAGTAATCGGATTTATACCTAACATCTTGTTCCCAATAGATTTATTGATGCTGTTTGTATTTTTAGTTATAATTTTTCTATTTTTGGTGGGTTAAAAAGAGTTCTAAGTACGTGTTTTGAAACCAACCAGACGCTCTTAAAGTTATTACGGGCTAATATACTTAAACAATCCTCGTCACATCTATTGTAATTCAAAGTTACTTTTTCAATCTAAAGTGACTGCAATTGCGAGAAGAGCTCTAACAATTTTCTTTGTGGAAAAGTAGCCAACAATAGCACATTTTTTTTTTTTTTTTTTTTTACAACACTAAGATTTCCAGATCTAAATGACCCCAATTACATAGAGCTTGAGGTAGTTAAAAAAGTTGAGACTCTCGGAGGCAGAAAATTGGAATTGTAAGTTTTCAAAGTTAACTTTGAAGATTTATTTATGGATATTTCCTTCCGAGATAACTCCTTAAAATTTACTCTTAACCACCAATTATGAAATGCTTCCTGGGCTATGAAATGAGGTGAAATTTGTACAAGCACAGAATCTTACTAGGTACCTGCTGGAGAGTATTTCTAGCAGGTCTTATAAAAAGAGAGAAAAATGATGAATCTCAAAGATCATCTTCAGAAATCTTACATCCATCAGGCAAATTTGTGAAATTGCCAAGATAAAGCTCCATCTTTCATCTTTTTTTTACAACTTACGATAAAAAATTTGAACGTTCCTTAATTTTGTTTTATTGTAATTTTCTTTTTCTTTGTCTAGTTAATATATGTTCTTAAGGTGATGAATTAGAAGTGCTTTAGAGCTATCTTTTTTATTTATAGAATCTAACACAATTGCTTTTGACGAAGATGCTATTGTCCACCATTTCTTAGGAGTTGACCAGACGACTCAGGGATTTTTAGGGATATAAGTGTTCAATTATTTTTCGCTATATTAGTGACAACTAAAATCATGTATGTAAGTTTGGAAGTTGCAGTCACCATAAATGGATGAGTGACAAAGAAATGGAAAAATATCTAAAATGAAATAGTGTTTAAGCCTTAGCTACCTTTTATCTTAGCTATGAAAATTCGGACTATATTTTGTGGATTGTAAGCGATAATTTCGACGGTACCGGGACCTCAGGCTTGTTGAATCAGGAAATTTAAAAATGAAATGTTAAACTTGGAAATTCAACAAGAGTGGCAAAGATGTGAAACAGATTCAGTCAAATTATCACATGTAACCACAAAGTATAGCCTGAACTTTCACAGCAACTTTGAGCTTAAATGTCATTTAATTATGCTGAATAACTAGGCTGACCTTATATAGTCTTTAAAAAAGAAGTAAATATTTATCTAAGTATTTCTTCAGCGAAACCTATAAAAATAAAAGAATTGTGGTTTAATTATTAATTTAAATTCACTAATGTTCTAAATAAAATATTTAAAAATTTATTGACCAGTCTTCCTATAATTTTCCGCTCGATATTCTTTTTTCCAGAGTTCATTCCGTTGTAAGTATTCTGAATGATTGAAGAAAATAGAAAACTAAAGGCAATTCTGCCTCACCTGTAACATTTAAAATGAAAGAGCTAATCCTTGTAGGTGATTTCCGAAAATCAATCCGACACCTGTAGAGACCCTCGTCCACCAAAGAAACATTATTGACGGTCAAAGCAACGAACTGTTTTGAATCTGAGAAGTAAAATCTTTGGTACCTACTCCCCTCAAGAACTTGCTTCACATTGCTAACACGATAATGGCTTTTTCTCATGTCATATCTAAAAGTAAAACAACTTTGAGTGAACATACTTTTTTGAAAAATAAATAAACATTTTGGTTAGCGTTGCAAATTCTCAATTTCTCACTTTTCCTAAAGAAAAAACTTAAGCCTATCTAAGTTACGGTAAATGACACCGTTTTAATGTTGGGACAACTTTAAGTTAACTTGGTGAATATAGCAGGACAAACTTGGTATGTTCGTTGAATCTCTGGTTGATACTTTAAGTTAACTTGGTGAACATAGTAGGACAGACTTGGTATGTCTGTTGAATCTCTGGCTGGTACTACCAGTATAATCCAGAACACACTCGAGAAGTTTGTTCAGTTTAATAAGCGAAAAACCGGTTTACTGGTCTGTATTCGGAGACAATTAGCTCAGCTTCACTGAAATAAACTACGTTGTACCTATATTTTAATTAAGTATTTAATACACAGAGTTGGCATTTTGTATATTATCATGTTTTGGCATATTTCATTAGGATTCACCTAATATCACTTCTCGAGTGTCTTTTGGATTCTGTTTTATTTTTTCTTTTTTTTTACGTCGCATGAAAACTAATTGACACATAACAAAAACTTGCTAAAGTCATTGCGAAGGATCGGAGAAGTCAACTGTTTCGTTTTGGATGAGTAAAATTGTCTGTCCTCGTTTGACATTACCAGCATAATAGGGGCTTTATTTTATGTGATATCTAAAAGACGACTAGTTAAAGATTACCCATATTTTTTCAAAACTTCATATATTATGCTTATTCGAACGGAAATCGGAAGTTCTAGTGCTTCTTTAGAGCCCCACATAAGATTGTACCATACCAAAATGCCATTGGCTACCATTTCATGGCACTAGCCTGTGATTTTAGCCAAAAGAGGACCATAAGGCTATCGAATGAAAATTCTTAAATAGAAAATTAATCTAAAATTATCAAAATCTTTTAATTCAGCTTTCCAGTTTCAGAGGCCGTAATACCAATTGTGTGGAAAACTTGGTCCTAAAGATACATGTAATCCATAAAATGTAAACGGTTTTAATATAGACATTTATTTTAAATAATCATTTGACTATGATAATTGATTAAGGTATGTCAAAATTACGTAAAGTGGTGTATAATTGTGGAGCAATTAAAAGGGGTAGAGGTTTCCATCAAGGTCTAGATAGGAATATTTCATCATTTCTTTACTCATATACATATTTTAATTTCCTCTTGCATCCTGTGGGTATTGTCCCTTGGCCCCCTTGCCGGTGTTCATGACAGATATCCCTATAAAAAATGGTTCGTAAAACTCACCTTGAAAACAATAGATAGACGATAATTTTAAACAATTTCGCATTATTTCGAAAACAAGTAGACTAAATGGACTATTTTCCTCGAAGAACTATTCTTCAAAAGTTAAATCTTGATTTAAAGAAGCTGTTTAAGAAAGTGGTATACCCTCCTAACATTTACCTTTGCCTAAGCTATGGCATTAATTGAACATAATTTAAATAAAAGATAATTTTTCAAATGAAATAAAAGAACGACATTAGGCTAACCCTTAAAAGGAAGGGAAATTTTTACGTTTATGAGGAGGGGAATCCCTCCAAAACTTCTTCTATTTTAAGCATACGTTTTGCTCCTGTCCCCAAGCCCTTGCAAATGACCACACAAGGGCACTTGGAACGGGATACAAATCCATATTTTAAAATATTGTTAGAATAGAAATGTTTTTTTCTGAGGCAATTGGTAAGTAGGCACTGTAGTGATCCATCAACTATATTTTCTTTACTCACAAATACTGATAGTACAGCATTGTAAAACTTAACCGTAAAGAGCAAGGGGCTAACGAGGGGACATTCCCCCTTTTACACGGAATAATTTATCGTCATTTTCAGTTTTAATGTCACCCTTTACTTTTATTTGCAAAAATTATTTTATTATTTAATGTCCGCGTGAACTCACTTTGCATTGCTCATCTGACTTTAGTTTTCACCCTGACATAGATAAAAGAAATTCAAATTCTAAGAAATTCAAGCCAAATGTGACATTTGGCTTAGATCCCTTCTTTCCTGTACTGCAAGACTCCATCAATCTCCCTTGGGAAGAACGTTTGAAGAAAAATTATTGACGGTACGGTTAATAACGACGTACGATAAAAGGGATTTTAAATTATAGACATATCTACACTAGTTCAGTTAAGATAATCGATATTATGGTCATTGACAGATGTTTAAGGAAAATGTTGTTTCTTACTTCTAGGAATGTGTCAAATTTGTATTAAAAAGCAGTGATAAATGTGCATATGCTGGATAGCCTACGTAAAGAACAAAATGTTTTCTTTGGTATCTTGAAGACACATTCGATTTGAAAGAAAATCTCAAAAATCCATATGGACATGCGTTCAGACGATTTTACGCATCAGTTAGAAGACAATATTTTAAAACAGTAAAAAACTTTAGCGTAAAGAGCGGGGCGTTGAGAAGGAAAAGCCACTTTCATATACGGAGTAATTTCTATTCGTTTTAAGTTTTAATGTCGCTCCTTACTTTCATTTAAAAAACTTGTTTTTTTTATTTAATTTCTGAACGTTTTTGAATCAATGCATGTTTTGATTTTGGCTCTCCGCAGAGGAATAATTAAAACGAAATTTGTATATCTAATTTTTTTGGCTAAATGGCTTTCTCATAATTTTGATCGAATGATTTTGAGAAAAAAGAGCGGGGGAGGAAGCCTAGTTGCCCTCCGATTTTCGGTTAATTAAAAAGGCAACTAGAACTTTTAATTTTCACGAATCTTTTTATAAGTAAAAGATATACGTAACTTATAAATTAGCTTACGTAAAGAACTTTTGTATTCTCATGTTTTTATTACATATATGAAGGGGTTCGCCCCCTCGTCAGTACCTCGCTCTTTACACTAAAGCTTAAATTTTGTCCCAATTCATTAAGATTGACCCCTGAATCACAAAAGCCGCAGAATAAATAGTTGGAATTACTAAAAAATCTTTAGCGTAAAGAGCGAGGTATTAGGAGGAGGTGAGCCCCTCATATGGGTAATAATTTCTGTTCGTTTTAAGTTTTAATGCTGCTGCTTACTTCCAGCTGAAAAAAAAACTTTTTCATATTTATTTTTTCATTGTTTTTTTAAGTAATGCTAGTAAATCCTGCGCTCCCTTCATGGAAATTTTCTTCCCCCATGACAAATTCCTCGATGGTAAGTTCCCCCAGCATATCTCCCTCTTCTCAACCCCTGCCTCCCACCAAAACATCCTCCTGAAAACGCCTGTACACTTCCCAATAACTATTACTATAAGTAAGCACTGGTCAAAGTTTTGAACTTGTAACCCCTCCCACCGGGACTGTGGGAGAGTAAGTCGTCCCCAAAGACATAGTTATAAGATTCTTCGACTACGCTGAATAAAATGGCTATCTCAGAATTTTGATCCGTTGACTTTGGGAAAATAATTAGTGTGGGAGGGGGCCTAGGTGCCCTCCAATTTTTTTGGTCACTTAAAAAGGGCACTAAAACTTTTCATTTCCGTTAGAATGAGCCCTCTCACAACATTCTAGGACAACTGGGTCAATACGATCACCCCTGGGGAAAAAAACAAAAAAAAACAAATAAAAACAAAAAAACAAACAAATAAATAAACACGCATCCGTGATCTGCCTTCTGGCAAAAAATATAAAATTCCACATTTTTATAGATAGGAGCTTGAAGCTTCTACAGTAGGGTTCTCTGATACACTGAATCTGATGGTGTGATTTTCGTTAAGACCTTCATTGACTTTTAGGGGATGTTTCCCCCTATTTTCTAAAATAACGCAAATTTTCTCAGGCTCGTAACTTTTGATGGTAAGACTAAACTTGATGAAACTTATATATTTAAAATCAGCATTTAAAATTTGATTCTTTTGATGTAGCTATTGGTACCAAAATTCCATTTTTTAGAGTTTGGATTACTATTGAGCCGGGTCGCTTCTTACTACAGTTCGTTACCACGAACTGTTTGATCAAGAGTGATGGAATGGGCAATCAATCCCCACTTCCCCACTGGTTTACTACACCTTTCCCCTGGAAGCCCCAGAGGCATCCGATTAAAATTTGAGACAACTATTTTGTCAAAAATACCCAAAAGGCTCCTTAAATATACCTTTAGGGATGATATGACCGTCTACTGTCCCTATACTACTGTACACTACTGAACAGAGCAAGATATTTTTTAATAATGTCAGCAACCTCTGATGGATGATAAGCCACCAACTGCGAATTTTCAAAGTCATTAGGTTTCAGTTCTCTTGAACATAGTTTACAGTTTTAACATGAGAAAGAATTTTTTCATGTTGTCAATAAAAAAAAAGAAAAGTTCGAAATGATTTGTATTTCCTTTTTGAAGTTAAACATGACATCTGGTCTATGTTGCAAATCTCTGGCTTCCTACATAGAAAAAAAAACTTTTGATTTATACTTGAGGAAACGTGACTGGAAACATAAGTAACGGTCAGGGTAATAGACTGCTTCGAATTGGAAAGTAAACTCTTTGAGACCTACTCTCCTTCAGAACTAACTTTGCTTTGTCAAAAGTGATAAGATATTGTTTCACATCGTATAGCCTTAAAAAAGGTAGGAATCAAATGGACTTTAATTTGATAATACGATATTGTGTATTGGTTATATTAAAACATGTGTAAGCTACTAGCCGGATCAGGATAGGCTTCTCATGCCGTTTATGTCTCTTCTCTCTTTATCTTTACGCTAAAGTCTGAATAACCAGGTGGTATATGCAAGTTTTGTTTATTGATTATTTTTCAAAACATTTGAAAGAGCGACTTTACTGTTTAATACAAAGAAAATTTCTTCACTTTCGAAGCACTGGGATGAAAATCTTTATTTTAACTTGTTGTTCTCCTGTGTATTCCTAAGACATTAAGGTAAAAAAAAATCCAAATGTAGCATGAAAAGGGGGTAGACATGGTAAGGGGGATGGTAACCTTTATCATATACGATGTTGCATTTAGGGTTGTCTTCTTGTCATTTAGGGTTGTTCAATGTTGCATTTAGGGTTCTCTTCAATACGAAGGGGAAGCCGCTCATCGACTTCCCACTCTTCTTACTTAAGCTACACGTTCGAATAACAGTCCTTCGAGTAAAAGGGCTCATTAAGGACACTTCCCTTACGCAATAAACTAAGACTCCTTAAATATGAGTGATGATGTTGCCCCATCAAGCACTCATTATGCCCAAGTTCAACCTTTCGTCAAATACTTTTATTTTTTAAAACTACCATATTCCATTAACAGCCACCAGTTCAACATCAATATGGTATCTATCATTTCTCAGTCGCACGCTCAGTCTAAAGAATTCCTTCAAATGACGTGAGTGCCCGGCTCAGTGTTTCCATTTTTACTTATTTTGGCAGTAGACTACTTATTTTTGGACTTCTTTCCAAATATTAAATCTACTTATCTACTTACTTTCCACTTATTTTGGGAGGCATCTACTTGCTTTCTATTTATTTTTGGAGACTTAAGTTTTTGTGCCAGTCAATTATTTTGGTTTTGATTCCGTTGAATTATAATTTTATTATCTTTTATAGAATGAAAGGGTGCAACTGTTTTTTGCAGCGGCATCTTTATCGAGAGCGGAATCTTCTCATGTCTCGAAATAATGCAATTCCCGAAGGGACTGACTTGGATTTGGTTTGTTCCATAGCCTGTTTATAATCGCATATGCTTTGTGTCGTCTTAATTAGACCGTTCAGGTTAAAACTGCCGGAGTTGGTGAAGTATTATTCGCCAGTTTACTCAGGACGTCCCCTATCCCCGAATTTTGAAGGATTTCCCGAAAATATACTTGTCTCCCCGAAAAAAAATTGACAAGTTCAAAGTGAACCAATCTTGATAGCACTAGGACTAAAGAATTGCTTTAGAATTTGTACCACACGTTAAAATTTAACGGGGCCGGCGTTTGTCCCCCAGCCCGGCGTTTACCCCCCACCCCCACAGGAAATACCATACTCCCGCGGATAATACCCGATCCTCCTGAAAATATCTCCTGAAAAATCACCCGTGTAAAAATAACCCCCCGGTAAATACCCCTCCCCCAAAAAATACCCCCGTGGAAAATAAGACTTTCCAAATTTGAAAATTTTATTTGAGTTTTGTTTTGTTTTTTTCTGACAGGGGAAGGAATTTTGTTACTTGTGTATTATACACCAGTCACTCAAGTTTACGCTGTGTAAAACTCAAGAACAAACCGGTCTCTTCGTTAGTTTCTTACAGCTTAGCGTGAGACAAGCAAAGACAAGTGACAGAAAATATGGAAACATATAATTTGGGCTATATGAAAGGGACTGTCTCTTTCTTATGACCTCACTCGTTACACTAAAGTTTTTTTTATAAATTTAAATGGAAGCTTATTATTCTAATTAAACAGCCATTGTGTTTCAAGAATTGTTCTTAAGGAATTAGGACAAAAAGTCAGAATTTTTGCGGAAAGAGCAAGGTCGTGTGGAAAGGGCAACTTCTTTCATACACGGTGTAATTTCTGTTCGTTTTAAGTTTTGATATTGCTCGTTACTTTCAGTTGAAAAAACCTGTTTTTTTTTCAAGTTTAATTTCTAGACGTTTAAAAAAAAATACCGGGCAATCCGTCTTTCTCACCCTGGAAAAGTCCGGTACTTGTGTATTATACGCCACTCAATCAAGTGAAGAATATGTAAAACTCGAGAACAAACCGGTTTCTTTATTAGTTTCTTCGTAACTTTAGAAACAAATTTGGGCTATGTATTTTCAAATTAGGGGGAGGGGTAAAGAATAGCTGGTCTGCATGCAAAATGTGTTAGGTACAATGATTCTGCATATTATGAAATAAGAATTGTTTTCTCACTACAAACTATCCAAATACTTTAAAAAGTGTCCCTTATATGCAAATATATAGCCCAAATTATATATTTCCAATATATTCTATCATTTATCTTTGTCTTATGTCACGCTAAGCTAAAAGAAACTTAAGGTAGAAACCGGTTTGTTCATGAGTTTTACACAGCGTAAACTTGAGTGAGTGGCGTATAATACACAATTACCAAAATTGTTTCCCCTATGGAAAATGAAAAAAAAAACTCAAATAAAATTCTCAAATTTGGAAAGCCTTGTTTTCCACGGGGGTACTTCCCGTGGGGGGAGCATTTGCCGGGGGGACATTTTTTGCGGCAAGGAATTTTCCATAGGGGGGTATCTTCCAAGGGGTATTTTCGGAGGGTATGTTCCGCGGGGAGGGTACTTTCCTCGTGGGGTTAATTTCCGGGGAGTGTATTTTCGGGGGGGGGGGTGCTTTCTGCGAGGGATTTATTTTCCATTGGGGGTATTTACAGTGGATAGACACCGAGGGGGGAGTAAACGCCTAGAACCGTCTGAACGCACTTTAACTACTATAGGCTATACATAAATTTGTTTTAGTTCATGTACATAACCAGGGCCGTGTGTAGGAGGCAGGTGAATTTGCAAGCTCAACCCCCCTAAATAGTTCTCTCACTTTTAAACCTTTGAGAAATCTCCTAATATTCTTAATCTAGGCCTTTAGAGTAAGTTCTAGAAAAGAAGTTTTTTTGTTCAGAACAAAAATTCTGGGTACGATCCTGTAGAGGACTGATTAAGATTTTTTCAAGACCTGACAAAAATTTAACTCTTTCCCGAACACCGATAGCTTAAAATAAAAGAAAATATAATGCTCTCTGACGTTAGTCGAATGCAAATAAGGAGATGAGATGTTCCCCACTCCTGGCACCGGCCAGGAGTGGGGAACACTCCTGGTGATGCCCACCGGGTCACAATGCCCACGATTGGATAAATTTTAACGTTTCACTCCTGGCACCGGCAGTGTTCGCCGGTGCCGACAGAATTTCATGACAAAAATGCTGTATCACAGAATTTCATATATCACCTGCTGTAAGCCCCAATCCAGCACTGACCAGCACCGTGCACCCATTTTACACCAAGTGGGCAACCCCTCGTCGAGGGCTACCACTCAAAATGCCCACGATCACAATGCCCACGATTGGATAAATTTTAACGTCTCAGTCCTTAATTGGGGATGAGACGAGGGGTGTACAAACTCGTGAACACCTGATACCGGTGCCAAGAGGCGCTGGGAGGGTGCCATTTCATCCTAGACAGGGTAAAATCCAAAACACCAATCCTAAAATTGTTATTTTTAATCGAAGAATCATTCTTACCTTCATGATGCAAGTTAACTGGTGGATTTGTATCTCCTGGTTTTGCTTTCTGTGTCGGCACAATTTTATACGACATTGCTTCTTTACTTGAACGCAAACAATTCAAAACTGACCAAGAAACACAGAAAACAATTATATTTCACCCACCCGACACCTCCCAGCACCTTCCACTTTTGTCAGTTTTTACCCTGTCTAGGAGGAAATGGCACCCTCCTGGCACCCACCCGGCACCTCCTGGCACCTTCCACTTTTGCCATTTGTTACCCTGTCTAGAATGAAATGGCACCCTCCCAGCACCGGTACCCAGTGTACACTCATTTTCAGCACCCTCCCGGCACCTTCCACTTTTTGTCAGTTTTTACCCTGTCTAGGAGGAAATAACACCCTCCTGGCACCGACCCGGCACCTTCCAACAGTTTTTACCCTGTCTAGGATGAAATGACACCCTCCTGCCACCGGCACCCGGTGCACACGGGGTACCGGTGATATTTTTGATATTCAATTTGGAAATATTCTCGCAATTGTAAAACCGACCAATTTGCTTTAAATGTCGAGTTGTTTGCAGGATATATCCTACAATAGGCTTTTACGACATTGGAAGAATTCTTCTCACTTATTTCTTACCAGTAGCAGGTCTTTCAACTCCAGAAATTTTATCAAGTTGCTATTACCCTGTTTCACTATTACATTAGACAATAATAAACAGTGGAAGAAAAACGCCATTAAAATGTCGGGAGTAAGCAAAAAATGTCAGATATAGCTTCAGATTTTGATTAAATAAAACGTACCTGGCCAGACAATCTGCTTTAATTTTCAAGCTTTAAAAACTTTTAAGGATTTCTTTAATTTCAAATACAATGTGTCTCTTTATACTATTAAATAGACAAAACAAGTCTTTTCCACTGAAAGTAAGGAACAACATTAAAACTTAAAACGAACAGAAATTATTTCTGTTCGCAACCCTCTTCATAGACAAAATAATTTCTGTTCGTTTTAAGTTTTAATGCTGCTCCTTACTTTCAGTTGATAAAAATTGATTTTGTTTAATTTCTTATTTTTTTTCAAATAATGATGAAATTACAATCATATATAATGAAAAGCAAGATAAGCAAGACACATGAAAATACTAAATTGTCATAGCGACAAGCATTATTGCTTAGTGTTTAATAAATAAATAAATAAATTATCATAAATTATAAATTTAATGATGTATTAATAAATAAATAAATAAAGAATTTTGAATAGGAATTCTGGTAAATTCCCGCAGTTTATAATTTCCCCTGACAAGCTCACTCCCTGGAAACTTCCCTTCCCATGGAAGTTTCCGCCGTGGAAAACCCCAAGCAGAAAATGTGCCCCCCCACCCAAAAAGGTATGCATGCATCCCAATAACAAACACTAAGTGTGAACAATGGGCAAATTTTACAACTTAAAGACGTTTCCCTGGGTCTGTGTGGGGGGGGGGGTCATGTTATACCAAAGGGCATAGTTACTGGGCCTTTCAACTATGATGAACAAAACAGCTATCTCAAAATGTTGATCAGACAACTTTGGGGAAAAAAGTGGCGGGAGAGGTGGCCTAGTTGCTCTCCAATTTTTAGTCACTTAAAAAGGGAACTAGAACTTTTAATTTCTATTCCAATGAGCCCTCTTCCGATGTTCTAGGACCACTGGGCTCATACGATCAGCCATGGGGAAAACAAACAAACAAAAATCAAATAAACGCGCATCTGTGATCTTTTTTTCTGGCAAAAAGTTCAAAATTTCACAGTTTTGCAGATAGGAGCTTGAAACCTATACAGTAGAGTTTTCTGATACGCTGGATTTGATGCTGTGATTTTTATTAAGATGACTTGACTTTTATGGGGTGTTTTCCCCTTTTTTTCGAAAATCAGAAAAATTTTCTCAGGCTCGTACCCTTTGGTGGGTGAAACTAAACGTAATGAAATTTATATGTTTGAAACCAGCATAAAAAAAAAACAATTCTTTTAATATATCTATTGGTATCTATACCGTTTTTTAAAAAACTTTTTTAGGGTTTCGGTTACTATTGAGCCGGGTCGCTCCTTACTTACTGTTTGTTACCATGAACTATTTGAACTTTAACCTTCTCAGATTTTTCTTTTGGTTGTTATTACGTATATGAGAGCGTTTCCCCCTCCTCAGTACCTCGCTCTTTACGCTAAAGTGTTTGTGAATCTATAAAAGCTGATTATTCAAACTAAACGGTCCTTGTGTGTCAGGATTCATTCTTAAATACTTGGAACAGCAAGTCAAACATTATCGTAAAGACTGACGAAGGGGTGAACCTCTTATATATGTAATAAAAACATGAGATTATAAAAGCTCGTTATGTGATGATAGTGGTCAAGTAGGATTCTGGTACCTTGTGCGCTCTGAAAAACCGAAGAGGAGTTGCTAGATATTTTCCAGAGAAATTGCCTACGGATTTTTTTGGATACCAGAAGATCATCCTTGTCGGCCAAACGAAAAGAGGGTCGTCCCCAAATAGAGTGGGGGGGGATGTCGTAAGGAAAGATTTAAGGGAAATGGGAATTTCCTGGGGAGGGTGTAAATAGGGAGGTTTTGAGTAGAATGGGATGGAGGAAGAGCGTGCATAGCTGTGTTGGCCTCAGACGGCTTGAAGGTGCAATGGTGTTGTTATCAGTAGTAGTAGTATTTGCAAAACGATCAGATATTAAATAAAATAAAAGTTTTGGTACTTGTTAATTAAACAAAACACACCAAAGATGTGAAGTTAGGTTAATGCTAATGAAATATAAACTACAATTCTAACCTTTAGTTGATATAAAAACATAATTTGGGCTATATATTTTTTCATTAGAGAGTGGGGACTGCGGGTGAAGTATTTGGACAGCCTCCCTAACCTGACAGAGCCTAACCTAACCCCCATCCTACCCCTAATGTGTAAATATATAGCCCAAATTACACATGCCCAATGCATTCTACCACCTGTCATTTGTCTTTGTGGCTGTCAAACCGGTTTTCTGAAACTTAATCTAAGCGTAAAACTTGAGTGTGCATTGTTTAGTTAACAAGAACCAAAGTTTTTTTCAGCTTATAGTAAGGAGCAACATTAAAACTTAGAAATATAAAAAATTGTTCCGTATAAGTTGGGACCGCCCCTTCCTCAATCTTTGCTTTGTACGATAAAAAGTCTTAAATTTCTTTCAAACACTTCTCATTCAAATTTCGGATTCTCTTCTCATTCAAGAAATATGACTAAACGCCACCTTTAGCGTAAACAGCGAGGGTCGACGAAGGGGTGGTCCTCTCATATATGGAATAATTTCTATTGGTACTTACTTTTTTGTCGCTTCTTACTTTCAACTGAAAAAAACTTTGTTTTTCCAATTACTAACAAGAACCAATGAAAGTAGACTGTTTAATGTATTATGACATTTATCCTGAAATTCTCTGTTCATAAACTTCAAGTCCCATTGAAGTTTAAGTTCAAAATGTTATTCTGTCTGGTTTGGAGACAAAAATCATTTGGCCCCTTCCCCGTCTGTCCAACATTAAATTAGGATTTGTCTACTAGCCCAAAGCTGGTAGGAGGGAAGGACTTGGGTATGTTTGCCCTACTCTGAGGATTCTTATCATACAGAACGAAATTATTTAGATGATATTTATTTAGATGGATTTAACAGTCCACATTTTTACTAAAATATATGTACGAAATTTTCTTGAGAAACAGCCTATTTTCATAATTTGCAGCCCATGCCGCTGAGGCCTTATAGTTGTCCGTAAAGACGTATTTTCGGACATTTCGACCACTCTGATTAAATGTCAACCTAGAATTTCTGTTCAGGTACCACTCAAGGCTGTGGCTGTTCCCAGGGGCATAAAGGCTCAAAAACGACCTGGGTGCTCTTCACTCACTTAGAAATTGTTTTGATCACTTTAAAGGACTCTAGAATTTTACTTAAATCAGCCTTCCCTAGCTTTGTACGATAATTCATTTTATACGACGAGACCTGGTAAAAAAAAAAAGAACAATTTAATAATACAAGGGTTACCGTGTCACAGAGTTAACACAATTTCATTGACTATGACAATTTCTCGAGATGCCTTATAACGCTTTCCAGAGGGAGGAGGCAATTTCAAACACAAGGTTTGTCTTTACTAAGATAGTTTTTCCTCGTTTCTTAATTTATACATTTTTTAAATGTATCCTTGTTTGCCAGGGAGATACCGCATTGCCTCCTGCCCCTCCCCTTATCATTGTTTATGCATCTTTATGGCTTAGAACGGCAGCATTCTACTAAATTTCATATAAATCATGATTTTTTCTTTGACGTTATTAAACTTTCCGCTGGAAATTAATTTGAAAACCTATTTACTAAGCTTAATGAGATGCTTTAGCACCGCACTCAAAATAAAAGAAACATTTTCTATTTTGATGATTTTCCAGTTTGAAGGGGGGATATGGTTATTCTTGTAGATATTATAATGAATCTCTGGGTCTACATCTAGAGCTACAGGTTTAAATGATTGATAGACCATGTTCGGTCTGTTCTACCTTCTATTAAACAAGCATACCTCTGTATTTATGATTAGTAGATAAATTGCCACTTAAGAAATCCTATCATATTCTGACATTTTTTTTTTTTTGCTTTTTAAGTCTCGAATACACTCTTTTGTTTTTGATACGACGATATCATCCACCATTTACCATTATTTTTTAATTTAGACAACTATTTGCTATAAGAGAACTTTCTTCTCTTAAACATAACATAATTTGTAACGAGATAATCAACTTGCTTTTAGAGTCAATTCCTTTCCGGGACTGTCACTTTTACTAAAGGTTAATTTACCAAGGAAAAAGATTTCCTCCAAATTGTGTTCAAGGGCCAACGAGTCATATTATACACGAATAAATTAGCCTCGAACTTTAAAGGAGGAAAAGGCAAACTCCAGAAAATGACAGTCAATCTAATTTTCGTAAAATGACATTTGATATGGTAGGGTACAGCTTCACAGTCAAAATAAAACACAATATGTGCAGACCTTACTCTCGAGATATTTATTTAAAAGTATTCTTTAACCTCCTTGTCAAAGCCAAGTCCTAGCCGACGACTCGACTAGCCTCAATAGATGAAAACCTTCCGCTCTTAAACATAACATAATTTGCAACGAGACAATCAACTTGCTTTAGAGTCAATTCCTTTCCGGGACTGTCACTTCTACTAAATGTTAATTTGGGAAAAGTAAACGTTTAAAAGCGGACGAGAAATCTTTAAGTGGTACGCAAAATTTCATTGATTATGTGAATAATTATTTTTTATTATAACTTGGACATGCTTTTAAGATGACTCCTTTTTCTTACTTTTATGTGTGATGATTGATTTTGTAAAATTGTTAATTTTTATACTTGTTTATAAAAGGGTGGAGATGCATGCTCGTTTTTTACTTTTTGTAAGAGGATGGTAAGCCTGTTTTATCTTTCTCGTGTTGTCTTACCATTGCTGTTTATCATTGATGTTTTTTTGTTTTGTTTTTTCGAGTCTAATCTCGCATTTTGGTTGTTATAGACCTGTTGTAAATTAACGAACCTCAACTTTACAAATATTCCAATTATAATATGGGGTTTTAAATCAACTCAAGTGATAGAATTATTCGATGTTAGCGCTGGTTGGTAAGACAGTCATCACCCAATTGGCATCCAGAATAACTTTTTGTATCCTTGCTCAACATACATTCTAGCATCATTAATATATATGGTTTTGTTGGTAATTTCATCAAAGAGTTGACTTTACAGCATGTTTTGTGAGCCTTAGATGTCGTACCTTTCTCTTAGATTATGAACTAGAAATGGCCGTTCTGAATAGCTCGTTTCATTAAATAAATCCATACTATAGGGCTTTCTTTGTTTTGATAATTACTGGATGGTAAGCCTGTTTTATCTTTCTCGTGATTCTATTTATCTTATTGCTGTTTTATTTTCTGGTCAGTGGAGTCCCATATCGCACGGTCTGAGTAGATTGTTGATAATGATTGGAATTTATTCGATCCATTGTTTGCCTCTTTCCCTATTTTTCAGGCTCAGGACCATATAAGGAGGTATGTTTGCCTCTATTATTAAGAGGTACAGATTCTGTTTGCCTCTTTCCCTATTTTTCAGGTTCAGGACCATATTAAGAGGTATGTTTGCCTCTATTATTAGGAGGTATACATTCTGTTTGCCTCTTTCCCTATTTTTCAGACTCAGGACCGTATTAGGAGGTATTTTTGCCTCTATTATTAGGGGGTATATATTTTGTTTGCCTCCTTCCCTCTTTTTCAGGCTCAGGACCATATTAGGAGGTATGTCTAATCTCTAGTATTTTGTTGTTGTAGACATGTTGTAAATAAACGAACTTCAACTTTACAAATAGTCCAACTACACCATGGGATTTGAAATCAACTCAAGTGCTAGAATTATTCGGTGTTAACATTGGTTGGTAAGACAGGCGTCAGACAGTAGTAAGCCATTGGTCTTGTCAAATTTAGAGCTCGTCAGTGCCTTAATATACGGAATTGATACACCTGTTATTAGGGAACTCTTAGAATTAATTTTATAAGTAAACTGTGTATTAATTTTAGTAACAGAATTAATTTTATAGGTAAACCGTGTATTAATTTTAGTAAACTGTGTATTAATGCTAGTGTGTAATTTGTCATTTTACTGTGTGTGTCATTTTAAGTTTAATACATATATTTGAGGCGGGCTTAAAGTGACCTTGGACACCAGCTATATTAAGGTGAATTATAAATTTAAGTCGATTTTTTGCCAAATTTTCACTTAACTTACTCCATTAGCAATCATCAGCAGTTTAATCATAATTATACTTTATAATTATTGTAGAATCTTCAATAATATACATAATCAAGGATAATATGATGCTTGTAAACATTCAGCGTTATTATTGTTAATTGATGTTCTCAGTTCTTAGTGCTGATAATAATTGAAGCTTCTAATATATGTAGCCTTTTTCCAACAGTGTTATTATATTCTGGATATTAATTTCTTGTCAAAACTACCAAATTCTGGAAGAAGCATTTCACTTTATATTGGGAGTTTCGTTTGGACACAATTGAAAGCGTTCAGTGCCTAAATGCTCCCAAGACGAATAATTATCCATTCGCAGCTATTTAGAGACAAATATAGCAATGTGGTAGTATAAGGGGATTTGTAATTATCAAATAGTAAGCATTTCACTGGCAGCGCTCAGAAGTCACACAAAGATTCTGCAACTTAGTAACTAAGCTGCATGTATGTTCGTTGTTCCTTTTTTTTTTTTTTACTTAATTTCACAACATTCCGCTACCAAAATCGTTGACAAAAGTGAAAACATAACCAAAAACTACAGTTTCTCTATTACACTCCCCCCTCCTCCATCGTCTTTTAGTTTTTGGCCTACCTTGCTTAGCAAATATCTAAGCCAAACCAGGTCTGACAAAGCACCTACTTACTATTTTGTCCTGGTGTGTTGCAACCTTCACATTGGTCTGTAATAAAAAGGTAAATGATACGGTATTAGACTTTACAGTCCTGGCCGTCGGTGCTGACCTCTGTTTCATGGTCTTTCAGCTAAAAAGTGCAATGGGGATCAGTTGTCTTGTGCTTCTGCACACCTTTCCTGTTTACCTTCCAAAGATTTTTCCAGGTGTCCATTTGGAGCTGGATCAACTCTAGCTGAGTTAAAACACAGACTCTCGTTCTAAGCCAAATGACCAGCGACACCAGGACTCAAATCCTGTCCCCGCGGAAAAAGGCTTTTAAAGTCTAGTGTGCTAACCACTTGACTAGAAATGAGATCCTCCTAGTCCTCGGCCAGGACTAGGTTTGTAATAAACATCCTTTTTAATCTAAAAAAACATGAAGCATATTTCGGCTATATTTTGCTTATGTTCATTTTTTTTTCATTTCGATTTGGGAAAGAAACATAAAAGAAACGAAATTGCAAATGGATGGATCTCTACCCGGAGTAAGGACATTAGGATTTTATATTCTTTCACTCCTTTTGGAACTTTTTCCCCTTTCGGAATGAGCCAAATTACTTAAAATGTATGTTCCCTTTCCGTTCTTTCTGTAGAGTAATAAGGCATCAAAGAGATATAATTTACCTAGCCATGAATAAAAAAACAGTTATAGAGAGGGTAAAAAAATGTTTTTGATCCCATCAAATAAAATGGCCCAGTAATAAAGTTACTTTTATTTGAATACAGAATACATAAAAGCTTGCGAAATATTTTTGGGGTAAACCTGACAATCTATTAATATGCAGCGACAATTGGACAGCGAAGAATGTTGTATATTCGCAAGTTTTACGCAGTTAATTTGTATTGTATCTATCTATCTATCTATCTATATAAAAACGAGTTGTGTGTATGCATGTTTGTTTGTTTGTAAAAAGAGCGTTTGCATATGATGTCATTATAAGTACATAAGGCTTTGTATATGCACAGACAATGAGAAAGCCAAGAATGTTGTATATTCGCAAGTTTTACGTAGTTCAAACACATATATAAATCTATCTATATTCATAGGTGGTACACAGGGACACAACTACAATGGCGCGTAACTAATATGCCAGCGGATTTATACAATTTGACGATCAAAAGAAATACGGAGTTCGTGAAGCTCAATTTGGCCAATTTGGCCAATTCTATACGTAATTTTGTAATTTCCAAGTCCAATTTGGAAACAGTTTTTCCAAATTTAATTTGAACATTTCACAACCTGCCTCGGACGTAATTAGGACTCTTAATTCAATTCATTTCTTTCTAGTTAAAGAAATGCTGAACTTCAAAAGTGAGTTACAGAACTTCACTGCATACCAATACACAGTTTTAGAATATGATGGAGTCATCTTTTTAATGAGATAAGTCCTTTGAATTCCCCCCAACTAGAATTTAGGGGGAAATCCTGGAAAACTTATAAATTTAGGTGTTTGAACTTAAAGCACTTTCTGAAGTCTGTTTGCTGGATTAAAATATAAAGATGAATCCTTTTGGGAAATACTATGGCCTCCAAGCCCCTCATTTATATCTTTGCTATAGGGAGAGGAGTTACACCTTAAGAAATAGTGAGTTAATAAATTGTATTTCTTATATAAAAGATATGTGTTTAGACTAGGAAATCTGTACAGTCACCAGCAAAATAAATAGTGTCAACGGTGTAATAGGTAGAGGCAGATGGGCAGCAGACGGCTTCAGCACCAAAATGTGTTTATATACACTATTGTGACCTAGTCTTAAATACATTGAGCGAAGCAAATAAAAGGGGATTAAGCATTTGAAGAGCATAGTAATGTTTCGGAAATTCAACTAGAAAATAAATAAGTCAACTTGATTTGCCCTACAAGGAATCCTAATGCCTTTCTTTTGCACCTTATGCAGAGCTGTCAAGGACCATAGGGGTATAAATTGGCGTATAATTTAGACTCTTTTAAATTGCCTATGGGAAAAAACTACGTCTAGCTAAGTATTGTTACTCTTATATCCCAGAGAGCCACAATTTCAATAAAACGTCTTAATTTTCCTAAAAGCCAAATATCTTAAAAGTAATTTCACGTGTAAACGCAGTTTTTATGCAATATTAAATTCGTAAAGTTATTCTAGTTTGTGCGTTTATTTATACATATATTTAATGCAATTTATTAATTATTTAATAAACCATTTATTGAAACAATTTATTCAGATTAGTTAATTGCCATTTATTTTGAACAATAGCAAAGTATGCAATAAATGTGTTTTTTTTTTTACAATATTATTGAATAATAAAACTTTTTTAACTGAAAGTAAGGATTGCTCCTTAATGTTGCTCCTTACTTGCAGCTGAAAAAACTTATTTTGTTTTTTTTTAAATTTCTGATCGTTTTTTAAGTAATGCTGGGAAATACGGCGCCCCCTTTATGGAAAATAGTCTTTCCCTGTGACAGATTCCTCTATGGAAAGATCCTTCCACGTAACCACCCCCCATCCCCCAACCCATCAGAAAAAATCCTCCCTCGGAAACGTCCTTATACTACCTAATAACCAATACTATATGTAAGCAATGGGCAAATTTCATAACTTTTAGCCTTTCCCCAGGGACTGTTGGGGATTAAGTCATCCTAAAAGACACGATTATTAGATTTTTCGCCTATGTTGATCAAAATGGCTATCTCAAAATTTTGATCATGTGATTTCGGAGAAATATGAGCGTGGGAGGGGGTCTAGTTATCCTCCAATTTTTTAGTCACTTAAAAAGGGCCCTAGAACTTTTAACTTTCGTTTGATAGAGCCCTCTGTCGATATTCTAGGACAACTGGGTTGATACAATCACCCCTGGAAAAAAAATAAATAAACACGCATTCGTGATCTTTCTTCTGGCAAAAAATATAAAATTCAACATTTTTTACAGATAAGAATTTGAAACCTCTAAAGTATTTTCTTAATCTGATGGTTTGATTTTTATTAAGATTCTTTGACTTTTAGGGGGTGTATTCCCCTTTTTTGAAAATAGGGCAAATTTTGCCACGCTCGTAACTTTTGATGGGTAAAACTAAAATTGACGAAACTTACATATTGAAATTAGTATAAATATTTGATCCTTTTGATGCATCTATTGGTGTAAAAATTCTGTTTTTAGAGTTTCGGTCGCTATTGAGCCGGGTGGCTACTTACTTACAGTTCGTTACCCCGAACTGTTTGATTAATTAACTAAAGACTCGACTTGTAAAGTAAACGCAAATTTTTCTCTTTTTTATCGAATGCATCGTTCTTCACTCACACCCCCCCCCCCCTGCAACTGTTGGCTTCGGCAATTTTCATTTACCATTTCAGAATCAGTCTCAATTTTGCATTGTCTGCATATCTGCAAATGTGTTGTTTTTTTAAGCCATCGGTCACCACAGTTTCATTTTCAGCAATGCTGTAGAAAAAAAAATGTCTACGATTGATTTTCCTTCAAATTCACCAAAATGGAAAAGTAAAGCGTCTCCATTTCAAAAGAATGTAACATTCTTTTTTCATGTGATTTTTGTGGCAAATCCTAAATAGAGATAGGTTTTATATAGCAGCGAAAGTTCCAAGCATCTTTAGGTGTCATAACTAATTGCAATCTTCAATATTTATAATGTTTAACATTTTTCCCGTGGCAAAATCTTTTGGTGAAATAAAAAGGGCACTAGAACATATATTCTTGGTTTAAGTGAGCCCTCCTCGATCTTCTAGAACTCTTGGTTCTATAGATCGCCTCTGGGGTAAAACCAAATAAATAAACAAGCATCCGTCATCTTTCATCTACCCCCCTCATTTACGATATTATATCTATTTGTTTGAAGTTTTAATACCACTCTTTGCTTTCATTTGAGAAAAACATGTTTTTTATTTTAATCACAATAAAAAGGCTATTATTTTATTGTCTAAATTGTTTTGAAGAGTATTGATTACTATCAGTACGAGTCATAAAAGAAAAAATAAGAAAAAATCAGTTTTTTCACCTAAAAGTAATGAGCAACATTTAAACATAAAACGAACGGAAATTATTTTGTAAATAAAGAGGGTTGCCTCCTCCTCGAGACCTCGTTCTTTACACCAAAGTCTTTTGTTACTTTCAAATAAACTTCTCATTGTTCTAATTAGATGACCCTTGTGTTTCAGATTGGGACACAACTGGAATTATGGCGTAAATAGCAAGGTGTTGAGGAGGAGCCAACCCCTTTCATACACGTTATAATTTCAATTCGTTTTAAGTTTTAGTGTTGCTCCTTACTTTCAGTTGAAAAAACTTCTGACCGCTTTTTAGATAATCCCAGAAAATCTGACCCAACTCCACGAAGAAATACCCTCCAGACAAAAATATCCTCTGAATAATTCAATCCCATTGAAAATTTATTCAGGACAATTACCCTTAATAACTCTATGAGCAAAATTGACACGGAAAATAGAAAGCAAGAAATATCAAAAAAAGAATTTTGTTTAGGAATTTTCGCCAATTCCCCCAGCGCATAATTTCCCCTGACAAGTTCACACCCTGGAAACTTCCCTACCCATGGAAAATTCTCCCTTATAAAGACCCTCATCAGAAAATTCATTTCCCTCCCACCCTAAAATGTATGCATCCTTCCCAATAACAGATACTTTGCTGAAGCAATAGGCAAATTTCTTAACTTAAAGAGCTTTCTCCAGGGGCTGTGGGGGGAGGGTCATGTTCTATCCTAAGGAATAGTTATTGGGCCTTTTAATTAATGAAAAAAATGAACATCTCAAAATTCTGATCGGACGATTTTGGGGGAAAAGGCCAGGGAGGGGGACAAACACCCATGAGCAAAGTTGTCTTAACGCAAATTATATGAAAACATACAATATTCATTAATTGCTTTTAAAGTATAATATTTGATTTATTCTTCTAACAAATTGAAGCATAAATACATGCCTTTCAAAGCCTTTTCTAGGAATGTATTTACAATATATCTCCTGGCACCTAATATTTTTGTAATACTATTGACATCTTTATTAAATAAAGAGCGTTATTTTCACAGGCTATTAGTTTTATCAATCTTCTTTTCTCCTTAATGCTCACCGACTAGTAATTATCATAACAAAGAAAGCCTTATAATATGGATTTATTTAATCAAACGAGCTATTCAGAACGACCGTATTTATTTCACAATCTAAAAGAAAAGTACGACATCTAAGGCTCACAAAACCTGCTGCAAAGTCAACCCTTTGCTGAAATTACCAACAAAACTATATATATTAATGATGCTAGAATGTATGTTGAGCAAGGATATAAAAAAAAAGTTACTTTGGATGCCATTCGGGTGATGACCAGTATTCATCCTTGAAAATGAAAAAGAACCATTACCCGTTTCATATGACCCGTTCTGACAAGAAATGGGGCATAAAGAACAAGCTGAGTAAAAAGTTTGCAGTAACGAACTGTAAGCATTGAATGACTTGGCTTAACAGTAGCCGAAACTCTAAAAAAAAGACTATTGATAATAATACATACAGAATTGACTTTTTCTGGTGATCCAAAAGTATAAAATTCGTCAAGTTTGAAGTTACCCATCAAAAGCTATAAGCAGTAGGAAAGCTTTGTAGATTTTAGAAAAAAGAGGAAATCACCTTTAACAGGGCAAGTGGTCTTGATGGAAGTTACATCAACCGATTTGGAATATCATAGTACCCTATTGTAGAAGTTTGTTTGTTTGTTTGTTTTTCTTCAAGAAGGGAGACCATGGATGGGTGTTTATTCTATTTTTTCACAGGAGTCATCATACCGAACCATTAGTCCTAGAAGAATCGTGACAAGATATATTCGAGCAAAGACCAAAAGTTCTAGTTGCCTTTTTGAGTGGCCTAAACCACTGTACCGCATCAAAGTGGTATATTCTGCCTTTTTGTTTAATTAGACTGTAATACTGACCCAAAGAGGGCCAAGTTGCTCTTGATCGAAAATTCTTAGATAGCTAAACAATTTTAAATTATCGAAAAACTATTATTTGGTTTCCCTTTTCTAAAGCAATTAATGTCTAGCGGTGGAGCATTCACTCCCAAAGAGTCATGCAGTCCATGAAAAACAGCCAATATAAATATTTATTTTAAAGCTACAATTAACCCAGTTCACGTGCTTGATGTTTGATAGAATCCCGTATAGTTATGCATAACTGCGCATCAGTTGTTACGAATGAAGGTCAGTGTTTAGGTACAGGGGAGGGGAGAGGTGGATTTTAAGCCTCAAAAAGTAATATTTGCACCCAAATTTTCTAACTCTCCCTGAACCTTCAGATGAATATAGAAGAGGTTCAAAGAGAGGGGACGTAGAAATTAATCACTAATTTCCCTATTTTGGACTAAACTTGAATAAGAGAGCTCCGGTTTGATAGCTCCCATCTTATTGCAATTTTTTTTTAATATGAAAGATCATATTCATATATTTGCTTGTACAATATGTGGAGAAATGTAGGGAAGATTATAAGTGCCTTCAGGAAATTCAACAGGAGGCCTGGCGCAATTCTTGCCAAGAACTTAGTTTTATTGATATTTAAATGGAAATATTGGGTTTCGTATTTATTTTTTGTTTTAGACTATCAAACAGTTTGTGATAACGAACTGTAAGTAAGGAACGGCCCGGCACAATAGTGAACAATACTCTAAGAAATGGAATTTTGATACCAATAGTCATATCAAAAGAATTGGCTTATTATGCAGATTTAAATATATAAATTTTCATTAAGTTTAGTCTTACTCATAAACAACTACGAGTATGAGAAAATTTGCCAAATTCTAGGAAAAAGGGGGAATCACCCCCTAAAAGTAATAGAATATTAATGAAAATCACACCATTAGATTCAACGTGTCAGAAAACCCTTCTGTAGAGGTTTCAAACCCCTATCTACAAAAATATGGTATTGTATACTTTTTGCCAGAAGAAAGATCATGGATGTGTGCACCCCTCCCCCGCCTCTTATTCCCAAACCAGCCGATCAGAATTTTGAGATATCCATTTTGTTCATCATAGTTGAAAGGCCCAATAACTATGGTTTTGGATAGAACATGATCTCCCCCCACAGCACCTGGGGAAAGGCCTTTAAGTTATAAAATTTGTCCATTGCTGACGAATGGTATTAGTTATTGGGAAGCATGCATACAATTTAGGGTGGGAAGGGGAACGAATTTTCTTCTGCGAGTTTTTGCACAGGGGGACTCTCCATGGAGAGGGAAGCTTCCAGGGGATGAACTTGTCAGGGGAAATTATACTCTGGGGGAATTCGCACAAATTCCGAAACAAAATTCTTTTTATATGTCTTGCTTTCTATTTTCCATCTCAATTTTGCGCATGGAGTTGTTAAGGATAATTGTCCTAGATAAATTTTCACCGGGGTTGAATTGTCTAAAGGATATTTTTTGGGTAGGGTATTTCACCGTGAAGGCGGGGGAAGATTTTCTGGGATTATTTAGAAAACGGTAAGAAATTAAATAAGAAAACAAGTTTTTTTCAACTTAAAGTAAGGAGCAATATCAAAACTTAAAACGAACAGAATTCATTATGCATATGAAATGGGTTGCCTCCTCCTCAACACCTTGCTCTTTATCTTTAAGATCTTTATCTCTGTTTTATCTTTATCTTGCTCTTTATTTTTTGTCCCAATCTTTAAGAACGACACCTTAATCATAAGGGTCGTTTAATAAGAACAATAAGAAGTGTTTATAAAAATAATAAAAAAGTTTAGCGTAAAGAGCGAGGTGTTGTGGAGGAGGAAACCATCCTCATATACGTAATAATTTCTGTTCGTCTTATGTTTTAATGTTGCTCCTTACTATAAGTTGAAAAAACTGGTTTTTTTATTTAATAAAGTAAGGATCGACTCGTACTAAAAGTAATCAATACTTTTTAAAATAATATAGACACTAAAATAATAGCCTTTTTATAATGATTAAAATAAAAACAAGTTTTTTCTCAAATGAAAGTTTTTTTTCTCAAATGAAAAAATAAGTTTTTTCTCAAATATTAACACTTCAAACGAACAGAAATAATTTAGTGAATGAGAAAGGCTGTCTCTGTTTAGATAAGATAAGATAAGATATTTATTTCGAAAAAATCACTATCACAAGCCCTCAAAGGGCCGAATTCGGACTTCGGAGTCGACTAATAAAACAAACAAAGCAAAAAACACAAAGCTAATAATAATAAACAATCAAATTATGAGTCAAAAAAATAAATAAATAAATATATAAGTCAGAAAAAAAGGAAAGGGGACAAAAAAAGTATAATAACACAGAAATGAACAAGAAATAAACATATATATCTACAAATTAAAAGGGACACTAAAAAAAAAGTCCAAAAACTCACAAAAAAAAAGAACGAAGCATAAAACACACGAAAAACACATATGAATTAAAAGGGAAACTAAACCAAAACCGCGGGAGGCAAGCAAATTAGTGTAACGACCTAAAGCACCTCACAAAAAAAAAGGGGGGGGAGGAGAAACTAGTTGGCTATTTTATTTATTTTTTCTGTGATGAAGGGGACAAAGATTTTTTCATATCTGGAAGTAACGCAGCGAATGGGAGACAAAACTGGGATAGGCTCAGAAACAGCTCGAGGCTGTCGTAATCTGGAGGGTGAGTGACGTTTGGGAAAAATACTTGCCGTCCGAGGGTTCGTTATTGCATTTTTTGAAAAACGGAGGCACAACGACAACCTCCTTCGCTCAAGGGTTTCCAAACTAGCTTTTTTTAGGAGCAGAGAGTAAGGCACCTTGCCTTCTTTGAAAATTATTCGCAAGGCTCTTTTTTGGATTGACTCAATTTTGTCTGATTCTTCACGGGAGATACCAGGGTGCCAAACTTGACAAGCATATTCAATTTGCGGACGGACAAAAGACGTGTACAACCTTAAGGAGTGAGAAGGGGGGACTCTATATTTATTTAGGAGCTTAAGGAGGGCGATAGATGCATTAGCTTTATGGATAATATCTTTAACGTGGATATCCCACTTTAAATTTGAAGAAATTGTGACTCCAAGTAATTTAACCGAGGATGCATAAATTTCAGGAGGGATAGGATTAAGAAAACAGGGCGAGGATTTGAGGAAACAAATCGGCATTATCATGGACTTAGAGGGGTTTACGGTCATATCTAGGTCCAAAGCCTCACTTCCAATTTCATTGCGAATACTCATAGGGTCACTTAGTAAATTTCTGAAGCAACTTTCAACAATCGTTAGGTCATCAACAAATTTCCAACGGTCAGGAGCTTCCTTCGCAAGGCTGTTAACCATGACTGAAAAAAGGAGGGGGCCTAGGAGAGTTCCTTGAGGTATGCCATTGTAGATAGGGAGAAGATTTGAGTAATGGTTCTGGTATTTAACCACCTGTTATCTATTTGTTAAAAAGGAGGCAACCAATTTTACCAGTAAGGGATCGATATTGAACTCGCTTTCTAGTTTCTCAATTAAAATATTGTGGTTAACAAGGTCAAAGGCTTTCTGAAGGTCAATAGAAATTAAGTTTAGCCAGGAATTAGGTTTTTCGAGGATTTTCCCGATGTGGTCAATAAGAGAAACGAGGTAGTGGGAAGTAGAAGTTGATTTTACGTTTCCAAATTGTTTCAGATCAGTAAGAGGTAGGATTTTTTCTTTTTGCAAATCTGCAAGGAATCCTTCATACAATTTTGAAAAAATAGGAGTAAGCGTAATAGGTCGAACGCCATCAAAGCCAGGCTTTCCGTTTTTCTTTTTCAAAGGGGTAATAAAACCCTGTTTCCAAATTGTTGGAATTTGCCCAGACTTAGTAATTTCGTTAAACAAAACTCTTACTTCTTACGCTAAAGTTCTGTATTACTTTAAAATAATTCTTATTCTAATTCAGCTATATTTGAGCAGCTTTATTAAAGAATTAGGAAAAAAATTCAAATTTTGGCGCAGAGAGTGGTGGTTTACCCAGCAAAGTACACAGACCTAAGGCTACCCTAAATGTCAGGAATAGATGAATATATATTTTCATCTACTTTATTAGAAAAGGAAATAAACTGCATTCTGCATATTTGGATAGGATATAAACTGTATTTTGCAGATAGTGCTTTTAAGACTCTGCATGTTGAACTTATTGCATAGTTTTCATTAAGATGATATCCCCTTTTTCGGAGTTTACTTAATGCTCCTCAAGTTATCCACAATTCCATGTGCTAATAAATTTCAAGGTGTAACTTTAAATTAAATACGCTTTGTATATTCAAAAAAACAGTCTCTGGTAACAAACTGTAAATGAGAAGCGACTCGGCCAAATAGTAACCGAAACTCTAAGAAAAAGAATAATATATTGATAAGGATTAATACATTAAAAGAATTGGGTTTTGAGCTTATTCCTAATAATTAAAGTTCATTAAATTTAATGTTACCCATCAAAAGTTAAGAACCTGAAAAAATTTCCCGGATTTTCGAAAAAGGGGTGAAACACACAAAAAAGTGGTGGGCCCTCAATGAAAATCATGCCGTCAGATTCAGCGTATCAGAAAACCCTACTGTAGAGGTTTCAAACTCCTATCTACAAAAATATGGAATTTTGTATTTTTTGCCATTAGGCTGCTGATTTTTTATTTTTTTGAATGGAAAATTTTTTAACGGTTTACTTATTTGTTTTAGGGTTTCTTTTTATTTCACTTTTGAAATTTTAGACTGAAACTAACCTTGCAGTTTGAATGATTTGAGTCAATTACACCGAATCGTTACTACGAAAGGTTCAATCTAGACTAGGGAATTTACAACCTGACCCAAAAACCGTGAGTATAACGAGGGATGATGGGTTAAGTATATCAAAGGTTCTTCAATTTACATGAGTGACGTAACTTGAACCCATTATGTAGCGTAACCAATCTTTTACTAGACGAACTTTCCTTGATATTTTAATAAGTTGTTAAGCTAGGTGAATGAAACTATAAAAAAAAACTTCAGAATTTCATATCTTCAACTAAACTTGAAAAGTTGCAATCACCTGATCGACTTAGTCCTTTTAAACAATAAAATAGATTTGTCTAGAAAGGTATTAATTACTCTAAAAGAGAGGAACAGAAAGAATGGATAACTTATAAAAGCTAAGTACATTAAGTATGTTCAAGTCAAATTAAACAAAGGCGACTCATGCAAGTTATCAGAATCTTTGGAGAGGATTTTAAAAACTATTTGAGAAAAATACTTTTCTCAAATATCTTTCAAGATTTTTCATGCCCTGATTTTGACGGATGTAATTTTTTCTTTATTAGCTTTGGTATGTTCGTAAGTCTGTTTGAAGGATAAAAACACCAGTAAAATAGAAAAACTACAAGGAAATTTGTAGTATCTGGGTTAAACGTTCTTACAGACATTAAACTAGAACAAATAAAACCAGTAAATTAGCTATTTAGGATATGTTAACCTTTTATTGACCTAACCAGATGAGACTGCAATTTTTTTTGTCACGTAATTCAGGGTCAGCGGACCAAAAAAAAAAACCATTTACTTCCAAATAGTCAGTACCATGAATGTGAAAATAAACAGGAAAGAACTGTCAATATAAACTGAAATCATAACTGAAGGCAATAAGCTTCTCTGACTGGTGCTTGAGCCTAAGAAAGTGACCTAAAAGATCAAAAAGAGCCAAGGGGCAATTTTGTGTTTTTATGATTTTCAGCGCTACCTATAAAAAACTCATATAAAATAAATTTTTTAATGCTGGTCATTAAATTCACATAAGTTCCGTTTAGCTGACTCTACTACTTTTATTATAACAAAAAAAAATTCAAGAAGTAATTTCCTACCCAATGCTCGAGATTAAACAGTGGCTTATGTAGTGCTTAGGTTACAAAATACCGGAACCCTAGAAAGTTTTTTACTGGACGGCCTTAGAAATTTCATTGAGACATTGTTGAAGCAGAGGCTTTAAGCAGGATGGTATGGATGAAGAACGTATCAGAGCCTAATAAAGGGTGGGGGTGATATTTTTCTGCTTTTTTAATGAAAATTTGAAAAAGAGGATATTTTTTCAAAATCAACGGGACTTTTTGTTTTTCTCTATTTATTTTTTAATGGAAAAGCCAAATGTATGCTTTTCTAAATCAAGTTAGAGGAGAAAATATATGGGACAATTGCCCTCCCCCTGCCTTCACCTCCCCAACTCATGTTATTGATAACAGTGTATAGGATCGCAGTAAGACAACATAAATAGTTACTTGATCATATAATTTAAGTTTTTGATGGCTCGATGGATGATAAAGGGATTAAATTTGATGACTCTAAATTTTAATGTAATTTCTAGTGTGTAAATATAAAATTAGAAGGACATTGAAAATCAGTATAAAATATTGATTCTTTTAGTGCCAGGTAAGCCAGAGAATTAATGGTTGCACCTAATTGTGACTCTATATCCATTTCTGATAGTTCCACTTGCCTAAGCAAACACTGTTCCCAGGTTTTGTAATCCTTGAGCATCTCGATCAAGAAGCAAGGCATTTGATCAAGTGACAGGCTTTATCATCATAAAGCGGCACATACTCCTTGGGTCTCGGCACGTACACAGGGGGGGGGCTTCGGGCCCACCCACCCCCCGAAATTTTGTGAAATGTTTAATTTCCCCATGGTCTCTTGGGATTTCTGGCAAAAGTAGGACATTTATTAAGAATCTAGATACATGTGTGAAGCCTTATTGGGGGGATTTTACAGCATGCAATTATCCGGTCACGTCACTGCCCAATTATTAACCCATTTTCTGTCAAACTTTTTACCCTCTTTGAAATAATTAGCAATTGTACTGTTATTTTTTTGCAAAGAGAGTTTGCTTCTACAGCAAAATAGAATTATCCTTGATATTAGGGCGTTTATCCCCCATTTTCAGAATAAACTACAGCTTTTAATGGATCAATTTTGGAAACTATCATTGTTCATTAAAATCTACGTTTTTGCAATAGAAGAACTACCCCCCACAGCACCCATATTGCACTATTAACCCTAAAATTTCTCTTTCAGTGGGATATAATAGATTAATCACTGGTTCTAAATCCCCCTGAACATAACCTGAGCCTAAAACGTACTTTTGAGGCTTCAGTCTTCTTCCCCCATCCGCTACAATACTACAGATCAAAGTTAATCTGTATTTTCCGATATACGTGCTTTTTGCATTACTAAATAAAAAAAATGCTACTTTGTATCTGCTGTTTCGAAGGAGGTCCCCCGAAAAAAATCCCTGTGTACGTGCCTTGTCTCAATGCTGATTTGGTTCGTAATATTAATAGTAGCAGATGATAAAATTGGTTACTGCGAAAGTGACTAATTTGGCTATTCCATGGGACAGAAAACGTCTCGAAAATTATCAGACAAAAAAATACAATAGCCATAAATCCGTTAACAGCGAGGAAACCAAGACATTAGTGAAAATTAGTTTCTCAATCAAGTTAACTATAGAACAATCTACTACTACTTGGTACGGCACACATTTACTGGCACAGTATAGCACAGCGTTGCTTCCATTGCCTCTGAATTTTTCAGGGTTTTTCTGAATTTCACCGAAAAAAAAATCCTGTTTCCTAAGGTTTCCAAAAACACACGAATGCTAATACAAATAAAATTTGTTGTTTATGCCAGAGTTAATATTCGGAAATAATTTGAATGACACGAGTTTCTTTTGGGCAAATTCGAGGAAACCTTGGAAAATCCAAAATCAGAGAAAACAGTGCAATATTTGTGCTGATACAATACATATTTCGTTTGATATATTTTAATAATGTATTAGTGTTAGCTTAGCTTTGAGAATGGCAATTAATATTCATTATTAGTTTTCAGGTAGGATTAACGAAGAAAAGTTTCTGGTACTGTTATTAGGATAAATTGAATTTACATGGAAATACTTACATAAATAAAGGTGTTTCCTCTCCTTCTTTGTACCAAAAGACAACTTGCAATTCATCATATTCATCAGGACTTGATATACTACATATCATTGATACGGTTTCGGACTTCAAGACTGCCAGTTTTTGAACTGGATCTAGAACATGAATCTTTTAATAAAACTGAAGTTGTACAGAATGTAACGTTTGATATACAGCACATCAAATTTATACAAAATATCCATAGAAATCTAGACAATTCATTAAATATGCACCATACAATATTGTCTAAGCTTAGGAGCTTAACAATTCTCTGCAGTACAAAAGCACCTGAGACCAGCACAACTACCCATGATCCTCTTCTATTCCAATCTATTCGGAGCCTCCCTTTTTACACCCTCCAATGAAGTTCCAATTTCCCCTAAATCTTTAGCTAGGAAGAGGCTTTTCAGCTCAAAACCACCCAGCAAAACAGATCAAACCCAGAATAATTAACCATTAATCGGAATCAAGTGCAAAGACTATGTCATTTACTAGTTTATCATTTACTCGAGGGGTGCCACTCCTCAAGATCACCCTGCAGAGCTGTTAGTAGTCACAGTTTTGGTTAGAAAAATTAATGCTATTAATTTTAATGAAAATTAATGCAGTGCCATTATGAGGTACCGCAGGCAAGGATTTTCCTGTCGGGGGTAGGGATGAGGAAAGGAACTGACTGAGTTTCTTAGCAGTAAATAAGGAAAAAAAATGACAGTTCTATATTTTTTTTAAATCATCCTGAAAAATTTGTGCCGGGAAAATTACTAGGGAAGCTTTTAAGTCCATTATGTGTTGTAAAAATATTCGCCAACGAAGGAAATCCGCTGTGTATATACATATATATATATATATATATATACATATATATATATATATATATATATATATATATATATATATATATATATATATATATATATATATATATCTATATATATATATATATGTATATATATATATATATATATATATATATATATATATATATATATATATATATATATATATATATATATATATATATATATATTCATTTTTTAATGGATGGTAATTGTGGAATCGGTTACTATGGACAAACAGATTGGACAGAGGACTTGGTAAGTGCAAATTTTATTTGATGCTTAAGCATACATGTTCTAGCGATTTTATAAGAAATTAATTTACTTTCACTGGCTGGAACTTATATATATATATATATATATATATATATATATATATATATATATATATATATATATATATATATTCATTTTTTAATGGATGGTAATTGTGGAATCGGTTACTATGGACAAACAGATTGGACAGAGGACTTGGTAAGTGCAAATTTTATTTGATGCTTAAGCATACATGTTCTAGCGATTTTATAAGAAATTAATTTACTTTCACTGGCTGGAACTTTTCTTTCGATATTTTGCTTCTAACCAGGAGAAACTTATATTGTATTTTATATTCTTCTTGAAAGCGTTCTAATTTTTTACAATCTTAAAATACTGCAATTTGGGTTTAAAATGATAATGTTTTCAAAATAATCCTCAGTGGAAGGAATTGAGGCCGTATGCAAGGGGGAGGGGGGAGCTACGAGGTTTGATCACCTCCAACGAAATTTATCTCTGACTCATAAAAACATAGAAATAAAAATTTTGATATGGTTGTATTATATACAAGACTTTAAAAACCGAATAATAAACCTGATTTCTGTGTTTTTATGAGTTGGACGTAAATTTTGTTGGGGGTGATCGAATCTGAAAACCCTCCCCCCCCCCATTGTATACAGCCTCGGTTCCTTCCACCAAGAAATATTTGGAAACATTAATGTTGTAAAAAATTAGAACACTTTCAATAAGTATATTAAATAGAAAATAAGTTTCTCTTGGTTAGAAGCAAAATATCGAAAGAAAAGTTCCAGCCAGTGAAATTAAATTTAATTTCTTATAAAATGGCTAAAATATGTACGTTTAAGCATCAAATAAAATTAGCACTTTACCAAGTCCTCTGTCCAATCCGTTTGTCCATAATAACCGATTCCACAATTACCATCCATTAAAAAAGACTTGACAGTTTCAAAGTACGGTAAATTTATAATTTTGGTTTGTAGAATATGGAACCGAGGCTTTGAAATATTTTACCACATCAATGTCACCTATGCCAATAAAAAAGCCAATGTTTGTGAATGAAATATGTTTCTCATTATCCGTTGTGCTTTCAATGCAGAAGCATACAAATGGAACGGCAACAAGATGGATTAAAATTTTGTTCCAATACAAATTTGTTTGCTACAATTTCCTGCTTAGACTTTCCTCTTTTTTTTCTTTTTTTTTGACAGATTGATCTTATAGATAGGAAAATCGTTGTTCCTTGTGTTCATTTTTTCTAATTTCAAAACACTACTCCTCTGATCTGAACTCTGATCGGTCAATAAATTTATGCTCAAAAACGCAACATTGTTCAACTATAGAATACATAACAATATGCATAGTGGCTTTGATTTTATTGACCAGTGTGACTGAAATATAGACTGAAGACTGAAATTCCTCGTGGAAATATTTTCAAATCCAACTTAAAAATATTTTGCATCAGTGTTGGGTATTAGTTGCCTTCACTAGCTTAGTTTTTCTTTAGAGGGAAGGGCTGTGAGGAGAGGGGAGGGTTGTGTTGAAGTAAGTGTATCCAGCATATAGAATTAAGATTGTCTATTAAGGACAATCAATTGCTAGTCTGAACATTATGACCTGATGCTAGAGACACTAAAAAGTGGGCAAAAACGCGGTAACCAGCCGTTAGTAAGGAGCAATGCTGCTCAATAGTAACCGAAAGTAAAAACAGAATTCTAACATGAATAAATATATTAAAAGAATTTAATGATCTTGATGCTTCTGAATATATAAGATTTATTAAGTTTAGTGTTACACATCAAAAGCTATGAGCCTGAGGAAATTTGCCTGATTTTCAAAAAAGTTAGCTAACACCCCCTGAAATTCATGGATTAAAAATTAATGAAAATCATACCATCGGTTTCAGCGTATCCGAGAACCCTATTGTTAAAAGATTTCAGCTCCCATCTGCCGAATTTGGAATTTGTATTTTTACCAGAAGTATGATCGCGGATGCGAGTTTTTTTTTCTCGGGGATAACCGCATCGAATCAAAATCCTAGAATATCAGGAAAGGGCTCATTCAAACGGAAATTATTAGTTCTAGTGTCCTTTCTATCATAAGGATAGTGGACAGACGCTTTTCGTGGTTGGGGAATTTCGGGTAGGGGACATGGGAGGATCTTTCCAAAGAAGAATCTTTTGTGGGGGAAAGGATTTTCCATGCAAAGGGATCTGGATTTCCAAAAAGTGTTTAAACAAATATCAGCAATGAAATTTAAAAAAAAACGAGTTCTTTTCAGCTGAAATGAAAGAGCAATACTAAAACTTAAAACGAACAGAAATTATTATGAATATGATAAAGATTTCCCCCTCCTCAATGCCTCGCTCTTTATGCTGAAGTTCTTTTGATTTTTTAAAATAGCTTTTTATTTTTATTAAACGGCTCTTGTGTTCCATGGACATTCTTAAATAATTTGACAAAAAGTCAAACTTTAGCGTAAAGAAAGAACATCAAGCAACCCCCTCATATTCGTAATAATTTCTATTCGATATAAGTTTTAATGTTGCTCCTTACTTTCAGTTGAAAAAACTTATTTTTTTTCTATTTAATCTCAGAAGAGAGGGGGCATGCAGAAAATATCTTTTATTCAAAGTTGACGACTTGCATGCCTATTTCAGTAAGTATACCCCACTTGGTTGCAAGGATCAGGGATGGAATTGGACCTCAAAGGAAAAGGTTTTCGAAGGAGGGTAGAAGAACAAAGAATTTCGGGAAATTAGGTGGACCGTTTTTTCTCAAGTCCTGACAAAACAGCATACACTACGTGTTTTTATGTCTGTCGTCCAACAGACTCTTTGCCTCATTTGGGAATACAATAGAACTTGTGGACTGAATGTACTGAATTATATGTGTTTACTGAGTGAAATAAATCCAGTGCATTAGACAAGAATCAGAGCAGCAAAAGGCCGTAAAAAAAACACTTAGGGTCAGATCAAACTAACTAAGTAAATAAACCAAGTAAACAAAGAGAACATAAAAAGCTTTTAGAGAAACGTTGAGCTTGCGGAAAATTCAAAGATTAAATAACAAAAACGAAAGATTTTTCAGATAGAAGTTAAGAAATACTTAAAAAGTACAAAAATTATCCCACTCTTAAAGGGAGCTTCACCCTCCTCAATCTTTGTGCTATAATTTGACTTTTTGTCTCCAATACTTATTGCCTAAGCAGATAGGCAGTTCTAGCTGGATAAAAGGTGTTTTTCATTATACGTAAAGTGTGAAAAAAGTCTTGTTGATGTGAATTTCCGTGTTTAAACATAATTGGAGGCAACTACAGCTGGATAAAAAGTTTTTTTTATTGTACCTAAAGTGTAAACAAAAATTATTGATGTGCATTTCTGTGGTTAGACACAGTTGGAGGCAATTGGAGCTGGATAAAAAGTATTTTTCATTGTATCTCAAGTTTGAAACAAACTTATTGATGTGCATTTCCGTGTTTAAACACAAATGGAGGCAATTGGAGCTGGATAAAAAGTGTTTTTCATTGTACCTAAAGTTTGTACAAAAATTATTGATGTGCATTTCTGTGGTAGACATTGTTGGAGGCAGTCGGAGCTAGATAAAAAGTGTTTTTCATTGTATCTCAAGTTTGAAACAAACTTATTGTTGTGCATTTCCGTGTTTAAACACAAATAGAGGCAATTGGAGCTGGATAAAAAGTGTTTGTCATTGTATTGTGAGAGAAACACTTTGGTTTTGTCCCGGTTTTTTTTTTCCTATGCCGCCGATCTCAGCTTATTCCCGGAAACTGGTAAGGGTCTAACCTGTACAGTTTTTACGGAAATTGTGGACCTCAGGCCGGATTGATGAATATGACATTACATTTTGGAAAGCTCCGCAGAACTCTAGCCTGGGGCCAAAAAGGATGTTTTTTGCTTGTCCGCGAGCCAGAGCCTATGGTGTGCTAATTGAAGTGGAGTTATATAGCCTATGTCAGAGAGGAGTATCTGAAGTTGTGCAGCCAAGCTTTCGTTTCATCAAACCATTTTTCTGCTTTCGAGTGGAAAGCTCCGGTCTAGCACGCAAGCAGGCAGGCACTACTTTCAAATTGAAGACAGATTAAAATCTATAAGTGTTAAATATATGCGGTAGTTACCCGGTCCCACAGTCAATATATCTTCTTTGAGTGATGAACAGAAAAATTTACAGAAGCAAAAATGTAGTATTTTCCCACGGGTCCGAAAGCGCTCCCATCTATTGTTTCTACCCATTTCTGTTCGTGATTTCAGCAGAGTTTATCATTCGGTTTTTCGGACTTGGGATTGCGGTAGAGAAATGGTATAAGATGTGCCTAATAAATTTTAAAATTTCTCTCGTTGCTAAAGAAATTAGAGCTTATCCTTTGCTCCTTTCTAAGTGGTGACGTTAGAAAGTTGGCTTACGGCAAAAAAAAAATCAACTTTTGAACTAAGACAGATATAATTTTTTTTCGACGGCAATCGATAGCTCTTGATGAGCTGATCAAAGTATATTACATCCATTCTTTGGTACAAAAATTTCTTCATGAGGTATATCCCCTTTGAAAGTTTCAAGGGGTTGACAACTTCAGTAGTAAGGTACACACTGAAACGAAATCTAGGCCGATACAAATTGTGAGACATATAGAGGACTTGTAAGCAACAGTCGGCTGTTAGGTAATAATCACCTTCGGCAATGAGGGGTCAGGAGCCTTTGCTAGTTATTGTATCTATTATTTGTTTCCAGTGTATTTGATGGTAAAACCAATTTGGTTCCAGTGGTAAGACATGTAGGGGACTAAGTAATAATCTGATGTTAGGCTGCATTCAAATTCAGCGATGAGGGGTTTGAAACTATACTAGTTGGTGTACCCAATTATTTGTTTCCGGTGAACTTGATGCCTATCACGGGAGAGGGACTTATAAGTAAGAGTCGGTTCACTTTGGGCAAGGAACGGCTGTTAGCTCATAATCATCTTCGGCAATGAGGGATTTTGCAACTTTTGCTAGTTGGTGTACCTATTATTTGTTTCTGGTGTATTTGATGGTTATCCCAATTTGGTTCCAGTGGTAAGACATGTAGGGGACTTGAAAGTAGTAATCGGCTGTTGCGCTGCAATCATCTTCAGCGATGACGGGCTTGCAACTTTTGCTAGTTGGTGTACCTATTTATTAGTTTCCCGTGAACTTGATGTCTATTACGGGAGAGGGACTTGTAAGTAAGAATCGGTTCACTTTGGCCAATTAACGGCTGTTAGCTCATACTCATCTTCGGCAATGAGGGATTTTGCAACTTTTGTTAGTTGGTGTACCTATTATTTGTTTCCGGTGTATTTGATGGTTAAACCAATTTGGTTCCAGTGGTAAGACATGTAGGGGACTTGTAAGTAATAATCGGCTGTTGCACTGCAATCATCTTCAGCGATGACGGGTTTGCAACTTTTGCTAGTAGGTGTACCCATTTATTTGTTTCCGGTGAACTTGATGTCTATCACGGGAGAGGGACTTGTAAGTAAGAATCTATTCACTTTGGGCAAGAAATGTGTGCAAATTGGTGCACATTGTATTCGATCTCTTTAAAACTGACATAATTAAGCGTTTACGCAACGGTGCAAACGTAAAACAATGAGGTAGTTTCGCATAAGTTCAACTGGCTGCAAAGTCAATTTAGTCCCTTCTTTCGATATTATTTTGTATTTGTTGTTTATTCAACGCTGAGGAATAGCCTTTGGTCATGTGATAACTAATTGCGTTCGTGTTTGAACATACCGTTTTAAAAACTTCGATAGGCTGACAACTTCATCATTTAACCGATAGTGAAGAAACAAGTACAAACGAGAATATAAAACAATGAGATAGTTTCGTAATAATTAATAGGATGTCATCTATGGTATTTTGATCCTGAAAAGTTAGGGATAGCTTTATAATACCAACTAGATTATTTTAAGATATTGTTCCGAGTTTTCATCCGTCACGATGTCTACGATTGAAAAGGATAAAGTTCAATTGGCTGCAAAATAAATTTAGTCCCTTCTTTCGATACTATTTTGTTGTTGTTTTTTCAACGCTGAGGAATAGCCTTTGATCATGTGATTACTGATCGATAGCGAAGAAACAAAAACAGGGTATTTCTTTCGCGACACTTTAGTCGGCGAATCCGGACAAAGGTTGCCGAAACGCTTCACGTTTCCCGGGCAACGTAGGTCTAGTTGTACCTAAAGTGTGAACAAAAATCATTGATGTGTAATTCCGTGGTTAGACACAGTTGGAGGCGATTGGAGCGAGATAAAAAGTGTTTTTTATTGTATCTCAAGTTTGAAACAAACTTATTGATATGCATTTCTGTGTTTAAACCCGTTGCGTAATAAGCGCCTGCTGGGTGGAAGGTTAGGTTATGCTAGATTCGGGGATTCCATTATAAAAGGCTTCTAGGTTTCTGTCGAAATTGCTCGCTAGGGCACCCGGTTGAATCGGTTGCTAGGAACCCCCCTCCCCCTCCAGGAAATTCGACGCTATGGCCCCTAATGAAATTGATTGCTAGGGGCCCCCGTTAGAATTGAGTCCTAGGGGGGCTGGTGGAATTGCTCACTAGGGTGTGTCGTCTTGAAGGCCCCCCACTAGTGAGCTCCTGACTGTTTTTTGCCTGGCCTTTGCAGATCCAAGGAAATCCTGATTGGTCGGTTCTCGTAGGTTTTTTCTTAGCCCTCTTAGGTTTCTAATCGTAATAATCCTGAAAATCCTGATTTGGTGGGACCCCTGAAGGTTTTTTAAAGAATTATATAAACTATTATGTAACAATGTTAGAAATCCTGAGAGGTGGGCCCTTTTAGGTTTTTGAAAGAATTAAATAAACTATTAGGTAGCATTCAAACCATGTGACGCAGGTGTACTATACACGTGCGCTATACTTTTGCCCAGGTATGTGTAATAATGTCTCAAGGGACTAGTAAGTCCAATAGTCTACCCCCTATCTGTGCGCTCAAATAAATTGGGCCGTTACTACTTCAGCATATGAACGTTAGATAGTTACACACGAAAAATAAAACAAAATAAGAAGAACAAAACAAAATTACTTCTGAACCAAAACACAGGATCCATATTTATAATAGTCAACTGGTTACAAGTCAAACCAATCTAATTTCTTTTTCTCGCCAAATTCATAGATATAGCACAGCACAGGGGGAACTACTGGTAGAATCCAAGCTTGAGAACATTTTGTTTAAGCTCATTTTTCTTCTTTATAAGACATGACTGAATTTCCCGAACTGATTTGCTGACATCATCTGTTAAGTATGACTTTGAGAAAATACGGCAATTCTAAATATTGACTTCTTTTCTAAAAGCTTAGTATCTAATTACTTTATTCGCTTGCAAAACCTTATATTTGTCATTTATAATTTTAAGTGTGAATTTGGTAAATTTATCATTTTCTCCCTCATCTGAAATTCACGACAAACACATGATTTCACCAATAGTTCATTAATTTTATCAAGATTCCCTTCTTTTGACGGACACTTTAAATTCCATGTAATAATACTTTTTCGCCGCTCAGTATTTTCTAAGATTAATAATTTTCTTAAAAGTGGCGCGATTTTAGAATTGTCAACCAGCTTTCTTGGCGATAGGTCTTTAACCTCCTCTTTTAGCTTTGAAATAGCATCATCATGAGCTCGACTTGAGCTTTCCAATTTTAGAATCCTAGAGGATACACAATTTGTTTCAGATCCGCAATAAGATATTATCTGACTGAGAGCATTGAATGAGCTGATTAAGCATGCATTAAAGGTTTTGAGGTGACAACAACCCCGCAACTTTGGAAAAATATTTTAAAAGTAATATTAAAGCATAAAGTCATATGCTTACCAGTGCAAATGTAAGAGAGGTGGGAGGTTTCCTCTTGAAAAATATCTAAAAAGGATCTTCCATTCCTTTAAAACTTGAAAATTGAAATAGGAAAATTCACTTTGGCATTCTAGTTCCCTTCCCCTCTACCAGAAAAAAAATGTGATTTTTTAGGAGGGATTATTAAGCTTCAAGAATGAATACACTAGAGTTAACAGTCCTCGCTCAAATCGGGTCTTCGATACCCAGGTCGATGCTCTTTGGGGTCTAGAATCGGAATAGTTGCTTACTAATTTCGGGATCAAAAACATCTAAAGCCGGGACAGTAGCTTGCTAGTTCTGGTACCCTAGTATATCCAACAAATCAAAGTTACTGAATTTACAATTTTTTCTTTAATTTGGCTCTAAGCAGTGGCCCAAATTAAAAAAAAAATGTAGGGTGGAAAGGATTTTTTTTCTTTTGAAGATTCAAAAGTTGTTTTTTTTTTATTCTGGATGGGGGTCTATGGGATATTTCCAAAAAATAATAACAACAACACAATTTTTTTTAATCTAGATGGCAGACAATTATCATGTCCTCACTAATTTACTGACTAATCCGAGAAGTTGGGCATCCGAGAAATTCGCCCTGATTTTTTCTTAAGTTAAAGAATCCAAAGAGTCTTTGTAGAAAACATAAGACTCCATACAAGAAATATGAAAGGGTAACTAGTCACCATCCCAAACACCTTTTTCTCCACTAAAGTCGGCTGATCAAAATTTTGAGATAGCCTTCTTATTCAGCAGAGTTGAAAGGTATGATAACTCTACCTTTAGAGATGACATTGCCCCACATAGCTCCTGGAGAAAGGGCTGCAAGTTACGTAATTTGTCCATTGTTCACACATAGTATTTGTTATTGGGAAGCATACAACATATGTCGAGGAGAAGATTTTCTGCTGGGAGGACGATTTTCAACGGGGAGAATTTTTTGTCGGGGAGGCAAGTTTCCCGGGGTAAACTTTCCGTAGGAAATTTTACACAGGGGAAATTTGACGAAATTCACATATTTTTTTTTGTCTTATTTTCTTTTTGCCGACTCAATTTTCATACTGAGATTTTAGGGGGGAATCATTCAGGGAAAAGACCCCGCTTTTTACACCGAAGTTCCATCTTTTGTAAAAATACTTTAAGACTGACTCTTGAAACACAAGGACCGTTTAGTCAGGATCAAACCCTCATTTCAAAGTTCTAAAAAAAACTTTAGCGTGAAGAGAGTGGAGTTGAGGAGGGTGCAGGCCCCCTCACATGCGGAACAATATCTGTTTGTCTTGAGTTTAAATGCTGCTCCTTACTTCCAATTGAAAAAAAAGCTTTTTTTATTTAATATAAGAAAATACGTGACTAAAAACTATTTCTGAATGTCCTGGGTGAATCAAGTGGCACAGGCAGAACTAAGGTTAAATAAAGGCAACATATTTTCTTTTGGGCTTTTCGTTTTTTTTTTTGTTTTTTTTTTTCAAAAGAAACTTATTCAAATCCGTCTGTGATAACTGAGATAACTGATACATCGAGGTAACTGAGATAAGAACAGCTTGATGCAGAATTTTTGGACGAGTATTTTTGAGCTAAGAAGTAAACAAAATCTCAGCTTTAAATGAAATTTTACCCCTTTAATCTCCAACATAAGCCCTTGTTTTAGGCTTTAAGCATAATGGCCGAAAAAGACTTTTTAAATATTAATACGGCTGTTCAAGCTCCACAGCCATTCCACAACTATTTCAAAACTTTAAGAAGTCCCAGAACTCGTGTCCCAGAAGTCCCAGAGTCCTGGGACTTCAGTCCTAGAAGTCCTGAACAAGAAGTCTCTTGTTCAATGACAAGAGATATTGTTGGTGCAGTATTAATTAACGAGGTGTATTTCCTTTGAAAAAATTAATTCTGAGAGTAATGTCAATTTGCAAAGGCTTTCTTACGAAATTATGAAGAAAGTAATCCAATGGTAGTTTTTTTGTATAATGTTTAGTATACACCATTAGTCTTCTTGTCAGTCGAAATTGATTCCGACATCCAAGCAACCAAATCAACTTAAGATAAAAGGCAAAAAACGTAAAAGAGCTATATTTCAAAGGAAAACAAGGTCAGGGGCCTTGATCCTTTTTTTTGTCCTATGAACAAGTTTGTATTTTCTAAAGGATTCTGGGAAGAAGATTATTAGAAAAAAGAGAAACAACATTAAAAGGTTTGCGAAAGCGTATAGTAAACGAAAATTTAACAGCAGATGAATATATATATATATATATATATATATATATATATATATATATATATATATATATATATATATATATATATACTACTACTACTACTACTACTAAGCACGCTCCTTCTACATTCCAGTCTATTCACGGCCTCCCTCTTTATATCCTCCCAGAAAGTTCACATTTCCCTTAAATATTTCTTTATGACATCCTCCCACCCTAGACGAGGACGACCTGCTTTCCGTTTAGCCCTAGACAGTTGGCCAAAAAGAACAAACTACGGCAATCTGTCTTCCTTCATCCGCAGAACGTGCCCTAGCCATCTCAATCTTTCTTTCGTTATAACCCTAGAAAGCAGGATTGAACCACATTTTTGTACATCCTACAATTTTGAAAAACAGTCAGTCAACCAGGTACCCAGAACAAGCCACAGGCAATTTCTCTGGAAAACATCTAGTAAATCTTCATCCGCTTTTCCGAGCACCCATGCTTCAGAGGCATTTTTGGCCCCTGTCATCGCTGTATCTTCCAATATTATAATCATGGTTTGAAGACTTATCTTGCCTATCCTTAAAAACTTTTTTTGTTTGGAAAACAAAAAGTTTTTTTTTCCACAACAGGGTGAAAAAACACCCTGAGCCTCGGCTATTCTACTTTCAACATCTTCACTGCTCCCACCATCTTTACTAATAATACTACCAAGGTAAGTGAAGCTGCCCATGCGATCAATCTTTTCGTTACCAACGTCACTTTGTCATCTTCACTTATTCCTAGCCTTAGTGACTTATTCTTCTTAACATTAATTTTCAAACCTATTCTAGCACAATGAACTCAAAAAACCTCCAAAAATTCATTCATTTTGCTCACACTTTCATCTATGATAAGCATTATCTAAGTCAAGAAGGGTTTTTCCTCCCCATTTGGTTCTGTGGTCTCTGATTGCCTTTCCTTTGCTCATTAATTCAAAGTCCATCAAAATGATCCATATAAAGGAGGATAGAACACAACCCTTCTTAACTACTTATTTGATAGAAAACCAGCTACCTAATCTCATTTCCTACAATACCGCAGCAGTATTCTTCTCGTACATAGCACTAATCACTTTAATGTACTTGTCTAGTATATCATATAAGGAAAAGACCTTCGCTAAAGCTCTTCTATCAACAGAATCCAACACTTGCTGATAATCAACAAAACTGAGGACCAAAGATGTTTGACAACTAAGGCGCTTCTCAATTATTAACCTAACAGTGAAAATTTGGTCGACACATCCTATACCTTTTCTAAAACCACACTGTTCTTTTCCTAAAACATTGTCTACAGCATCTCTCAGTTTAAAAAGTATCATATTACCAAGTAACTTCCTATCTCCAGGGACCAGACTATTGCCTAAATAATTACAACGCTCCCTCTTATTACCTTTTTATGCAGTGGTTTCATTAAAGTTTTCCTAAAATCGTCAGGTACTTCCCCTTTTTTCAAAAATCGTCTCCATAATGTTCAGTAGCTTATTTCTAGCCACAGAGCCACCATATCTAAAAAACGCATTTACCACACTGTCAACACTTGGAGCCTTATTATTTTTTTTGATTCCTTTTAGTACTGTCGCTAATTCTTCCTCACAAAACAATTCTTCCTTCACATCCAAGGTATCAAAAACTTTTTCATTTTCCTCCATATCTTTTCCCACAACTGTATCTGGGTTTAGCATATTCTCAAAGTGTTCCACCCATCCCTCTTTAACTCTTTCCTTATCACAAATTTTGGCCCTGTTGCTATCTTTAACTTGGACAAGTCTGGATTGACTACTCCATCTCAATTTATTAACTTGCCACTACAATATTTTACAATTATGCCGTCTAGCTGCATCTTTCAGATCCACGGCAATTTTACAATTATGCCGTCTAGCTGCATCTTTCAGATCCACGGCAATTTTATCCATGGCCTCCACTTCACACCTCCTTAGTTCATATTTTCATGCTTTCTCCATTTACTTTACATTTCTTTTGTTTTCATACCATCTATCACTCGGATAATTGTACAATCCCCTTCTCCTCTCTATTAAACATAAAACTTTTTCACAAATATTCCTTGCTGCAATCTTAACTTTCTTCCCCAAGACACCACGAGCAACTTCACAAATTGTTTTCTAAAATTATTCCAACCATCTTCCGCATTGTCAAGTTTTAAACTCTCAAGATTAGTATTCGACCGTTCCTGAAAAGTTTCTCTCAAATTCTCATCTTGGAGTCTACCAACATCATAACTTCCCGGGAGGTAGTTACCATTCCGAAATTTTTTGCTTTAACTTAACCCTAGACACTACTAGATGGTGATCTTTACTTTTAACATCAAAAACATCACTGCTATATACCCTAGTATCTTGTTTTGATCCTGCCAGTCTTTGGTTTACTATAACATAATCAATAAGGTTTGCTGTGTTACCATCACGTGAATACCATGTCAACTTACGGACCATTTTATGACCAAACACAGTATTAGTTATAACTAGATTGTTATTCCTATAAAATTCCAAAAGTCTGTACCTATTACTGTTTTCTTTTCCTACACCAAATTTACCTAGGCTAGGATACCATTTATCCCTATTTCTACCGACCTAGGCGTTAAAACCTTCCAATAAAAACATCATATCTATAGCCGTCCTGGCCGAGTGGGTTGGTGCGCTGGATTCGGGATCCCTTGTCTGAGAGGACGCGGGTTCGAATCCCAGTGTACCCAATTCTTCAGTGACGGGGGTCAGTGGCGTGACTCTGTAAGCTTAGCCAGAGTCGACCCAGGTCTAAATGGGTACCTTGAGAAATCTGAGGAAGGTAAACAGGAAGGGTGTGCGAAAGCACAGCATGGCTGGCCGCCAACCCCCCATTGCACTTCTTGGCTAAAGGGCCAAGAAACGGAGATCAGCACCGCCGGTACGGACTGTAAAGTCTAATGCCGTATCCTTTACCTTTTTTCCTTTACCTTTTACCTTTACCTTATCTATATCTGGGACCCTGTCTATTTGCTCCTGTAACTGTAAATAAATATCATCTGACTCACTAGTATCTCCGTCAGTCAGTTCAACAGGGGCATATACTACTATAACTGATACCCCAAACTTTTTAGTAATAAAATGAGCAATTAGTATTCTACTATTAATACCTTCCCAGCCTAAACAAGATTTAGGAGCTTCCTTATTCATCATGAGCCCTATTCCCTGTCTATGTACCCCATCCTTCCTGTCTGAGTAAACAAAATTTATATGGCCTAATTTTATGCTTCTTACTCCTGGAATATGAGTTTCTGAAACTCCTATTAAGTCCAGTTCGAATCGTCTGAATTTGTCAGTAAAATGTCAATACGATAGTAATTTTTTGACGTCTTAACATTCCAAATTCCAACTTTCATGTTCTTTAATCATTGAAATTATTTTGGCCTCAGAAAAAGCAATGATCCCGGATACCAGTGCAGGACGGGAATCAACATATCTTCTCAAGTCTACACCGAAGCGCTTAAGCCGGCTTAGAAATAGACAGCAAGAAGTGACTGGGACCTCCAGTATGAATGGAGATTTTGTACAATCCTGGGCCCATTTTGATCACACCATAGTTTTTAGCGCTTGGCGATGCTCTTCTGTCATTAAGAGTCGAAATCCTGCACAGACAGTCCCAAGCCTATTACCTCCTGCTCATTTTATATCCATGCCTAGAAATTTTATGCTACCACGAGGAGGCAACCAATAGTAGACAAAATAGCTAGGAAGAGGTTTTTCAGCCCGAAAACGTGCGTCAAAACAGAAAAAGCCCAGAAAAATTATCTATTAATCAGAATCCTGTGCGAATGCTGTGTCGTTTACTAGGCTATATTTTCCTCGAGGGGCGCCACACCTCAAGAGGGAATAAAGTTGACTGAAAGGTCCCCAGTCTAGCAGGTAGCCCAAAAGAGTCGAGGCAGCCCTTTGCAGAGGTCTTTGTCCATAAATATGGATCTTACGCCCTGCTGCAGTTGTCTTCCTATAGAGGATACTCACACGATTGTGTTCTGTGTCACCATGCAATTAAACCTATTAATGGGAGAAGGTTTGTAGCTCATGGGAAGTGTGGATATTCACACCGGTGGGCCCTGTTGAGTGTACATTTGAGGGGCCTTCTTCCTCCTCCACCTGTATTTATGGCCCCAAGCGAGGGTGCCCCAGTTTCTATTATGGACCCCCAGAGATAAGATCCTCCTTAGTCTGTGCCTTCTAAAAAGGCACCCTTCTTAGAAGGGCGTTCCCCTATCGCCACCTGGGGAAACGCCGAGTGGCCTGGAGCAGGCCCCAAAGGACCAGTAGAATCACAAAGCTTTTTGGTGGAGTGATAAAAATAATTGGGGATAAATATCTGAATTTATGTTTGTAAATAGCTTTGTGATGAGTTCCTTTACAATATGTGGCGGCAAAATTACATGTGAAAGAATGGGTTTGTTAAAAATGAGTAAAGTGTTCTGCAACAAAAAAAAACACATTGAAATGGGAATCTGGTGAAAAAAAAATTACAAAAAGAGACAATTTCGCCACTAGTATATCAATAAAATGATACAACGCAGGTGACCAAAAAATTAATAATACACACGTGCGCTTAAAATTGTTTGTAGAAACAGTAGTTTTTAATGAGCTTTTGTGAAGAAAGGGGGTTTGGTGGGGAAATTATTTTTCGTTTTGAAAACAAGGAACAGAGACGAGAAATGTAGGATTAATCCCTCCTTATGTGGGCTTGGGCTACAAGATAATTTCAGTTTGTTTGAAGTCTTAATGTGAATCCTCTACTTCTCAAGACCAAAAAGATTATAAGAAAATTATTTTAACCGCTTTGCTGTCTTGGTTATACATTCGGAAAGTATTATCAAAGAAACAATTTTCAACCCTAATGTAAGTGGCACCTCCAACCAACCTTTCAAGATACATAACCTTTGAAAATCGCTTTTCATGCTTTTGTGTACTTCTATAACAATCATCTAAGATTTGATACATACAATAATAGTAACAGTTTCTCACAAAGAAACTAAAATTGATTTTGAAAGATACTGCAGGTAAATTTAGCCAAAACAGAAGAAAAGTTAACAAGAAGAAAACAAGAGCTAAGAGCTCATATGGCACTTGTGACGAGGCAAGAAGAGCTAAGAGCCAAGAGATCATATGGTATGAGCTCTAAAAAAATTCTATGAATCAATAGATTGATTTAAAAAAGAAAATAAGACGCTTAATGCCGGTCAGGATTTAAAATAAGATCTCTGAGTCATGAGATCCTTCTAAATATCAAAAGTCATTAAGATCCGATCACCCACTCGCATGTTATAAATATCTAATTTTTTCTAATTTTTCCTCTCCCTTTAGCCCCCCAGATGGTAGAATCTGGGAAAACGACTTTATCAAGTCAATTTGTACAGCTCCCTGACACGCCTACCAATTTTCATCGTCCTAGCACGTCCAGAAGCACCAAACTCGCCAAATCACTGAAACCCTCCCACCAACTCCCCCAAAGAGAGTAAATCACGTATCAAGGGCATTTGCTTATTCTATCCATTAAGCTTCATCCCGATATCTCCACTCCAAGTGTTTTCCAAGATTTCCCCCTCCAACTCCCCCCAATGTCAAAAGATCTGGTCGGGATTTAAAATAAGAGCTCTGAGACATGAATTCCTTCTAAATATCAAATTTCATTAAGATCCGATCACCTATTCGTAAGATAAAAATACCCCAATTTTCACGTTTTCCAAAAATTCCGGTTTCCCCCTCCAACTCCCCCAATGTCACAGGATCTGGTCGAAATTTAAAATTAAAGCTTTAAAGCTTAAGATCCTTCTACATATCAAATTTCATCAATATCTGGTCACCCTTTCGTAAGTTACAAATACCTCAATTTTCAAAATTAACCCCCCCCCCCCAACTCCACCAAAGAGAGCATAACCGGTCTGGTTATGTCAGTCACGTGTCTTAGACTGGTTTTTATTCTTCCCATCCATTTTCATCCTGATCTCACCGCTTTAAGTACTTTCTAAGATTTCCGGTTCCCCCTAACTGCCCCCCCAATTTACGCTGGAACAGGTTCAGATTTAAAATAAGAGATCTGAGTCACGAGGTCCTTCTAAATATGAAGTTTCATGAAGATCCGATCACTCCTTCGTAAGTTAAAAATACGTCATTTTTTCTTATTTTTCCGAATTAACTCCCCCCCCCCCGCCCAATAGAGCAGATTCATTCCAATTATGTAAATCACGTATCTAAAACTTCTGCTTATTTTTCCCACCAAGTTTCATCCCGATCCCTCCAATCTAAGCGTTATCCATGATTTTAGGTTTCCCCACCCCAAACTCCCCCCCCCAATATCACCGGATCCGATCGGGACTTACAATAAATGCTTTGAGACACGATATCCTTCTAGATATCAAATTTCATTGAGATCCGATCACCCGTTCGTAAGTTAAGAATACCTCATTTTTTCTAACTTTTCAGAATTACCTCCCCCCCCCCCAACTACTCCAAAGAGACCAGATCCGTTCCGGTTATGTCAATCATGTATCTAGGACGTGTGCTTATTTTTCCCATCAAGTATCATCCCGGTCCCTCCACTCTAAGTGTTTTCCATGTTTTAGGTTCCCCCTCCCAACTCACTCCCCAATGTCACCAGATATGTTCGGGATTTAAAATAAGAGCTCTGAGACACGATATCCTTCTAAATATCAAACTTCATTGAGATCCGATCACCCGTTCGTAAGTTAAAAATACCTCATTTTTTCTAATTTTTCAGAATTAACCCCCCCCCCAACTGCCCCAAAGAGAGCGGATCCTTTCCGGTTATGTCAATCATGTATCTAGGACTTTCGCTTATTTTTCCCACCAAGTTTCAACCCGATCCCTCCTGTGTAAGTGTTTTCCGAGATTTTAGGTTTCCCCCTCCCAACTACCCCCAATGTCACCAGATCCGGTCGGAATTTAAAATAACAGCTCTGAGACACGATATCCTTCCAAGCATCAAATTTCATTAAGATTTGATCAACCGTTCGTAAGTTAAAAATACTTCAATTTTTCTATTTCTTCCGATTTAAAGGGCCCCCCACTCCCCCCCCCCCCAGATGGTCAAATCGGAAAAAAACTATTTCTATTTTAATTTGGTCCGGTCCCAGATACGATTGCCAAATTCCATCGTCCTAGCTTACCTGGAAGTGCCTAAAATAGCAAAACCGGGACCGACAGACCAACAGACCGATAGACCGACAGACCGACAGAATTTGCGATTGCTATATTTCACTTGGTTAATACCAAGTAAGAGCAGCCTCACAAGTACCTCACAATACCAATACCTCACCAGCAGCAAACCACGTCCACTTTCAATATGAACCGATTCCAATTCCTCAACCTTCAGAATCAGTGCCGGTCTCTAAGGGTAAATTCCATGATTCAAGGCCATCCCCAGCAAGCAACACCAAACACTCTCCCAGAACATGTCATTGCAATACAAATCCCGATCCGAATCTGAAACTTTGCCAATTTATCAACCAACTGTCCTATGGCACCCCTTCGAAAAGTACTCACTCGACAGAGCCACTTGCTAGTAACCCGTTAAACCCAGACAGAAATCACTTCAATTTGTCTAAGTAGGTAGGTAGGTAGGTAAGTTTTATTTTATCCACAATACAAACATAAATAAAAAATGACAACACTAATAAATTATTGCAGCAAAAAGAAAGTCCTAAGGACTTGTGCTCCAATTTCATATTATGATTTACATCTTATAAATAAATATCTAAACATAACATCTCATGATTAACCACCTAGCCTATCTTATATATAAAAAATAACAGCACATACACATGAACAAAATGCAACAAAATAATCATATTAAATATCATTTACCGGTATTCAGCCCCCACCCCACATCAATAAACTGCAAAAAAAAAGACATCAAAAACCATCTGCCCTTCAAAATCTATTACTTAAATAAAATGTTTTCAATTTATTTTTAAACCCATATAAAGTGACAGACTCCCTGATGCCAGCCGGCAAACTATTCCAAACAGAAGGCCCCAGATTACGAACCACATATGATGATCGAACTGTTTTTCTTTGTTCATGGCTTAAAAGTTGTGAATTTCTTGTATCATAATTATTTTTGCCAATTCTAATGCGAATCTGCCAAAAATCCCTCCAATTTTCAAAACCATTGAAGGTTTCTTAGGGTACATCCCATGATTCAAGGTTCTTATATATATATATATATATATATATATATATATATATATATATATATATATATATATATATATATATATATATATATATATATATATATATATACATATATATATCCTAACAAAAGCCCAATTATGTTTGTGTCTCTCCCGGTAGCCTTTATTAACAGAAAAGAATAATTTTGAAGCAAATTCCCTCCGCTACTTTTTCCCCTTTTTTCTTCTTTTTTATAATGATAAAGACTTTAGAATTTAAGGTGAAGCCAAAATATTGGGGCTTTTATTAGTAGGAGCAATTGCGTAAGCACCTCATGGTTTGTTACCGCTTGTTTAGCCACCATTGTATGCTGAAGACTAGATTTTTCAATTCAGATCCTCGAATTTCAGACTCCAGTACTATCATATATGTATCAAACAGTTAGTGGTAACGAAGTGTAGTAAGGAGCGACCCGGCTCAATAGTAACCGAAACTCTAAAAAATGGAATTTTGATACCAATAATTACATCAAAAGAATCGCATTTTAATGCTGATTTTAAGTATATAAGTTTCATCAAGATCAGTTATACGTATCAAAAGTTTATTACTTTTTTAAAAATAGAGTTAAGAGATGAGTCAAACTTTAGCGTAAAGAGCGAGGCGTTGAGGAGGAAAAGCCCCTTTCATATACGGAGTAATTTCTGTTCGTTTTAAGTTTTAATGTTGCTCCTTACTTTCATTTAAAAAAATTGTTTTTTTATTTAATCAAACAGTTCGTGGTAACGAACTGTAGTAAGGAGCGACCCGGCTCAATAGTAACCGAAACTCTAAAAAATGGAATTTTGATACCAATAGTTACATCAAAAGAATCGCATTTTAATGCTGATTTTAAATATATAAGTTTAATCGAGATCAGTTATACCAGTGGTTCTCAACCGGGTCCACATGGACCCTAGGGGTCCAAGTAATATTTCCGGGGGTTCACAGGCAAAACACAACAAATTGAGGGTCCACAATGATATTTGGGGGGTCCATGAAGAAAACCAACTCAGAACGCCCTTTATTTTTAAAAATTCAATTTCTACTGTAATTTACTGTTCACTTTATATTGTGTTCACTGTGTGATACACCGTCAACACTTAGTTGCAAAGAAAATGAGTACATGTCTGCATGATTCCCTTACTGTTGTAATAAAAGTAGTTAACCATATTATTTCAAATTCTCTTCGAGACCACCTTTTTCGTGAATTCTGTAAGAAAATGGAGAAAAGTTTGGGCGGCTTATAACACATACAGAGGTGAGATGGCTATCAAAGGGGAATTGTCTTAAGCGTTTCATTGCACCTTGGAATTCTATTGTTTCCTTTCTTGCTGACACACAACTTGGAGCAAAACTGCTTGCAAACAAATGTGATGTGTTTTACTTATCAGATATATCTGAAAAATTTAATTCACTTAATAAACAGCTCCAAGAAAACAATTCTGATCTGATATCTAGTAAAAGTGCTATTGCTGCTTTTCTAAGGAAACTATAGCTGTATAAGAATAATATCAGGCATCGTGCATTATATGGTGAATATTTGGAAAATATACATGAAGATATGCAAACTCGGGTTGGTGACCTGCTCGGGATGAATATGCCGATTTGGGTTTCAATTCCTTTCGAAGTTAATGTTGCCGAAATAGACATATCTTTGCAAGAACCCCTCAAACGAAATACAAAGTGATGAAATAATGCACGCAAAATTCAAAGATAAAAAGTACAATATATGGAAAACAAATGATTTTGCTACAAAGTACCCTTTGCTCTGAGATAAAGTGCAGTTCCACGTTATTGCTTTTCCTACATGTTATCTTGTTGAAGCGGGATTTAGTCGTGTTTCTCAAATGTTATCAAAAGATCGCAATAGACTTGACATTGTGAAAAGGGGACTATCGTTAACATCAATAGAACCAAATATAAATAAACTCGCCGAGAAGAACCAACCACAGGAATCTCGTTGAATAATCATGCTTTTTCCTTTTTTTTAATCACACACTTAATTTCAACTCCTTTTTTATCCAGTTTACATATAGTTGGAGTGAAATAAACTGCCTGAGGAGCTCTACTCTCCATGAGCTTGTGTTGTTTGCCCATGTAAGAAACATTGTAATATTGTAGTTATTATCACAATAATAGTAATAATAATAATTATTATTATTATTATTGTTATTATTATTATAGTAGAATATTTTATTTGTATTAAATTAGTTTCCATTTAAAAATAAAGCTTAATCGTATACTATTTATTTGATAATTAAAACCTTAAAATTTATATTAGTGAAGAATAGAAAATTGTTCTTATGTCCAAAGGCTATGAAGGGGTCCGCCAAGATAAAAAGAAGGGGAAAGGGGTCCATGGGTAAAAAAAAGGTTGAGAACGACTGAGTTATACCCATCAAAAGTTTCTAGCCTAAAAAAATTACCTCATTTTAGAAAATAAAGAGAAACACCCCCTAAAAGTCATACAATCTTAACGAAAATCACACCATCAGATTCAGCATATCAGAGAACCCTAATGTACAAATTTCAAGCTCCTATCTACAAAAATGTGGAATTTCGCATTTTTTGCCAGATGACCGATCACGGATGCGTGTTCATTTGTTTTTTTGTTTGTTTTTTTCCCCAGGGGTAATCGTATCGAATCAGTGGTCATAGAATATCGCGAGAGACATGTGTTTACATGTGTTGATATGTGTTTACATATAGTAATGGTTACTGGGAAGTGTACAGACGTTTTCAGGGGGATTTTTTTGGTTTAGGGGGAGAGTTGGGGGGAGGGTTTACGTGGGAGGATATTTCCATTGAGAAACTTCTCATGGGGGAAGAGAATTTCAATGAAGGGGTCGCAGGATTTTCAAGCATTATTTGAAAAAACAATGAAAAATAAATATGAAAAGTTTTCTCTACTGAAAGTAAGGAACAGCATTAAAACTTAAAACGAACAAAAATTATTACGCTTATGAGGAGTTTACCTCCTCGTTATACCTCACTCTTTACGCTAAAGTATTTTTAGCAATTTCAACTATTTATTTTAGTTGTTTAGAGTTTTAAAGAAATTTAAGTTTTAGTGTAAAGAGAGAGGTATCGACGAGGGTTGAACCCCCTCATATACGCAAAAACATACAAATATAGAAGTTCGTTACGTAAGTTAATTCGTAATTTACATATATTTTTTAACAACGAAAACATTAGTAAAAAATTAAAAGTTCTAGTTGCTTTTTTAAGTAATCAAAAAATTGGAGGGCAACTAGGCCTCCTCCATCGCTCATTTTTTTTCAAAATCTTCCGATTAATTGCAATTAATTAATATGCAAATTTCGTTTTAATTATTTATGTGCGGAGAGCCAAGATCAAAACATGCATTAATTCAAAAACATCCAGAAATTAAATAAAAAAACAAGTTTTTCAAATGAAAGTAAGAAGCAACATTAAAACTTAAAACGAACAGAAATTACTCCGTATATGAAAGGGGCTTTTCCTCCTCAACGCCCCGCTCTTTACGCTAAAGTTTCTTATTGTTTTAAAAATAGAGTTAAGAGAAAGAGACAAACTTTTAAACGATCAGGCGCAGAGTTGACAAGAATTGGGAATCGTATTCAGCATTGCTGTATCAGTGAAAATTGGAATGCCCCTATCCTCTACTGATAGTAAAAAAAAAAACCTCCTTTATGTCTCTACCACTACCAGTCATGCTATTGATTCGCACTGTTATGACTTCTCTCTTTTAAATGTGGCGGGTCAGTAAAACATCCATTTTGATTAATGCTGCAATCGTAGGAGATAAGGGGATTTACTTGAATTTGCTTCCCATAGAAATCTGGCAAAAATCCAAATGTTAAAAAACTCACATTTTAAACCCTTTTTACGCAACAAGGAATACATTTCTGCTTTTTATACTAAAAAAAAACAGGGTGAAAGGAAAATAATTATTAGTAAATTTTACGTTTTTTTTTTTGGAGTGAAATATTTCTCCAAAGATTAAAAAAAAGTATTTGGTGCATGGTGTTCAATCAAATAACTGAAAGGTAATTTCATGGATTTCGTACAGTTTATTTTGATTCTAAATGACCAAATTACCTCCGAATTAACGCTTTCTTAGCAAATTATAGGGTCGAAACTTATCAGATAATTATTGTCATTTTTAAGCAGCAAACATATGCATTTAGAGCAATAGTTATGATATTTTTCAACAAAGGTCTTTGGCCATATTAACAAAGGAAGGACAAAATACAATAGTGTCACAACAGTAAAACAGTGCCACAGTGTCGCAAATAGTGTCACAACAGTAGTATTTTATGTTGTACTCAATTTAATAGTTTTTGTGTCATGGATCATATATGTCATGGACAATAGTAAATAGCGTCATAGCATTAGCATTTTATGTTGGATTCATTTTCATAAATTTCGTGTCATTGACCATTTGTGTCACGGACAACAGTGAAACAGAGTCACAAGCAGTGTCAAAACAATAGCATTTTATGTTGGACTCATTTTCATAGTTTTTGTATTACGGACCATATTTTAATGAAACTAATAAAATCATACTGCTTAAGAAGGATTGTCATTGTATTTCTACGGGGCTGGGTTTCAGAGGAAGGAAATTAAAAACAAGTGCCATAAAAAAAGTGCTCACACAAATAAACTAATGCATTAGGGTAAATAACCACATCATTGTCAACGTGAGTCTCAACGTGAGTTTTTTCACAGAGCAGTGTACTTTAAGTTTAGTTATTTCCTTTTTTTTAATTAAACCCGATTGGACCTTGAAACTGAATGTTTTTTGAAACTCAGTGCAACAACTTTGGATTGTCATTTTGATTGTCATTATTGACTTTGGATTGTCATTTGGACTGCCATTAGAAGTATTGTCATTGTATGAAGGTATTGTCATTGTATGTCATTCATTGAATGGAGGATTGTCACTTAAGAAGGATTGTCATTGTATTTCTATGGTGCTATGTTTCAGAGGAAGGAAATTAAAAAAAAGGAAATTAACACAAATAAACTGATGCACTAGAGTAAATAACCACATCATGGATTGTATTTTGAAACTCAGGGCAACAACTTTGGACTAAGGCTAAAATTGGTTTTAGAAAAGCATTGGTAAAAATTTCTCTGTCCGCAATTGGGAAATAGTACTAATTACGACGATTTAGTCTGAAGCAGGGTAGGTATTAATTTTGTAGAATTTTTTTTCATTTTAGTGGATATAAGTGGATCTAGTACTGAGGAGTATGTAAATATATTTCCCATTCTTTTTTGTGACTAAATGTTAGAGAGGGGACTCTCCAATGACCGATTATTCCCCCAACACGGAAAATATGTGACATAATGAAAAAACAACGAAAGCTCTTGATATATTCTTCTCTTTTTTTGGGGGGGGGGGTAGTTTTATCAAGTAGACTTTTTCAAGAAGTATCATTATTATTGCACAAGGGGTGGTGCTTGAAAAGTCAAACTGAACACCAAAGTATCAGACGGTAAAGTTAGTTTACCGTTTTGGTAATCTTTGGCAAAATTTGGTAAAATTGGTAACATTCTTATTAGAACAAGTCTACCTTCGTTCCTTAGACACACTACTGAACAGATCACAGCAAATAAATATATCCACGTCATGTTACTAGAAATGTATCACATTTACACTCTTCAAATTAGAATTAACCTTGGAAAGATGATAATTCCTTTCCTATTTTGAACTGGAAAAGAAAACTTAAGATGCGGTTCTAAGATAAACTCAACGCAAGCGCTTGGTACGCTTCAACTTTCCCGGTAGAAGAAGCCTAAATGAGCCCAAACTAAACGAGCCTAAAACTCAGAATTACATGGTTTGAGGGCACTCTTGTATTATAAAGTATTGGTATTTTATGTACGAAGTATTGGTGATAAAGTATCAGTTTTACCACTTAATTGTTTGATCAGCATTTTATCAAACATTTAAGTGGTAAAAAACTGTAAGTAAGGAGCTACTCGGCTCAATAATAACCAAAACTCTAAAAAACGGAATAATATCAATAGATAGATCAATAGATTTAATATCAAAAGACACAGAATTATGCTGATTCCAAATATATAAGATTCGTCAAGTTAATCGCTCCCCCCTTAAATGAATCTATTAGACTCAGCATACCCGAGAACCCTACTGTAGAAGTTTCAAGTTTCTATCTGCAAAAGGTGGAATTTTGCTATTTTTGCCAGACGACAGGCCACAGATGCGTGTCCATTTGTTTTTTGTTTTTTTTTTGTTTTTTTTTTGTTCCCAGGGGTGATTGTATTGAGCAAATGGTCCTGGATGATCGGTAGAGGGTGCATTTTAACAAAAATTCAATTTGGGGGGTGGGTTATGCTTGGGGTAGATTTCTATAAATAAATATATTCGCAAATTTGATGGCAGGCCGTTAAGCCTCTACAAAACAATCTTAATTTGCATTTCTTCTAAATTTGCATAAGGAGCAAATGTCACTTGAATAATATTCATCAACTTCCTTCTTGAATGTCCGTAGGTTTGTGGAGCAGATTACTCTTTCTGGTAAGTTGTTCCAATGCTGAACAACTCGGTTGCCGAAAGTCCATCGGCCCATGTCCTTGTAAAAACGTTCCATACTCACTTTGTACTGATGTCCTCGGAGATGATTTTTATTGAACTGCACGATTCTCTGGGCTGGTACGTTATCATAGGCTCCATTGTAGAGCTTGTACATTTCAATAAGATCACCACGATGGAATCTATAGGCGAGGGTTGGGATTTCAAGCTTTCTAAGCCGCTCTTCGTAGGGAAGGAAGCGTAACCTGGGAGAGAATTTAGTTATCCTCCTCTGAACATTTTCGAGAGCATCTATGTCCTTGTTGTAGTATGGTCTTGTAGAACAATGTCCATACTCAAGAATCGGGCGGACAAGGGACTTATAGAGCGTAGCAAGCATTTTGTCGTCCTCGCACGAGAAGTTTCTTCTGATCATACCAGTAACTTTGGAAGCCTTCTTGACGACAGCTTCATAGTGGCTACTGAAGTTCAGTTCAGAATCCACTAAGATGCCTAGGTCTCTTTCTTCTCTACTAAGAGTGAGTGTAGCGGAACCAAGAAAGTATGAGGACGAAAAGTTTTGTGGACCCAGAGTGAGGATATGATTTTTCTGGGTATTGATTTCCATGATCCACTTCTTCATCCAGTCATCGATTCGTTGGAGATCCGCCTGCAGGTGGTGAATGTCTTCACATGACGAGATGACGCGATAGAGCTTTGTGTCGTCCGCGTAGAGAAGGATGTCAGATTTGATGCCCTCAACTAGGTCGTTGATGTAGAGATTAAACAGAAGGGGGCCGAGAATTGACCCCTAGGGTACTCCGCTAAGAACTTCTTCTTCGGTATTGCTGAGACAACCTTCTACGCACACAACTTGCTTTCTGCCAGTTAAGAAGTCCGTAATCCATTGAAGAAGACTGAATGAGGACCCGGATGAGGAGAGACCGTATTTCCTGAGCTTCTTGACGAGACGCTTATGGGGAACTTTGTCAAAGGCTTTCTTGAGATCCAAGTATATGAGATCAATCTGGAACCCCTTGTCGATGTTTTTCTTCCAATCATCTGTGGCACAAAGCAGTTGGATCTCTGCAGATCGTTCCTTAAGAAAACCAAACAGCTTTTCGGTAAGTATTTTTTCTCGTTTTAAGTGTTCTAGGGTGTGGTCTGCAATGAGAGACTCAAGTACTTTACACGTAATACAAGTGAGGCTTATCGGTCTGTAGTTTGATGGGTCTTCTCGTTTCCCACCTTTGTATATTGGGACGACAATAGCTTTTTTCCAAATAGTGGGAAGCTCACCAAGTTCAAGAGACTTTCTGTAAATGTAGACTAGTGGCTCTGTTATTACCGTTGCAAGTTCTTTGAGCAGTTTTGGATGTAGATTGTCTGGGCCTGTGGACTTTTGGGTTAAGTTCTCTGAGTTTTTTAGAACATCGCTATGTTTGATCTCTATCGGTCTTATCAATTCGCTTATACCCTGAATTGGTTCCTCGCGGCTAAAGTGGTCTTCGTTCTCAGGTTCCTGAGTAAAAACAGAAGAGAACTGGCTGTTGAGAAAATTTGCCTTGTCCATGGGGTCGTGTACCAGCTTTTGTTTCACGGGATCGTAAAGAGATGAGACTCCACCTTTGTTTTTCCTTTTGCTGTTCACGTATTTCCAGAAACTTTTTGGGTTTTCTTTCAAGGAGAAAGCTAATTTACGTTCTCTAAGCTTTCCTTCTCTTCTTGTTGCTTTTCGAACCCTGTTGCGGAGCCTCTTGAATGTTTTCTCTCGGTCGTTACTTAGTCGATTACTTTTGTAGTCTCTCCATGCTTTTTGTTTTGCTTTAATCAGTTCAATATTGGCTTTAGGTAATGCAACACGGGTGTATTTATTGTGCATAGGAATAAATTGTTCTTCCATTGAGGCTACAATCTTAGTGAACCTTGTGTAAATGGTGTCTAACGACTCCAACCCACTGAATTCTTCAATCCAGTTGACATCCGAAAGCTCTCTTCTCATAGCAACGTAATCTCCCTTGTAGTAGTTACGTTTCAGTGCCACATGTGTCCTCAAAACCTCCGTTTCCAAGCTAAACACAATTACCGAGTGATCCGATTTACGAGGGAGAATCTTCCATGGGGAGGGAACTTCTGGGGGGTGAATATTCACCTCCCCACCAGAAGAAATGTTGCACTGGGAGGATTTGACAGAATTGCCATATGAAATTCTTTTCATTGTCAAATTTTTCATGTTGAGATGTTCCGGGGGAATTATCCAGGGGCTGTTCTCCGCGCGTTTTGATTTCTGGGAAATAATTTCCTCGGAAGGAGATTTCTGAAGTGATCGGGAAACTGATTAGAAATTAAAGCCTTATTCAAATGAAAAAATGCTAACGAGAATTTTTCAGGCTGAATCATCCGCAAGCAATTTTACAGGGAGTGGGGATTCTCAGCGAGGATATGTGGAGGAAGGATGTCTCAGCAAGGAACGGTTTGGAGGGAATTTGACGGGGGGGTGCACTTTAGGTTGGATGAAATTTCCACGGAGGAGATTTTACGAGGGAGAGGGGCATATTACATAGAGGATGAGCCAGAATTATCCACATTATATTAAAAACGAACAGAAATTATTCCATATTTGAAGGGTTGCCCCCTCCTCAATACGTTGCTCTTTACGCTAAAGTTTGACCTTTTGTCCCAATTTTTTAGGAGAGTCAACCAAGGCCGTATTCAGGGTGGTTGTAGGGGGTTTGAACCCCCTCCCCCCTCGAAAGGTTTTTCTGACTCATAAAAACGAAACAAAAAAGGCTATCAACAAATTTTGTTTGCGTTTTGAGGTTATTTTCGTGTACCCCCCCCTAAAAAATATCCTGGGTACAGCTCTGGTGTCTACTGAAGAACGGGGGCCGTTTAATTACAATAGGAAGTTTTTGTAAAAGTGCTAATAGTCTTAGGGTATTGAGGAGGGGGCAACCCTTCATATACGGAATAAATGTGCCAGAATTAACATGCAAATGTGGTTTAAATTTTCATGTACAGTGAGCCAAATTCGAACATGCATTAGTTGAAAACGTTCTGAAATTAAACACAACATTCAGAAATCCCCTCCTCAAAGCCTCGTTCTTTATGCTAAAGTTTTTTATTGTTTTAAAAAGTAGATTTGTGACAGCAAGGCATTGAAAAAGAGACAACCCCTTTCATATACGGAATAATTTCTGTTCTTTTTAAGTTTCAATGTCGCTTCTTACTTTCAGTCTAAAAAACTTGTTTTTGTTAATTTAATATAAAAAAATAAACATAAATATATTAAACATAAATAGAAACAGATTTGATCGCAGTATTGCTTGCAATTATACTATACAGCTAAATTTTGCGGTGAGAAATAAATCAGTTTTATGGCACTTGGGATTTACCAAGTCACTTGGTAAATCCAATTTACTTGGGGTTAATTCGGAAAAATTAGAAAAAATGAGGTATTTTTAACTTACGAAGGAGTGATTGGATCTTAATGAAATTTGATATTTAGAAGGATATTGTGTCTTAGAGCTCTTATTTGAAATCCAGACCGGATCCGGTGACATTGAGGAGAGTTGAAGGGGGGGGACCTAAAATCTTGGAAAACGCTTAGAGTAGAGGGATCGGGATGAAACTTGGTGGGAAAAATAAACACAAGTCCTAGATACGTGATTAAAATAACTAGAACGGATTCGCTCTCTTTGGGGGAGTTGGGCGGGGGGGGGGGGGGGTTATTCTGAAAAATTAGAAAAAAATGAGGTATTTTTAACTTACCAAGGAGTGGTCGGATCTTAATGAAATTTCAAATTTAGAAGGATCTCGTAACTCAGATCTCTTATTTTAAATCCTGACCAGATCTAGTGTCATTGGGGGGATTTGGGGGGACCGGAAATATTGGAAAACATTTAGGATAGAGAGATCAGGATGAAACTTGGTGGGAAGAATAAGCACAAGTCCTAGATACTTGATTGACATAACCGGACTGAATCTGATCTCTTTGGGGGAATTGGAGGGGATGTTAATTCGGAAGAATTGGAAAAATTCAGGTATTTCTAACTTAAAAAACGGTGACCGTTCGTGAGGTATTTTTTAAATTTGATATTTAGAAGGAACTCATGTATCAGAGCTCTTGTTTTCAATCCCGACCAGATCTGATGACATTGGGGGGGGGGGAGTTGGAGGGAAAAACCAGAAATCTTGGAAAACACTTAGAGGGGAGAAACCAGGATGAAACTTGTTGGGTAGAATAAGCAAATTTCGTAGATACGTGATTGACGTAACTGGACTGGATCCACTCTCTTGAGGGAGGTTAAGGGGAGAGGTCCAGTGCTTTGGCGATTTCGGTGCTCCTGAACGTGCTAGGACGATGAAAATTGGTAAGCGTGTCAGAGACCTGCACAAATTGAATTGATAAGGTCGTTTTCCCAGAGGGCTGAAGGGAGAGGAAAAATTAGAAAAAATGAGGTATTTTTAACTTACGAGTGGGTAATCGGATCTTAATGAATTTCGATATTTAGAAGGACCCTCTGTCTCAGAGCTCTTATTTCAAACCCTGACCGGTATTAAGCCTCTGATTTTCATTTTAAATTAATCTATTGATTCTTAGAATTTCGCTAGAACTCATGCCATATGAGCTCTTGGCTCTTGGTTCTTCCGACCTCGTCACAAGTGCCGTATGAGCTCTTAGCTCTTGTTCTGTATCTGTTCTGGCTATTGTAAAGTTCAGCCTTTTGGTCTTTTCTATTTCGAGGGTTATATTTTATTTCATTTTAAAATTCAATTTCAATCTAATAAAGAACAATTCTATAATTCCAAAGTTATTAAATTTTGTATCATACATATGATAATTTATTTTTTCTTACGGTTCAGATCTGTATTTAAAAACTTTGCCATTTTTCTCAGCCTTTCTTTTCAGAGAACAGACCGAAACTTTCCAATAGCAATTGAAATTTTTTAAATAATATATAAATCAAAAGAACCAATTAAATTTGAAAGGCTGGAAAGCATAATAAGTGTACCATTGTTATTTTTATGCTTTAGAGCCCGCCACTGGATATTTAAAATATCTCATGCTGTTTACACCCTTTTAAGCCCCCTTAGTGAGTTTTCAGTTTTACAGTATTTTCTATTTAAATTTCATTTCATGATAATAATTAAATTTTTTACTGCAAAATTTCGAAGATATTTGACAACCTACACCTCGGCCTCTTAATCTGTGTGAGGAGGTTCCCCACACAGTACGGAAGTCAAATCTAAATTCATTGCCCCATTTCGGTGTGCGTGTCACTAAACTCTTGTGTAACTGAAACTTGTGTAACTGAAACTCTTGTGTAACTTAACTCTCGTGCGACTGAACCCCCATTCAACTGCGATTTTAGGAAAACCTTAAATAAACAACTGTATATGAAAGGTGATACAAGTGAGTGTGGTAATTATCGAGGCATTAGTTTGGTTTCCAAAGGTAGCAAATTATTTAGTAATATGATACTTTTTATGGCACTTGCGATTAACCAAGTGACATATAGCGATCGCAAATTCTGTCGGTCTGTCTGTCTGTCCCGGTTTTGCTACTTTAGGCACTTCCAGGTAAGCTAGGACGGTGAAATTTGGCAGGCATATCAGGGACTGGACCAGATTAAATTAGAAATAGTTGTTTTACTGATTTGACCATCTGGGGGGAGTGGGGGCCGGTAAATTTGGAAAAAAATAGAAAAATGAAGTATTTTTAACTTACGAACGGGTGATGGGATCTTAATGAAATTTGATGTTTGGAAGGATATCGTATCTCAGAGATCTTATTTTAAAGTCCAACTAGATCCGGTGACACTGGGGGGAGTTGGAGGGGGAACCTAAAATCTTGAAAAACGCTTAGAGTGGAGGGATCGGGATGAAACTTGGTGGGAAAAATAATCAAAGGTCCTAGATACGTGATGGACATAGCCGGAACACATCTGCTCTGTTTGGGAGAGTTGGGGGGGTAGAGTTAATTCTGAAAAATTAGAAAAAATAAGGTATTTTCAGCTTACGAAGGAGGGATCGGATCTTAATGAAATTTGAATTTTGGAAGGATATTGTGTCTCAAAGCTCTTATTTTAAATCCCGACCAGATCTGGTGACGTTGGGGGGAGTTGGGTGGGGGAGCCTAAAATCTTGGAAAACGCTTAGAGAGGGGGGATCAGGATGAAACTTGGTGGTAAAAATAATCATAAGTCCTAGATACGTGATTTAAATAACTGGAACGGATTAGCTCTCTTCGGGGGAGTTGGGGAAGGAGGGTTAATTCTGAAAAATAATAAAAATGAGGTATTTTTAACTTACGAAGGAGTGATCGGATCTTATTGAAATTTGATGCTTGGAAGGACATCATGTCTCAAACCTCATATTTTAAATCCCAATCGGATCCGGCGAAGAGGAATTTGGGGGGGAACCTAAAATCTTGGAAAACGCTTAGAGTATAGGAATAGGGACGAAACTTGATGGGAAAAATAAGCACCAGCCCTAGATACGGGATTGACATAACCGGAACGCATCTGCTCTCTTTGAGGGAGTTGGGGGGGAGGGTTAATTCTAAAAAAAATAAAAAAATGAGGTATTTTTAACTTACGAAAGAGTAATCGTATCTTAATGAAATTTCATATTTAGAAGAACCTCGAAACTAGATCTCTTATTTTAAATCCCGACCGGATCCAGTGTCATTAGGGGGGGGACCAGGAATCTTGGAAAACGCTTAGAGCGGAGAGATCAGGATGAAACTTGGTGGAAAGAATAAACACAAGTCCAAGGTAGGTGACTGACATAACCGGACCGGATTCGCTCTCTTTGGTGTAGTTGGGAGGGGGATTAATTTAAGAAAACTTAGAAAAAATGAGGTATTTGTAACTTACGAACGGGTGATCAGATCTTAATGAAATTTGATATCTAGAAGGATCTTGCGCTTTAGAGCTCTCATTTTAAATCGCAACCAGATCCGGTGACATTGAAGGGAGTTGGAGGGGGGAGAATCAGGAAACCGGAATTCTTTGAAAACGTGAAAATCGAGGTATCTTACGACCGGGTGATCGGATCTTAATGAAACTTGATATATAGAAGAATCTTATGTCTCAGATACTCCATTTTCAATTCGAATCGGATCCAGGGACATGGAGGATTGGAGGGGAGAAACAGAAATCTAGGAAACTGGAAATCTTGGAAACCGCTTAGAGTGGAGAGATAAGGATAAAACTTGATGGGAAGAATAAGCACAAATTATAGATACGAGATTGGCATAACTGGTACGGATCTATTCTCTTTGTGGGAGCTGGGGGTTGTTAATTCGGAAAAATTAGAAAAATTGAGGTATTTTTAACTTCAGAATGGGTGACCGGATCTTAATGAAAATTGATAATTAGAATGAACTCATGTCTCAGAGCTCTTTTTTCAAATCCCGACCAAATCTATTGACATTAGGGGGAGTTGGAGGGGGAAACCGAAAATATGGGAAAACGCTTATAAATGTCGTAGATACATAATTGACGTAACCGGACTGGATCCGCTCTCTTTGGGGGAGTTATGTGGTGTATTTCAGTGCTTTGGCGAGTTTAGTGCTTTTGGACGTGCTAGGACGATGAAAATTGGTAGGCGTGTCAGGGAGCTGCACAAATTGACTTGACAAAGTTGTTTTCCCCGATTCGACCATCATGAAGGGGGAGGGGAAATTAGAAAAATTGAGGTATTATTAACTAACGAGTGGGTGACCGGATCTTAATAAATTTTGATATTTAGAAGGATCTCGTGACTCAGAGCTCTTAAAATAAATCCCGACTGGCATTAAGCCTCTGATTTTTCTTTTAAAGCAATCTATTCATTCTTAAAATTTTGCTAGAGCTCATACCATATGAGCTCTTGGCTCTTCCGACCTCGTCACAAGTGCCATATGAGCTCTTAGTTCTTGTTAGACTGAGAGATGCTGTAGACAAAGTTTTAAAAGAAGAACAGTGGCTGAAAAGCCATTTTAAAATAATATCAAAATAGTCAATTTAAATCTGAAAGGTTGGAAAGCATGAAAAGGCTACCATTGTGATTTTTATGTTCTAGAGCCCATCACTGGAGATTTAAAATACCTCATCTTGTTTACTACCCTTCCAATTCCCTTAGTGAGTGAAAAATGAAAACTTATTTTCAGTTTCACCGTATTCTCTATTTATATCAATTAAATTTGATTCCGCAAAATTTTGAAGATATTTGACAACCTACACCTCGGCCTCTTAATCTGTGTGAGAAGATTGCCCACACAGCATGGAACTAAAATCAGAATGTATAGCCCCATTTCGATGTGCGTGCCACTAACCTCATGTGTAATTGAACCCATGTAACTAAACTCTCGTGCCAACTGAAACCCCATTCAACTTTCGGTGTGCGTGCCACTAACCTCATGTGTAGTGTAACTGAACCCATGTAACAAAACTCTCGCGTAAACTGAAACCCCATTCAACTGCGATTTTAGGAAGACCTTAAATAAACCACTGTATAAGAAAGGTGATAAGAGTGAGTATGGTAATTATCAAGGCATCCATTTGGTTTCTGTGTGTAGCAAATTACTTAGTAATATGATACTTTTTAGACTAAGACGTGCTGTATACAAAGTTTTAAGAGAAGAATAGTGTGGTTTTAGAAAAGGTAGAATATAGTGTAGACCAAATTTCACTGTTAGGTTAATAATCAAGAAGTGTCTGAGTTATCAAACACCTTTCGCCCTCAGTTTTATAGATTATGAGCAAATGTTCGACTCTTTTGATGGAAGAGCTCTAGTGAAGGTCTTATCTTTGTATGATATATCAGACAAATACATTAAAGTGATTAATGCTATGTACGAGAATAACACTGCTGCAATTAAGGTAGGAAATGAGGGCAACAGCTGGTCAAACAGTTCGTGGTAACGAACTGTAGTAAGGAGCGACCCGGCTCAATAGTAACCAAAACTCAAAAAAATTGAATTTGATATCAATAGCTACAGCAAAAGAATCACATTTTAATGCTGATTTTAAATATATAAGTTTTATCAAGTTTATTTTTACCCATCAAAAGTTACGAGCCTGAGAAAATTTGCCGTATTTAGGAAAATAGGGGAAACACCCCCTAAAAGTCGTAGGATCTTAACGAAAATGACACCATCAGATTTAGCGTATCAGAGAACCCTACTGTAGAAGTTTCAAGCTCCTATCTACAAAAATGTGGAATTTTGTATTTTTTGCCAGAAGACAAATCACGGGTGCGTGTTTATTTATTTTTTTTTTTTTTATTTTTTTTTTTTCCCAGGGGTCATCGTATCGACCAAGTGGTCCTAGAATGTCGCAAGAGGGCTCATTCTAACGGAAATGAAAAGTTCTAGTGCCCTTTTTAAGTGACCAAAAAAATTGGAGGGCATCTAGGCCCCCTCCCACGCTCATTTTTTCCCAAAGTCAACGGATCAAAATTTTGAGATATCCATTTTGTTCAGCATAGTCGAAAACCATAATATCTATGTCTTTGGGGATGACTTACTCCCCCACAACCCCTGGGGGAGGGGTTGCAAGTTACAAACTTTGACTAGTGTTTACATATAGTAATGGTTATTGGGAAGTGTACAGACGTTATCAGGGGGATTTTATTTTGTTTGGGGGTGGGGCTGAGGAGAGGGGGTTATGTTGGAGGATCTTTCCTTGGAGGAATCTGTCATGGGGGAAGAAAAATTTAATGAAAAGGGCACAGGATTCTCTAGCATTACTATAAGAAAACAATGAAAAATAAACATGAAAACGTTTTTTCAAATGAAAGGAAGAAGTAGCATTGAAATTTAAAACGAACAGAGATTATTACGCATATGAGGGGTTCTAAAAATACTTTAGCATAAAGAGCGAGGTATTTAGGAGGAGATAAATACCTTGCTCTTTATGCTAAAGTATTTTTAGTAATTTCAACTATTTATTCTATAGCCTTTCTGATTCAGGGGTCATTCTTAAAGAATTGGGACAAAACTTACGATTTAGTGTAAAGAGCGAGGTATTAACGAGGGTACAAACCCCCTCGTATACAGAATAAAAATATAAGGTTATGATAGTTTGTTACGTAAGTTAATTCTTAAGTTACGTATATTTTTTACTAATAAGAACGTTCGTTAAAAATTAAAAGTTCTAGTTGCCTTTTTAAGTAACCGAAAAATTAGAGGGCAACTAGGCCTTCTTCTCCACCCCTTATTTCTCAAAATCGTCTGATCAAAACTAAGAGAAAGCCATTTAGCCAAAAAAAGAATTAATATACAAATTTCATTTTAGTAATTTATGTGCGGAGAGCCAAAACCAAACATGCATTAATTCAAAAACGTTCAGAAATTAAATAAAAAAAACTAATTTTTTTAGCTGAAAGTAAGGAGCGACATTAAAACTTAAAACGAACAGAAATTACTCCGTATATGAAATGGGTTGTCCCCTCCGCAATCCCTCGCTCTTTACGCTAAAGTTTGACTCTTTGCCACAATTCTACTTTTTAAAACAATTAAAAGCTTTAGCGTAAAGAGCGAGGGATTGCGGAGGGGACAACCCATTTCATATACGGAGTAATTTCTGTTCGTTTTAAGTTTTAATGTCGCTCCTTACTTTCAGCTAAAAAAATTAGTTTTTTTTTTTAATTTCGTATTAAATCAGGAGTTAAGCAGGGTTTTGTTCTAATCCCCTTTATATGCATCATTATAATGGACTTTGTCTTATTGAGCATAGGAAAGGTAAGGGGAGACTACGGAATCAAATTGGGATGAAAAACTCTCTTGGATTTAGATTGTGCTGATGATTTAAACATCCTAGATGAACGTTTTAGCAAAATGAATGGGCTTTTAGAGGTTTTAGGGGTTCAGGGTGCTAGAATAGGTTTTGAAAATTAATGTTAAGAAGAGTAAGGTACTAAGGCTAAGAAAAAAGTGAAGATACCACTTTGGTGGTATTATTAGTAAAGACGGTGGGAGCAGTGAAGATGTTAAAAGTAGAATAGCCAAGGCTCAAGGTCTTTTTTCAGAGTTAGAAAGGATTGAGAGAATAAGAAGATAAATCTACAAACCAATATTAGAATATTGGAAGCTACAGTGGTGAAAGTGGTCAAATGTGGCTCTGAAGTATGGTGCTCCGAAAAGTGGATGAAAATTTGCTAGATGTTTTACAGAGAAATTGCCTACGGATTGTTTTGGGTACCCGTTTGACTGACCGTATTTTAAACAGTAAGCTGTACGAAAAGTATGGATGAATCCCGCTTTTTAGGGCTATAATGAAATAAAGGTTGAGAATAGTAGGGTACACCCTTCCGATGAAGGATGAAAGATTGCCGAAGATTGTCCTTTTCGGCCAACCACCTAGGGCTAAACAGAAAGCAGTTTTTCCAAGGTTGGGGTGGGACGATGTCATAAAGAAAGATTTAAAGGAAATGGAACTTCCTGGGAGGATGTAAAGAGGGAGGCTTTGCATAGATCGGGATACAGGAGGAGCTTGCACAGCTGAATTGCCTCAGGCGGCTTGGTGCTGTGGTGAGTTGTTAGTAGCAGTAGTAATAGTAGTAGTGGTAGTAGTAGTGGTAGTAGTAGTAGTAGTAGTAGTAGTAGTAGTAGTAGTAGTAGTAGTAGTAGTAGTAGTAGTAGTAGTAGTAGTAGTAGTAGTAGTAGTAGTAGTAGTAGTAGTAGTAGTAGTAGTAGTAGTAGCAGTAGTACTTTAACATGCACACCCTGCAGTTCATTCCCATCCATTTCAATCCCCGTGGATTTCAACTCCATTTATCTGAACCCTCGTTCAACTGAACCCCTGAGCAAATCAACTCCATTTAACTTATCCCTCATTCAAAGAAAGAAAAAGAAGACACATTCGGGTATCAAAAACATTTTCGGAATTCCCAAGAATTTGCTTCGCAATTAATTTTAGTGTTTATATATATATATATATATATATATATATATATATATATATATATATATATATATATATATATATATATATATATATATATATATATATATATATATATATGAAAATAAATAGCATCTATTATGAACCAATCAGCTTTGTGTTTGAGTGAATTTTTTCTCTTAGTGCTTTTTTAAAACTTCTTTTCCACCTTCAAAGGTGGCTGGGAAGGGAATATTCAAAAGGATGATTTTAAGCACCGATGTAAGAGTTTTCGATCATGGAGGTTTCAGTGGTAGACCTCTTATGGTTTCAAGCCATTGAAATCCAGAAATGACACTAAAATCGCATTTTGGTGTCATGTGGTATTTTATGATGGTGTTGTTGTAACAAAACTATAAAAAGCGAGTAAATATAAATATTGACTTTCATATGACCTTAAACAGCTGTCTGCGATGTTTTAGTACCCTATTAGTACTGGAGAAATAAAACGAAAAAGGGGAGATTTATCAGCGTTTCCAGCTCTTTTTAAAAATGCCTACAAGTTTGTTTTCGCAATAAAATTTTACAATTAAGATATGCCTTGCATTATCTCCAAAGCAAAAATTTTCAGATTTTTTTTTCATAAAGCCAGTTTTTTTCCCAGTCAATTATTTTATTAATGCTAAAACACCATTGCAAAAGTAAAAGAGTTATTCGGTCCAAGAAGCTTTGCTTGTTATGGGCCATACAACACAAGAATAGAGCACTGAAAGAACAATAAATAATACCCTAAATCAAACAATACTAATGAAATAAAGATGAAGGAGAATAGACACTAGCATGCAGTAAAAAAAAAAAAAAACTGGTAGTAATTATAAGTGGAAAGAAACAGGAAAGATGAAGTTGACACTAGAACATCAGGAAAAAAAAACAGAAAAAAAGACAAATAGACAAGGACTTTAAAAGTTAAGAAGATTCCTGAAAACAATTTTAAAAAGATTAGGAGAGAGAGATGTCAGTTGGGAAAGAATTCCAAGAAGGAGAAACAATAGAAAAAGAGAAAACAGGAAAAATAAAAACAAAGGAGAGAGAGAGAAATTACTAAACTGGAAAGACCTGATAAAAAACTGCCTCTGCAGAAAAAATAGAGGGATATCCTGAGGGATGGAATTCCATAGTTGAATTGATTGATAGGCAGGAGACCTCTGGGCTACTGTAGATGATCGTTTGGGTAAAATACATCTTCGAGAAGTGCTACGTAAAAAAGAAGAACACCTACCCGAGCCTGTCCGTGATTAAATAAAAAAAACTAGTTTTTTTAACTGAAAGTAAGGAGCGACATTAAAACTTAAAACGAACAGAAATTACTCCGTATATGAAATGGGTTGTCCCCTCCGCAGTCCCTCGCTCTTTACGCTAAAGTTTTTAATTGTTTTAAAAAGTAGAATTGTGGCAAAGAGTCAAACTTTAGCGTAAAGAGCGAGGGACTGCGGAGGGGACAACCCATTTCATATACAGAGTAATTTCTGTTCGTTTTAAGTTTTAATGTCGCTCCTTACTTTCAGTTAAAAAAACTAGTTTTTTTTATTTAATTTCTGAACGTTTTTGAACTAATGCATGTTTGATTTTGGCTCTCCGCACATAAATTATTGAAATGAAATTAGTATATTAATTTTTTTTTGGCTAAAACGTCTGTACACTTCCCAATAACCATTACTATATGTAAACACTGGTCAAAGTTTGTAACTTGCAGCCCCTCCCCCAGGAATTGTGGGGGAGTAAGTCATTCCCAAAGACATAGTTATTATGGTTTTCGACTATGCGGAACAAAATGGCTATCTTAAAATTTTAATCTGTTGACTTTTGGAAAAAAATTAGCGTGGGAGGGGGCCTATTTGCCCTCCAATTTTTTTATCACTTAAAAGGGCACTAGAACTTTTCATTTCCGTAAGAATGAGCCCTCTTGCGACACTCTAAGACCACCTGGTCGATACGATGACCCCTGGGGAAAAGAAAAAAACAACAACAAACAAACAAATAAACACGCACCCGTGATTTGTCTTCTGGCAAAAAATATGAAATTCCACATTTTTTTAGATAAGAGCTTGAAATTTTTGCTATTGAGTTCTTTGATATGCCGAATGCGATAGTGTGATTTTCGTTAAGATTCTATGACTTTTAGGGGATGTTTCCCCCTTTTTTCCAAAATAGGGCAAATTTTCTCAGGCTCGTAACTTTTGATGACAAAGACTAAATTAATAAGCCCTCTCACGACATTCTAGGACCACTGGCTCGATACGATCCCGAAAAAGGATGTTCGGATGTCGATGAAAAAAAAAACAAAAAAAAAAAAACAATAAACACGCATCCGTGATCTATCTTCTGGCAAAAAAGTACAAATTCCACATTTTTGTAGATATGAGCTTAAAACTTCTACAGTAGAGTTCTCTGATACGCTGATACGCTTTTCGTTAAGACTCTTTGACTTTTAGGGGGTATTTCTCCCTATTTTCTGAAATGAGGCAAATTTTCTCAGGCTCGTAACTTAATGATGGGTAAAACTAAACTTGATGGAACTTATATATTTAGAATCAGCGTGAAAATTCGATTCTTTTGATGTATCTTTTAGCATCAAAATTCCGTTTTTTAGAGTTCCGTTTACTATTGAGCCGGGTCGCCCCTTACTACAGTTCTTTACCACGAACTGTTTGAAAAGAAAATAATTCGGTATTTCGGGGCTTCTGACATTATTACTCCTTTGCGGAAGTTAGGCTCAAAATTGAAAAATGATTATATTTTTTCTCTGGGCCCCTTCCACCTCTTAGTTCGTTTATTTTCCCGTTAGTTTTCACCTGTTTTCGCTTTATAGTTGTGTTATCTCTTAGCAGTTCTTTCGTTAGTTGAGTTATGGTTGTGGTATATATGTTTTATCGCTCGTATAGTTGTGTTATTTTCAAATTATACTCCATAATAGAGAGGCTCCGAACACCCAGCATTGTATATTAAGCTCTGAATTTGACGTTTTTTCTAACGTGACCAGATTCGTCCTGCGCATTTTTCATTGAATTTTTTCCCCCATGGCATATTTCTTCAAGGAAAGATCCTCCCACATAGCCCCCTCCCTCAACCCTACCCCCAAAACCAAAAAAATCCCCCTGAAAACGTCTGTACACTTCCCAATAACCATTATTATATGTAAAAACTGGTTGAAGTTTGTAACTTGCAGCCCCTCCCCCAGGAACTGTGGGGGAGTAAGTCACCCCCAAATACATAGTTATTATGATTTTCGACTATGCTGAACAAAATGGCTATATCAAAATTTTGATCCGTTGACTTTGGGAAAAAAATGAGCGTGGGAGGGGGCCTAGATGCCCTCCAATTTTTTTGGTCACTTAAAAAGGGCACTAGAACTTTTCATTTCCGTTAGAATGAGCCCTCTTGCGACATTCTAGGACCACTTGGTCGATACGATGACCCCTGGGGAAAAAAAAAAAAATAAAAAAAAAAAAATAAATAAACACGCACCCGTGATTTGTCTTCTGGCAAAAAATGCAAAATTCCACATTTTTGTAGATAAGAGCTTGAAACTTCTACAGTAGGGTTCTCTGATACGCTGAATCTGATGGTGTCATTTTCGTTAAGATCCTACGACTTTTAGGGGGTGTTTCCCCCTATTTTCCTAAATAAGGCAAATTTTCCCAGGCTCGTAACTTTTGATGGGTAAGACTAAACTTGATGAAACTTATATATTTAAAATCAGCATTAAAAGCGATTCGTTTGATGTAGCTATTGATATCAAAATTCAATTTTTTAGAGTTTTGGTTACTATTGAGCCGGATCGCTCCTTAATACAGTTCGTTACCACGAACTGTTTGAAAAAAATTGCTGCAGAGGCGGTAGAAATGCGCTAAATAAAGATTACTTTTACCTACAATACGATCCAGTAGAGCTATTCCAGTATTGTTATGAAGATACGAGGAAGGGTAAAGCCAAGGGAAAAGAAAAGTAGCCTTCACTGCCCTATTTTGGGCTCTTTGAAGTGAGCAAAGAAGAGATTTATTAGCAACACCCCAGCCAGAGCAGCAATAAGAAAGGTAAGGATAAACAAAAGCATAATAAAGAGAAACCATCTGGAGGAAGAAATGAGTTAACTCGGTGCAAAATTGAAGACTGGTGGAGGATGAGGGAACGGGTGTAAGTTATATGCGGTTTAAAAGAAAGGAAACAGTCAAGATGCACACCAAGAAATTTCACCATAGTAGCTTGTGGTATAATAGCATTCCCATTAGTCAGAGTGATTGGATCCTGTATGTTTCTCATACGGTAAGGGATCCTGGAATTGACAATGACTCAAATAAATACATTTAATATTAGCAAAATCATGGCAGTAGTTACGCCAGTATGTGGGCATGTCGCCACGAGACGACGCCTTTCGTCCCTAAACACATATAAAGCTATTACAAAATGAATGAATATTTCAAGGAACACATTAAGAGTCTAATTTAAACGAATTGATTCATTTAATACTTCATCTATTTATGTACAGTGCTGGATAGCGGACAGGAAGGGAGTTCCGTACAAGGGAGAAGGTAGTTCTCCTCTTTCTGGGGAGTTTTCAATCCAAAATAGAAAATTTCATTCGTCTGCTTATCTCCATAAAAGATATAAGGGTAGAGATTACCCCCCACCATAAAAATTCAGAAGAGGACTTGCTCCAGAGTTGCCAAACTGAAAATTGTGACAATTCAGACCTCTCTTCTCACATTCACCACCGTCTTTCAGATCAATCTTTATGCTGCAACATACACACTCAAACTTCTGTAGAAGTAAGGAGTATATTTAAACTAACGTTAAATATTCCGGCTGCTAATGAAAGATGTTGAGCATTAAATGTAAGATTACCTATATATGCTTACATGTACCTATGGTGTGAGGAGAGAGGTAGAGACAGTCCCCCAAAGTTAGGATTTATGGGACGAGGAAGCCTCTCACCGTAAGGAATTGAGAAAACTATGACCGGGAAATTATTTTTTTGGTGTTTCAGAACCCTCAATCCTGTTAATAGGAAATAATAGTCTTTAAGACCCCCCCTCCTCCTAAGGATGCAATGCAAGATGGCTAAGAAACACAGAGCAGTTCTGGTGAAAAAATCCATTTACTATGGTGCCTTTTCTATGAAGAAAAAATAATTCTTCTTCTTCAGTCATGTAGTACCACGGAGCCCCAATTATGGTCCACAAGTCTAACTTGCTTTTTATTCCTTTGAGTTGCAAAAGAAAAGATTCTACGCATCCAAGATGCTTAAAACGCAACTCGGTCTTTTATTACAATTAAATAAAAAAAACTATTTTTTTAAACTGAAAGTAAGGAGCGATATTAAAACTTAAAACGAACAGAAATTACTCCGTATATGAAATGGGTTGTCCCCTCCGCAATCCCTCGCTCTTTACACTAAAGTTTTTAATTGTTTTAAAAAGTAGAATTATGGCAAAGAGTCAAACTTTAACGTAAAGAGCGAGGGATTGCGGAGGGGACAACCCATTTCATACACGGAGTAATTTCTGTTCGTTTTAAGTTTTAATATCGCTCCTTACTTTCAGTTTAAAAAACTAGTTTTTTATTTAATTTCTGAACGTTCTTGAATTAATACATTTTTGATTTTGGCTCTCCGCACATAAATTATTAAAATGAAATTTGCATATTAATTCTTTTTTTGGCTAAATGGCTTTCTCTTAGTTTTGATCAGACGATTTTGAGAAATAAGGGGTGGGGAAGGAGACCTAGTTGCCGTCCAATTTTTCGGTTACTTAAAAAGGCAACTAGAACTTTAAATTTTTAACGAACGTTTTTATTAGTAAAAAATATACGTAACTTAAGAATTAACTTACGTAACAAACTTTTATATTCTTACATTTTTTTATTATGTATATGAGGGGGTTTGTCCCCTCGTTAATACCTCGCTCTTCACACTAAATCTTAATTTTTGTCCCAATTCTTTAAGAATGACCCCTGAATAAGAAAGGCCGTAGAATAAATAGTTGAAATTACTAAAAATACCCTTAGCATAAAGAGCAAGGTATTTATCTCCTCCTAAATACCTCGCTCTTATAGCTAAAGTATTTTTAGAACCCCTCATGTGCGTAATAATCTCTGTTCGTTTTAAGTTTTAATGCTACTCCTTACTTTCAGCTGAAAAAACTTTTTCGTATTTATTTTGTCATTGTTTTTTTATAGTAATGCTAGAAAATCCCGCGCCCTTTTCATTAAATTTCTCTTCCCCCATGACATATTCCTCCAAGAGAAGATCCTCCCACATAGCTTCCTCCCCTCAACCCCACCCCAAACCAAAAAAATCCCCCTGAAAACGTCTGTACATTTCCCAATAACCATTACTGTATGTAAACACTGGACAAAGTTTGTAACTTGCAGCCCCTCCCCCAGGGACTCTGGGGGAGTGAATCATTCCAAAGACATAGTTAATATGGTTTTCGACTATGTGGAACAAAATGGCTATCTCAAAATTTGGATCCGTTGACTTTGCGAAACAATTAGCGTGGGAGGGGGCCTAGGTGCCCTCCAATTTTTTGGTCACTTAAAAAGGGCACTAGAACTTTTCATTTCCGTTAGAATGAGCCCTCTTGCGAGATTCTAGGACCACTTGGTCGATACGATGACCCCTGGGAAAAAAAAATAATAATAAATAAACACCCACCCGTGATGTGTCTTCTGGCAAAAAATACGAAATTCCACATTTTTGTAGATAGGAGCTTGAAATTTTTGCAATAGGGTTCTCTGATACGCTGAATGCGATGGTGTGATTAACGAATACGATCGTTAAGATTCTTTGACTTTTAGAGGGTGTTTCCCCTATTTTCCAAAATAAGGCAAATTTTCTCAGGCTCGTAACTTTTGATGACAAGGATTAAATTTGATGAAATTTATATTTTAGAATCAGCACGAAAATTCGATTCTTTTGATGTATCTTTTAGCATCAAAATTCCGTTTTTTAGAGTTTCGTTTACTATTGAGCCGGGTCGCTCCTTACTACAGTTCGTTACCACGAAGTGTTTGAAAAAAATAAATTCAATGCGTTTTAGATAATTTAAGAGCAATCTTTCTCAAAGAGAGCCATTGGAGCAGCAATACCCGCTATTATTAAAGTCATTGTAGCCATCGCTGTGCCACAACTTAAATGGTATATCTGACTATTTTTCGGTAATTAATATTGTTCCCTTAAAGAGCTCTCTAAAAAGTTTTTTTTTTGTCCATTTGGGATATTTTCGGGTTTGTACTAGGTCTATGCTAAAAATTGTACAATGTACTTTGTCCATTTGGGATATTCGCGGGTTTTTGCATTGAATATACCAAATTATTTACTGAAAATGAGTCCACATTATTCAGCTCAGGCTTGTGAACAGGAACTTCTTGGGGCAGAACGAATCAGGGATAGGGCGGACGACAGATTAAAAACAAATAAATTATATAGGAGCAAAAGGTTAATTTTAAAAATTGTAGAAATTCGAGATTTATGGAAATGCATATAGCAATACTCCCCAACCACATGTAAAAGCCTGATTTAGAATTACAATACTGTTTCTCTTCGTTATATTAAATCTATAATATAAAAACCATTACTTTGAAAACCTTGAAACCTTACCCAGGATGTTCGAGAAAATCTGAGCTTTGTTTGAACTTTTTTCTTTGTTAAGCCTCCATAGGTACAGTCTTACTGTCACCCGAATTTAAACATACGTAACGCTTGAAAATAGTTTAGTAGGATTTTCCCATTGCAGCCAAAACAAATAAAGTTGAGATCTATGGGGTAAACAATAGATGTGTAAATCCAGATCTGAAAATTACCTTCCTTTGTGACGTAATTTACCAATTAAAACGTCAATCGGTTAGTCGTGAAAGAATTCCAAGTGTCTCTGAATGGTAATTATACGGTTGTTTATTGAACGACAGGTGAATATTGCTGCGGGTACTACACCGAGGAAGTTGCATGACGATGATAGTTTTCATTGCCAACTTACTGACCCATGACTTTCTCTCCTCCATTCAAACCATGAGGAACAAGCTATTTGATTAGTCTAGCTTACGTACTAAGATGTTGTACCTGCTTTTTGCTATAGGATTTGTAACTGTTACCTGTGCTTCTAATAATACTGAGAGCGAGTAAGTGAGCATTCAAGACGTGTTAAATCAAAAGCTACTATATCATGTTTTCAGTAAAAAACCATACATTTAGATTTTATCATTCTAGACCTAATGCACGATTACCAAAGCCACGATTGTACATATCTAGACTAAAAAATTTTCTTCCAGGGGAGGGAGTGCAATCCAGGTGAGGGAAGGTAGAATTCACCATCATATTTTAGGACTTAGCTCTATGCTTTCTTGCAAGAACTTTTATGGTGGAAGGGGGGGGTCCCATCCTTTCTTACTTCTCTCTATGCCAATGATCATTTATCTTTTAAAAAAAAAATCCAACCATAAAAATTGAAAACATTAAAATAATATAGTGTTGCTATCTTTGAAAATGCGCAGTTGAATTGATGAATAGAGGTTTTGTTGGAAAATCTATCTCCATCCTTTCTCCCTGTAAAGGACGCCTTATGAGTAAAATTTGTGTTATAGATGTCGAAATTTCAGAAATAGAATGAATGAGGCCTGGAAAAAAGCATTTGTACCATTATAATTTTGTTAAATCCCGGTTTTCAAGGTTTTGAAGATTCTAGAAAGGTGTCGGAAATTTGAAAGCAAATTACATTATGACTTCAAATTTTATTTAAATAATTGGAATTGTCTGTTCAAAGTCTAGAGTAAAAAAGTCACTCAAACCAAAAACAAGGAAGATGTTTTTGTTGCTACACTGGAGACAGGTCTGTTCCCCCCGCCCCCCAATTCACTAGGTTTTAGAAATAAAGAAGTAGTAGGGAAAGTAGTTAGATGTCACAGCCCTAGGAAGTATGACTTGGCCTATAGATTCTTCCCTGAAAGGCTCATCTACCTACCTCAAATAATTTCCAAGATAGCAAAAAATTCATTATTTAGAATTTCACCTTTAGCTGGAAGGCAAAAAGAAAAACAAACACAGAAAATGGAAATGCTCCGGACCTTTTTTTATGGTCCTTACTGGGTTCTTCTCTAGCTCTTTTGACTAGCCTCTTTATTTCTAGCTCTTTTTACACAGCCTCTTTATTTCTACCAGAAAGAATTTTTTTTCAGAAAAGATTTCTGTACTGTATCTTTCTTGTCAGTATCTTCCTCTCTTTCAATGCTTTTCACTCCTGTCTGAGGTTCCATTCATGTCCCCTATTACTACTGCTAACAATTCACCCCAGTACTAAACCATCCCAGACAAACATAACCTGGTATGCTCCCATCTCACTTCTTTTCCCACCTATGAAGATTCCACTTCCATTAAATTAATTCAAAAAACTCTCCGAAAAAGAAGTTTTTCAAAGAAAAGTAAAGAGCTAATAATTGAATAATTGAATAATATTTTATTAAATAATATTTGATAAATCAAATATTGAATAATATTTGAATAATTCAAACTCAAAACGACCAGAAATTACTATTAAAGAATAAATGAAACCAAAAACAAACAAAAATTAAATAAACAAACATAGGAAACAAAGATACTACCGGTACTAATACACATGAATAAATAAATCTTAAAACAAGTAAAATCTAAGTTGAGTTTTCAAATGAACTTAAAACGAACACAAATTACTACAAATAAAAGTTTGGTAACTACCCCCCCCCCTCCTGCCATAACTGTTAAAGTTTAAAGCCTGCTGCATCATTGCGTTTTATTGAAAATTATATATGTTTTGAACAGTCGTTGGAAAGAAAAACTAAAATTAAATTGAATATTTGATACATAATGATACTAATTCCTGAAAGCTCGGCAGTTCAAGATTTTATTTCACTGTAATTTTTATTTTTATTTTAGTAAATATTTTTATTCCATTTTTCTGTTTTTTATTTAATTTTTATTAAATACTTGTAATACAAATCGTTTTCAGTAAAGCGCAAATGAGGCGGAAGGTTTTAGACTTTTACAGTTGGGGAAAGGGGCAGTTACCAAACCCTTATTTCTAGTGACTTTCGTCCGTCTTAAGTTTCATTTGAATATTTAATTTACGTTTTATTCGTTTTAACATTTGTTTATTCATTCATATTAGTAACTGTTGTCTGATTGTTTCCTATAACTGTTTTTTATTTTCATGTTGGGTTACTTTCTTTAATAGTAATTTCTGGTCATTTTGAGTTTGATTTATTGAAGTACTTGATTTCTGCTGATCTTAAAATTAATATGGCTTTTTACTTTTCTTTGAAAAACTTTTTCGGTAAGTTTTTGAGCTAATTTCTGTTTGTTTTTGATTGCCAAAGTAACAAGTTTTTCATCATTCACCATTCCACCATGAAAGCATCAAAATATCTAACGTAACCAGCCTATTATTTGCATCCACAATAGTAGTAGCAGTAGTAGTGGCCCTGTAAGTTTCAACTTAATACCCTTACCTGTTCCTAAAATATTGCAGATAGGTCTTTTGTATAACCTGAATACAGACAGTTTCTTTAGATTTAGCTCAAAATGCCCCTCAAAATTTCTCGAAATTTATCCTCGATACCCGTTGTCTTTTCGAGCATATCCAGGATTAATATTCCCCTCTTTCCCAATTATAAATTTTTGATTAAAAAAATGGACAAATTGCATTGTTTGCACTCCTTGCCCCGGCGGATATGGGAATATAGCATCCCAAGAGACATAATTATTAGACTTTGTGACTACTTCGAATAAAATGACCATTTAAGACCTGTTTCAGATTAGTTTTAACATTCACCATTCCGACATGAAAGCATCGAAATATCTAACGTAACCAGCCTATTATTTGCAGCCGCAATAGTAGTAACAGTAGTAGTGGCCCTGTAAGTTTCAACTTAATACCTTTACCTGTTCCTAAAATATTGCAGATAGGTCTTTTGTATAACTTGAATACAGACAGTAGGAGTATAGCATCCCCAGGGACATAGTTATTAGATTTTGTGACTACTTCAAATAAGATAGCCATTTAAGACCTGTATCAGGGTTAAGAAGAGCATCTAAAAGGGCAAGAGTGCCTTTGTTCCTTTTTCAACATATCTCTCAATATACCTTTAAAGTTTCAGCTACCCTAAGCCATCCTTAAATCTTGATGTTGTGTCCTTTGACAACCCTCCTGTATATAGTGGGCTTTGATTTTGTTTGACATCCCGCTTGACATTTTCTTAAAGTTTTTCCTTAATATTCTTAGCCTTTTGGAAACTCAGGACCAACCATATCCCCTTTTCCTAATAACCAACCTTGTATATAAACAATGGGCAGCTTATATAATTTACCACACTTACCCCATGGGTTGTGGTGGGTTTTGTCAAATCTGAAGATTTTTGGTCAAATAATACCTCAAATTTATTTGATTTTTCGACTCTTTTGAACAGGCTATTACAGATAGTTGTTCCAAAATTTTGTCGAATATCTTAGAAGGCAGGGAAGATAAAGGACAAATGGGAGCGGAAATGGTTGCCCTTCAAAGACTTTTTAACATCCTCCTCAACATGCCCAGAAAATTTGAACTGAATACCCTCAGCTGTCTTGGTGATACTGCAGATACCCCTTTTTGATAAACAGGATGTACATAGTATCTTTTAGATTTATTTTAACATGCACCTCAATATTCTTAGAAGTTTCACTTTAATAACCTTAATCTTTTTGAAAATACCTAGAATTAAACATTTCCCCCTTCCTAATGATAAATCCTGCATGTAATAAAGGGCAAATTTCATAATTTAACATCATAGCCCTGGGGGCTGTGGGGGGCATTCCGTCCCCGGATGCATAGTTACTAGACCTTTTGATCGTTTTGAACAAAGTCGCTTTTTATAAATTTTGATCAGTGATGAGGGAAGGGAGCATTTAAAAGGGACAATAGGAACTGGCTGCCCTTCGATAGCTCTTCAACATCCCCATCAATGTCCCTTGAAATCTTCAACTTAATACCCTCAGCCGTTCCTTAGATATTTATTATACGTCCTTCTTTCAACAAGCTGGCACATAGAGTGTTTTAATGTGTTTGACATCCATCTCCGAGGCTGTGTGGGTTATGTCATCCCCATAACCATAGTTGAATGAGCTTTTGACTATTTTTGAACAAGATGTCTATTTCGTAGTTTTGTTCAAATATTTTTCGAGGGATGCAACTAAAAAGAGTATGGGAGCGGGCTGCTGGCCTTCATTCACGTTTCAAAATTCTTTTGAACATATCCTGAAAGTTTCAACCAAATACCCCCAATTTTCTTAAAATATTGTAGGTCCTCCTTTTTGAAAAACTGGATGGGCCCAGTATCTTTTGATTAAGTGTAACATACCCCTCAACATTCTCCAAAGTTTTACCTTAATTTTTCTTAGCTTTTTCGGATACACCCGAAAAGAAACAAATATTTTTTCTGTTCCTAATGAAAAGTCGTGCAAGTTGCATAATTTACAATCCTTGTCCTGGGGCTATGGGAAGGGAGGAACGGTATTCCTGGAAGTGTATGTGTTAGGCATTTTGACTAGTTTGAGCAAAATGATAATTCGTAAATTTTGATCAGTGTTAAGCAGAGGAATACATAAAAAGTAGAATGAAAATTTCATTCTATGAAAATTTCATGAACATTTCAACTTAATATCCTCTGCCGTTCTTTAGATACTGCTGATATTACCTCCCTTCACAACCAGCAAGCAAATAGTGCGTTTATTGTCGTATAGTTAATTGATCTTTGAGGCATAATTATTTGAGGCATAATTATTAAACATCTCCCCAACATACATTGAAAATTTCAACTTAATGCCCTCTGCCGTTCTTTAGATACTACTGATATTATCTCTTTTCACAACCAGCAAGCACATAATGTGTTTATTATCGTATAGTTAATTGACCTTTGAGGCATAATTATTTGACCTTTGAACTATTTTGAACAAAATATCTATCTCAAAATTTTTATGTGATGCATTTTGGGGAAAAGGGGATGTTGAGATAGGTTGTCCTCTTACCCCTTTTGACTCTTAAAAAGGGCACTAAAACTTTCGATTTCCAATTAAATTTGCCTCTTCCAAAGTTTATAAGACCCCTCCTTCCACAAAAACCTAATACGTTGACAATGGACGGTTTGCGTAACTTACAACCCTCGCTCTAGGGGCTTGGGGAAGGGCTCATCTATGAAAACATAGCTATTTGACCTTTGGACTATTTTGAACAAAATGAATATCTCAAAATTTTCATTAGATACATTTGGTAAAAATGGGCGTGAGGGAAGGGGGTTGGCTGCCCTTTGATCACTTTGAACTCTTAAAATGACAAATAGAACTCTCGATTTAAAATCGAATAAGCTCCTTCCAAAGTTTATACGGCCACTTCTTCCACAGAAACCTTATATGTTAACAATGGACAACTTTCCTAACTCAGAGCCCTTGCACCGGGGGCTGTGAGGGGTTTTGTCAGCCCCAGAGGTATTGTCATTTTCCCTTTGGACTATTTTGGACAAAATGGCTGTCTAGAAACTGATCGGATGAATTTGGGAAAAAAGAAGAACTTCAGATTTCTATTCAAATGAGCCCCCTTCGAAGTGTATACGACCATCCTTTCCATGTGAAGTGCCTCTGGAAAAAATAATAATAAATAATAAAACACTGAAGCCTCATGGCTCTTTCAAACAGTTCGTGGTAACAATCTGTAAGTAAGGAGCGACCCACCTCAATAGTAACTGAAACTTTAAAAAACGAAAGTTTGATACCAATAGATATATAAAAAAAATTGGCTTATTTTGCTTATTTGAAATATATAAGTTTCACTTAGTTTAGCGTTACCAATTAAAGGCTGCAACCCTAAGAAAATTTGACTGATTTCTAAAAAAAAAAAAGAGTGAAACGCTCTCTAAGTTATTTGTTGTTTTTTTTCCCAGGGGTGATCATATCGACCTAGTGTTCGCAGAATATCGTGAGAGAACTAGTCCGAACAAAGATTAAAATTTCTAGGGCCCTTTGTAAGTGACCAAAAAGATTAAAGGGCAACCTGGCCTCCTCCTCCGCCCCTTTTTTCCCAAAGTTGTACGATCAAAATTTTGAGATAGTCATTTTTCTCATCATAGGTGAAAAACCCAATACCTATGCCTTTGGATATAGAATTAACTCCCCCTCCCCCACCCAAAACCCCAGGGTAAAGGTTTTTAAGTCATAAAATTTGCCCATTTTTTACACATAGTACTTGTTATTGTGTAGTATGTACACATTTTCGGGTGAGGGGGCGAATATTTTACTAGGGATTTCTCCACGGAAAATTTTCTATGGGGAGGGAAGTTTCCGGGGGGTGAACTTGTCAGGAGAACACGGGAAGAATTTGCCAGAGTTCCTATACAAAATTCATTTTAAATGTCTTGCTTTCTCTTTCATGTCTCAATTTTACGTGTGGAGTTGTTAAGGGTAATTGTCCGCGGTAAATTTTCACACGGATTGAATTATCTGGAGGATATTTCCGTGGGGAGGGAGAAAATGTGGTGGGGAACTAGTGACAAGTCTATCTTTTTTTACATTTAAATTTACTATTGTGTCTATTATTGAATAAATCGATTTACGTACTTAATTTATTGTAAAAGCTAAGGATCATATATTGCTATGAAATATAAACTATGATCCATGCGCTTTCTTTACCTTTTGATGGGCACTCATACTATCAAATGGGTAACCGTTTTGTCACAAAACTGTTTTTATTTTTAGTTTGTCTGGTCTTTCGACCAAACTGGGGACAAAAGCCTGGTCTGAATCTCTTATGCTGGTACACATTTAATAGCATGAGTGCCCATCAAAAGATATCAGTCATCGTTTTAAAAAATTTTAATATACAAAAAAAAAGATAGATTCGTCATCAGTTTCCCACCACAAGCCTCTATAGCTGGGAATGCAAGGGGGAGCGCTACTTTAAGAAAAGAAAGTGATGACCTACCGCATATAATTCATTACCCCCAAAAACCAATCCAGAACAAATTGCCGTACACGATAAACAATGTCAGTAAACAATTTAAGATTTATCCAGAGATGTCTACTGCACTGTGGTTTTGAAAAAAAAGAAACAGCCAAAAAAAAATTACTCAGAAAAAAAATACTGCGTGTTTTCTGAAGGTAAGAATCAAGCGACACTTTTTAGCTGACTAAAGAAGGTATTCCACGCAGCATGAGATGCAGTTGGGGTTCGAAATCTGATCTGATTGATCGAGAGAATGGAATTCAAATTTTACATAGGATTGCCATAACTATAAGCTCTCGAATACGGTCTAATTCTGAAAGCCACAGAAACATCATAATACAGTTAAAGAAAAAGTGGAAGACACGCGAGAAGGAATACAAAAACACTGCATATTAATAAAACTCGTTATATCTTAAAGCTAAAATTCCTTTTTTGTCATATACCTTACAATTACACGGAAGGAAAGATTTCTAAATAAAACACATAATTAGCATTAAAATACATTTTAGTATGTCCCCTTTTCTGGAGACCTTGTCTGGAGATAGAGGAAACAAATCTCTGAGGGAGAAAAAGAAATAAAGAAAAACGAAGATTGCCTCCGACACCACCAATAACACCTGAAGAATTATATACACCATTCTTTGCCTTTGTAAGCATGCTATCTTCACAGTCTTCATAAAAATATATGTATGAGTGCAAATCAGAATTTGTTTTCTGCAAAAAAAAAACAGTTTCTTGATGGGTTTTTTTAAGGGATCATCAATAATCAAAAAATAACTTTTTAAAGCATTTCTTGTATTCTGAGAATTAACAGTAAACTCAACAATAAATCACTGAACCAATCAGACGTGTTAAAATCCAAAAGGAACTACCCTGCACCAAATTTTCTTGATAGTTTTTTTTTCTAAATTTAAAAGAGATCATCAAAATTCTTAAAATAAATAATTTCTTAAAATAAACTACCCTTCACGATTCTTAAAATACTTTATTCTTATGATTCTAATAAAATATCTTATAAAATACTCATAAAAAAACCCCTGCCTCAAATTCCCGAAGGACTGCAGCTGGCAACACACTGACAAAGAGGCACCTCGCTGAGGTCCTTACCAAATGACTTTGTATAATTCTAACTGATTTAAAAATGTCTAGAAGGGTGGATTGCCAAATAACCGAACAGTAAAGAATATCGGGCTGAATAAGAGAAAAATACAGATGGCAGAGATTTAGAAAATAGAATGGAAGGTACAAGAAACATAGTAAGCTTTGACATCTATACAGGGGATGATAAGACCTAAGACTTAATTAATGAACGAAACAGACTTTCAAGCCAAAGGCCCAAGAAAATGTACTTTAGTTTCCAATTCGATTTTCTATCACTCTAATTAGACTAATACGATACATAAGGAGGGATTCTTAATGTGAATAAAACCTACAGACGAGAAATATCCGTCAATGCGTTTACTAGACAAGTCGTATGGACAAGAACATATTGTTTGTTTTCTTTAATCATAAGCACAAGAAAGGGGTATTAATTTAAATTAAGAACAGATCAAGTCCTAAAATGAAACTCATATCCAGTTGTGTAAACTGGATATGATAAAGAAAAAGTAAAATCTACAGACGTGATCATTCTAGATATAGAGTCAAATTACCCGCAAGTATTCCCTTTCTTACCATGATTAACAATTTGGAGTGTAAAATTTGGTGGTTTATCGATTAGAAAAGCTTTTCGCGAGTCTGAAAATACAGCGATAGGAACCAAACAAGAATTAAGAGCCGATCGAAGAAAATTCAAAGCAATGTCAAAGTCCTACTTCATATAATGCTTATCTTGGAATCTGAGCTTAAATTCATAAAAAAAAAACTCTAAAAAAGGCAAGTAGACTGGTGAGCATAGCCTTGTCACATATTATTTCAAATAGAAACAGTTATGATATAGCTTGGCTAATAATTAGCGATGTCATCCTGAAGTTCTGCTTTGAAGTTCGTGATTGCTTATTTTAGTAAAATGGGACAAGTTCCATTCTTAAAAGACACATAAATCTTGTCAAAGGAGGGATAATTGAAAGAAGAATGGATGTGACAACCTTGGTTATACAACAAAACCCTGAAGATGTTCAGTATTTTAACACATTAATAAATCTGGACATTCAAACATCAGAGACTGGTTTTAGCCTTATTGACTTCAAACCTGTTTGACCAGGATAGGATTTGACGTCGAGATTAGAAGGAGAAGATTGTACTGAAAATATAGGAAGTATGTGCATCTTGAGTTTCAAGTTCACCTGCTGATGACGATTATTATTTTTATATTTTATTTCTATTAATTCCATATTTTTATTTAGGAACAGTTGGCGATGTGGAATCTTCTTCGCTGGCGCTCGTGGGGCAAAACCAAGAGCCAAAATTTTTCTGTTGCCAAAAAAATTCCCTGTTGATTGCAGAGACCCAAAACCTGAGATCTATTCAAGAACCTGTTATGAAATAGTAAGTACATAATATCCTAGAAATGGTTTTAATTCACGTCTATTTGTTGATTTCTTCTTTTTTCGCATCTAGAAATTTATTAGCCATTTTTGTCCTGTAAATATATCTATAGTTCTGCGTAGTATAAACTGCATGATACAGCTGTGTAGCTGTGAATATATTTTGGATACGTTTTCAGAGTACATACGTGCACACAGATGAAAAAAACTTTCTTGTGTTGTTGCGGTGGGGGGGGGCTGAGGGGTAGTCTATATAAAGAGAAGATCTAATTTTTAAAATCCTCCGAAGTTACAAACTATATATGTTTAAATGCACGGGTAACGTACGTTGTCAAGTAGCTGTTCCTTCTTTTATTTATTTTTTTGAACTATTTGTTTCTAAATTTGGCAATGGAAAATACCTCTGACAAAACTCTTAAGCCTGATTTATTATGGATTTTCAGAAGAAAAAGAAAACAGCAAATTGATTGGCAATGAAGAGAAAAAAATATATTTTATTGGAACTTATGAAAGGCATGCTTTCTTGGATGTCCATTTTCTCATTTGCAGTTCACTTCAAACAGTTCATGATGCCGAACTGTAAGTAAGGAGCGACTCGGCTTGATAGTAACCGAAAATCTTAAAAATGGAATTTGATACCAATGGATCTATGAAAAGAATTGGCTTATTATGCTGATTTCAAATATATAAGTGTTCTTAAGTTTAGTCTTACCCATTAACGGCTACGAGCCTCAAATAAACTGCCTGATTTTCGGAAAGGGGGGAATTACCCCCTAATAGTCATAGAATCCTAATAGAATCACAATATAAGATTCAGCTTATCAGAAAACCCTACTGTAGAAGTTTCAAGCTTTTATCCGCAAAAATATGGAATTTGTATTTTTTGCCAGAAGAAATATCACGGATGCATGTTTTTTCCAGGATTGATCTTATCGACCCAGTGGTCGTAGAATATCGTGAGAGGGTTCATTCAAATGTAAACTAAAAGTTCTATTGCCCTTTTTAAGTGACCAAATATTGGAGGCAACTAGGCCCCCTCTCCCGCCTCTTTTTGCCAAAATCGTTCGATCAAAATTTTGAGATAACAATTTTGTTCATCATAGTTGAAAGGCCCAAAAACTATGCCTTTGGATATAACAAGACCCCGACAACCCCAGGGGAAAGGAGTTTAAGTCATAAAGTTTGCCCATTGTTTACGCCTACTATTTGTTATTGGGAATCATGGTTACTTTTCAGGGTGGACGGGGGACAAACATTCTACTGGTGGGTTTTCCACGGGGGAATTTTCCATTGGGAGGAAAGTTTCCAGGGATGAAGTTTTCAGGGGAAATTATACACTGGAGGAATTAGCAAAAATTCTTATGAAAAATTCTGTTTATATGTCTTCCTTTCTCTTTTCCGTTTCAATTTTACGCGTGGAGTTGTTAAGGATAATTTTCTTGTGTAAATTTTCACCGGGATTGAATTATGTAAAGGGCATTTCCATGGGGAAGGTATTTCTTCGTGAGGGCGGGCCATATTTCCTGGGATTATTTTAAGAAACAATCAGAAGCTAAATAAAAAACAAGTTTTTCAACTGAAAATAAGGGGCAACATTAAAAATTAAAACGAACAGAAACTATTACGTATATGAAGGGGGTTGCCTCCTCCTCAACACCTGACCCTTTCCGCTAAAGTTTGAATTTTGTCCCAATTCTTTAAGAACGACTCCTGAAACACAAGGGACATTTAATTAGAAGAATAAGAAAAAAAATTTCAACTACGAAAAACGTTAGCTTAAAGAGTGAGCTGTTGAGGAGGAGGCAATCCGCTTCATATACGTAATAATTCCTGTTTGTTTTAAGTTTTAATGTTGCTCTTTACTTTTAGTTGAACTTTTTTTTATTTATTTAATTATGGTAAAGATCCAACTGGAATTTAGATGTACTTTGCAAGTCAGAGGACACGCTCCTGATATGTAGATTATTTAGGTACTTTTCTAGATATTAAAATTAAAAAAATTATTGATTTGAAATATGAAAATATAATTTCTAATTTTCCTTTCTTTTCAAAGGTGACAGTAAACTGCTTTCGAGTTTTTGATTCTTTTTGTTCTGCTGTCTTTTCTTTTTTTTCAATCAGCTTTGTCGACGCAGCCCATAAACTTGTTGTACTCTAGGACCATGTTTGGGCATGTAACTTGGGTGACAGATCCATATTTCTTCCTAACGATGTGTTTCACTTCCCCTCCTTTATGAATCGTTTAAAGAAGTTTTATACTTCGTTTGTCCTTCCAGCATACACAGTGGATTCCATCTGGCCTCACAGCGTAGTCCGAATCACCTCAACTCAGCTTTTTTCGGCTTGGAGTTTGGGTAGACCTGTACGGTTTGCACGAACTGCGCCACAGTAGTAGAGCTTGCAGTTCTTCATTTGTTCCATGAGTTTTACTGAACTAGAGAAATTTTCAAAATAAATATGATAATTTTTGCCTTTCAATCCCGTCGTAAAATCTATAACTACTCATTCTCCAAGTCCAAACTCCTTAGTGTCGGCTAACTTCTCAGTGTTGCCCTGAAAATCAAAAACAGAATCGTGCATGTCTGCTCTGATCCAGATCTTGTAGCCTCGTTTTATGGGCTTTATAGGCATATACTGTTAGAAAGCAATGCGTCCTTTAGATTTGACCATACTTTTGTCGATGACCTGCCCTTTGGTAGGCTTGTAAGTCCTTAGAAAGCTTGAGCGTAGTTTGTCAATCAGAGATATGAACTTGTAGAATTTTTCATAGTTATCACTTCCTTTCTGCGGTAAGATCAAATTGTCATTGAGATGAATAAGTACAAGAATCTAGCTGAAATGGCTTATATTCATCAGCCCGGAGATGTAATTATCTTTGAATTCCTCGTGAATCGACCGAAAATCTCGATAAGATGGTACCGTCTTGAAACCCATAAGAATGTTTATTGTTAAAAATAACTTTCATTTCATCTCGAGTAGTTGGGTTGAACGAAACGCCTTTCTTAGTAGCATATAAGCTCACTAGAAATATGGTCTGATCAGTCCGATCAAGATCAAACACCCCCGAGGAAAAAATCAACTGGATTATGTAAAGCATCTATTCCAATCGACTCCATGGACTCGATGAAGGACTTGACATCTTTGACTTCAAATTTCTTATTCTCTTTCTTCGCTATGACTCCAACTGGAAAGAGAATCTTCGTCTTTACTTGCTTCTGGCTCGTCGTTTGGTTACGTTACTTCGTCCACTTGATTATCGGATCTTCGTCACTTGATGATAGCTCTCCGGCCAGTAAGTTGCTCAGTGATTTGGCATTTGAAACTGGAAGGTCCGGCACTGGATCTGAGGGTATGTCATCAAATAACTTTGAGATACCCTGTGTCCACAAAGGACGGCACGCCATAACGATTTATCTGAAGAAGAGCAAATTTAATTTTAGATTTTAGATTCTAGCCCCTGTTTTGTTGAAATTGCTTGAGTTTCATTCTTGTCTTGTCGAACTGCTGAAGTGGTCTCAAGCTCAAACCACTCCAAGGAAAAACACGGAACAATCTATTTTATGATATGCTGGAAGGTGGTGATTGGGGATAACCAGCCTCTCTCGCAGTATAGTGATTCTGAACAATTATTACCGTTGAAAACAAGAAACTCGCACTTGTCAATATTTAGGTACAGGCCGATATCGCGGAAAGCAGAAGTAACTGACTTTACTGAACGGGCAAGACCAGACTCAGTTTGACTAATCAGAAGAAGGTCATCCGCATAAGCCAGATATGAGATATCAGATGGTCCTAGTAGGCACATAGTCGATATTTTTGATAATACATTTTCAATACAAGCATTAAAAATATACGGCGAAAGAACTTCCCCTTGTCTTACACCGCAACGAACAGGGATATGACCAAAATAAGAATTATCTAATGACTTAAGGCGAAGGTAAGAATGGGAGTACCAAAAACGAAGCACGTGAATTACTGACGGATTTACTCCTCTCTGGCATAATGCTGTCCATGCTTGAGTATGACAAATACTGTCAAATCCTTTAGACAAGTCTAGGGTTGCGAAATGAAGTACGCGACGAGTGCGATGGGCATCTTTTAATAAAGAAGTCAAAGCACGGTGAGCATGCTGACAGCCTAGCCCAGATCTAAAACCAAATTGATTAACATCATTTAGAACTAGCTTAGTGATATAAGGTAGTAGGAGGTGTTCAAAAAGCTTGCTAAGAGTACAAGCTACCGTTATGGGCCTATAAGAACTACAAGAAACTGGATCTTTTCCTTTTTTTAGAAGTGATGTAACGCTACCACATAAGAACGAGTCGGGCACACACGAGCTACTCAAACACATTTGAAAAAACAGTTGGAGATGAGATACCAGTTCAAAAGAGTTCGGAACAAGATTCAAAACACTAATCCCATCAGTATCCAAAGATTTTGATTTTAAACCCTTAATACCTTTAATAATAGCCCCCTTTTCAACTGGAATCACATGTCTCCGACATAAACGTGACGGCAAATTTTGAGAAAGCAAACATGAGAAACGCTTATGCACTGCATAATTAACTTTCGAAAATATTTTTGAACATTTTTGTTCGATCCAAGATGGACGAGATGTAATATCACTAGAACTTGCATCCGGAAACTTGGCAGAATTTATCACTTTTCGCCACTCACTATTACTTTTCGGAAAAGTTTCACCGGAGTAACGAACGGCACGAAGATGGCGTTTGTATTCGAGTTTCGTCTTTTGTTTTAGATCAAACACAGTACCCCGAGAAGGTCGACCACAGGCAGACCAGATTCTTAACCAGAATTTGGCCTTATTCTTGACTTTTTTCAGCAAAGGATCACACTTCCAAATTGGTTTTTGGGTATTTCGCCTGACACGGATCAGCGGGATGGCCACATCTTCAGCTTGCTTTATACATAAGATAATGTCACGATAATAGCGATTCAAATCAGCACGAGCATTGTCAATAATAGGGTACGCATTTGTGCAAAGAAGATGGAAAGGGACACGTACGGTGGACAGTAGAGCTCCAAGTGTAGCAAGGTAAAGAGCACTGTTCGCACTAGACCAATCACGTTTTTCAAACCACTTATGCGACATTGAGGGTTGGTTTGAGTATATGTCAGAAGTAACCATAATATCAAAATACAGAGGTAAATGATCATAATCTCTCTCATCTTCATCAACATGTACTGCTGAAGTTTGTAATGAATGATGGCAGATACAGTGGTCTAAGTTTGAGACAGAACCACTACAGTGGATATATGTAAAACTGAGGTCTTTCGTTAGGACCTTAAATACTGAGGGTAGGCAGTGAAAAATCGCTTCCTTTCGTGTCGAGGAAACGGTGATGTCACAATTTAAGTCATCTATAAGCACCCACTTGTATCCCAGACGCTCAATACCAGACATGAGAGTCTTTAATTTATTGCAGGCATTCGCATAGCTGGAGAAGGAAGAAACAGATCTTCTATCATGGGGCAAATAGGCGTTGATTATGATCAAGTCTGCAAGCCAGATTGCTAGATAGTGTTCAGAGGATTGGTAGCAGCTAGGAGACAAATAGCTAGGCAGAGATCGCTTAATTATACAGGCAAGACCGCCAGAAGGCCTGCCTCCGGTACGTCGGGCATTCGTGATGAAAACAGCATGTTGAGAACTTCGCCTTAGAAAGTTTACACTGCAACTTGGGAGCAGGTGTTCTTGTAAGAGAACAACATCATGATTAGCTAGTTTCACATCAAGGCTTAACACTTTATCCTTTGTCTCATTGATGTTGAAAGAGCAAACTGAGACTTTATACTCATTCATGATTGCAAGCAAGAAGGTCGTGGAACTTTGAAATTAGCAAGAGCCTTTAGTTTGGAACAACGAAAACTGTAAGCAACATGATCTCCACTACAATTTGCACACTTTGGGGTGTTACTGCAAGGTGAGTCACTGGAGTTCATATGGGGACCAGAGCACCGTAAGCATTTGTAGTTTTTATCGGGATATTTTGCAGCAAGGTGGTCAGGTGATTGACATTTCCTGCAGCAACTAGGAATTCGCCGATATTCATACACTCGGAATAGTTCATCGCCTATCTTCAGTCCAGATTTAAGGGCCGAAGAAAGAGAAATTTCGTCTTCGAACGTAATTTTCACACAATTTGAGCTCCCAATTCTCATAGCGTCTCAAACACCCCTGCAAGCTTTAAGAGGCGCAAGATCAAGATCTTGTGCAACGCCTTTCATGATACCAAAACACTTTTTCTCCACCATTTTTGCTTCACAATCACGAAAAACCGAGCGCGCAGATTTGCAAAAGTCAGCAGTGGCCATGCTATCGATCTTCACAATCAATTTATCACCAGAGGCTCGCACAGTATCAATGCACTCGTGACCAGAAATACAGTCAATTCTTTCCTTCCGTTTAGATGCATTATCGATATCAAGCGGGACATTCGTGATAATAACAGTGGCTTTGCTTATATCACTACCAGTAGCACTGCTCGGAAGGCTGGAGAAATTCTGATCATAAGCTGACATTTTCTCATTAACTTGCGAAAGAGTCTGTTGAATTCCATTAAGCTTAGAAGCTATCCTGGAGTAAGTAACTGCTGGAATACAGGGAACTTCGGCTGGGGAACGGATAACAAAGACAGACAAAGAAAGACAGTCACGAAGAAGTTCTAAAATGTCTTTCAAATGATTCAAAGTTGCGTTTGAACCCGTGCGCCTTGGATAGGGCTCGGTCAATTTCGGTAGCGAATCCCACAGGATTTTCTTCGATTTGGCAATATCACTTGACTCGAAGAATTCGACAGCAAATTTTAAGATCACTGTAGCTTCGACACCTTTTTCATTATTATACTACAGAAAGTTCAGAACCGGGGCATAAACAAAGCAGTCCGTGTCCGAATCAGAGACCATTTTCATGAAAATAGTCTGTTAATCCAATTCCGAGTCAAAAACATAACCATGGGCAAAACACGTCTTAACCGCACTAAAGCTGAATGGTAGTTGGCTAAATTTCAGAAGCTCAAAATGCCCATAAGCGAGGGAAGCGTAGGCTCCTGCTATCTATTCCCCGCAATTTAAGGGAGACACACTCCCGGCAGGTACAACGACGCTTTCTACAGAAAACCTCCCCTCTTCTGCTCGCTTATAAGTAAAAATTTCCAAAAATAATCAATGAGTCTATATGATTTGATAATTATGACCATAGGATTATCTCTCGCTTACTGAAATGCTGCGTAATAATATTACTCAAGGTCACGAACTTTAATCCTTTGCCAGGTATTGCGAAATCTAACTAGTTCGCAGGGATTAAACTTCACTGAAAAAGCTTACTGGTTTGAAATTTATGATATAAATTCGGGAGTTAATAGGGAGTTAAGGGGATTAATAGGGAGTTAAGAGCTAATGAATTTCACACATTCAAATTGAGCAAAAAGAATATATTCTATTAATGTATGATTGCTACCGGTTTTAAAATTTTGGTTTCAGGTGACAAAGGTTGCAATTGTTTGTTGTTTATTACCTTGATCTCTCCGACTTACAAAACCCAACTTTTCTCACTACCTTGCTCATATTTGGACACAAATCTCGGTAAAACGCTTCCTTACACTACACATGACAGAATAGCTTTATGCTCATATTATATTAGAATTTACTGTACCACACACTCTGTCTATACTATATTTTTTAAATGCCTTTTTTAATTTTTGGTTACTATGGGCTGTGCTTCGTTCTTAAACAGGCTGCAGCTATCTCTGCAACCGTGACGCAGATGTATTATTATACTGTACAGCAGCTTATAGATCTTAGAATTTCAGTGCTGAGTTTGGGATCATGGAAAAATTATGTATACCGAACACTATCCTCGAATAGTATATTCATTATCCATTAATTTAGAAATTCTATTATACCAGTTCTAAAAAATACACAATTTCTATTTCATACAGAATTCCTTCCTAATTGCAAATTGTGAAAGAAATTTATATAGTCAAATCAAACAAAAAGTAAACTCTATCCACATCCAATGTTCAATTAGGGCTTACTATACACATTTCTCCATTTAATTGCCAACAGAGTCCATGAATCTAAAAAAAAAAATCAGCCTTTACTCTAACGTTTAGGATGCTAAACTGAATAGAAGATGAAAACCAAAAATTTTAATTACTAAACTCGGAAGAATGAAAAAGCCTCTCCCGATTGGTCACTCGATTTTACCTAGGGACTGGCAGCTAAGAAAAAACAACAAAGTAAATTACTTTGTCCGTATCATGTTGTTAAAATTATTCTTAAAATGGAATATCAAGAGCAAAATTTGCAAGCCTGCAAATCTGCACCAGAACCTGATTTTGGGGTATACAAAATTTAATTGTCATGAAATTCATATGGTAACTGGTTCTGGAATAGGATGTATTAAACATTATTTATCATTAAACACTGTGTAAGGTTTTTGTTACGAAACGTGGAGTTACGAAACAGAGCCAATTCAGGTATTTTATCGCGGTTTTGTTGATTAACAACTTCCTCCTGTGGGATACTAGTGATAAACCAATATTTAATCACGACCAGCAACGGGAATGCAGCCAAAAATTGCTGGTGTAAATGACCAAAAATATAACTACTCTTTGTTGAAAATTTTTACCGTTGATTTAATGAACTGAATATCTTGAGTAAAGGATTATGAAAAATTAACTGGTTTTATTACGCTTTGTTTTTATGGCACTTGGTGTTTTACCAAGTGCCATATAGTGATCGCAATTTTGTTAGTCGGTCTGTCTCTCGGTCTGTCGGTCCCAGTTTTAATAGTTCGGGCACTTCCAGATAAGCTAGGAGGATGAAAGTTGGCAGGCGTATCATATATTGAACCAGATTAAACTAGAAACAGTTGCATCTTCGATTCGACCATCTGGGCGGGATGGAGGGACGGTTAGTTTGGAAAAACTAGAAAAAATGAGGTATTTTTAACTTACGAACGGGTGATCGGATCTCAATGAAATTTGATATTTAGAAGGATCTCGTGTTATTCACATATTTATCTGACTCGAAGGCTTACTCTACCGATGGTTCAAGACCCGTATTGTCAGACCCTTAGTTCTTTTCCTCGTTATTTTTCTTTCCACAAATATTTAAATCGAAGATAAAAAAAGTAAAAAGATGGAGTGAAAAATAAATATACTCCTGCTTTCCAAGTTTGAAGAATTTTCCAACCGAAATCCGCATTAGTGGATTTCGCTAATGCTTAATCTTAAGATACGTCATTTTTGCTTCAAATATATTTTGAAGTTAAGCACACACAAAAAAACTATCATCAAGAACAATTTCAGTAAGATTCTTTCTGCTTTCCTGCAAAATTCTTGCTAAATAGCCAGATGTGCCTTCTTGTATTTAATACCATGATATTCTACCATATTTCTGCATAGAGCTCAAGCTGAATAGTTCCAAAGTTTTTGCCAAGCTAAACTTCTTACAAAATTTTCTGCCTCGCATACTTCTATCTGTTTTTACCATTGCCCATTCCCCGAAAGATCCTTGGACAATCCCGTCCAAAAGGGTCATATATGCATGCATGCTACTCATCTAGTTTGATCATCTGTTTGTTTTTGTTAAATTTGTTTTTTCTTCAGATGGAGAGAAGCTTGGACGAGTGGAATTTAAACAGCCCAAGCAGAATTAGACCCGAAAGCGGGAAAACAGTTGGCGATGATCTCTGTGGTCCTATTCCCAAAGATGTCAGGCCTCCTGGGCTTCAGGTACCTGTTTTTGTCTTATCTATTATAATTATTATCATATCTATCGCTGTTACCAACTGCCTATATTGTTATGAGCTATCATTTCAAATGTAACTTAAAAACTATCTAGCTCAATAAGATTCCGTTTCCAAAAGGATTCTCTAAACCCATAAAACCCATTTATACAAAGGTACTTACGTGTGATACCGACCACACTGTTTTTCTCGATCTGTTTAAAAAACAGTTTCTGTCTGCACTCGAGGATAATCAGCTTAGCCTCAGTGAGATAAACTACTATGCAGATATATTCTCATTAAATATTTAATAGATATAGTTGGTTAGGTATTTAATATAACGCATTCAGGGTGGCCTGCTTTCCATAATTCTTTGTTGTAATTTCTATAATTTTATTACTAAAGTCTTATATAAGTCTTCTTGAGTATGGTTAGTATAACACGTAAGCCCCCATTCAAATATAGCATTGGATTTGAGCTAAACCTAAAGTTGTATTCTAATAACTTATCTTGTTAACATTTTCATAAAGAGCAATGAAGGTTTAAAATCGTAAGTGTTAAATGTTGGCCGCTAGTAGCCATTAGTTTGTACGCACTATACATATGTTGAGACAAATACACTATCACACAGAAGTATTCCCTCTGAAACTGGCAGGTTATATGACTATTTTTGGCTATCTCATGATTTTTGCTCAATAGTATCTCGGGCTTATTGAAGCCAATTTCAAATATAACACAAAGAAAGTCATTAAGCTGAATCTAATACATTTTTTTGCTATAAAACACCGAGTATTCATACAAATAACCAGTTCCATATTTCCTTCGGCCAGCCTGATGGTTGGAAGTGATTACAAAAAGGTGACCAGAAGATATGAATTTTCACGCATGAATTTTTATGGCACTTGGTAGATACCAAGTGGCATATAGCGATCGCAAATTCGGTCGGTCGGTCTGTCGATGTGTCGGTCCCGGTTTTGGTAGTTTAGGCACTTCCATACAAGATAGGACGATGAAATTAGGCAGGCATATCAGGGACTAAACCAGATTAAATTAAAAATAGTCATTTCCACGATTCGACCATCTGGGGGGGGACGACGGTAAATTCGGAAAAATTAGACAAAATGAGGCATTTTTAACTTACAAGTGGGTGATCAGATCTTAATGAAATTTAATATTTAGAAGGATATGGCGTCTCAAGAGCTCTCGTTTTAAATCCCTACCGGATCCGGTGACATTGGGAGAGTTGGAGGGGGAGCCTAAAATCTTGAAAAATGCCTAGAGTGGAGGGGTCGGGATGAAACTTGGTGGTGAAAATAAACACAAGCGCTAGATACGTAATTGACATGACTGAACGGATTCGCTCTCTTTGGAGGAGTTGGGGGGAGGGTTAATTCTGAAAAATCAGAAAAAATGAGGTATTTTTAACTTACAAAGGAGTGATCGGATCTTAATGAAATTGCATATTTAGAAGGATCTCGTAACTCAAATCTTTTATTTTAAATCCCAACCGGATCCGGTGTCATTAGGGGGAGTTAGGGGGGTACCGGAAATCTTGGAAAACGCTTAGAGTGGAGAAATCAGGATGAAACTTGGTGGTAAGAAGAAACAGAAGTCCTAGATACGTAATTGACATAACGGGACTGAATCTGCTTTCTTTGAGGGAGTTGGAGGGGGTGTTAATTCGGAAAAATTAGAAAAACTGAGGTATTCTTAACTTACGAACGAGTGATCGAATCTTAATGAAACCTGATATATTGAAGGATATTGTGTCTCAGAGCTCTTATTTTAAATCCCGGCCGGATCCGGTGACATTGGGGAAAGTTGGAGGGGGAACCTGAAATCTTCAAAAACGCTTAGAGTGGAGGGTCAGGATGAAACTTGGTGGGAAAAACAAGACAAGTCCTAGATACGTGAGTGACATAACCGGAACAGATTTGCTCTCTCTAGAGAAGTTGGGGAGGGTTAATTCTGAAAAATTCGAAAAAAGAGTATTTTTAACTTACGAAGTTAAATATTAATTTCGTATTTAGAAAGGCCTCGTAACTCAGATCTCTTATTTTAAATCTTGACCGGACCCAGTGTCATTGGGGGGAATTAGGGGGGACTGGAAATCTTGGAAAACGCTTAAAGCGTAGAGATCAGGATGAAACTAGGTGGGAAGAATAACCAGAAGTCCTAGATACCTGATTGATATAACCGGACTGAGTCCGCTCTCTTTGGGAGAGTTGGAGGTGGTGTTAAATTGGAAAAAATAGAAAAATGGAGGTATTTTTAACTTACGAACGGGTGATCAAATCTTAATGAAATTTGAGTTTTAGGAGGATATCGTGTCTCAGAGCTTTTATTTCAGATCCCAACCGGATTCGGTGACATAGGCGGGAGTTGGATGGGGAACCTTAAATCTGGGAAAACGCTTAGAGTGGAGGGATCGGGATGATATTCTGGTGGGAAAAATAAGCACAAGTCCTAGATACGTGATTGACATAACTAGAATGGATTCGTTCTCTTTGGGGGAGTTTGGGGGAGGATTAATTCTGAAAAATTAGAAAAAATGAGGTATTTTTAACTTACGAAGGAGTGATCAGATCTTAATGAAATTTCATATTTAGAAGGACCTCGTAACTCAGATCTCTCATTTTAAATCCCGACAGGATCCAGTGCCATTGGGGCAGTTAGGGGGACCGGAAATCTTGGAAAATGCTTAAAGTGGAGAGATCAGGATGAAACTTGGTGGGAAGAATATACCCAAGTCCTAGTCCTCCTCAACGCCCCGCTCTTTACGCTAAAGTTTTTTACTGTTTTAAAATGTAGAGCTAAGAGAAAGAGTCAAACTTTAGCGTAAAAAGCGGGGCGTTGAGGAAGAAAAGCCCCTTTCATATACGGAGTAATTTCTGTTCGTTTTAACTTTTAATGTTGCTCCTTACTTTCATTTAAAAAAAATTGTTTTCTTTTAATATTTCCCAAGAGCATGCTAGAGACTAAACGTGCATAAATACAAACACACTATGTGCACCTGATTTTCAAAATAATTTGGAATATTTCAGGAACGGCTTCAGGGATAGAGTTAAAACTTACAGGGAGTATTTTGGTGAGGAAGGGGATGCCCAGGTTGAATTTATTTTGACTTGGGGGAAACACAGAAGCAAATCGAAAAGCACTATTTGCATCCAGTTCATCGAAATATCATTACTATAACATCTTGGAAATGTTAAGGGAAAAGAGTTGAAAATTTTAGACGTAGTTAGATAAAGGAAATGGGAGCAGGGGGCGAGGCAAATACAAATATTAGTGGCGGGTTGAGGTAGAAGATGTAAACAATTGTATCTCCAATCCTGAAAAAAGTTAGGGTTCAGGTTTCTTTATGCAGAAAAAAAAAAGTAAACTTTCACAAAATACAAACGCTGCACTTATGAAAAAACTTCCATTTTTACAAGTGTGTAGCATAAGATACTACCCGCATTCACCAACACTAATAAAATAATAACTAGAAAAAGAAGAAAAGAAGGAACAAAAGAGCCTAAGAATAAACCAGACTCTTTCATCGACATCATTTCCTTAACATAACCTTACCACAAATCCCCTACAAATCTACTCCCATTCCTTCCTGCCATCCTACCATCCTTCCTAGAATCCACCCCATTTCCCTACCACTGTTTCTCTTTACTACCCTCAATCATATCAAACCATCCAAATCCACATTAAAAATAACCCTCTTCCCACTCTCTACCAACAAAAATAAAGTTGCTCATCATTTAATAAATACCCTTATATTTTCTCTTAAAAAAAAAAAAAAAAAAAAAAAAAGATGTTCAGCTGACCTGATGCTTATCGGTAACGAATTCCACACATATTTTCCAAGAAATTGCAACCTAAATCTAGACCGTGTGTTCAGATTTAGGTCTGGGCACACGGTCCAGACGTAAAATATATAAGACGTAAAAAATATATGATATACGTTAAAAATATATAAGAAAAAACAGCAAATTGCGACTCAACTATTTGTACACTGGAAAACAAAAACAGCAGCTTCATAATGGTATAGTTCACCAACGTTAAGCAAACCCAAAAGCGTAAACAAGCAGATGTATCCTTCACTTCTTTAACATATTTACCCATTATCCTTTGCGTTGGAACACTTTGCATCGAACATACCAGTCTGATCAGTCTTATGCTTCTCTTCAGCCCGATTCGAAAGACATATACGCAGCTGCCCAATTCCGAAAAGATTGACGAAGTCTTGTGTGGATGCCACGGATGCCTTTGGCAGCACAGGCAGAACTAAGGTCTAACGTCTATCATCATTATTGCTATGTTTTGCAGGATTTACACTCTTCTGAAAGTGCCGCAAAAACTGCTGCTCTAGATGAGACAGCCATAGAAGATATATCGATGAATAATCGAATGATATATCAATAGTAGAATTCGCTTTGGCAAAAAATGCTTCATTACTCATAGCATTGCAAATCCTGTAACAATTTTGAAAGAAATAACATTGCTAGGATGCCTCCATGACATGTTAGAATTACTAATACAATAAGTATCGCAGACAATTTAATTTGGTGTAGGGCTTCTCAGACAACATAACAAGACCACTTGTATCCACATGCGTTCCTACTCTGCAGAAGGTCACGAGGAAGGTCTTATCTGCGTTGATACACGGTAAATTAAGATTCAGAAAACTTCTAGCCTTCTTAAAGTTTCCTTGGCCTTTTCCACATGCTCATCAATAGACTTCAGACGTTTCATTAATGCTGTGTCATTAGCAAAAGCAGTATAAAGGTCTTGAAGATGAGATTTCATAGAGTTGAAAAATACTAGATAAAGCAAAAGATCAGCACCAAAGGAATTTTATTTCAAAGGGCTAGCAATTTTACTCGCTTCATTACTGGTAGACGACTCAAACACAACTTAGAAACAATAGGGGAATTTTCTCAAGACCGTGAAATTTAATTCAGTGAATATTTCAGCCCTATGTCCAAGGGCTGTCTTCAGCACAACACCAGATATATATATATATATATATATATATATATATATATATATATATATATATATATATATATATATATATATATATATATATATATAAACTTACATTAAAATGCGAAAATTAAAACTAAAAATGTTTTAAAAAAAAAAACATTTTAAAACTGGCCTAGCATCCTTACTTCAACGAACTTCAAACAGAACTATATACGACCAGGAAATATCCATTAGAATGGAGAAAGGCAATGTGGTCTTCGTCGCTAGGTACATGACTCAGTAGTAATTTCTAAAGGTTCACCTCTTTCATTACAAATAATATTGCTCAAAATAACATTTTGGAGTTACCAGTTCCTAGGATACATATAATCTATGCATGGTTAAGTTTTCTTGACTAAACAGTATGGACAGATCTACAAACTATGCAAACTGTAATTCAATCAGTGAACATATTTGTTCCATACATAGTCAGCTTTCACTCGACAAAGTTCCATCAAATTTATGCTAGTAAACTATTCAGTGTATTCTTACAATCTCTATTTACTAACAGATACTTTTTTTTCAGATTGGTTTTTACATGGCATATTGCAATAGCGACTGGATTGACACAGGTCTCAGAAGAGCCAAAAATCTTTGTTGCAAGGACCAAAAAGCACTTTCTTGCTGAAAGATTTTTCTGACATATATATTTTTTTTTACTTTACACTTTGCTTATATAAAAAAGAAAGACTAAATAAAAAAAGCGTAGAATACATTCCAGCGTGATATAATCAAAGTAGTTTGAACCAATAAACTTTTCCATAAATTTTTGGCTTGCTTTTTCTTCAGCACCCTTCTGATATCTCTAGAAATTCCCGACGAAAGGAATACAACCCAAGTTCTTATCCGATGGATTCCTAGTGATTTTATGAAAGCTAAAAGTATGTTCATTTTTCTGCATAAAATTTTGTAGCTAAGAAGCTTGGTGGTGAGGGGGTGTGAGCCTTTTTCGTGCTTCCAATCAATACGTTGAGAATACCCAAATGATTCAACTTCAAACAAGTTGCAACGTGTCTGATTATCTCATAAGAAATTGGCGAAGAGCGGACAAGGGTCAATACTGCATTTCATGCCTCTAGCATGAATGATAGTAAATTCTCTGTGATTCCAACTCAAAGAAGGTGTCACATGCGTATGCCTAACTATTCATAAGACTTTGGAGGTAGGGAGTCTAGAGAAGTTACGGTGTCTTGGCCCACTTTTGAGTTCCAGTCATAAGGATTCAAAATAATTCCACATATCATAAAGAGCAGAATTTCTACCTTTTCACTTGAAGTTTAGAATTAATGAAGTTGAGAGTGGAATCAGAAGGGCCACTGACTGCTTTTGGTCCTTAGTCAAACATACTAAAATCCTAGAGAGTCTATAGTTCATCTAAGGTGTGACATGTCTATTTTCTGAATAAGGCTAGTGGTAGAAGGGCAAAAACTGAAATTAACATTAGTAGACTTTTATCTTTGCTTACTACTCTTAAGGGTACCGAATTTTGTTAGAAATACCATAAATCACAAGGTCAGTCAAGATTGTTTCCTTTGTCTTCAGAAAAGATATGAGCTTAATTTTTGAGCTAATTTCAAGATAAAATTTTGGCAGAAAAAAAAGGAGATATGATAGAGAAACTATGGACCTATATGATGCCCTTATTTTACCTTCAAACCGAATCAAGGCTTAATTCGTTTTGCCTTAAGAAGGGACTAAGCTTGGCTCTGTACAAAGTTATTGTATCCGCTGTTCAGACGAGGTGCTATATGCACATGCCTTACTTTTTCACAAAATTTTGGAGGTAGAGTCTTGAGAGGCTATTAGATCACTTCAGTGTCCCAAGCATACAGATTGAAAGGATTTCAGGTCAAACAAAGAGCAAAATTGATACAACTCTACTTAGTAGAAATGGGAGGGTAATTAGAAGGGCAACTGTTCACCATTTGGTTCTTTAGTCATACACGTTAAAAATCTATGTGTCATCATGATGCAAGTAAGATTTGACAGACGTAATTTCTGAAAAAAGCTGATGGTAGGAGGTTTGGAGGCAGAGGAGCAACCTGACAGCTTTGTACCTAGAGTCATACAGATTATTATTGTTAGGATTGGGCACAGAAACTTATATGAAATTTCAGGCCATTGAGATCTATTCTCTCTTGAACCAAAAAACAAAACAATTAAGTCGTATCGTACGAATAGTCAGTTTGCTATTGGTGCCACTCAAGCACGGTATTTTGAGACAAAGTTTATCCTTTATCCTTTGTCTTTTAAAAGAGCCTTCCTTGATATTCTCAAGGGGCTTACCATTACTTCATCCTATTCCAAAAACCCCAAACGCCAGTTTCAGATTTTCATGAGCAGATAACATTGATCCATCAAACGATAGATTAGAGTTACTACTCCACGTCCACTTCCCGAGTGGCACTGGATCCTTAAAATCAGTGCTAATGAAAAAACACTCTTTTCCCACCTTAGATTCCTCCCCATGGACGTTCTTGTCCCACTATAAGCGCTGCATGACTTAACTCCCCGCGTTTAAATTCGGCAGCCAGAAGTGGCTTCAATCCACATAATCTTGGCAGCACATTCCACAGAATACCCTGACTTTTGGCTAGACACTAGGAAAGGCAACCGGTGGCTGAATTTTGACTGAAATCAGCATTAGTAGGCCCATATTTGCGCACAGAGCTCTCAGTGGCACAACAAGATTTCCATCGCGGCTAGCCCCATATCAAACATGTTGGTGTAGCCTGCTTTATCTTAATAAAAAAAAAATGCAAGCTGTCTAATTTTATGCTGAAAGCTTGACAGGGTAAAAGGGTAGGTGATAGAAGAACCATATCTTCAGCTTGTTCAGGTACCAAATATCGAATTGCCTGAAATCTGGACTTTGCTTGGTTCTGCAAAATACTGTTACCTGATATTCTCACTTAATGTTTACCACAAGGATGAAGTCCTTAGTCCCTTGTACTCAGAGCCATCTCTTTTCATTTTGACAACTGGGTCCAGAGTGCTTCATTCTAAATACAGTTTTCTATAAGAAATATTAAGCCATGTTGGAAGGGACTGAGTTGGTAACAACTGGACTCCCTTCTAAAACTGTTTGTGCTCGCTATATTTTTTGTGATAGCATAACTTTGATTTTTCTAAATATCGGCTTTGAGTAAAGCCGATTTGGCCAGTAACAGTATTGTCTTGATAACCTACTTTCGAAGATAAAAATACCTTTTGACTTGCTCCAAACATCAGTACCCATTCCCACGTATGAAATTCGTCTAAAACTAAATATGTACTCGTCACTTATTTCACATGCGCTTCTACAAGCGGAATCACAATTTGTCCCTCGATCCAGGGTCCGTGTTGGGTCACAAGTCAAGGGCTGGTCCAGGGACCCGTCCCTTGTTGAAACCTGTCAGAAGGCCAAGTTTTGGCTAGGCATATGGATAGAATGCGGGAGACCCAAGAACGGCATAGTAAACCAAATACGGATTTACACAAAGCTCAGTTTTTACAAAGAACTGCAAAAGCATAGAACCGATATTCGTTCTGATTTTTCAGAAAAGGTCATGAGTAATCCGACGCTTCTATGAAAAAGTTTGACCCGCAACCAGAGTGAAAGAAACGCTCCGTCAGCTCATATCTCTGCTGAAGCTTGGCAAAAGCATTTTTTGAAAGAGTTTCCAGAACCTGATTCCAAACTAGAATATCCCCTTAAATGTGATCTTAACCGGATACTGTCAAAAAAGGCTGCACCCACGTTTATTGTTTCACTGTCTGATATTAATATTCCCTGCAAAAAATTAAGAAACCTTTTTCGAGGGGCACAGGTAATATTTATGCTAAACACATTCTTCTGGAAGTCCCCTACTATTTTGTCACCTTGAGCTCATGTTCCAAATGGTGTTCACAACTGGAATAGTTCCGACCTCGTTCTTTTCTGGTCGTCTTTCTCCTGTTCCAGAAAAGAATAAATCGCTGAATGAGTGTTCTTCATATCGACCTGTTACAGTTGCTAGTACTTTCTGCAAGATTTTTGAAAACACTTTTAATGCCAGAACTTACAGGTAAATGCTACATGCCGCCATATTAGTCTGGCTTCCAAAAAGGCCTAGGGTGTGCCCACGCGCTTACTGCACTATCGTCGATACTTATACAAGCCATGCCATTGCCATGTCTGCTGTATTCAGGCTACCTGATGGAACCATAACACGATTCGTTATTCCAGTAAGTCGAGGCGTCTGACAGGCTGCCCTTACCTCTCCAGTTGCCTTCAATAACTGTATCCTGAACGCCCAATCCAGGGCAGTTCCTTAGTGTATTTTAAAAGGGATCGATGTGTCGCTTATTGCTTGTGCAGATGATATTTTTAGCCCCAGTCGAACAGTAGAGTTGTTCGAATGAAATTTTGCTATTTTAAGTAAAGAATATGCTAAGACTAACCTTAAATTCAATAGAGAAAAATCGAACGTTGTTCTGTTCAACTAATGTGAAACTCGAGCAGAATTTACTGTTAATCTCGACGCCGCGCCAGTTTCCCCAAAATCACAAATGAAATATTCAGGGCTTCCTATCGGTGACACTCTTAAAGCAACTAGAAGGCTCTTGATCCTTCATTTCCAGTGGTGAACAGCAACTGCATACGGAAGCTTGGTAGCAAACAAACTTCGAGTCAACCGCAAACTGCTTGCTAAACTTCACAATTCTTCTTCACTCCCGAATTTCCTATACCTCGCACCTTTTGGCGTACGTTTACGATATCTAAGACGAAAGAGTTTTGGCGAATCTATTTCCAGTTTGCCAAATACCTGCTTGCCCTTCCACCATGGTCAAACAGCTCCTGTGTTATTAAATGATACGGCATCATAGACGCGAATGCTTCTATCAGAAAAAGCATATAAGCTTATAATAGTAAAATTGGTCAGCACCCATGGAGCGCTATTGTGATACAATGAATGTTTCGCTTTTGTATGTTTTAATTGTTTTTTAAGTAAGATGAAGTGTTGTTTAGTTTTTTGGGTCATTTTATTTTTCCTCTTTTCTTTTATTCACACTATACTCCGTTTTTCATGTCTATTATAACGGGATATAAATTAATTCAATTCAATTTTTTTATTGTATCCTGCGAATTTCAATACATTAAGAGTAAGTAGTAGGTGTTTTACCCTCCATGGTTCTTAATGAAAAGTATGGACCTCGAGCTGGGTTGATGATTAGGATATTAAAGTTTATAAATTTGCTCAAAATTCTTCATCAAAAAAGGAAGATTTTTGCTAGTCCTTGACGCAGAACCTACAACGTATAACAGAAGTGGATATTTTTAGTTTATAAGTGAAGATTATCTGAAATCACTCCATGTAGGTTTTGATTCTTCAAGTCATGTTTTGGAGTTAAAAGCTCCGTTCAACCTAACAAGCAAGCCTGTATCAGTTTTGATTTTAAGACAGATGAAAATTCTAAATTTCTTAAGTTCGCTTATGACTCGCTGGCGCCACTTCTGACACAGCTTCAGAGAACAATAATTACAAAAATTTTAAGATCAAAAAAGGAAAATCTCTATATAGATCAGAAATTTTTTTTCGTCTACTTGACATACCCTTTCTGTTTGTGATTTTGCACGAGTTTCTTGTCTGATTCCCTACGTTTAGGACAAAAGCCGAAGAAGGATGCCACATGTACCTCCGAGAACTTAGTAGCCTGCTAAAGTCTGCTATTAGAATGTTGCTGTGGGGCAAGAAAATCAAATTTTTAAATAAGATAGTTTGAATCTTGCTCATTGATCCTTGAAGATATGAAGGGGGAGGCAAGAGGGGTCCTTATCCGGATTGTCAAGGGACATGGGATATAAAATAATATTTTTTCCACATTATTGGGGGCAAATGCCCCTCCTTCCCCCTCAAACAACACCCTTGGCGGGAGTTGAACTTTGAAAATTGAACCATTACATACGGGAAAATATTCTGCGCAGTTGAATTTCGTCAGGGGGGAATTTTCCATGCTTCTGAATAAGGTTTGTATATCATTTTACGAATCTTTGCAAGTGTTATCAAAATAAGCTAATCAGGTAATTCATCATAAATGTAGGGTAAGAAAAAAGTTTATTCAGTCTTGGTTCAATTGTGAAAGCATGACATTAAAAAAAAGATAATTGTGTTGATCAATTTAGTGCATTTTCATTTTGTCAATTTATGGACTTGATTCCCAATGAAGGGGAACACGATGAAAGGGGTGTTTTCTGCTTGAGTTTCTATGAGCATAATGGTTCACGGAGGGAATTTTCCGAACGAAACTTTTAAATAATTTTCAATTAAAAAGTATTATAGTAATTGACATGCGGCTAGAGTTTTTTTGTGGGAAAAGGGAGGAAATTTCCAAGAAAAAGAACTTTCTGGGGAGAATGTTAAACGTGGAAATTTTTCGGAGGGATTTGTTTCAATTTTCCTTTCGTTTCAGATGGCATGATATTCCTAAAATTGAATTTTCTTTTACTTCAAAAACAAAACATTATGCTAGAATAGTTTTGACGTAAAACATTGTAGTAGAGAAGCTTAGCCTCAAAAACTGTAACATTCCGCTATGCTTGTGCTTAATTCCCTGCTGTGCCTATACCATGCTTCGCTTACGTTATGCTTGTGTTGTGCTTATACGTTGCTTTATTTTATAGGTAGTCTGGGTCATTAAATCTTATTAATCCAAAATATTGCATAGTGTCAGAACTGGGATCCATAAATCACCATGGAGGTCCAGCAACCAACCATAAAGTGGGATGTTGGCTCCCTTCCTGAAGAATGGAGTCGCTTCGAGCAGCATGTCCATCTGATGATCATTGGACCCCTTGTAGAAAAAACTGAGAAATCCATTTGTGCTTATCACCTGATCTGGATTGGGGGAAAAGGCAGAGAAATATTCAATACATTTAAGCTTAAGGATGTTGAAGCACACAAAACAGAACCTCTCCTAGAACACTTCCGGAAATACGCCAGTCCAAAAAAAATACTGTCTTTGCAAGGTTCCTCTTCCGAAAACGGGACCAGTTGGGAGGTGACAGTGTCGAAAACTACATTACAGACTTAACGACATTAGCTAAACCATGTCTGTATAAGGAACAGGACGAAATGATTCGGGATAGAATTGTCTGTGGAATAAAAAACCAGGCAGTCAGGGAGAAACTACTGGCCGAAGGTGATTCATTGACACTAGAAAATGCTGTTGCAAGGTGCAGAACCCACGAGATGACCCAGGCTCAGTTAAAATCATTTAGTGGAAGCAACTCCATACCACTTAAGCAGGAAGTAGATGCAGTTACATGCAGCTCGCCTCAAAATAACTTTTGAAACCAGAGAGAGTTGGCAAGCAACTTTCCAAAAAGTAAAGAATGCTACTTTTGTAGTGGGACATACTCGCTCAAATATGTTTGCCCAGCAAAAGGTAAAATGTGCTCACAGTGTAGGAAGCCAAATAATTTTACCAAAGTCTGTCGAAGCAAGAATGTGAGTGCGATAGATGAAGAAAACGAGCAAACAGGAGCAACTCTAGAAGAAGATAAGACAGTATTCATGTACGCCATCAATCAGGACAATGGGAAAGACGAAGCCATCATTACTCCCATAATAAAAAATCAGCTTCCAGTCGGCTTCAAACTGGATACAGGGGCCCAAGCTAACATCCTTCCCAAATCAGTCTTCGATCAGTTCAGACCAAAACCCAAACTTCAGTCGACTAACCAAAAACTCACTAGCTACTGTGGTGCCAAAATACAATTTCTTGGAATGTAGGATCTGAACTGTAGCCACAACACCAGCTCCTTTACGATGCATAAATCCTAGATTGTTGACTCACCATCTGTTCCTATCATAGGCTACCAATCTAGCATCAGTTTGGACTTAATTAAGCTGATCTTCAACGTGAGCCCAACAATGCAAGTACTTCAACATCCCACCATCATACAACAGTTTATCCAGCCACAATCATTGGCGATGCATTATTCTATTGTTCAGCCAATGCTGATGCTTCGACAGCCAACGATACTTCAAACTGGTATAGGTCCAAATGGCCAGCAATTATACATAATTCCATCTGAAAGTCAATCACAAATCATTCAATCTATGATGCCTTTTCAGCATCCAAACCCTGTCTTTCAATATTTAGGAACCTTTCCAACATCTGTATTACCTACATTGAATCTTCAGACTCAAATGGCAACTCTACAACCAGCTAATGAAATTCATCCAAACATGCCGGTAGATGTCCTTCAACCTGATCGTACTCTTTTTCATACACAATGTCAGCAATCTGCTATCCAAGCGAAGACTCTAAGTCAGTCAGAATTACTCTTTCAAAATCCAAAAGGACCACTGATTCAATCTGTTTTTTCTTCTGGAGAGAGTGAATTATTCCAACCAGGGTGCAATGTCGGTAATCCAAGAATGCCTCAAGTTTATTCTAGCGAAACTAAAAAACATGTGTAGCCCACTTTTGCCACCTCACAAGATATTAGCATTAGTGAAGTAAATAGCAGCAGTATTAGTCATTGTTACGAAAGAAAGGAAAAACTGAATCGATTGTCATTTCAACCGTCTACTATAAACAAACCTGACTTCGCAGTAACTACATGTCAGATTTTGTTTCTCAGGCAAATGCATCAAATGCATTTGATGCATTTATTATTAGCTGCCAAAAATAAGATTGTTCAAAAATAGACATTCATGGGAAAGTCAGCAATGGCCCAAATTATGGAGTTAGGGACCTTCCTAACACCGAAAAAGAGACCAGATTGGGATGGCATTTGAGTAACCAGGTTAGTAAACTAAAGAACAGTACCCGTCAGGGTCTTCAGGTTAACATAAAAAAAACCATAATTCAACAATCCTTGAAAGTCCATGGAAAAATCTAAACACCATTGTACCAACTAACTTGTTTATTAAAAGTAGTTGATAAAGACTGCCTTGTCACTGATGTCCTAAAATTCTACCATACTACATTCTTTTTACCATAGCTGAGACTCAAGCAGTCCTATACATTTTACTGTACAAGCTGCTCAAACTGTCCAATAGTGACCAAGTCATGAAGCTACTGAAAAACCTAGATTTGCTAGTCATGAAGCTACTGAAAAACCTAGGTTTGCTGGTACCTGTATAGCATACAGTTAATCTTTAAATCACCTTCCTAGTACCACAAAATGCAATAGTACGAGGTATATTAAAAATACGTGACATTTTTGTCACCAAGGCATTGGTAACAGTTTTCTATGACTGTGAAGGAGTTTTACTTGTGGACTTTTTAGAAGGTTGAGGGGATGTCTAGATTTCCCTAAAAATAGTGTAAAAGGAAGGAAGCATCACCTAAAGAAGTTATTTGACACTGAAGAAGGTCATATTAAAAAATGTATTGTAATTATGGAAGTTACTGTATGCAGAAAGATCCATTGTAATAGAAAAATAAAAAGCAATTACAAAATTCTGCTTATTTTTTTAATACCCTTACACTATCAGAAATGTGAACGACATTTATATGGAACTAGCTGAATATTCCTAGAAAACGTCAAGTTTACAAAAAAAAAGTTTATAATCCATACTTTAGAAAACAATACACAATAGGCACAGAGAACTAGCTGATTGTTCAAACACTGGAATCTTTAAATTAGATTCCAGTTATCTTTAGAGATCCAGAACTGCATTTTTTCCCACCATTTACTTACTCCGTTCACAATTTGAAAACCCCAGGCCAAATATTCGGATTTTCCTTCACCAAGTCTTATAAACAGAATAACACTTAACATCAAAACAAAGTATAACAAACTTTAACAACAAAATTTTTAATTTTTGTCCATTAGGGTTTATAACACTTGAATACAACATTGCGTTTTATAGGTAAAAATTAAATACTTTTCTTAATTACCCAAGCAAATTAAAGGAATTTGCTACAAGACTGATGATTATATTCCAATATTGCTTTCAAATAGGGGAAATCCCCTTACCAAACTAGTGGGCGAAGTGAGTCTGCTTGAGAATTGTTCTGGATACAAGTTCATCTTCAAATACCAGCAAAAACTGCATTGAGTATGCTCAAGACTATCTTCTACAGATTGCAACATTTAAGAAGCATCTGGCAAGTTATCGACCACTCAAAGTCTTTTAAGCTACTCCAAAAATAAATGTTAGAATGGCATACTGTTCCATTTTTAATTTCTCACAATATTTTTTGTCGTTGTACACAAAAGCGTTTTCTATTCTGTTAAAAGGGCAGGAAACAAAAACGCTACTTCTAGTAAACGCTAACTTCTAGTAAAAGGGCAGGAAACAAAAACGCCTGGAAGCTTCTGGCCTTCAACACAAAGGTCATAAAGAAAGTGCTTAAGTGTGTATCAAAACGAATGAGGTTTCACTGTGCTTGTCCGAAATCCAACAAAAATATGACTTGAACCCACCAAAAATGGGACAAAATTCTGACATCCAAGAATGAGGCTTCTCGTTTTCTCAAAATTTATTTACCTGTGTCCTTGTTCTTTTCTATGGGAACAAGTCCAGATTGACTATCCCCTCTTAATTTATCACTTCGGAAATACTTGTACAAGCCCTTTCTCCTCTATATTTAACATATTGCTTTTTTGCTAATATTTCTAGCAGTATTCCTAATTTTCTTCCCTAGGATACCATCAACAGAAAATGTAATGTATATAGTATTTATAAGTGTTTTACAGACAGAGATACAAGACAAAGAAAATAAAATTCATCAAAACATTTTTAGAAAACTTCAGGCTATACACAGATTAATGATACTGTTTCAGGAAATGATTTTATAACCCATAGCTATAAAGAAAAAAAATTATATTCAAAACAGCAATCACTAAATTTAAATAGGAGAAAAGCATACAAAAAGAAAAAACAAGAATTTAAAATATTTATTGTATTTTTGAAAAACCATGCTAGCAAGAGCAGACTAATTTAACAAAAAATAATTGAACTAATTACCAAATGATACATCTGAAGCAGGTTCTTCAACAGCAGATATTTCTTGAACTACGTCAGCATAAGATGAACTTGGAGTAAATTCATCTGTACAAAATTTATTTGAAATTGGATATAGACTTAAATCCCCAAGAGATAACATCAGCCATTGGCCATCTTTCAAAAGATGCTAGAAAGAAAGAAATGAGAATTATGATGACAACCCATTGTGGCTGTTTCAACAAAACTGATGGGTAAAATTCTAGTTGATTGGCTCCTTTCTATCTCAGAAAGGGTTAGGTTAGGAAAATGAAACTTTCATGGATTGGTCTACAAGCTAAAGTATGTCCCGGGAAGGTAATTTGAAGTACCTACCTCCACTCCTTCTCCTTCTAGAGGGCCCTGACCTTTGATCACCTTCAAAAATATGTGTTTTATAAAAGTGAAATCTTGCAAAATAGATCTTCTGCTTAAATAAAGTACACAAAATTGTTTTCAGCTTCATAACTTTGCTCAATCCCAATTTATAAGATTTTAAAGATATGCAAATTCACTTCCTAAAATTTGGAAAAAAAAACATTGATGTGGCTCAGAATTCAACTTAGTAAAAGCAATTTAGAGTTGGTGGTGCCAACTCTAAATTGCTGGAGAATGGTCTTTGAACCATACCTACCATGTGATCACTGTTACCGAGTGGGCTTAAATTGCATCTCTCCAGCACTCAATAGTCCCTATGGTTTGTCACTTGATCTTAGCACAGTGACCAGATCTATTGCCATCATCAACTACAGAGCATCACAGTTCTTGCAACTAATTTGCTCTGAAGTGCGAATTAAGGTAATTAAGGCAATATATCTATATATATATATATATATATATATATATATATATATATATATATATATATATATATATATATATATATATATATATCTTCTATATATATAAAAATAAGTTGTCTGTCTGTCTGTGGATGGATGGATCAGGTGACGTCACCTGAAAAAACTGGATCAGGTGACGTCAAAACTGAAAAAACTGAAAAAAGGCAAAAACTACAAAAAAAACTAAAAACTAATAAAAAAAATAAAAAAGCTAAAAAACTAAAAAAACTAAAAAAAGGCAAAAACTACAAAAAAAACTAAAAACTAATAAAAAAGCTAAAAAACTAAAAAAACTAAAAAAAGGCAAAAACTACAAAAAAAACTAAAAACTAATAAAAAAAATAAAAAAGCTAAAAAACTAAAAAAACTAAAAAAACTAAAAAAAGGTAAAAAACTAAAAAAACTAAAAACTAAAAAAAACTAAAAAAAAGGAAAAAACTGAAAAATAAGCTAAAATAAAGGTAAAAACCAATAAAAAACTAAAAAAAAAACTGAAAAAACTAAAAAAAGGCAAAAACTACAAAAAAAACTAAAAACTAATAAAAAAAGTAAAAAAGCTAAAAAACTAAAAAAACTAAAAAAACTAAAAAAAGGTAAAAAACTAAAAAAAATAAAAAATAAAAAAAAACTAAAAAAAAGGAAAAAACTGAAAAATAAGCTAAAATAAAGGTAAAAACCAATAAAAAACTAAAAAGAAAAAAAGGAAAAAACTAAAAAAAAATTTCATCTAAAAAACTAAAAAAAACTAAAAAAGGTAAAAACTAAAAGAACTAAAAAAGAAAAAAATAAATGACGAAACTCAAAGAGAAAGCGACCAGGACAAAAGGAATGTTCGATTAGCAATCAACAAAGCACCGGGACACAGGGAGTATAAATGACGACCAGGACATAAGTAAAAAAAAAAACTATCTATATATATAAAAATAAGTTGTCTGTGGATCTGTGGATCGTGGATCAGGTGACGTCACCTGAAAAAACTGGATCAGGTGACGTCAAAACTGAAAAAACTAAAAAAAGGCAAAAACTACAAAAAAAACTAAAAACTAATAAAAAAAAATAAAAAAGTTAAAAAACTAAAAAAACTAAAAAAAGGCAAAAACTACAAAAAAAACTAAAAACTAATAAAAAAGCTAAAAAACTAAAAAAACTAAAAAAAAGGCAAAAACTACAAAAAAACTAAAAACTAATAAAAAAAATAAAAAAGCTAAAAAACTTAAAAAAACTAAAAAAACTAAAAAAAGGTAAAAAACTAAAAAAAACTAAAAACTAAAAAAAACTAAAAAAAAGGAAAAAACTGAAAAATAAGCTAAAATAAAGGTAAAAACCAATAAAAAACTAAAAAAAACTGAAAAAACTAAAAAAAGGCAAAAACTACAAAAAAACTAAAAACTAATAAAAAAAGTAAAAAGCTAAAAAACTAAAAAAACTAAAAAAACTAAAAAAAACTAAAAAAGGTAAAAAACTAAAAAAAATAAAAAATAATAAAAATAAAAAAAAAGGAAAAAACTGAAAAATAAGCTAACATAAAGGTAAAAACCAATAAAAAACTAAAAAGAAAAAAAGGAAAAAACTAAAAAAAATTTTCATCTAAAAAACTAAAAAAAACTAAAAAAGGTAAAAACTAAAAGAACTAAAAAAGAAAAAAATAAATGACGACACTCAAAGAGAAAGCGACCAGGACAAAAGGAATGTTCGATTAGCAATCAACAAAGCACCGGGACACAGGGAGTATAAATGACGACCAGGACATAAGTAAAAAAAAAAAATTAACAAAACTAAAAAGAAGGTAAAAACTACAAAAAAACTAAAAAGAAAAAAAACTAAAAACTAATAAAAAAAATAAAAAATCTAAAAATCTAAATAAACTAAAAAAGAAAAAAAAAGGAAAAAAATAAAGGAGAAAAACAAAACTAAAAAACGAATGTATATACAGACCGGTACACCGGGATACAAATGACGACCGGGACACAGGGAATATAAATGACGACCGGGACACAGGGACACAACTACAACGGGGACACCGGGGGAAACAGGGGGATATAAATGACGACCGGGACAAAAAAACTAAAAAGAAAAAAAAACTAAAAACTAATAAAAAAACTAAAAAATCTAAATAAGCTAAAAAAGAAAAAAAAGGAAAAAAATAAAGGAGAAAAACAAAACTAAAAAACGAATGTATATACAGACCGGGACACCGGGATACAAATGACGACCGGGACACAGGGAATATAAATGACGACCGGGACACAGGGACACAACTACAACGGGGACACCGGGGGAAACAGGGGGATGTAAATGACGACCGGGACACTGGGACAGGGAATGGTCGATTAGCAATCACCATCAACAAAGCTCAAGGGCAATCATTAGAATCATGAGGTATAGATCTGAATACAGATTGTTTTCCCATGGACCATTATATGTTGCATGTTCAAGAGTCGGTAAACCTGACAATCTATTTATATGCAAAGACAATGGGACAGCAAAGAATGTTGTATATTCGCAAGTTTTACGTAGTTAAAACCATATATATATATATATATATATATATATATATATATATATATATATATATATATATATATATATATATATATATATATATATATATATATATATATCTATCTATATTCACAGGTGGGACATAGGGACACAACTACAATGGCGCGTAACTATTATGGCGCGTAACGACTTACGCGCGCGGGGGGGCTTGGGGGGGGGCGCGAAGCGCCCCCACCAACTAGGTGTTGGGGTGGCGCGAAGCGCCACCCCAACAGCTAGTATATATATATAAATAAGTTGTCTGTCTGTCAGGTGACGTCATGTTTCTGTGTCAACTGACGTCATGAAGTTAGTTGTCGTCATTTTTGCTATGACAGTGACGTCATTAACGGTATTTAAGACATCTGTTCACGGAAAAATGTTCAATTGTAAAATTACTGAAGAACCTACAATGGCAACAGCCAAGGAAGCTGCTCAAAGAGTTTATGCCAAAAAACTTGCTGCTGATAGAGAAAGTAAGAAAAGAAAGCATTCCGAGGAATCACAAGAACAGCAAGAAAACAGGCTTGCAGCTGATAGAGAAAGTAAGAAAAGAAAGCATGCCTGGGAATCACAAGAACAGCATGAAAACAGGCTTGCGGCTAAAGAACACAAAACCGCGCAGTTAGATGAAAATCCACCTGGACAGCAAGAGTCAAAACATATCAAAACTGAAAATGATAGCAATGATGATTGGGTTTGGGATTTTGACTTGGATAAGGTCATCAATGCCTACCAGATTTAAGTTAAAAAAACAAAGGTTCATTGATATGTACTTCATAGTGATGCTGAAAAATAAAGAAGAAAAAGAAAACTGAAAAAAGGTAAAAAACTAAAAAGAAAAAACACTCAAAGAGAAATTACAGACCGGGACACAAATGACAACCAAGACAGAGGGAATATAAGTGATGACCGGGAACCTCAAAGAGAAATTACAGACTGGGACACCCGGACACAAATCACGACCGGGACACAGGGAATATAAATGATGACCAGGACACAGGGACACAACTACAACAGGGACGCCGGGGGCACAGGTGGGATATATAAATGACAACCGGGACACAGGGATTGTTTGAATAGAAATTACAGACCAGGACATCAGGACACAAATGACAACCGGGACACTGGGACACAGGGAATATAAATGACAACCAGGACACTCAAAGAGAAATTACAAACTGGGACACCAGGACACAAATGATGACCAGGACACAGGGAATATAAATGACAACCGGGACACAGGGACACATCATTAGAATAATGAGGTATAGATCTGAATACGGATTGTTTTTCCCATGGACAATTATATGTTGCATGTTCAAGAGTCAGTAAACCTGACAATCTATTTATATGCACAGACAATGGGACAGCGAAGAATGTTGTATATTCGCATGTTTTACATAGTTAAAAACATATATTTATATCTATCTCTATTCACAGGTGGGACACAGGGACACAACTACAATGGCGCGTAACTAATATGGCGCGTAACAACTTACACGCGCGGGGGGGCTTGGGGGGGGGGCGCGAAGCGCCCCACCAACTAGGTGTTGGGGTGGTGCAAAGTGCCACCCCAACAGCTAGTATATATATAAATAAGTTGTTTGTCTGTGTGTCTGTCTACTGACATCATGTTTGTGTGTTGACTGACGTCATGTTTGTCAACTGATGAAATTACAAACTGGGGCATTGGGACACAAATGACAACCAGGGCATAAGGAACATAAATGATGACTGGGACACTCAAAGAGAAAGCAACCAGGACACAAAGAATGTTCAATTAGCAATCACAATCAACAAAGCACCAGGACACAGGGAATATAAATGACAACCAGGACACTTGAAGAGAAATTACAGACCAGGACACCGGAACACAAATGACAACCAGGACAAATTAGCAATCACCATCAACAAAGCTCAAGGGCAATCATTAGAATAATGAGTTATAGATCTGAATACAGATTGTTTTTCCCATGGACTATTATATGTTGCATGTTCAAGATTTAGTAAACCAGACAATCTATTTATATGCACAGACAATGGGACAGCCAAGATTGTTGTATATTCACAAGTTTTACATAGTTAAATATATATATATATATATATATATATATATATATATATATATATATATATATATATATATATATATATATATATATATATATATATATATATATATATATATATATATATATATATATATATATATATGCTAAAGTGGGCCTATAACCTATATATATATATATATATATATATAGATTAGGGGGAGCAGTTGAAGTTCTCTGATACAAACAAATGATAGGTCTATGTTAGGATTCAGGATGAAATTAATTCTAAATGTAGGTCTATGTCTAGGCTATTTCATAGCTGTCCCACTATTGATTTAATCAGAAATTTTAAATAGCCTAAACTATTAGAAAAGCTGCTTTTTGTGCATCACAGCCTAGCCTACTAGCCTTTGAAAGCTAGGCTTAGCTCTCTAAACCTTTCTAAAACCTTAATATTTTATAAGCACAGACAAGATTATGCTTCTTACAATCTCCTAAATCTGAATTAATCTTCAATATAACAGTATTTGTCTTCTCTCTGCATATAATTTCGTAAGTTTTTTCAGTAAGTTGTTTTGTAGTCACATGCACATGTTCTCCCATTTTAAAAAATATAGAATGACGTCACTTGTCCTCGATAGCCTTTTTCATTTGAGGATGCACACGGACAAGTAACCCTGAGCGTTCGAGGGGGTAGTCCGACTAACCTCTGCGTCTCTCAAAACGCTTGGATTAGTCGGATAAGTAATCGCACAAGTAAAAGAACACAGGGTAGAAGAAACTGATGATAACTGCCTGGCTCTGGGAAAGATGATATGCTGGCCTTGAAAGCTTAGGCTGGAGCATAGAGAAGAAATTCTGGAAGCTCCATTCAATTACACCAACCAAGCTTATACTGATCTTGTTGATTAGGGTATTGTTGTTGTTCTTGATTGTGAAGCTTCTGCAGGACTACATTAGTATATGGCTCTTGACAAGCTAGCCATAAACCTAATGATATGAATTAATAGTCAAAATTGACAGAAATAACTGAAAATAGGTTTAGTTTAGGGTTATGAACAATCGGTTAGGGTCATGAAACTATTGTTAATAGATGCATTTTGACTTTTTGAACATCTTTTCTCTCTTGCAAAACTAGGCCTACTGCAAATGCATTGTTATGGAGTTATTATATATTTGCACATTAGGAGTGGGAAGTATAGCATATATTAAATACAGCAATGGTTAGTCTATGTATTCAATATATGTGGTGCTTTACCCCCAACCCCCTGATGTGCAAATATACAGCCAAAATTTGTTTCTAAACTATTACAGATTTGTGATTTCAAGTATCCAGTCAATGCAAACAGAAATGATTGTAATTATATATGTGTAAATACAGGGTATTTGGGCCCAAGTAACTCCATACTGGTGGGTTTGCAGTAGTTTTGCAAGAGAGAAAAGATGTTCAAAAAGTCAAAATGTATACAGTTGCAAAACTGCAATAGCAGTTTCATGACCCTAAACAATTATTCAGGTAATAGGAACATTGACCATACAATTAATAGAAAAATATATCATAACATCTCCAGTCTATATAGAACCATCAGGGAGAAGTTGTGTGTTGTCAAGGTAACAACTAGGCCCTATTGCAGTGAAATAGCCTAGAGCACAAAATAAGGATTCTATTGATACTAGCATAAGCTATCTATTTGTATTTAATGTACATATTCCCTTCAAAAAATGCTGTAACTGAATGGTTATCTTACCTTATAGGCTATTTCATTAAACATATTCTACATTCCAAACAGATATTAATTTGTCAGAACAGCTACCAAAAATCAAATCATCATAATAATGAAGATAAATAAAAAGGATTTATGAAGATAATACAAACCTTTAATAGGCTATAATATCATTAGTTCCTAGGAATCACTGATTCAAGGTTTCAGTTGACATTTTTTTTTCACAGATATGAAAAGAAAGTCTAAAATGTATTTAATTTTCAGTAAAGTGCAAATTATGCAATAGCCTTAGATGACTATTGAGGACTATAGATGGCTATTAAGGCTAGAGGACTATAGCCCTACTTGTATTTGTTGTTATTTTTCCATTTTAAGTTTGAATTGATTATTTTAATTTTTATGACTCCATTTCTACTCATCTTAGGGTTTTGTATAACTCTACTTCTCTATAAAATCTTCTGTGTTTAGAATTGTTTTAATTACTGTCATTTGTTTGTTATTGCCAAATTTTTGCTATTTGTTAATATTATTAACATTTTTCACATTTTGACAAACTGAATGCACACAATTAGCCTAAAGATTCCTTAAATTCCAGCTAGGAGCAATCTAAGGATTTCTCCTTGTTGAGCTCCAGATTGATGACTTAAGTTGTATACAAAGCTCATTAGTAACCAGGTGCTGTTCCATGTTCAGTAGCATCCCAATTGAGTTTACACTCTCTAGAGGACCACTGAGCATCTAGCCTTTGTTTGAAAACATCAATGTATTGAGTTGTAACTGTTACATTAGATAGTTTGTTCTAACTGTTGACAATGTGTGTTGAAAAGAATTGATTGCAGACTCTAGATATTGTAGACTGCTTGACAAGCTTCAGGTGAGGATCTCTAATTCTTGAGAAGGGAATAATGCTGGAAGAGCATTATCCCATAACTTATAGGCTAATATGGCATCCCCTCTGTTTCTACTGTAAACAAGTTTAGAGAGATTCAGCTCTGATAGTCCTACTTAGTTGGAAAGCTCCAGTATGCCAGATATCACTTTAGTGGCACATCTCCAAGAACTAACATCTTTTTTGAAATATGGGGAGGCACAAAAAGGTTGAACTAGCAAACTTTTGACTAACAAAAAGGTTTATTCCCAAGGTTGAACTAGCCTCATTAGCAGACATATTAGCAGGAGTGCTGAATTTTAGTTTATTGTCAATAGTGACACCAAGATCTTGCTCATTATTTACAGAGAAGAGTGGCAAGGATTCAGTTTGCCACAGTGAATGATATAGCACTTGGCAACATTGAATTCAAAAAGCCAGGCCACAGTCCATTGACCCAGTAGTTAAAGATTATTTTGTAGCTGGGCATGATCTTCACAGGACAAAGCTACTGTTCAACATTCCCTTAAAGTTTCAACTTAATACCCTTAATTATTCATGAAATGCTGTATATGTGCCATTTTTATAGCATGGATACACATGATGTTTTTTGATTGTCATGCTCCTAGTGCCAAGACCAAGTCTGACTTTGGACAGATAATTTGATTAAAATATGTTTGTTATAAATATCAACAGTGGTATTCTATTCTTGCATATAATTTAGAAAGTTGAGATTGGTTGATGGCTATAAATGGATGTGTTAGAATTTGCAGACTATACACTAGTGAGCCTTTTTCTCAATATTTAAACTTGAACAAAAGTTATGCTGCCATCCTAGCATTTTTAAATACATTCTTTCTGCTTCTTAAGTGGAGAGGCTTTGTCATCACCCTATGTGCCACCAATTATCCCCTCAACTTTCTCTGATGGTTTCACTTTAATACTCTCAGCAATTGATGAGATATTGTATATGCATAAATTTGACAACCTTGATGCATGTAGTGTCTGTTAATTTAGCTGAGCATCCTCCTCAACATTCCCTGAAAGTTTCAACTTTATACCCTTTGCTGTTTCTTAGATACTGAAGACACACCTTTTTGACACCCTGGATGCATTTAGATGAACATCCTCCTCACCAATCCCTGAAAGCTTCAATATTATACTCTTGGCCATTTCTAAGATTTAGCAAATATACCCTTTTGAGAACCTAGATGTGGATTCTTTTCAATTTGGTTCAGTATTTTAAACAATTTCAACTTATTAATCTTAGCTGTTCCTTAGATATTGCAAAAGTCTACCTTTCCCATTATAAAACATTTAAATAAAACACAAGTCCTTTAGGGGTTGTTATCCCTGGTGGCATGTTTTCTGGGATTTATTAACTTTTTTTTATCAAAATGACCATCTACAAATTTTGATTGGATATCTTTTGAGGTTGGGGGCTGGATTACAAAAAAAGGCAAGGGAGACAGCTGGCTACCCTCCAGTCACATTAGGCTCTTCAAATCAAATAAGCCCCTGCCAAAGTTTCTATGACCACTCCTTCCATATGTAGTTGCTCTAGGAAAAAAATAAACATATAATATATTAAAGGCTTGTCACTCTTTACTATAGACAATGCTAGAGACTTGCATCTTTCATGTTTTATTTAAAATATTTTTCTAAGATTAGGCACTGTGTAAGAACTGAGGGGTTGACCCTTTGGTTGTAGAAAGCAAAATTAACTGGGGGATTGATTTGGTAAAATTCAAGATGATGGAAATTTTGCAATCCTGAAAGATAGCCTCCAAGAACAAACTCCACAGAATGAATTCAGAGCCTAAATTACAGCCCAGGAAGTTGTTTTCAGCATCTAATCTCTACTTCTTGGTTTTAGAAACTTGCATCACAGACAACAAACAGAACTATTTTATAAATAGCTTTTCTATGCATTTATTTAAGCAAACAAACAGTTGCCTCAAAATTGAACATAATAAGATTATTTTAATCATTTTGTTAAGATACATGTAGGCCTATATGAAAGGGTGTCTATTGGAGGGGAGAGGATCAGGATGGCTTCAGCCCTATAGAAGAATAAAAACTAATCAAAAAATAAACATCTAATCAAAAGACTGAATAGTCAAATTTTGTCCAAATTTTAAATTACAATTTAACACTTTAGTTCCTGCAAAAGAAAAAAAAAACTGTACGAAAATTTACTAGTATCAATTTTATAATTTGAGCTTGATGCAAGCAGAATTTACTGTTAGTTCAATTAATGAAACCATAAATAAACAGTTATTACAAAGAAATAATCACTCAAACATAAAGATAACTGTTATGGATGAATGGGGGAAACATAAAATGAACACAACATGCTATAAATAAGGGTAGTACTACTAGTGTCATTACTAAAAACTGATTGCAGTACCAAGCTGCCTGCAGCCAACACACCTACCAATGCTCTTCCTCCTCCCCAATCTACTTGAGTCTCAGTATTTTTCCACTCCCATGATGTTGTAGTTTCCTTTAAGTTTTTCCTTATGACCTCTTTCCACCCCATTCAGGGATGTTCTCCTCCCACTCCCATGATGCTCTAGTTTTTTTAAGTTCTTCCTTAGGACCTCTTTCCAACCCATTCAGGGATGGCCTCCTTTTTGTCTGTTGCCAGATGGATGGTCTAAAGGCAAAGTATTTGGCAATATGTCATCCTCCCTCATGTCATACTTGACCACAGTCTTACTGTCTTGTAGGTACTGTACTATAAGAGACGTCAATAACCAAAATGTTTTTTTTTTTGAGGGGTAATGGACTTTCACTGGCTGGCTTGTCATTTTACCAATTAATTTGGGCAAAATTGTTTTTATCTTTCTCTTTGTATAGCAAATGAGCCTGGTCTTATCTCATTGATTTAACATCAGTAAGTTTTGCAATCTAATATTAGTGAAGTAATAGGTTTTGCAATATTTAGCAAATGATTAAAGTTCCTGACTTGACTTAGTTATTATTGTTGGATCATTTTTGCCAATTTTACCAATAATCAAGTAGAGGAGGGGGAAGTTCCCGTTGAAAGGGCTGCTGTACCTGGCAAGAGTGGTGTCTCCCTTAAAATGCAGGGAATAGGTAGCAGAAACCTACACTTTCCTTGCTTATTGGTGTCTAACTCTGAGCATTCCAATATCAGAATCATTCCATAGCAAAATGGCAAACAAGAAACTTGTAATGAATACAGTATTAAACTTCGTTTTGTGTGCAAGAAAAGTGGGATTTGCAGCAGACTATCACTAAACTTGCTTGCAATTTCTACAAGGCACAAGAAAATGTTGAGGCTAAAAAAATGTTTTGTGTTTTGATCCCATGCTGCATGGCGGGAAAGGCCCAAGAGGTCATCCCCCAACCAGATGGAAGGACATCACAGGTGCCTTCTTAGCCATGGCAAATATTCAGGAGGATGTCCACATCCTTGCAAGAGATTGGTCTATATGGAGGCGCCATGTAGCATCACTCTTGACGCCAGAAGCATTTTGGCAGGAGCATCAAGTCAAGTAAGGCTCTCATAATAGTGAGTCTACATCCAACTTGATTTTTTCCTTTGACAAAGCTGAATGCTATTCGCCCCTCTTCCCCTTTTAAGAATGCAATCAGTGTTTCTTACTATCTACTGGTTTTGAATATATTCTGTGTTGGTTCAAGTAACCCTAGTACCCCATTTAAGAATCTTAACCGCTGAGTTTGGAAACAGGAGTGATAAAAAATTGATGTCCCCACTTACCATCTAGTGTCTAATAATATATTGTCAAAATCAAAGTACTTTGCGACCTATTGCAGACTAGCTTGGGTTAGTTAAGACTGACAAGTAGTTATCACTGGATCCTTATTACTGTGAAATCATACACGTATCAAGAGTGGCAGAAACGGTGACTGTACCTCCTAGAAAAATGCAGATCAGAGCAGAAACACCAAAGTGAAACAAAAACTCCAGCTCAGTGAAGCCTGTTGTTGGTTGTAGTTCTGGTTTCAGCTGTGGTGTGATAATGGTAAGCCTAAAGTGGGCAGAGTGAATAAAATCAGATTGTACACGAAATGCAAATTCGCAAAATGCTTAGGTCAGCACTAGACTGGCATTATAAAAGAAAATAGCGCTTGAATCAAAGTCAACCCTTCTCTGGTATAGAAGTGTGTGAAAAATAACAGAGGTATTAAGCATTCGGACCCTCCCATGAAAGCCTTTTGGAGGAAGAATAGACTGACTTCAGCTTGAAGAGACTTTTGAAAAGGAACTAGGCAAAATGCTATCAGAGCCTACTGAAAGTTCGGCTTTAAAATAACCTTCTCTGGTGTCTGTGATGCCATTAGCAAAGGAGAAAAAGAGTTCTCAAAGGGAGCTTACTAAAATTCTGAAGTACTAGTTATTGGTGAGAAAAACCGAGTTTAATACATGATCAGCAACCAGTCTGGGTTTAAAAAGGCAGCAGTAGAGAACATTTGTGCCATCTTTATGTGTAATATACTTCTGGAGTGTAATCGAATTGATCAATCTACTCTTATTGCAGGTTTAGATGTAAGCTGAGCACTCGACTGCATTCTTCATAACCAATTGCTGTAAAGGGCATATAACCGCGGTCTTGTTAAGTTGGTAGTTCTTACTTTTTGTAATTTGTATCAGAAATTTACAGTGAATATTAAGATTAGTCTAGTGAGTGAGATAAAAACATATTCTATTATTAACTCAGTTTGAAAAGTGATTCGTCAATGAGCTATCTCTTCTCCACCTCTTTACAATAGCAGTGTAGTTAAGGCTCAGCGTGTAGCTAAATCAAGCTTTCTGTATCTTGATCAAGATCTATCTTTGTTGAACTATGCTGACAATATTTTGAATTTAAGTCGTTCTTTTTTCCGTTTTGAAAAGATTTGTTGCGCTGAAAAGCTCATATGGGGATGCTCAATCAACCATATTTTTCCTATTGGCTTGAAAATTGTATCACTATAAAATCAGTGCAAAAACCATAGCTGGCTGAATATTCAACATTGTTTAAAATTTTAACTACAATCCAACAGTTTAGTTTTAAAGCAGAAAAAATAAGTAAAAAAAGGCTTTTCAAATATTTGCACCATTAACCCAAAATCAAATCAAGCAATTAAAGATTAAATAAAAAAAAAACAAGTTTTTTGAAATGAAAGTAAGGAGCGCCTTTAAAACTTAAAACGAACAGAAATTACTCCTTATATGAAAGGGGCTTTTCCTCCTCGACACCTCGCTCCTTACGCTAAAGTTTTTTATTGTTTTAAAAAGTAGAGTTGCAAGAAAGAGTCAAACTTAAGTTTTTGAAGCCTAAAGTTTTTGAATTAATGCATGTCTGATTTTGGCTCTCCGTACATAAATTATTAAAATGAAATTTGATATTAATTCTTTTTTTGGCTAAATGGCTTTCTCTTAGTTTTGATCAGACGATTTTGAGAAATAAGGGGTGGGGAAGGAGACATAGTTGCCCTCCAATTTTTTCGGTTACTTATAAAGGCAACTAGAACTTTTAATTTTTAACGAATGTTTTTATTAGTAAAAAATATACGTAACTTAAGAATTAACTTACGTAACAAACTTTTATATTCTTATATTTTCGATTATATATATGAGGGAGTTTGTCCCCTCGTTAATACCTCGCTCTTCACACTAAATCTTAAATTTTGTCCCAATTCTTTAAGAATGACCCCTGAATCAGAAAGGCCGTAGAATAAATAGTTGAAATTACTAAAAATAATTTAGCATAAAGAGCAAAGTATTTATCTCCTTCTAAATACCTCGCTCTTTATGCTAAAGTATTTTTAGAACCCCTCATATGCGTAATAATCTCTGTTCGTTTTAAGTTTTAATGCTTCTCCTTACTTTCAATTGAAAAAACTTTTTCATGTTTATATTTTCATTGTTTTTTTTAATAGTAATGCTAGAAAATCCTGTGCCCTTTTCATTGAATTTCTCTTCCCCCATGAAATATTCCTCCAAGGAAAGATCCTCCCATATAGCCCCTTCCCCTGAACCCCACACCAAACAAAAAAATCCCCCTGAAAACGTCGGTACACTTCCCAATAACCATTACTGTATGTAAACATTGGTCAAAGTTAGTAGCTTGCAGCCCCTCCTCCAGGGACTGTGCGGGGTAAGTCATCCCCAAAGACATAGTTATTATGGTTTTCGACTATGCGGAACAAAATGGCTATCTCAAAATTTTGATCCGTTGACTTTGGGAAAAAAAATGAGCGTGGGAGGGGGCCTAGGTGCCCTCCAATTTTTTCGGTCACTTAAAAAGGGCACTAGAACTTTTCATTTCCGTTAGAATGAGCCCTCTTGCAACACTCTAGGACCACTTGGTCGATACGATGACCCCTGGGGAAAAGAAAAAAAACAAATAAACACGCACCCGTGACTAGTCTTCTGGCAAAAAATATGAAATCCCACATTTTTGTAGATTGGACCTTGAAATTTTTTCCATAGGGTTCTCTGATAAGCTGAATGCGATGGTGTGATCGCAGGGTCGTTTCGTTACGACCCTATGACTTCTAAGGGGTGTTTCCCCCTATTTTCCAAAATAAGGCAAATTTTCTCAGGCTCGTAACTTTTGATGACAAAGACTAAATTTGATAAAACTTATATATTTGAAATCAGCATAAAAATCCGATTCTTTTGATATATGTTTTAGCATCGAAATTCCGTTTTTTAGAGTTTCGTTTACTATTGAGCCGGGTCGCTCGTTACTACAGTTCGTTACCACGAACTGTTTGATACAAGGAAATAAAACAAAATCATTAGAAAAAAACTTTTTTGAGAAAACATAAGTTGCAGTAGTAAAACCTAAGACGAGCAAAAATAAAGCCAAATAACAAGTCAAACTTAAGACATAAAGAAACTAGATTTATGTCTAAGGGAACTTGAAGCGTTCAGCCGCCTTTAGTTAGTTTTACTAACAAGAGTGTTGCAGCAGCAACAATTTGATTCTTTTTTTTTCTTTTTTTCATCAGTGATTTAATGCGTAGTTTTAAATCCCTCAAAACCTTTTACTTTGAGCCTATTTTGGAGCCGATTTCCTCCAAACTATATTCATTTTCTACATTATGGTCTCCTTGAGCCATGGACCTACAGTTGTAAGCATCAACCTCTGCGGCCCTTTTTCAGTTCCGAATCATAGGCAAGCCAAACTTTTTTTCTTCATTTTTTTGGCTTTAGAATCCCCTAGGCCTAAGGACACACAGACATAGTTTTTGAGTCTACTAAAGAAAAGTTTCTTGCCTTCATTTACTGGAGACTTAGACCCCCAATTTATTCTTTTGTGATTTCCATGAACTATGTTTTAAGTCTTTGGGAAAGATTATTCTGGCCCATTCTAGGGAACCAAATTGTTGTCAAAATTTTCTTGTGTATAGTGCCTGAAAAAAAGGCCATTTTTCACATCCCATACTCAAGCAAATCATTTTTTTTCAATTTATTTTTCTTACACAATCAAAATGTTGTTGCTACAAGACTCTAGTTAGCAAAACTAACTAAAGGCTGTTGAATACTTCATTTTTCCTTAGGGACTAATTTCTTTTTGTTTTGTTTGACTTATTATATGGCTTTATTTCTGCTCATTTTATTTTAGCTATTGCAGCTGCCTTTTCCTCAACATTTTTTTAGAAGAATTTTTTTTATTAATTTCCTTATGTTTCTATTACGGGTTAATTGTAAGAATATTTATAAAGTTTTTTTGTAGTTTTTTTTTCTGCTTAAGCATTAATATGTTAGATTGAAGTCAAATCTTTAGGCAAAATCTAGCATTCTGCCAGCTATGGCTTTGCACTGATTTTATATAATATATTTGCTTCGTAATATGTGTTGGATGGGGGTGGATTTTCAACCACACATATTGAAAATATATGCATAATGTTGGCACATAACTGAAGCAATCTTGACCCTCCCCCCATCCTGTAATAAACCTTGTCTGTATACAAGGCTTATCTGACCAACCAATTTTATTAAAAGAAACATTTTATATTCTGTTTTATTGTGACTGTTGGTTTGTTTAAACGAACGTATATCTGTGTAATTTACAAAAAAAGAGTTCCGTTTTATTATCTTAAACAAAATTCAACATCACAAAGCAGTCCCAGTAAATTTGTTTATAAAATGTTTGTATTCACGGAGTCTACCATGTTCGTTTCTACACCTCTACTATGTTTCTCGCCTATTTGCCGAAAATTTCAGATTTTTTTTTTCGTTACGAACCGATCCAAAGGAATTTTTCGATCCGTATAATCTGATCTGCATACCGCGAAAAGTTCAAGACGATTGGAGTAAAATAGTTTTTGGTCAATTTTGGAGCACCAGAAATTAAAATAACTGAATTATTTGTCAGTATTTTTTGTCTTATTAAGTCTATTTTTCTCACTGCATGCCAAGGCGGCTGCAAGCTAGTGGAAGACAAAGACAAGTGCTGGGCATACTTTTGGCATTCCAAATCAGTCAGTGGTTTTTAACCTCGTTGGGGCCACCTTATCCCTGTGTATATGCCTTGTAAGTGTCAAGCCAATTGGAGAAAAAAAAATTGTTTTGCTGAAATCTTATTGTTGCCTTGGCCCAAGGACATCAGAATATAAGTTTCTACCAAAACGAAAGAAAAACATGTTCTTTTAGACCCCATTTTCGCCAATGCTCCCAGCATAATTTTTCTTTGCACATTAGATTTTTATTTGCTCAAGGACTTAATGACAATTGCCCCCCTTAAACCCCATCAACAAACAGTATTTGATGCCCCTTTGAGCCAAGAAAAGGTTTCTGGAAGTTTCAAGTGTACCAAGAAACATGTTCTAGCCTATTTGTAGGGGTCTGTGTCCCAAACCTTGAAATTTGTTTGCATATTTTGGTTTCCTTGGCCCATTGAGTTACATATTTAGTTGTCAAGCAGTTCGAAAAACAGGCCTTTGTCCTTTTTATGTCCCATTTTCGGGTAACCATTATTTTTTTATTTATTTTTTTTCACTTGGGTCTCCTTTGTCCAATGTTTTATGAATATAACTTTCAAGGCAATAGAGAAAACACAGTTTTGATCCTATTTTGGGAGCTCCTATCCCTGAAACTATAGATTTTTGAATAATAGGGTCCCCTTTGCTCGCGTACCTATAGTTATAAGCTTCAACCTCTGTGTCCGTTCTCAGGTCCCAATCATAGCCAAGTCTCTGTTTTTAAGCTGTTATAAGTTATAAGCTTCAACCTCTGTGTCCTTTCTCAGGTCCCCAATCTTAGCCAAGCTTAATTTTGTTTTCGTTTGGTTCCCCCTTAGACCGAGGACACACGGATATAACTTTCAAGCCAACTAAAACGAGATATTCTTGGCTCCATTTACCGGAAGTTTCGGCTCCCAATTTCTTTTTGTAAATTAGGGTCTCATTTGTTTCAGGAGCTCGCAAAAGTAAGCTCCGAGTCTTTAGGAAAAAAGACTTTGAACCCTTTTGGGAGAACCAATCTATATATATAAAAATAAGTTGTCTGTCTGTCTGTGGATCTGTGGATCAGGTGACGTCATGTTTCTGTGTCGGCTGACGTCATGTTTTCGACTGACGAAATTACAGACCGGGACATCGGGACACAAATGACGACCGGGACACCGGCACATAGGGAATATAAATGACGACCGGGACACAAGGAATGTTCGATTAGCAATCACCATCAACAAAGCACCGGGACACAAATGACGACCGGGACACAGAGAGTATAAATGACGACCAGGACATAAGTAAAAAAAAATTAAAAACTAAGAAAAAGGTAAAAACTAAAAAGAAAAAAAAACTAAAATCTAATAAAAAACTAAAAAAGCTAAAAAGCTAAAAAAAAAAACTAAAAAAGAAAATAAAATGAAAACGGAAAAAAAAGGAAAATAAAGGAGAAAAACAAAACTTAAAAAAAGAAAAAAAACTAAAAAAAAGGTAAAAAACTAAAACCTAAAAAAAGACCAATTCAAAAACGAATGTATATACAGACCGGGACACAAATGACGATCGGGACACCGGGACATGACGACCGGGACACAGGGACACAACTACAACAGGGACGCTGGGGGGCTCAGGGGGATATATAAATGACAATGGCGACACAGGGAATCGTCGATTAGCAATCACCATCAACAAAGCTCAAGGGCAATCATTAGAATCATGAGGTATAGATCTGAATACGGATTGTTTTCCCATGGACCATTATATGTTGCATGTTCAAGAGTCGTTAAACCTGACATTCTATTTATATGCACAGACAAGGGGACAGCAAAGAATGGCAAAACCCGAGGAAGCTGCTCAAAACGAATGTATCCACACCGAAGTAGCTGAGTTGGTAAAGCGTTATGTTTCAGGTTCTAGGTCCGAGAGGCTCCAGGTTTGAACCTTGGCTTTAGCATTAATACAAAAGAAGAAAAAAAAACTAAAAAAGGTAAAAACTACAAAAAAACTAAAAAGAAAATATATATATATATTTATATATATCATCTTTTCCACAAAAATAATAATTTAGTGCTTCTGCTTAAAAACAGCAATCGAATTGATGCCTTCTGATACGCAATAATCAACAAAGTGGCAATCGTTGTGGTCGGTGATCAGTTCTTACCTCGAGATAATATTCTTTATAGGCGAAACAATCAGTTGACAAGAATTGCTTAAACTCATCGATGCTACGATGCCCTACAATATCCTGACGAATATAAATGACGCCCGGGACACTCAAATAGAAATCACAGACTGGGACAACGGGGACACAGGGAATATAAATGACGACCCGGACACGGGACACAACTACAACGGGGACGCCGGGGGGCACAGGGGGATATATAAATGACGACGGCAACAAAGGAAATGGTCGATTAGCAATCAACAAAGCTCAAGGGCAATCAATAGAATCATGAGGTATAGATCTGAATACGGATTGTTTTCCCATGGACCATTATGCGTTGCATGTTCAAGAGTCGGTAAACCTGACAATCTATTTATGTGCACAGACGATGGGACAGCAAAGAATGTTGTATATTCGCAAGTTTTACGTAGTTAAAAACATATATATATATATATATATATATATATATATATATATATATATATATATATATATATATATATATATATATATATATATATCTATATTCACAGGTGGGACATAGGGACACAACTACAATGGCGCGTAACTAACATGGCGCGTAACGACTTACGCGCGCGGGGGGGCTTGGGGGGGGCGCGAAGTGCCCCCACCAACTAGGTGTTGGGGTGGCGCGAAGCGCCACCCCAACAGCTAGTTTTTTATAATATTTTCTTATGCATTGTGCCTGTAAAGAAGAGACCATTTTTGGCCCTATACTCGGGGACAAGGCTGTATCTAGGGGGAAGGGGTACCTGGTCCCCCCCCCCCTCTCAAATTGTATCCGACTCGTTTAAAAGCAACAAAATACATATAAACAAATTTTAGATGTGCTTTGCAAAATCTTATTTTGTAGCTCCTCACCTCGAACAAAAATGCTGGATATGTCTTTCTTCGAGGCAACCAATTTTTATTAATTTGTTAATGTTCCAAGGACTTACACTTGTGGGTTTCAAGTCACTCGAAAAAATGTTTTTGGCACTTGTTCTTAGGGAAAATAGTGACGAAGACCACACTGCCTTTCTATAACAAACAAACACAAAGTAGAAACAATAGGGAAATTCTTTTTAAGACAGTGGAAATCAACTGAATGGATATTTCGGTCCTATGTCCAAGGGCCGAGTCCTGGTTGAACTTTTGTTGTGGTATATAAAACTGGTATAAATATATATTTCTTTCTCGTGTTGTGCTGAAATATAGCCTCGAATCACCTCCCTATGCCCACTTTGCTTTCTATGGTTGAACCTTACCCCTAAGCTTAGGTCATTAACCCTCACAATTTACAAGTTCGGGCCTTCGGCTCTTGCACGGCAGTTATCATGACGTCACATCTCAATTTTCGCCGTTGCATCTCCGGACACCAGTCGGTGTTGATTCTCGTTGTTTCAAAATTATTCTGCATACATTTTTCATGTTATGTTGTTACTATCTGCAAACAGAAATTGTAATAGGATTATGGGATTACTTGTTAGGTTTTTTCCTCAGTTGAAACTTTAGGAACTTGGAGTGATGTCAGAAGGATGATTCATTTAAATCGGTTTGATTGTTCTTATCAAAAAAATAAAGACTCGTCGGCTTTATCTCAGTTGCATAAGTAACAACATGTGATCTCATCTTAGCGGCTCTCATATGTTTTTTTTTCTTTGAAATTATAGTGATCAGTATTATCAACTTCAAATGTTCGAACATGGATGGTGAAGCCGAAAAAGCCCTATCTTTAGCAAAAATATGTAGAGTTTGTGGTGATCATGCCTTGGGTTACAACTTTAATGCTGTTACTTGTGAGTCGTGCAAGGCTTTCTTCCGGCGGAATGCATTTAAAACAGAGGTAAGACAGTATCTGGTTTTTAATATAGAAAAAAATTATATGTGTCTATACCTAATACTAGGGGCGTAATTTTCTATGGGGTAAAGGGGGTATAGCTGCCCCTCACAGACCTCCGTTTACCTCCCTCCTCCTCCCCCCAAGACTTCAGTTTGCCCCCGCCTCCCAGCTGAAATTTTGTTTCTTCCCAAATTTTGTCAAAACTAATAAAACATAATTCAAGCATCAAACAAAACAGGTTAGTTTTTTTCAATTCATATTTACCTTTATTGTTCTATAAAGTACCTTTATAATACTTTTATAGTACTAACCAGTACCTTAATAGCATCAAATGGCTCTTTTTTGGCTTTTGCTGTCATTTTCACTTAGTTTTGGAAACTTGGCTTCAATTTTACCCCCCCCCCCCCCCAAGGATTCTTACAAAATTACGCCACTGCCTTTTAAATGTAATTAAAAGAAGTATTATCTCTATCATGTGCCTACCCTTATTACTTACTCACAGTAAAAATTATCTGGTGCACGGAATCTGCAACTCAGCAAAAATCAACATAAGCATGACTCAACCCAGTCAAAATTGGGTAAAGCAAGCAAACAGTAAATTTTATCCAAATCATAATTCCATCTTGTCAAAATGCATTCCATGTAAAGATTTTCCCCTTAAAATTTAACCAGCACAAAGCTAGGTTTGCACAAAATGAACCCGGGTGAAATTAAACCATGTAAAATTTAAATCACTATGTGATTTGAATACAAGTACAAATATAATACAATAATATAAAATATAATACAATAATATAAAATAAAATACAAATGTATGGAGACAACAACTCTGTGTTAGTGTCTTTAGTAAAAAGCTCTTTTCAGAATTCTACTGTAGATAGGAAAATATCACGAGTCATTTTATTCGAGCTAAACTTCAGATATTTGTTGTATAAAACTTCGAATCAACAGTCTTTTTTCGTTTTAAGTTTTAACTTTGCTCTTTATTTCCATCAGAAAAAACGTCTTTTCTTAGTAATTTTCATTCGGTTTTAGTTCTTTTTTGTTTTTAAATATACGCAATAAACTTTACAAGAATATCTTTGTCTGAACTTAATTAACAAAACTAAAGGAGTCAACATGAGTTTTGTCGAAATAGAACATTAAATATACGTTTTACTTCCCGCCTCTTTTAAACTTCTGACAGCAAAAATACTATCTTGTCCCTAAAAACTTCAAGACGTATGTTATCATTGGTGTCTTTGAGAAATTGCAAATATAAAAAAAAATCTATCATTTACCAAATATTTTTCCGCAGGAAATATATAGATTTTTGAAAACTGAAGGATATCAAAAGACCTTTATATTTATGAATATAATTCATAGAAATTAATGCTATTATTGTTGTAATTATCCTACCGCAAAGAATTTTGAACTTCTCATAGTACATTCTAATTATTTTACTTTGGCAATACGGAGCACCAGGGTTCAATCCCCACTGCAGCAAGGTTGGACGACAAGCTTGCTACTTGTCCCTGTAAAAAAAAAAAAAAAAAACAAAAAAATGCTTCTTGGACGTTAACATTTTAGGAGAATCTATCATTAAGGCAGAATGGCTGCGCCCTTCCCTTGTCCACAAAGGTGGGCTTGTGTGTGACGTCAAAACCCGTGACAAATTCATGCGCATCTTGACCGAGTGGGGAAAGTAAACCCCCTAATTGTGAAAACTCTGCTTGATTACCCTTTTTTGACCTTCATAGCGGTTTGCGTCATCCCGCTAGCACTTGGTGAAAAAAAAAATAAGCAAAATAGATACATCAGGGTTTCGCGCCTTTTTTCAAATTCCTGAAAAGGTTCTCGAAAGTTAACTTTTACTGCTAAGACAAAAATAAACTACATATATTAACACTCAGGAATCAGCTCCGAATTTGAGTGAAAATATTTTTTTACTAGGTCTTTTTTAAACTCATTTTCGATTTTGTCCTTACTAACGAGACTGGGAGGGTGAGCTTCCAGTTAAGAATCTTAGACCATGGAGATTTTAATGATACGCTGCTTATGCTTGCAACCTAAACCGCTCTAGTAATGACACAAGAAATCTCATTTTTGCGTGGTGTGCCGCTTTACTAGGGTGATGTCAAGACAAAATTGTACTAAGCACGTAGATGTAAGCATTAACTTTCAAACGAGCTCTTTGACAGCTCGCTATGACGTTTCAGTGTCATTCTGGTGCCAGAGAACTGTTTTAATTGTTTTCAGTTCAAATCACTGTTTTGTCATGTGCCCCCACCCCCTGCCACTGCACCACATATATTCTGAGAATTCCTTTTATGGTGGGTATTTTCTTCTGAAAATTTCCTTTTATAATTTATTTTGGAAATATTGAAAGAAACTGACAATTTTGCCCCCTCCCCTGCTAGATTTTTAGAAATATATTATATCCCACCCATTAAATTGCCGTGAATTGACGCCACTGGTTTTACAAATATATAGGGTCAAATACTACAAGCTCCTTTTTCTGTTATAATTTTTCATTAAGAGCTTTTTTCACGACAAGAGCAATCTAACAATTTTCTTTGAATTTCCGAATAAGATTAGCGTAGATAATTAAATTAGGTGATTAAAATATTCGAAAATTATCCTTAGATTATTTAGTGGTTGATCAATAGTTGGTATGCCCTTGTACCTTTCTACTGTAAGGCTCTCTTGTCGCTTTTTTTCCAATTTTTGAGAACTAAAAAGAAGAGAAAACGAAGTTAAAATAGACACATTGGTATTTCAAGCTCTTTTCAAAATTTTCTAAAATGGTTGTAGTAATTAATTTTAGGCGTGAAGGTAAACTAGATAATATTTAACCTTCCTGCACCAAATTTGAACGTGTTTTCGTTTTCATTTGGCAGTTTTTATCAAAAAACGTTCCTTAGTTTTCACTTAGTAAGGGAGCTGGGAGGGGAAATATATAAAACAGGAAACTGTAAGCCACGGGCTCAGAGTTTTAGACTGTAGTGATTATAATGGTACCTTTGCTATGTTACTCGGTCTTTCTACTCTAGAAATGACACCGGAAGTGCCATTTTGGATGCCATATGGTAATTTACGGAGCTGATATCAAAGCAAATTTACCAATAACATGTAGATATAATCAAGTTTTAAATGAACCATTAAAAATTTCTGCGATCCTACAATAGCGTGCGATTGCTGGCGGAACAAAAAGAAAAGATAAGAGAAACACATCAATGACGAAAGGTGATATCCCTTGTTTTTCAAATGGGGGCAGGGGTCAAAAACTTCAGTGAGGAGTTGTCAGCTATTTTGATTCCAGGGGTTTAGTTTCTTTTTCGATCCGGTGCCATTTTTAAGAGGTGTTGTGCTCTTTTTCAAAATACCTGGAAATTTGCTTTCGTAATCGTCTAATACCTATTAATACTGAATCACCTTAGAATGAAAAACGCGTCTTCAAATTTTTGGTTAATATTGGCCGTGGTTTGCTCTTTAGTGGATTGAAGTTACTGCTGCAACAGATTAGATAAAAGATATCCTTTGATAGATATATTTCAAACAAATAACAAAAATAATTCAATTAATGAAAGCACTAATCCCCACGAAGGATCCATGGCCTGTAAAGAAAGTGGATCACGAAGCAAAATATTAAGCTTTAAACACATACTAGTTATTACATTTACTCATACTAAAAGACAAAGGCAGAGAGAGAGAGAGAAGTTCATTTAAATTTAACAAATCTAAAAGTTATATCAGGCGATACGAGAAACCTCAAAAAGAAAGAACCAAAAGAAAATCGATTAATATACCTATTAAATAAAAGAGAGTTGATGAAAAATAAATACAAATTGTAGGAAAGAAAAATATAAAAAAACAACAAGCAAAAAAAAGGCCTACACGTTTTTCTCGTCAAGAAAATATTCTGTTTTTTTGCTCCCCCATGTTTGCTCTCCATCTACAGGTTTGCTCCCCCATGTTTTTGAATACTAATGGCTGCTAATGATTGCTAAAAATACTATTAAATATTAATAACAATTCTTGTGCTGTTACTTATTTGATTTTTTATTTATTATATATGTGAATGGTTCTTTTTTATTGTTCCTCCTCCTCTAGATTTAGGGGCTTATTTTGTTGTTAAAAATACTATTAAAAATTGTTAAATATTAATAATGAATCTTGTACTCTTACTTATTTGATTTCATATTTATTATATATGTGTATGGATTTTTTTTATTTTTCCTCCTCCTCTAAATTTAGGGGCTTATTTTTTGGTTAATTCAATTTCAGGGATTCAAGTGTCCGTTCAGCAACAAATGCGAAATAACCAAAGTAACTCGTCGATTCTGTCAGAAGTGTCGCATGGAAAAATGTCTAGCCGTTGGTATGAAAAAAGAATGGATCATGTCTGATGAAGAAAAGCTTTCAAAAAAGCAAAGGCTGCATCAAAAGAAGAAATTAGGTAGGCCTAATGGAGAACCTCCAAGGAAAAGACCTAAAGAAGAAGAATATTCTGAAGATGAAACGACGCAAAGTCAGCTTTCAGTTTCGGCTTGCAGTCCTGTTTCTCAAGCATCCAGCCCACAAACAGGTAGTAAAGCAGGGGCTCAAGGGTGTCACTTTGTACCCTTTATTCATTCTGATTAATTCATTTGGTAACTCTTATTTTAACAAAATGTTGCGTGTCCACCTTTTCTTTATTTTTAAGTAAATACATGAAAAATCTATTTTAGATAGGCTGTTTTTCGTATTTTGGACCTTACCTCTAGCACTGCACTTATTGTGTCACCCCCAGGGGCACGTTTCTCGTACTTTTCTGCTATTTTGTTTAAATTGACTGTCTTGAAATTTGATTCATTACTATGTTTGTCAAGAAATTGCTGGAAGGCCCATGGCTGAAGAGCTGTTAGGTGAATTTCCTTTTCGTTTTGGCTGTTCAAAAGAACAGTAGAACCTATAGTGTGCGATTTAATTTGCCCTCCCCCAAGTATGTATGATCTCATTTCTTACGGTGTACAAAAGAACTAAAAGAAGTGAAGTATTTTGAAGATACAGTGATGCAAAGTCAACCTTCAGTTTTTTATTCCTTGTTCTCTACTATTGAGCCTACATACAGGTACAGCCAAGTTCTGAAGTTCTGTCAAGCAAAAAAGACCAATTAACATTGCTATGATAGATAGATAGATAGATTTATTAACACGAAAGCCCAATTGCGAAAAAGAAACACAACAAGCAAAAAAAATACAGCAACAAAACATAGACTGAAAAGACACTAAAACTAATTATTTAAGAAAATCATGATGGTACCTCATACCTACCCGGACGAACTTCCAATATTATTTATATTTGAGTAACACCTACTTCTCAAAATTTCCAACATCCGATCCCTCCCCCCTCCCCTGACCTCCCTACCAAAAATTTCTAAGCGCAACTCACTCGACTCCCTACATTACCAGGCATCCACATCTCTCTCTCTCTCTCTCTCTCTCTCTCTCTCTCTCTCTCTCTCTCTCTCTCTCTCTCTCTCTCTCTCTCTCTCTCTCTCATCCATCCCTCCACGCATAGGACAACTGTGTGTGAATTCTCGCGGGCATCTCTTGTTGAAAGTGAAATTCTCTAATAATGAGAAATTCCTTGTAAAATTTCTAATAAGAGTTACTGTTAAACTTTCTATAAGGAAGCCAAATTCCTTATGAAGTTCCTTAAAAAAAAGAATCCTTTGAATAGCTATGAAGATAAAAATATAATTTCTATCAGTATTGTATTTCATTATCAGGACATCTTTCAATCATGTTATTCTGTGTACTTTAAGCATAATTTAACCGGCAACTCAAATCTAAAACAAAAGCGAACCGGATATTTGCCAGCATAAAGACAATTTTCTCATTGGCGATGGGCTACTTGGGTGCCAAAGTCACTTCTGATGCTTTTCGAGTAGAATTATCACAAACAAGAAAATAATTGGCTCTTGTTGTCACAGGAACATCACTGTTTACGTATTTATTATAGATCTCAGGCTCCTTTCTGACAGTAGTGACAAAGTTACTGTCGCTCGTGAAAGTAATTAAAGCGTCCTCATCTTTTGATAAAAATCTATATTTTTGGATATGGAGAAATGCAAAATGACATAAACGACAACAAACTGTTGGTTTTGGGTTCACAACCATAACATCAAGATTATTGGCGTAACTCAAGAAATGAAAAGGACCCAGAACCGAACCTTGAGGACCGCCAAACTCAACTTGAGACGGTGACCGGAAAAGAGGATCAACGGTGATGACCCTTCCAGCTTTATATATACACACACATATATATATATATATATATATATATATATATATATATATATATATATATATATATATATATATATATATGTGTGTGTGTGTGTGTGTGTTCGTGTGTTTAACAATTCTTTGTTTTTCAAAATAAAAGTCAGTACCCTCCTGTCTTATGATGACGAGGTATAAAAAGCTTTGACTTATATCGACATTAATTTTATTCATTTCAGAATACCCAGTGTCTCCTCAAGCACCAACACGACTTAGTGATAGCAACCTTGAACTTGCCTCAATGCTAGCATCGTCAAGCTCTCATCATTCGAGATGCGATAACGAATTCACAAATTTTAGTAGTAGATATTGCAGCGCTGATGGTAACTGCGCACCACACTCCACCAGTTATCGTCTCCTTGACTCCCTAGTTGCTAGCAAAGAGAGAACAACGGTGATAACTTCTGCAAAAAGTGATACCCTTAGAGATGACATTATCAGTTCTTCGGTTAGGGAGGAGAGAAGGATTAGCTTAGAAGAGAAAGGTGTAAATACGGATATTTCCATCAAAGCCTCTGAAGAGAACCTTCCTTCAAGTTTTCTGACGCAAACGCCTAGTTCCTCTTCACATTTTAGGTAAGTATAATGCTTTGCGTTTTCAAATTCTGAACTTTCATATAAATTGAACTTAGTTAAGTAGAAAGTCTCCCCCCCCCCCCTCCCAAAGGAGTCAAGACCATTGTTATTATTCTTGTTTTATTCAGCGTAATTTTGCACTCTAAAGTACTTGTTTGAAGCGCTTGGCACTAAAAATTTAAAGCACTTTAGAATGTTAATACCAAATATGGTGTCAAATTATATATAATTAAAAAATAAATTACTTAATGCTACAAAATAAAAAAAAAACAAGCTTAGTTAAACGCAGCTACTGCATGCGTGCCCGTTTAGCTCCGTGCATGTCTTTATGTAGTGTAATCAACTGCCTTTGATTTTTTTATCACTTGTATCTGAGGAATAGCTTTGATGTCCCCTTGATAGCTCCGACTTGGATTTAACATTGATTCTCCAAGTCACCTCTCGTAGCACAAATGAAATATCGAGATTGCCCCCCCCCCAAAAAAAAAAAAAACATCAAATGAAATTGATCGTTTGTCCTCCAAAAACTCGATGGTCTTCCAGAGTACTTAACCTCTTATAAAAGGGTACTTAACCTTCATATGCTTCTTCGAATGTTCTGTCAATTCCTTTTTTGGGGAGGGCCTGTCACATTCAAACTGATACATAGACACTTCGCTGCTCTTGAACGAGTTCGCTTATATATTCTTTTCGAGTTCCAATTCATAGTTATGGTTCTGACATGTCGTACGAAATATAAGCGATAAGTGACTAAATGAAGAAGATATCTCAAGAAGTATTTGTTTTGCTCCTTTTTAGGGGGAGGGAGGGGGCTGAGCCCTGTATAGCAGGAAAATAAAATTGTTTTGGAGATCTCTTGCACTGTTCATGAGCTAACTATTATTGTACTAACTTTTAATTGTGCTTCGAAAATTTGGATGGAAGTTTAGTAATTTCCTTGAGCCTTACACTAGAGACAGTCTTGTTCAAGTTCTCCAAACACAAAATTATAGGTGTTCCTATCCCCCTCACCTCCCAAAAGAAAATTATGAAAGTTTCATCTCGACTCTCTAACTGAGAGACAAAATAGGACATACTCATCAAATTGTGTATAAAGTTTACCACCTTTGTAGTTAATATTTCTAACAAGAAATACTTGCTCGCCATCCGGCTTCAGTCATAGAAAATAACGTATACTCTCCTATGAGGGTCGAAAACCACCTGACCCTGGTTGAAATTGTATCCTGGAGAAATGCTGTCTTCAGCTATTCCTTTTATAACCACGCTTAATTGGCTAGGTGTTACGGATTCTTATCAATTACATAAAGTGAGATTATTAACATGTATATATTGTATTGTTCTATTTATTCTATTAATTACCAATGTGGTTATGAACTAGTTGAGCAAGTTTCGTATTAGATGAGTTTTTTGATTCGAAATTCGATGCAAAATATGAATCTATAAGTCATGACAGTTACGCAAAACGTAATGTCAGGACTTTTCTATTGTCATGAGTATGAAGAATGCAATAAGAAAAAAATGGAACAACTCATTGTAAGAACGCCAATAAATACTGATCGAAAAACTGGGCGATTTTGATTGAATTACGAAACGTGTACAAGCATTTCTTAGGAAAAGGGCTCGTCCTTTTTGCGGTGTCTTTTCCAGTAAGTGTCAGGGTTTTTGGTGTGCTGTTCACTGCAACTTGAAAAATAGCTGTCGAAGGAAATTTTATTTGTAATTTCCCAAATTATCATTTACCAAGTGTACATGTAAGGACCACCCCATGCAATAGACGAAATGTCAAAATTAAGTGTAAAAGGTAAAAATTTATGCTGTAGATAGAAATATTTAATTTGATTCTGTATTCCAATATTGTTTTTAAATAGGAATGACCATGGTATGTTTAGCGAGGGGTAAAGCCGGTAAACTTCTCTATATATTTGAGGGCAACACTAGCGCCGTCTTTGTTTCTATAAAAAAAAATTTCTTAAATAGTCTTTCGGTAAAACGTATAAATTCTACGTAAGGTATGGTGAGTTAAGCAGCTTTAAGGGTAACAATTACTAAAAATACATTTTTTTTCAAATAACAAGGTTAAAAAGCTTTACATTATCTCGCGCATGATTGCACAATTTTGCACCATCTGATTTTGAGCCTTTAATTTTATATTTCGGTATTCTTTCTCCCATCCACACTAGTGGTGTCCGCAAAGGGCTTAGTATGCAATTCCTTCACACCATAAAGGGTCTGGGACAGCATGTCTTTAAAAGATTAGGAGAGGAATATGAGAAAATGTTGGTGGAACTGGTGGTGACCTTCAATATAGAACTTAAATATGTACTTCGACACATATACTACGCCCAAACTACAGATCGGATTCTTAATCCGCGTTTAGTTGACTATAACCAATCCCAGCAGTCCCCAGAGTTTTAAAGGACAAAATTAAATGATATTTAAAGGGCATAGCAATCTGATGGAGCCTATTGTTAGGCCATTAGGCTACTTATACTTACTTTTTTGTCACTTTTTTTTTAATTCGGATTTTGATTGGTTGATGATGTCAATATGAGGTAATCAGTACATTTCTTCTTATTTTTTCCTAACTTGTTAATACGTTCAACAATCCGTTGATGCGTTGAGATGGCTACGACACGTTTTACGGAAGAAGGGTGACAGATTGCCAAAGATTGTTCTTTTCAACCATTCATCTGTGGTCAAACGAAAAGCAGTCCCTTACTGGGATGGGAGGAGCCATAATGAAGGGTTTCTAGGAAATTGGAACTTCTTGGGAGTGAGTAAAGAGTGAACCTTTGAACAAATTAGGATGGAGGAGGGGCGTGCGTAGCTGTGTTGGCCTCATGTGGCTTATTGATGCAGTGTGTCTTTAGTAGTAGTGTAGGCACGTTTTGCAAAACAACTTCTCACTCAATGAGACATATATTTTTTTAATAAAGGAATCTCTGTTCTGATAGAAATTTCAGATTGAATCAAAATTAGCCCGTTTTTGAATTTATCTAGTTATGCAGGGTCTTGCAAAACTGTCTGCTGCGATAGTGCTTTAAATTTCAACTGTACTCGTATTAAAATGCCGCATATCATTTTCTTATTTGTCTTCCATACTCTTTGGAATAGGAGTCGGGATTCTTTGTCCTTTGAACCATCATAAATCCTTTGCATCACAAGGATTAAAAGGAAATCAAACAGTTCGTGGTAACGAACTGTAGTAAGGAGCGACCCGGCTCAATAGTAACCGAAACTCTAAAAAATGGAATTTTGAAACCAATAGTTACATCAAAAGAATTGCATTTGTACGCTGATTCCAAATATATAAGTTTCATCAAGTTTAGTTTTACCCATCATTAAGTTACGAGCCTGAGAAAATTTGCCTTATTTCAGAAAATAGGGAGAAATACCCCCTAAAAGTCAAAGAATCTTAACGAAAAGCGTATCAGCGTATCAGAGAACTCTACTGTAGAAGTTTCAAGCTCATATCTACAAAAATGTGGAATTTGTACTTTTTTGCCAGAAGATAGATCACGGATGCGTGTTTATTGTTTTTTTTTTTTTTTTTTCCATCGACATCCGAACATCCTTTTTCGGGATCGTATCGACCCAGTGGTCCTAGAATGTCGTGAGAGGGCTCATTCTAACGGAAATTAAAAGCTCTAGTGTCCTTTTTAAGTGGCCAAAAAATGGAGTGCACCTAGGCCCCCTCCCACGCTCATTTTCCCCAAAGCTACTGGATCAAAATTTTGATATACCCATTTTGTTCAGCATGGTCGAAAAACCTAATATTTATGTCTTTGGGGATCCCCCCACAGTCCCCGGGGGAGGGGCTGCAAGTTACAAACTTTGGCCATTGTTTACATAAAGTAACGGTTATTGGGACGTGTACAGACGATTTCAAGGGGACTTTTTCACGTTAAAGGGGGATTGGGGGAGGGGGTTACGTGGGATAATTGTTCCAAGGAGGAATTTATCATGAGGAAAGAAAATTTCTATGAAGCGGCCGCAGGATTCTCTTGCATTATTTAAAAGAACAATGAGAAAATAAATTAAAAATAAAATTTCTTGTGGTGGAAGTAAGGAGCAGCATTAGAACCTAAAACGAACTGAAATTATTACGTATATAAGGGGGTTCGTCTCCTCCATAATACCTCACTCTTTACGCTAAAGTATTTTTAGTAATTTCAACTATTTATTCTACGGCGTATGTGATCCAGGGGTCATTCTTAAAGAATTGGGACTAAGTTGAAGCTTTAGTGTAAAGAGCGAGGTATTGACGAGAGGGAGAGCCCCCTCATATACGTAATAAAAATATACGATTATAGAATTTCGTTACGTAAGTTAATTCGTAAGTTACGTATATTTATTACTAACAAAAACCTTCATAAAAAAATAATAAGTTCTAGTTGCCTTTTTAAGTAGCTAAAAACTGGAGAGCAACTAGGCCTCCTCCCTCGCTTTTTTTTATGAAAATCGTCCGGTCAAAACTATTAGAAAGCCGTTTAGCCAAAAGAAAAAAAATTATATGTAAATTTCATTTTAATATTCATGTGCGGTGAGCCAAAATCGAAACATGCATTAATTCAAAACGTTCAGAAATTAAATGAAAAAAAAACAAGTTTTTTAACTGCAAGTAAGGAGCGACATTAAAACTTGAAACGAACAGAAATTATTCCGTTTATAAAAGGGGTTGTCCCCTCCTCAACGCCTCGCTCTTTACGCTAATTTTTTTTTTTTTAAAGTAGAGTTGTGAGAAAAAATCAAACTTTAGCGTAAAGAGCGAGGCATTGAGGAGGGGACAACCCCTTTCATAAACGAAATAATTTCTGTTCGTTTTAAGTTTTAATATCGCTCCTTACTTGCAGCTAAAAAACTTGCTTTTTTTCATTTAATTTTAAATAAGGAAGTTAGCCAGACCACGAGCTAATATAATTTTTTTGGTCTAGTTAGAGACCAAGTGGCAGCATCAATGGCAAATTTTTGCGGTTGCATTACTTACATTAATTGACCAAATATCCAATATTTGTTAATTAATTAGCTGGAAACGAGATAGCTATAACAGAAAAAAATTGATGGTAAACAAAGAACATTTTGTTCGAGACGCTTGGTAAAGTTTCTCTGTCACCTTAGCTCATCAGTTCGTGCATATGTTTGATTTGTATAAAAAGGGAAGGGGGACTTGTCGGGATAAAACATTAAGTGTGTAAAAATGTTGTTTGTATCGCTCAAGTATAGTGCGACCGTTTATTTCTCTGTTTAAAGTGATTTCACAATTTTTCGATCCTTAGCCCTAACCATTAAGTTATCTCGTTACTGTTTCGCATAAAGGTTGTATCTGGCAATGTTCACCCTTTGAGGTAGCTGCCAAAATCTATAGAAGATACAATATTTATATGATATACAAGTAATTTTTTAATATTTTTAATCCTAAAGAATATTTTTAATAAAATCAAACTAAATTTTTAATCAAATTAAAACATATTTTTTCACTGTACTTTCTTAATATATTTTTTAATATTGACATAAACTCTAAGGAGGATTGGAAGGGTAGTGTAGAGTAAGAGGACCAAAATGTGATTTAACTTCTTTTTCCTGTTAATCCTCACTTGAGGGCAGCTCAGGAGACGGGTTTTGGCAATTATTTCCGAATTTTAAAAATGTTAGGTACGACCTATAGGGTTAAGAGTAACTATTTATTCAATTCCTGTTTTAAATCTGGCAAATATCCAAAAATTGGAAAGTGTCTGTTACATAACTTTTGTATAAAACGGAAAGCAAGTTTGGCTCTTTAGGCCAATAGCGAACACGTTCGTCTTTTGCAATATATTTAAAAAAAAAAAACTTTTGATGGGTCCACAAAATAATTATTTTTGACAAAATAACCAATCATAGGCCAATAGCGAACACGCTTATAGTAAGATATTTGGAGAAAAAAAACTTCTGATCGGTCAAAAACAGGATTATTTCAAATAAATAGCTTTTGGAATGAAGCACAACACGGACGTAGGACAAAAAAACAGTCAAATCTCAGCTTCTTGAAGTTATTAAAGATTTTCTTTTGATTGCATTTACTCTATTTATTTGAAAGCTTTCGATAAAAGCCTAATAGAGTCGTTAACTGTGGTTAATGCAAAATCAGTCACAGAGTCATATTTTGGATTCATGGTTATTAGGTTGGACGGACCCAGAAAGCAACTGCTGGGAGTCGTACTTCCTTATCTGATTCTGTTGCAAGTGGTGGTCTTCTGGGAAGGTGATTAAACTCATGTTCGTTTCACATATTCATAAATAACTGAGCAGATGGGGTAAAGCACTTGCTAAAAGTTATTTGTGGAGGATTTAAAGTTTCACCGAGAAAAGGTCCTGCTAACTATGAACTGTCAAGGTCTGTATTGATACTATGAGTGAATGGAGCTGTCAAAATTCAATGTTTGTTAACATTTAGAAGACTTATTGGGTAAATTACGTGTGCATATCTCCACCTGAATGTCCGTACTGTACGGATTTACAGGTTATTAGTGCATTCTATGAGCTTGGAGGTAAAGACAGCGAAAGGCCTTGGAGTATATTTCAATAACAAGTTAAAATCTGGTAAACAGGCTTTAATGGTTACAAAAAGGGCGGATTCGTATCAACACACTGTAAAACATACATTCTAAAATTTAGTATAAACAACTTTACAATCATTTCCAATCGATTCTTAGATTCTGTTGTAGAATATTATTCGTTAAGCTAGTATCTACAAACTAGATCTAACTTGTTGTCGTTTGAAAGTCCTCAAAGACGGCAATATGCAGCCATTAGCAGCGTTTGCAACGACCTAGGGTGAAATTTCGGAGGGGTAGAGCTGACTTAATAAATACTTTCAAAATAATTACAAATTTTCAAGCAACATGTTGACCAGGCAACACCGATATCAAATGATCCGATGGAATTTCGGAAGGAGATAAACAAGTAGCCTACCGATTTGCACGGCAATTGGAACAGATTGGTCGACGAAGCTTGGACCAGCTATATTTTAGAAATCTCATCCGTATTTTTACATATGGTGGTTTTTCTTTAGATGTTTATCCAGATCCACGACTTTTTATTAATGTGTTATATTGATTTTGTGTATATTTATGGGTTAATTTGTGTTGTATTAGTAATGTGTTTTAGTAATCTGTGAATTGGATATCGCAGTTTCGTTTAATCCATCCGTTTAGAGTATTGTATCATTACTGTTGTAAGCAACAAACGTGAGTTTACGGCTGTTGGAATTTCTAAATAATTAAATTTATTTTAGTGTTCCTCCAACAAGTGTTGATGTCATTTTAAATGTTGCCATTGAAGCCGAGTTTAATGAAGCTTATCGGCTTGGCTTGTCTGCTTCTTCTCAAAGGGAGCTAAACGAGGCCGAGAGGGCTAAGTTAAATGAGCTGATTGTTGCTAATCAAGAAATGACTGCACCTTTGACTGATGAGGTTTTCCCAGATGTGAGTTTTCTTTTATATCGATTTAACTTCATCGTTAGAGTTTTATAATGTCTTGGGCAATGATTATAGTCCAAGTAAAGTTTTTAACGCCAATAAGCTGGAAATTTTCGCCTTTTCATGACCTAACCAAAAATCATTTTCATCCTTTACTTGTAGGCAGGACAGTATCCAGCATTTTTTTTTTGGGGGGGGGGGGGGTTGACAAAGGGATCTGTTTTTCTTGGTGGGTGGGTTACAAAAAAAAAACTTTCATGAACGCATACAAAATATGTTTATATTCGTTTTGTTACGTTTTTACGAGTCCGACAAACGTTTTTGTTTGGGGGGGGGGGGTTAAGACCCTTCTCCCCCTGGATATGCATTGTAAGCCATTGCTTGTAAGCCATTTTACAGAGAAAATAACAAAGATTAGGGAGAAAAAGGGGGCAGGGAGAAATATCAAGAGAGACCGCAGAAAATCGGTAGAAAAAGACATAGAAAGGATTTTGGTATTAGTGGCAAATCGGACACAAAGGATATCTCTACCGCTATGAGATCTTTATTAGTATTATGGGTAGGGTCTCTCTATCTCTCTTTCCGTTGCTCTCTCTTTTCTTCTCTTCTATCGCTTTTATGGGAAGAATAGGTTGGCTGTCCAAAAAAAAGTAAATAAAAGCTGAAACAAAAATAAAACTAGACATCCTTACTTAATCATCTATTTACGCGAAAGAGAATTCTGACAAAATGTTATTTCCATTTGGTCTCATATTCCGAATCTATTGTCGTTGTTTTTTTGCGTAAAATTCGTCAATTAATATGAACATTCATGCCCTTCTTACCGACACGGACGGCAAAATTCTACATGTAACTAAACCTTCGATACACTAATGTGACCCCAAGGTAAATAAAGGGGAGCTTTATTTTCCCTGGAATTGTTTTTATGCCGCTATTATCTGGAATTTTACATTGAATGGCTGACGAAATTTAATATATAATATTTAAGCCGGATGTTGCGTTAGTCAATAATTAGGCTTTGGAATCGGAAACCGGAATATAAATTAGTGCAGTTATGAATCAAAGTTGGGAGTATAACTTAGTTTAAGTGGGATTGGGAGCAAGTAGAATTACGCATACTCTAATGAAATACCCATGAGATCGGTGAAATGCCACTATAGATAATTATCCAGGGTATTACAAACCCTGATTCGGCAATTTATAATTAAAGTGGTGGTGTGGATGTTTACTTTCAAAATCTATGGGAGGTGTTAGAGTCTGCTCTCCTAAGTTGCAAAGAGTTACAGTTGAAATCGGGCAGAATACCCTAAATTTCTTGGTTTTGGAGTCAGTGAGTGTTAATAAACTCGTCTGAGTCTCGTCAATGAAATTCCTCTCTAATCGGTTGAATGCTATTCTAAATAAACATTCAGGTTAGCGAGAGTTAACAAACCTTGAGTCTGGTCGATAAAATGCCTTTCTGATTGGTTGAATTCAATTCTAAATAAACATTCAGGTTAGCGAGAGTTAACAAACCTTGAGTCTGGTCGATAAAATGCCTTTCTGATTGGTTGAATTCAGTTCTAAATAAACATTCAGGTTAGCGAGAGTTAACAAACTGAGTCTGATCGATGAAATGCCTCTCTGATTGGTTCAATGCTTCTCTAAATAAACATTCAGGTTGGCAGCAGAAAATTTTGTGTCATTTCGTGCATAATTAGAGTGAAATATGAAAATATTTACTTTTTTATCCCAAAAGATATACCAAAGATTTGAATGGTTAAAACCAACCTGGAAAAAGGTTTTTATCTTTAAATATTGTAAAAAGTAAAAAAAAAACATGTCTGATAACCAGGAATGTGTAATTGTCTTAAAACGAAGATGTAAATGTGTAGCAGTCAGATCTATTTTGGAGGAAAATGTCGGAAGGAAAAAAAAGTGTTACTTTTTCTTTTTTTTTTTTTTTTTTTTTTGTACATTTAAGTTTCTTTTCTTTGATCTTTATTTTACTGAGTTATCAACTAAACCAATTTTTCAATTGAATAGCATCTTTATTTATAACCTGTGTAGCATAGTGGATTGATGTTCTTCCTTGGGAATATGGGGCCCAGGGTTCGGTCCCCGCCGCAGCAAGGTTGGGCGACAAGCTTGCTACTTTCCCTGTAAAAAACACCCAGCAACTGAAACGTCGATTCGACGCCCTATGTGCCAGCAATGGCTCTGGAGGATCTTTATCCTTATTAGCATCTTTATTTATTGCACTTATTTTTCAGCTTTCAAAACCAAGTGAACCATATCGGTGTACCATTGGTATATTGGTGTACCAAAGAACAAACTTATAAAGCATCTCAAAGTTTTAGTGAGCGACAGTTAGAATTAGATTAAAAGATCCCCGATTTCGAACAAACAGAGCCTGGTATGAGCCAATAAGAATAAATAAATTATACAATATAATTAATCAAATTGTAAGTCTCACATTATTTTGACTGGTGAAATATCACTCTGTATAAATAGTCATGGTATAATTTATCTTAAAGAGCAGTATTTTTAATCTTAAGATCCTGGAATTCTAAGGCTTTGAGACGACATTGGTCATTCACCAACACTATAGCCCTACGCAAAACAATCGTTTATAGCTTGTTGTTTTCTGTTCAGCAAATTTTTCTTTGTTTTAGTTTGGTAGTGTTACTGAATCGGCGAGTGACTAAATTTGTTGGGTTGCTTTTTGTCGGTAGTGCTGGGCCATAAAAGGGAATGATTTCATTCAAGTTTATCTCAAACAGTAAAATATTTATGAACAATATATGGGACGTATGCGTAGTTTTTGGTTTGGAAGTCAAAACGAAAAGAAATTCTCTTGAGCATTTGAAAAAACGTCTCTCTTAGGAAGTGCAAAGTGTTTTATACGTTTTCGGTAAATTTAATTACTTGTACTAAAGGCGAGGCACAGGCTATTCAGCCCAACTCGGCACCGAGAATGCGCTGGACCATACCATGCCATTATTTTTGGTCTACTGTTTGGGGTTGCACGGTTTCCAACCATTATTTATTCCTATTGCGTCCTTGCTTTCGGAACCCAGTCAAAAACTGAAGTACATCTTCATTGTGGCATCCTAGGATTTATTTTTACTCCCGTGTTCTTTCTTCCACTGCGAAGATGGCTTAAATTAGAGGGATTGTTGGGTCTGGTACTCACTTGGGTACTGTATAACCTACCCTAACCATCTGGGCCGTCTGCTCTTGATGATACTGGATAATGAAAGCTTCAGATGGCGTATTCGCATAAGGTGCTCGTTGCTTATTTTTTGGCTAAACTTCAGGCATCAAGTGGCTGTCAGGCATTTCTGGTCAAGGATGTTGAGTAAGCCTTCTGTTTCTGCCCTTAGCGACTAGAGTTTGCATCCATGTAGCAGAATGGAGTGAATACAAGCTTGATAGACTCAATGATTTTTTTTCGGTCAAAACTGTCTGACTTTTTAGATAGATTTTTTTTTTTCTATTAAACGCAGCTGATAGAAGAATGCTATATTTGCGGTCATGACAGTTAGTTTCTAAATATCTTAACTTGTACCTTAGTGTATATAAGCTTAAGGCATCATTTTCTAACAATTTTATAATGCAACAGTGGTATTCCAAATTGTCTTATGGATATAATCCTGTTTTAAAGGGTGAATCTACTCATCAATTAATAACGGTAATCAACTTAACCGAAATTGCCATCAGGCGGATAATCAAAATGGCCAAACGGATAAGTGCCTTCCGAGATTTTTGTCAAGAGGATCAGATAGCATTGCTGAAAGATGGATGTACGGAAGTTATGATTTTAAAAGGAGTTGTTCAATTTGATCCTTTTAAAAATTCATGGAAGGTAAATTATTTTGAGTTTTTAATAAATATGGAAAAAAACTTTTCTCATTTTTTTCAATATCTATAGTATGTTTTTAATTTTAGAAAAAGTGATTTAATTCCGTTTCTTTAAATCCTTGCGTTTTTTACACATTTGGGGATAATTTTTTTTTATGTTTGTATTTTATTTTAAATATATGATTTTAAAAGGGACAGTTTAGTTCTTGGAAAGTATGTTACATTATACTTTTTAGTATAGTTAGAGATAAAAGCTTTATTTTACATTTAATTTATTATAAATACATCAATCTAATCAACCCTTTAAAATTTCTTAGAAAGTATGTAATTTTTTTGTTTATATTTACATTTTTTCAACATTTGATTTTAAATGAAGCAGCATAGTTTGTTGAAACTTAAAAATCCATTAACTTTTTTTCCTTTTTTTTACTGCGTAAATTTGGAGATACAATTATTTGTAAATAAGTGACAATTTAAAAATAAAAACAATTTTAAAGTGACTTTTTCAAAGAATCAGATTTGTTAAAGAACTGCTTTGAGAATTAATTCCTAAACTAGACTAATAAAGCGTCTTTCTCCTTAGATGTAGCATAGGCAAGTTCAAGGGTCTTAATAATTTTTTATTCTCATGGCTTATGCTGTGCCCTATGTCTTCCTTGTATGTTCCTTGTGAGAACTTATTTTTAATGTTTTTTTTTTTTAGTTTTTAATGTTATATTTTTTTAATGTGGATAAGAAGTGAAGAACTTTGAAAATATAAGAATAATATAGAAATGTGCTGGAACATAAAGAAATGAGAATAAAATAAATAAGAAATTATATTAAGTCATAGGAGATTCTATTTCAACAAATAAGAGCTAATTTGTAGGTATGAAATAAATACCCTTGTTTTTTGTTGTCAAAATAATAACTGTAATATTTATTCTAGTTTTCTAGTGTCATTGTCGCGAGAATTTAGTTTGATGTAAATTTGTAAATTTTTGTTCATTTTTTATTTGCCATTGAAGAAGGGCTGTCAATGTTCTATTTTTTTGTAATTTTTGCTGTGTCAAAACATCCTTTTTTAAAAGAAATAGCCCTTTTTATATTATATTCAGCTCTCGCACTACCCTCAAATATATTGTATTCCAGGCTTAACTCTGAGTTCCTCCCAAGTAACGGTCTCTTGAGGGTATCAACAAGTGGCTATTTTATTATCGAACGTTGTAGGATCAGGTTTCGAACTGTTAGTGATGCCGATAGTAAACAATAAGAGACAGAACTTAAAAAAAAAATATAATGAGACTGTAAAATAATTACTGCAAAGGGAACTGCTCGAAAAAATATTCGACAAAAGAAGAAGAAAAAGACAAATATTACGCCTGATAGATCTTTGTAGAACATTACAAAAAGTAAAGTAAGTAAGACGGCACTAGGCCCTTAAGGTCCAAACCGGCGGTGCTGATCTCCGTTTCATGGCCCTTCAGCCAGGAAGTGCAATGGGGGGGGGCTGGGGGTCAACCATCCTGTGCTTTCGCACACCCTTCCTGCTTACCTTCCCCAGATTTCTCCAGGTACCCATTTAGAGCTGGGTCGACTCTGGCTGAGCTTACAGAGTCACGCCACTGACCCCCGTCCCAAACTAAATAACTGGTCACAACTGGGATTGAACCCGTGCCCCTTGGACACAGAATTCCCTTGCAGTAGAAGTAGTTGTTGTAGTATTATGTATATAGTGCATGTTGGTTACTTCGACATTCCTCCTTACATACTCTAAAAGTATCAGCTAATTGCTCAAAGCTGTTCTTGAGACGTTGCTGATACACCCTTTTGGCAGCCTGCAGACACATATTATGCTTTGATTTAAACATCCCCTCCAACGTTTACGAGGGAAAATTTCACCCTTAATTTCCCTTAGCCTTAGTTGCAGTTGTAGCACCAGTAATAGTAGCATTACTAGTAGTATTAAAGCAAAAGAAGTAGTAGTAGCATGAATACAGAGTCTCAGCTTTGTCACTCAATATACCATGAAAGTTTCAACTTAATACTCTAAGGTGTTCTTGAGAAATTGCTGATACGCCCTTTTGACAAACTGCATGCACATAACATGTTTTGATTTAGTTGAACATTCGGAAATTTCAACTCAATACTCTCAGCCGTTCCTGAGAAATTGTTAAGACGCCTTTTTGGTAAACGGCATGCATTTAGTTTTTTTTTTATTTAGTTCAACATTCTGCTTAAATTGCCTTCATAGTACTGTTAGCCTCAGTAGTAGTCATAGTGGCAATAGTGATAGTGTGCACAAAGTGCCTTTTGGTTAGTTCAGAATCACCCTCGACATGCCCTGGAAGTTTCAATTTCGTACTCTTTAAGTTGTCTCTAAGATATTGCTGATTCGCTCTTTTGACAACCTGTATGTACATAGAGTGTTTCAATTTAGTCCAACATCCCCCTTAACATGGAGAATCCCAAACGTATGTTGGGAATCCTTGTCCGGGGGACACGAACAGAAAAGACAGGATGGCTGGCCTCCGAACCCCCCCCCCGCATTGCACTTGCTGGCTGAAGGGCCACGAAATGGAAATCAGCATCGCCAGTTTGGACATTAATAAGGCCTAGCCTATTTGTCTGTGATGGCAAAGGGTTATGCCTAATAGCGTTGTTAACATAATTAGGCGTAGTACATATTACTAGGCCTAGGTTTGATGAAGGCAAGTCATGGTCAAATACTTAGGCTTTAAAAATATCAAATTTTGCCAGACGCTATTTTGGTGTTGGTGATTTTTTTTTGCACTAGTGCCAGTTTCCAATCTTATGAGTTATTAATACTCTTTGATAGTAACTTCAAACCGCTATTGTAGAAACCTTTTTTTCCATTTTTGTTTTGGTTTTCAGTGGCAAAATTGAAGCAGGTTTTGACATGAGGCTCTATTTTAGATCCCTACAAGGGGCAACCAGTTAATCAAAATGGATATTTTGAAACAAGCTGGGCATAATATATATGAAGCATTTCAGAATTTTATAACGTCTTTTGCCCCCGAATGGCGATCAGATGATAACATCACATTAATAATGGCAGCCATTTGTCTTTTTTGCTCAGACAGGCCTCATGTGATTCACAAAGAACCAGTGAAATTAGCACAGGTATTTTAAACTACATCTGTTATATTATTTTTTCGTTTTTCCTATAGTAATTTTGTTTTTGTGTGTGCTGTCCCTAACCGCCTTCACAAATGTGCGCTTTCGTTGGCACTTTTTCAAACTAATCTGTTTCCTCTTTTGCGCGTGTAAAAAAGAGTCTTCTTTTTTTGTGCGCGTAAATGATAGTAAACAGTGGGACCCAAATAACTTGGATGCATTACGTTTCTTCCTGGAAATACCCAATGTCAGTGATACAGAATTGAGGTTATTGCTTCAAATAGTCTACTCTGCTGTTGATTCAGCGAACTTCAAATATACATAGTTTACTGGTATAAGCAATTTTTTCAAAGAATTGGATGTTGATTGCGAGGATTTTTGATTCAGTTAGAAATACATTCCAATTAGAAATTGCACAAAAACTACCATAGTGTTCACACCTTAATAGGTCTTTCCATAAAATTCACCATCCAAAATTTTATAAAGATTATTTATTAGTTTGCAATGGCTTCAATTCGGGGAAATTTAGAGAGAAGCAAAATGTATTTTTGAAAATATAGGTGGGGTGGGGTATTTTTTGCAATTTCTTTAATAAAACAGAAAAAGGTACATTTCGATAAAATGAGTACCCCCCACCTCTATAAAAAACAATTCTTCCAAATCTAGAGGAAATACGCCACCCCCCTCTTCTCGAAAAATGATGTCACTGTTAGTTCGGGAGTGCATTTAGGACAAAGTAAGACACACTAGTCTCTATTCTGCACAGTAACTAGCTCTAAGAAATTAGTAATCAAACGCCAATCATAACTTTTTTAATATTTAATAAATAAAGGCCTAACAAGGTATTCGTTTTTTTTGTTTTTTTTTTCTTTTTTTTTTTTTTTTTTTTTTTTTTTTTTTTTTTCTTTTTTTTGCTTGGCTGGTGTAGTCACCTATGAAAGTAGAATTGCTGGCCTAAAATTTAACAAAAGCTAGTAAAAGGTTACTATCGCTTAATGTATATCATCATAGGTAAAAAGAATCGCCAAGAGGGCAGGACGAAGACGCCCTGCCCTCTTTTATTTCTGCCATGATCAGAAAATCTTCCACGTATTTATTTTGATTTTAATTTTTACTTTTATTAGGAGTTATTCTTATTATTCAGTTGAATTTTTTCTACTGCGGTGATTGTGTCTATAGGCTATATACCCAAAATATTCATTCATTTCTCAGAGTTTTGTAGAAGACCTGTTTATTGCGATTTTTTGTTGTTTTATTATGGAAAATAGTATGGCCTTTGTAACCATAGGCATAACTCCTTTCAGAGGTCAGGATATGTGTTTACCAAACATTGAAGCTCTGAACAATTCTCAATAAAATAAAAACATTATTGTGGCAAATTAAAAAGCAATATTTGATTTTACTTGAGGCAATTTGATGACATAAATGATTTCCAATATCCTTTGCGTTGACAGTTGGCCAGAAACGGCCCAAAAATTTGGTGTCCCTTATCTATTTGAAACTTGACTTTATTGGTCCTTATATCAAGAGAAAAGTAATGCACAAGTAAATCATCCCGGGTCATCCATCAGTTCAGCATAAAGGGAGTGATTGTGATTGTTCGTAGCCCCATCCCCCCTCTAATATTTAGGGTAATTTCTGCTCTTATTGATTTTTAACATAGGTTAAAAAGGGTTTAATACTGTGTTTTCTATTATCTAATGCTGTAAAAGATTACTACTCTCTTAGCTTTTTAAAATGTATTAGTAAATTCGATGCATACGTGGTAGCACAAGCTCTGCAGACAACGAATGCGATCAACCAAGACACATACGCACATACACACACACAAAATATAAAGTTTTGCTTTTCTGTAGTTATAGGCCTGAAAATTCTATTAGAAGTTAGTAGTAGTAGTAGTGTAGAAATTTTGTTGAAAATAATCATTTTTTATATAATAGCACAGTAAAAGCGGAGCTTGCGAGGATGTGCTAAAATAAAAATAAAAGAGTATGGAGCATGAGACAATTTACCGAAACCAACATAAAAACAAACAACGAAACATAACAATATAAGCCCCAAAACAACACATAAAGAATACAGAAAAATAACCCACTGAAAATATAGTTAATCTGTTTCGAAAGCATGCCCACCGAGCAACTCCACACGTAAATCTGATTTAAACTGGTTGAAATTACCATTATCCTTAATATCTTTACTAAATTTGTTCCAAAGCTTGGAAGCTGTATAAACAAGAGAAAAATAAGACCTACTAGAAGCAAGTCGAGGAACGTCAATATTTCCTCGCATCCGAATATCGTGCTGGTGAACATCTGACCTCTCACAAAATATACCTTCAGAACAATTTGGAAGGCCCTCATTATGATACTTATATATAAAAAATCACGCATTCCGGCTGCAGGCATTATGTTGAGCATCCAGAATCTAATGGTGAAATTGTTATCTGATTTTAAGCTAATTCATACTAATTATATATGTCACATATTTGGAATCAAGTTAAAATCCAAACGTCCGTTTCTTTCATGTTTTGGTTACTACTGCTTCGGATCACTATATCCTTCGAGTTCATTATTTCAATTTTTTTCAAATATCCACTTGCTTTTTACATGACATCTCGAATGATCGTCACGAGTTCTGTTCAACCCCTCATTAGATTTACTCTTTACCATTTTCGTAACGCAGTTTATAGTACCTTTGGATGCCATATTTCGCTGCTATGGGTTCCAGGGATAATAATGGTGTAAGAGTTTCCTGGTTACCTTCTGATTACTTCAGGAAAGGGTATCATAACTCCTTATTTCAGTTCGAATCCGGCTTTAAAAAAAAGGCAAAAAAACATCCTTGACTCAAAAAATTAAAAACTGTGTAGCTAAGAGCTTAAAGGTTACATGATCAGTGGGTATTCATGATTTGATTTCTCAATTTTTGACATCCACTGATCTTATTTGGGTGATGACCCCCCCCCCCCCAAATTTCTCAATTTAGGGAAATTTATTTACGCAATTAGCTTTTGATTGGTGTGCTTTAACTTAATGACCTTTACCTCGTTGTAATCATCTTAAAAGGGAATTATTTAATGTATATATTGTTAACAAAATTCCATGGTTTAGAGTTTTAACTACTTTTTCTATAGTTGGTTACCACGAACTGCTTAAAAATAAGATGGGGTTGTTGTAAGATTTGAGAGTTTTTGCCTCCCAATGTTTCGAACCTTTTGAGCTAAATTTCCTATGTCTGCGGGCTGGTTGTCTCAATATAAAATATATAGATAAATAGCGAAAAGGTAAGGACTAATATTCCTTAAATTGCGACAAAGCTTTCTTTTCTTTGTTCCTAAAATAAGAGAAAATTTGGTAAAGACAGAATTCACTTTATTGGCTAAGCCAATGTTTCTTTTTTCAAAATTGCAGAAGAGCCTCAATAAGAAAAATATTCCTTTTATTGGGTTTGCCAATGATCCCTTGAACAAATGAATGTTAAATGAAGGGCAAATTTGTGTTATTTATAGGCTATTTTTACAGGGTAAGACCTGTAGCCTGAAACTTCGAAAAATTGTAATAGAAGAACCTCCAATTTTAGTGGTTCAAGTACGAAAACCATCGTAAATCATAAGTATTGACTCCTTTGGAGAAAAATCTAGGAGTGAAGTCACTTCCCACTAACTACCTTTGTGCAGCTTAACTATTTCAAAGGCTCATGGTTTAAAACACCGCTGGCATAATTAATGATGCTCATGGGTCCCGCTTGGATTTCTGTCGGAGAGGGGGGGGGGGAGGACAGGCGGGTTGTAATAAAAAAGCGTGGTAGATTCCTCAGGTCAATAGGCTATTGTGAAGCTAAGGTGGTCGGCTAATTACACAAGAATTTTACTAAGCTGGGCAATTGACTGAGAAATCATGCATCTATAATCAAGCTAGAAACGTGGAAATTAATTGAGAACAAAATTGGAATGGTGAGTTTGGGCAAAAGTAAAAAAGGCGAAACATTCTAAGGGATGTTATGCCAGAACTAAAATGTAGGCTTGTGAGAAAAAGTAGTTATCTCATCCATTTTTTCTTAAAAGTGGTCTTGATTGAAATCACTCACTCTGACAGCAGAAGGGCCGCCTTTGATTAAACAGCCAATCATAGCTTTTGAAGGCTGTCCAATCATAGCCGGCTGTCCATTAATGATCCACCTCCAAAAATGCTGCTGACAGGGTAAATGATGTCAATCAAGACGAGGCTTTAAGGCTTAGGTAATTTTGGCTTTCATACATCTAATTGATATGGTTTTTTTAGGCTTCCTATTATCGTCTACTAAGAAGATATCTCGAGTCTGTGATTGGTGGTTGTGAAGCAAAGTCAGCCTACCTTAAGTTAATCCAAAAAATTATGGAGCTTCGGGCTTTGAGTAAAATCATTGTTGACGTTTATATTGATGCTGACACTGCCGAAATTGCTCCACTGTTGATTGAAATTTTTGACTTAAAATACCGGTGATCTTGTTGTTTGTTTTATTCTTTTTGTGTTAGTATTTTTTCTTGCGCAATGTAAGTAACCTTATTGCAATCGGGTATTGTGTATTGTCTATGTACTGTCGGATATGAAGCTTGTTTTTCCTAGCTAATACAGAATGAGATTTTTAACAAAAATGTGCTATTTCCTCTTCAACTAGGGCTTATTGTCAAATACAAATTGTAAACAAAATACGAAGTGTGTACTTCGCAATTTGTCAAATATACGATATAGGAATCACTAAGTTTAGAATATGAATAACTTATATATAGCTTATAATAACTTAATATAACTAACTTATATAACTTATATATATATATATATATATATATATATATATATATATATATATATATATATATGAATAAATTATTATATAGGTGAAAATTAATAGTACATGTGTAAGTAATATTGCTATCTTGTTTTGACAAAATTAGACCTCAGTTGTGAGATACCTACCTGAACTCCCTCCTCCCAAAAAAAAAACTTGAAAACAGCGGTGTTCGCTAATAGTGCAATTTCGACACGACTTTCGTTCATTGGAAGGTTTTCATTCAGCTGAACGGGTTTCTTGGTTGAAACCTCCAAAATTCCGGTCCAAGTGTATGTTTAAACTGATTAGAAACACTCTTTAGCCGTGTATCTGCCAAAAATTCATTTTTTTGGAATCCTTTTGATTCAGGCAAAGATGTACGTTCTAGACTAAATTTGAAATTTTTTAAGCCAGTTTTTGGTTATTGGAAAATGTGTAAAGAATATAACCTCTAATAATTATAACCTCTAATTCTGATTCTATGTTTGAAGTTTCCATATTAACTGTATTTATTCATGTAGCTTAAGCTTATGTGGTGGCTTTAATATGCTACCTTTAATATGGTCAAATTTGATAATACCTCTAATATCTTTACTATGGTCAAATTTGAGTAGCAGTAAACTCAGTCCTCCCCAGATCGTTGCCTTACTCTATAAAATCCGTAAAAATAAATTATATATTTAAATTATAATAAGATGATACCCCCCTCCTATTGCAAAGTTTAGAAAGTCTCAAATTTTATGGGAAAAGTCCAGAATTATGGCGATGATGGGTGGGTTTTATATTGATTACTTGTTCCTTTTTTGTCAGTTTGACCTAATAAATATAATATGCTAGTAGAATTTCTGTCGGTCATAAACAAGTTTACATAAAGTAAATTTTATTTGTTTTTATTTATCCTTAAAAAGTAATTTTTTTTTCTGTGAAATTTGTTGGAGTTTAGTAACTGGTTCATTTATAATACATTTACTTCTCTCTTTTCTTAGGCACTGGGGTCTAAGACAATATTTTCGAGAAAAAAATTCGAAAATGTTTATCTTGGAACATCCTGTTACCCTGGGGCATTACAGTGGATTGGTGTTCCGCTTGGCAACACGAGGTCTTGGGATCAACGCCTTCGGTGGCAAAGTTGGGTTGAAAGGTTGCTGCTTGTCCTTCTATAAAAACACAACCAGCAACTGAAATGTCAATTCGATGCCCTATGCGCCAGTAATGGCCATGGAAGGTCTCAATACTTTTATCCTTATTTCCCCACTGTCATTTTAAAAGGAATGAGTTATGAGATTGCAAGGCTAAGCTGCGAAGCTCAATGTTTGTTGTGACAGCTTCTTCTTCAACTTGGTTAACTTTGACAAATAGCGTCCAGTCGTTGTTGCAGTTCCTAGATCTCATAATAGGAATCTCTTTAATGCACATATTTGAGTCAGTGCAAGAAGAGAATATACCTTGTGTCATTGGATTAGGATTGTCTCCCATAACGATTTCCAAGCCATAAGTGACTACAGGGCAAACAACACCATTCATTCTTTTTAGCTACCAACATCAGGTACAAATTTGGGATACCTTTGTCGTTTGAAATCGTCGAAAGATCCAATAACTAACTTTCGGGATCACACGAGCCCCACAGCCCTTGGTGTAAGGAGTATTAGCAATGTAATATGCCCATTGTTTATATATAGTTTGTTATTGGAAAAATGGGCATGTTTGATCCTGGGTCTCCAAAAAGGCTGATGGTATTAAATGAAATTTTCACGGAATGTTAAGGATACGTTTGACCTAAATAAAAACATACTATTTGCATGCCAAGTGTGAAAAGGATGTACCAAAACTATCTATGGAACATCTGAGGGTATTATGTTAGAAGCAATATCTCAATAAAGAAGTGGGGTATTTAGTTGAAACTTTCAGGGAATGCTGATTAGTATCTAAAACTAATAAAAAGGCATTATGTGCATGCAGGTTATCTAAAGGGTGCATCAGCGCTATCTCGGTAACAACTGGGGTATTTGAGACTCTCAGGGCTACTACTACTGCTGTTGCTGCTACTACTACTATTACAACAATTGGCACTAAATCGAAAATGTTTAAATGAATCCCGGTTGTCATAATGGCATAGATGCATTATATCAGTCTTAGGAACAGACTAGGATATTAAGTTGAAACTTTCAAGGAAGGTTGATGGGAGTGGAAACTAAATGAAAAGGCACTTGAGTTTACATATTGTCAAGAAGGTGTTTTTGCAATATCTCAGAAACAGTTATGGTTTTGTGGTGGAAATTTCATGGCATAATATTGAGGATGTTAAATTAAACAAAGGGCACCATATACATCCAAGGTTATCAAAAGTAAATATCTGTGACGTCTCAGGAACGGTTGAGGGTACTAAGTTGAAAGTTTCAGGGCATGTTGAGGGGATTTTGGACTAAATCAAAAAAACCGTGTGCATGCATGTTCTCAGAAAGGCTCATCTACAATATCTTTGGAATGGTTAAAGTTATTGAGTTGAAATTATTAGGGATGTCAAATTAACTCAAAACACACTATGTGCATGCGAGTTGTCAATAATGCATATCAGCAATAGCTCAGGAGCGTCTGAGGGTATTAAGTTGAAATTTCAAGACTACTGCTGAGAATACTATTTCTACTCTTTCAGCTACTAGTACTTCTTTTCTAACTTCTTCTTATTACTTGCGGTTGCGACTAATTGCCAGTACTATTGACTACTGCTACCATGACTTCTACTGGCACTACTACTATTAAACTAAATCAGAAGAGTTCTAAGTGCTTTTAAATACTGTAAGTTGCATCACCGTATATTGACGGTTAGTTGCATCAAATCAATGATGAATTTCTTTCTGATGATATTTTCTGTGTTGGATGATCGATTTTGTCAGGTAAAATAATTTTAGTGAAAATTATGACTTTTTAAAAGATGTCTAATATAATTTACAACTACCGTTAACATGATTTTTTGTTTCTGGGATATTTTTTTTTTTTTGCTTTGTGGAAGGATCCAAACTATTTCGTAGTGGGATAGGGAAACTATGACATAAATATTTTCTAGCCTCTGAATAGACCTATTGTTGTCATGGTCTTAGCAATAGCTGGAACCGGTAAAAGAGTTTATACTGGCATAGCAATCAGAAGTTTAAAAATACGATAACAAAATGTCTCACGAAAAAATAAGTCGCTCTCATATGCTGACTGAGGTTCATTCAAAATTTTCAAAAGTTATTAAGGACTTACCACTTGTTTTGTAGTCACCATATCTCAAAACTCCTTTACCATACTATCAGCTCTCAAGATCTTATCATTATTCAATGCAAGTTCTGTGTGTAACTCCTCACAAAGTAAATCTTCCTTTACTTCTAAATTGTCCAACTTTTTTTCTTTATTCATCATACTTTTTCCTGCAACGTTATCACAATTTAACACATTTTTAAAATTATCTCCCCGACTCCCTTTAATACTTGGTTTAATGAAAGTAAAACAGTTCAAAATAGGGATGATACCTTTTTATTGACAGTGAAATATAAAATTATTTAACTGGATATTTCGAACACATATACAGTGTTCATCATCAGCAGTAAAACTAAAAGACATGAATAAAAATAAACAGAATTTATACCTAATAAACTAATTACATATAGTTTATTGCTCTTATTTTTTTCAATGCAACAGTCGAGGCAAATCTCCTTGACCTTTTCGGTTCCGGTTCATTAGATTTAACTGACGTATTACGTGGACAGAGGTCATAGCTCTTAGGTGAAGTGATATTTACTTTATTTGACCTCAGTAAATTATCATAAATTGAGTTCAATCCAAATTCACCTGTATCTCTGTTTATGGAATTATTCTTGAATAGAATTTTTTTAATTTCGATTGTTTCCCTGAAAGTTTGCTTTAAACCTTGGTCCCTAGAAATCAAAGAAACATTTTCAAACAAAATAAAATGATTTGGAAAATTAAAGATATGCTCCGCGAGGGCCGACGTGAAATCTTCAGGTTTGGTATTTTGCTTTAAAGACGATGAAATGGAATTATGATGTTGTAGCAATCTCGTTCTTAAATTCTGGTTAGTACGTCCCACATAAGAGCTTCCACAAGTACATGGAATTTTATAAACCCCACTTTGTTGCTCTACGGAAGTCCGATCCTTTCCAGAATTTAAAAAACTTGCCAAAGTATTACTACCTCTTAAAGGCAGTGTGGTCTTCGAAGTTATCTACTTGGTTTAATATTAACTGAGACATCGCTCCTGTCTAACGATGAACCACTCAGTCGTCCTGGCTGAGTGGTTGGCGCGCTGGCGTGGGAATTCTGTGTCCAAGGGGCGTGGGTTCAATCCCAGTTGTGACCAGTTATCTAGTTTGGGACGGGGGTCAGTGGCGTGACTCTGTAAGCTCAGCCAGAGTCGACCCCGCTCTAAATGGGTACCTGGAGAATTCTGGGGAAGGTAAGCAGGAAGTGTGTGTGAAAGCACAGGATGGTTGGCCCCTAACCCCCCATTACACTTCCTGGCTGAAGGACCATGAAACGGAGATCAGCACCGCCGGTTTGGACCTTAAGGGTCTAGTGCCGTCTTATTTACTTACTTACTTTAACGATGAAAGTCCAAACTGTCCATTTCATATCATTTTTGTATACCAATACAATAACTTGTATCTCCCAGATTCTTGCAATTTTTTCGAAGGCTCCCATTTCACATTTCCCTAATTCATTTACAATTCAGACTTGTATAGTTGAAAACTTTATCCTCTCTACTGCAACAAAGAAGAAAGCACCATTAGCTTTAGTTCACGGAAATTCACAAGTGCAATATATATTCCAATATCTAAGGGCAGCCAACTAATAAACTTTTTTGTTCTGCCGATTTCTTTTTGTTAGAATTTTAGCTATTTCATGTTTTCCTCTATCATCATCACTGACGGTAAATGCACGGTCAGAAGAAATAATTATTTATAAAGCATAGTTTTCTAGCAGGATGTTGTCTCTCAGATTAGGCCTGCCTACGTTATTTAGGTATTGCCTATATTTTTGCTATTAGAGATAACCTAAATTTCAAGGTTTAAATGAAAAACAGACCTAGTTGAATAATGTTAATAGCCTATAACCTGTGAAGGTAGGTTAGGTTATTTACTTAAGTGTAGCAAATTTTATAAAGTTATCTGCATTTTGAATTACAGGAAGAAAATTGGTAAAATTCTAGTTGAGTGACTTCTTTCTATCTCAGAAAGGGGTTAGGTTAGGAAAATGAAGCTTTCAGGGATGGGTCTACCAGCTAAAGTAGGCCTATGTCCCAGGAAGGTATTTTGAAGTGCCCACCTCTACTCCTTCTCCCTCTGGAGGGTCCTGACCTTTGATGAACTTCATAAATATGTGTTTTATAAAAGTGAAATCTTGCAAAATAGGCTAGATCTTCTGCTTGAATAAAGTACAATAAAATTGTTTTCAGCTTCACAACTTTGCTCAATCCCAATTTATAAGGTTTTAAAGATATGCAAATACATTTCCTAAATTTTGAAAAAAAAAACATTGATAGGCTATGGCTTAGTCCTGTGGTGGTGCAGTGGGTTTGACCTTAGCTTGGTAATATGGGACCCAGAGATCAAACCATGCTGCAGAAATGCACTACAGGGCTGATGCAGGGACCTGAGTAGTCAAGAAGTATTGTTAATCTGATACAATACAATTGATATGGCTCAGAATTCTACTCAAATAACAGGAACTACATTTTCAGGAATAGGTATAGACCTGTCATGTAGCCTAGGCAAATTTCAGGGCTCTCTAGAAGGAGAAGGAGCAGAGGTGGGTACTTTAAAATTCCTTCCTGGGATATACTTTAGCTTGTAGACCCATCCCTGAAAGTTTCATTTTCCTAACCTAACCCCTTTCTGAGATAGCAAGAAGTCACTCAACTAGAATTTTACCAGTAATTTTTTTTATTATGAATTTTACATTGTCCAGGAACTGTGAGACATGTTTTTACTTCTGATTTCAGTTTAGTGTGCTTTTAAAGCCAGACCTAGGCCAATATGCAAACTGTCTTATTTTATCTATTATAAATAAAAAAAAGGAAAAAAAAACAGAGTAGGCTAAGCAAAGTTTGAAAAAAAAACTAGTAAAAGTTGTAGGCTAGTTAATCAAGTAAAAGTTGGGAGTGTTAGAACCAGATCTTGTATTTGTCCTTGATTAAAAATAGGCTATTATTTCTATATTTTATTTCTTTGTTCATCAACATTAAAATACACATGAACCATGGCACTAAAACCAGTAAAAATTATTAGAGACAGAATTCTATGACTCTGTGGGCAAATATAGCCTACCTTTTATATGCCTCTATACATAGGCCTATTTATAAACTAAAAAAATAATTATGATGAAAATAAGGAACAGAGTTAGGTAAAATTATGATAGTTTTTACCTTAAATTACCTTAAATCACATCTTGGAGTAAAATAAGGACTTTTGATCCTGTTGAATCACTCCTTGTGATGACAGTTGCATACGTGGTCAATTAAATTCTGGTGGGAGATTCTGGTGCATCCCAGTCAAATCTCCATGGTTTGTCACTCCACTCAGCATCAAGACAGCATTTAAATACATTTGTTGATTCAGCAGAAACAGTGTTCTCCTTGAGGTTGTTCCAGAGGTTCACAATCCAGCTCAAGAAGAAGCTGCATCTTGGTCCAGTCTTTGCATGAATTTTGCAGATTTGTTTTGGGTGTCCTCAAGTTATGTGGGAGGGGTCAATCTCCAGGAGCTCATTTTCTTGATTGATAGAGAGAAGTTTATGTGCCTGGATCATATCCTCATGTTTCCGCCTGTAGACTAAAGAGGGGAGGTTGAGTTCCTTCAGCCATTCATTGTAGGGCTTATTTTCCATACTGGCAATCAGCTTAGTTGCCCTACATTGGATTTGCTCAAGCACTACCTTATCCTTTTTGAATTGAGGGGTGGCCAGGATGGTCCCCACCTCCAAACATGGTCTTTTCAGTCCTTTGTAGAGCTTGGTGATTACATGTCTACTTCTGCTGGTAATGCTGTGTTTAATGATACCTAGGGCTCTGCTAGCATTGGCTGAGATCTTCTGTGAGTGGGAGCTGAATTTCAACTTGGAGTCTACAATAACTCCAAGGTCTCTCTCCTCCTGTACATGCTCCAGTATGTGGTGACATCCAGGGTTTTGGGTCATTAGGTATTGTTGCTGGGGGTTGCTGTGTCCAAAATGTATGACCTTGCATTTTCAGCATTGAATTCCAGCAACCATCTTTTGACCCAGGAGCACATGTGGTTGAGATCATTTTGGAGGGATTGGCAGGACCTATAAGTTTTGAATCATCCACATAGAGTGGTTTTGTTACTGGTGATAAGGGCTAGCTTGTTTACATATATATTGAACAGGGTAGGGCCCAGGACACTGTCCTGGGGGACCCTGCTGGTGACATTGACTTCATTAGAGAGTCCGTGACTATTTGGTCCATTGGTCACTTTCAGTGACCAATTATATCCACTGGTCACTTTCAGTGACCAATTATATCCACTGGTACTCCTTTTTCTATTAGGTCAGTTACAAGACTGTAAGACTCAAGAAGGTTTGTATCCACTGATCTCTTAGAACAAAAACCGTGCTGGCTGCTGCTGATGAGTGAGTTAGCCTCAAGATGGTTAATGATGCATTTGTTCACAATTCTCTCCATGACCTTGCATGCCACAAAGGTAAGGCTGATAGGTCTATAGTTTGCTGCTGAAGTTTTGCTACCCTTCTTATGAATTGGGATGACTATTGCCTTCTTCCAATCCCTTGGAAGCTTCCCTTGTGTTAGCAACAAGTTAAATAATTTTACCAGGGGCATTGAAATAGCAGGACTTAGTTCTTTCAGCAGTCATGGGCTCAGACCATCATGTCCAGTTGATTTGTTGGCATCAAGCTCCTTAAGCTGTTTGGTTACTTCTTCAACTGTGATTGGTGAGTGTAACATTGGGAAGGCAGTGTGAGCCTGTTCTGCTGGTGGGAGGGCTGACTGGAGGTCATCCCTAGAAAACACTGAGGTAAACTGCTTATTCAGAATGTTAGCTTTTTCAGAGGCACATGAAGAGACTGAGCTGTTATTCTCCAGTTCTGGTACTGAGTGTCTGCCTGGTTTATGTAGGGAGATATGTTTCCAGAATAACTTAGGGTTTTCCTTGACATTTTTGGCCAGATGTTCTTTGTAGTTTACAGTGAGTTTCCACATTTCTTTTCTGAGAAGATTCCTGGCAATTTTGTGCTTCTTGTATACTGTTGTTGTTTTTTGTTTCACAGACTTCTCCCAAAGTTTTTTCTTCCTATTGCATAGTTTCTTGATTTTTGGGGTGAGGAAAGGTACTGTTTTTGGTTTCTTTTTCCATGTCATGCTGGTATGTTTGGCTAGGCTCTCTAGTAGGGTATTTTTTAGGATTAGCCATGGAGCTTCCACATCATCTGAGATCAGAATTTAAAGATTGGCATCTATCAGCTCTTCCACCATCATTTTGTAATTAGTAAAGGATTGCTTAGTATATTTTGATGGTTTGGAGTTGAGTTGTATAGATGACAGGACTGACATGTGGTTGCTTGAGCCAATCAGACTGAGAGTCTGTGTCCCAATCACCTTTTCTGGATCATTGGTTATGACTAGATCAAGTGTTGAAGGATTTTGTCCCAGACATATTCTTGTTGGCACAGTTACTGTTTGGTACAGAAAATTATTGGGAAGTACTTGAATTAGTGGGTTTTGCTCAAAACTTGACCTGGTCACACCCTGGCCATCCATCCAGAACATGCTTGGGAGGTTGAAGTCCCCTGTCATGAGCAAAGTTGCCTTTGTGAAGTTACATAGTATGAATTGCGTCATTTCAGCAATTGCTCTATGAGAGGACAGCTGGCGTGGACTACTGGGGCTCCTGTAAATTGAGCTTAGGACAGACATTTCGTTAGGTAGGGACAGGGATACCCAAGTGGCTTCAACCCAAGGTAAGTAAGAATTTGGGACAGAAATTTCTCTTACCTGGAATTCCCTGGAAGCCAGAACAGCAACTCCTCTTCTGCAGTTTGGATTGGACAGATTGCTGAAGATGTTGTATCCAGTGGGGCAGATGGAGTCATCTGTCAGTTGAAATCTGGAATTTTTAGGGCTAATTTCTGTCAGAGTTGCACAATCTATCTGACTTAATTTGAGCACTGTTGCCAGTTCTGGCATCTTATTGGTGATAACATCAACGTTAGCTGTCATAATGTTTACAAGTTTTCAGGTGTGTCTAGGCAACTTTTGGCTATGCACACTATTGTTCTCACTAATGGTTGAAGTGGGTGAGTTACAGCTGAGGTACATGGAGCTGCTATTGAGGGACAATGCAGAGGGGCATGGGGACGTAACTGTTAATTTACTATTTTTACTTTCACACACGTTTACTGTTACATAATTATTATCACTCACACATAGACTATTTACAGGGGGGCTGAGATGGTAAGAGGTACTGGCTATTTTTCCATGCTTGAGCAGCCCGCCATTGAAATTGCTTGAGTTTGCCTGTTTTTTGTGATTTTTCCTTTTCTGATCACTAGGTTTGTTTCTCTGTTTGCCTGTCTCTTCTTCATCTCCTCCAACAGGGTTTTTCTGGCATTGCTATCTTCTTTGGAGCTGTCGCCATAGAATCAAATTGTGTCTTTGTGCTGGTAGGAGACATCCAGGATAAGTTTCTTTTCAGTAAAGCTGGCTACTGTGAATAGGACTGTTGGGTATCGCAGTGGTTGTCCAGCCGTGGGGGACGAGGCTGGTAGTCTCTTCACAGTGAAAACTTTGGCTGCTATTTTGCAGGTATCCTGGAAATATTTGGGAAGGAAGTCTTCATCACTTTCTTTGATTGGAATCCTGTATCTGATGATGTTGAGTTTGCATTGCTGCCTATCTTGCTTGCTTCTGACTGTGCAGCGTCTGTGTTCATCTAGTGCATCTGGTGCAAGCCCTGTCACTTGTGCAGTGATTGCAGAGTCAACAATCACTTTTACCTTGCTAACATTGCATTCCGTGGCAAGTTCCTCATGAATCTCTTTGAGACCCTTGTTTACATTAGATGATATGCTAGCAATGTCCTCACGTACTTCTGTTTTGAAAGATTCAATAGCTTTGGTTAGGGTGTCAGCGTTGCGCACAGGTTTATTTAAGATGCACTGGGGGCAGGTCCATTTGCATTTCATAGTGCGATTCATTTTCCTTAGCAGGACATACTGTTCATTGCTTAATCCTAGGCACTCGATACAGCACCAATTGGGGCAATTGACGGGTGAATTCTCATCCAGGTTTTTTGTGCATCCTGAGCACTTATCCTGTCCCTTTACAGGGCTCCCATGTTGTCTCTTTTTTGGTGCCATTTTGACTGGTTGGTTTCTTTTACACGTGGCAACACTGGCACTTTGGGAAATTTCACTTCTAATGTAGCAACGCCCTCTTCACCACATTCAACAACAACAACAAACCAGAGAAATTATCCAGATTTAGGAAATTATTCACAGGTGAGGGTTGTATTATTATTATCTAAATTCGAGTTTTCCAGTGATGTATGTCCAGGTTATTCTGTTTTTATTAGGCTATAACAGTAATTTCAGTTCCAGTGATATATGTCCAAAAATGTTTAGGTTCTTTATTATTCTATTTTTTGTTAGGCTATAACTATTTCACTTTGCATCCATTATTTGTTACATCACTATCAGAAAACTATTTACAAGTGAGGGTTAGCCTATATTATTTTGTAAATTTATTTTTCACTGTAATTTCTGTTCCAGTAATGTATATCCAAAAAGTGTCTAGGTTCTTTGTTATTCTATTTTTTATTATAACTATTTTCACTTTACATCCACCATTTTTTACATCACTATCATCACAGTTTGTATAACTGACTTACCATTAAAGTGAGCATACCACTTGATGCCTTTTTTTAATTGTTTCTAATGCAAATTCAAATTTAAGCAATTTCTGAGCTCTTAAAAATGACAAATTTTCAATTAAAGTATGAGTTATTGCTTGTTTTGAAAAAAATAATCCTACATTTCCTTGATGCTAAAATAATTTATAATAGAGTTAGGTTAGGTTAAAAAGTGCTTAGACTTGAATTTGCAGTAGAAGCAATTATTATATTTGTAAAGAACATAAAAAAAGGCATCAAGTGGTATGTTCACTTTATTGGTAAGTTAGTTATATGAACTGTCATAAATTTACACAAAGTTGAAACTTCAAACAAACTGAAATTACTGCTTCAGGGTTTTTGTAATATATTCTTGTAAAACTGTTTCAAACAAACTGCTTTACAGTATTTCCCCTTTTTTTTTTTTTTTTTTTTTTATATATAAATCTGAAAAACTAGCACTTTACTGAAAACAAATAGGAAGGAAAAATCATCAAGTGCCCTGAAGAAAATAGAAGAACAATTCACATGGTTCTCAATAGCCTGGCCATTAAATCAATATTATTTATGACATCTCTCTAAAAATTCAAGAAAGCTTTCAAAGTTTTCAGCTAATCACATTTTTTTTTTGCAATTCAACAAATAAAGGGAAATATCATAAAGTGTTCAAAAATAGTACATAAACAATCAAGTAGTAATTTCTTTTTGTTTTATGATTCAACTTGGCTTCATCAGAATTTTTCATCTATTTTTAGTTTTTTTTTGGTTTTAAAAATATTTACAATGAACTTCATAAAAAGATTTGTTTCAATTTAGGCAAAGAAACTGATGCCCAAATTGATTTAAAAAAGAACCTGAGTTCTTTTGCTAAAAAAGGGCATCAAATATATGTTTAATTTCATAGATTTCTTCTTTGTCTAAAAAATTCTGGGAGGTGTAACCAAAAGAGTCTATAGGGTATTTATTCTAGTGAAAAATTTGTTTTTAAGCTGCTTTTTTTTGAAATTTGAAAAAGTACAGATGCACCCTTTTTGCTATCAACCAGCAATATGACAATTTTTTATCACTAGTCAGATTAAAAAGAATAAAAAACACAATCTTGAACTTTTGGTTACTATGGGCAGTGGTTTTCTCTCTACTAAGTTACAGTTATCACTGCAACCATGATGTAGCCTACTGGGATGAATAGATTTAGTGTACAGAAATGGCTGCACAAGATCTCCTTAGCCTGTTAAAGACTTGACCACATATAGCCTGCAATCTTTTCTATTAATTAATATTAAATGTCATGGTTCTATTAATCAAGTTTGGTTCTTAATGCCTATAATCATTAATACCAGTAATAGTAAATTAACTAGCAATAGAATAAGAGATAGATACATTCTAAAAGCATTATTAATATTTACTTTAATAAGTATTAAGAACTGCCAAATAATTATCAAAAGTTAACAGAAATAAGTAAGAATTAACTTAAATTATTAATGATAACAGATTATTATAACCAGAGGCATTACTATCCAAAATGTCTAGGGGGGGGGGTTGTTGATCTCACTGACTGGCTGATCATTTATACTGACTGTTTCCATCACTAATTAACATAATATCCATTTCTAATACAAAACTTGGGATTGTAATTCAGCTTAAAGAAGTATATAATCTGAAGAAGAATAGAGAGTTAGTTCTTTTTCCTATTAGATCCATATGAACAACAACATGGTGAATAAGTGAAGAATGAAGCAATATATAAGGAGAAAAGTGATAACATGATGCATATACAAAGAGATCTAAGAAGTGAAAAATTGGCAAATTTAAATTAAAACACAGATTGAACAAAAATAAGAAGAAAATACAGCCATATATCTACAGTTAAAAATTGAAACGTCTGGGTGTGAAAGACAGCTAGACTGTAAGTGATTTGTCAAGTTTAAGCTTGTCCATAATGTCTGTCTTGCTGCACATCTTGACAAGGTGAGGCAAACAGTTATTGTCCATTGTTGTGCATAAACATGTCATGACCAGTTTCAGTTTGCTAAAACTTCTTTCTGCTGTAGCCACAGTTGGTGGCACTGTTGCAACCCATTGATAAACTGACCAAAGAGTTGGGAATATTGATTTGATAACATTAATTTCAATGAATCATCCCTCAAAGATGGTGTGATTTATGACTTTGTTGCTTTCAACCTCAGTCCTGGCCAAAAAGTGTTTGAAAGCTTTTAGCTCTAACATTAGTTCTATAGGATCAAAGCCTTTTCCAGTAAACATCTTCACAAGTTTAGAAAAGCTCTCATAGCTACCATCCACTTTGCTCAGTAAACTTTGGTGTGCTGGCCATAGAAAAGATGAGCTGTTATAGATTGCGTCATCCAAACCATTCACTAGGGCTCTAAGGATACTGCTGAACTCCTTGGTATGGAATGATTTACAGTCATCCAGTGGATTGGCCCCAGAATTAGCAATTGCTTCTGAATAAAGGGATGGCAGATTTTCAAGATGGTGTTTAAGTTGAAACTCATGTTTGGCTACCAAGCCAAATTTTTCTGCTACTGCTTTTGCTTCCTCAATTTGTCTCCCTGTCTAATCTGGGTCTTTGAGGGGAGAATCTAAAATGTTGCATATCAACTTGAGTTTTTTATTAGCAGTGATCAGATTGAGGTGTTCAGCCTGCAACCTTTCTGCAAAAACCTTTGTCCTGAACATGAGCTGGCACATCAACTTAAGTATCAGAATGAAGTCAAAGTGGATTGTGAAGCAGTGCAGAGCATGGGCTTTTTCTCTTATTAGAGAGAGTCATTTCACAGAGTGTCAGAGTTTTTGATTCACAAGGAACTCCCCATTTCTCTTCTCCCACAACTGTATTAAGTGGCGTACCCCAGGGCACTATTCTTGGACCAACACTTTTCAACTTCTATGTCAATGATCTACCCACCCTTCTTTCAAATCGTATTACCCTTTATGCGGATGACTCAAAACTAGTTGGAAAAGCGGCTACTCCCTCTGACCAGCAATCAATTCAAACAGATCTTGACAGTCAAGGAAGATGGGCTAACAAGTGGCTCCTTACTTTTAATGTTGACAAATGCCATGTCATCCATTTTGGCAAACACAACAAGCATCATAAGTATTTCCTTCAAGACAACTTCCTTTCTGCTGTTTCTGATAAAAGAGATCTTGGGGTTATTGTTGATCACCAATTAAAGTTTAGCAGACATGCTAAGTCTGTTTCATCTTCTGCAAATAAATCCCTTGGTATCATAAAAAGAACCCTCTCTACCTGACACCCATGTCTGGAGGTTGGAATGTTATTGGCAGCCCCTTTTTTCAAAAAAGATAAGTTGCATAAGGATGTCCAGCATCATGCCACTAAGATGGTTAGCAGCATGAATAAATTTCCATATGAAGAAAGACTATGTCATTTGAAGCTGCCAACACTGACATACCAAAGGAAAAAGGGTGATATGATTTTAACCAAGAAAATCCTTTCTAAAAATACCCTTCCCAGTCTCTTTGCGCAGCCCTTGCATTCTGGTACTAGAGGACATTCAATGAAGCTTCCCATGCAGCATTCCACGAGTAGACATAGAAGTTATTTCTTTGGTCAAACAGTCATCAATTTGTGGAATCAACTGTCCAATGAAACAGTTTCTGCAATTTCAGTCAACACATTCAAGTACCACCTTGATAAGGAATGGCTCTGCCAGGAGTTCCTTTACAATTGGGAAGCTGCAGAGTTCTCCACAAGAGTCTAGATCAACAACCAAAATCTACACCAAACAAATTTTTTTCATCACTGGAGCATCACAAGGATGCAAAATCCTTATATCACTCCAAGCTGTGATTTAAGGTAAAATTATTTTGTCTCGTTTTGTTCTTTTAGCTATTCAAGAACTTCCACAATTGTCTCTAAGCTGGTCCACAACAAAACTATTGTTAACCAACTAAGATTGAGATTTTGGTAGACATCATGTCATTATTTTCATGTTCTTTATTTAACCAAATAGAGAATAGTGGCACCATCTGTAAAATCACTACACAAGTTGGCATAACTGCTAGATTTACTGACCAAGATTGAAATTATGGTACATATTTTATCAGTATTTTCATGTTTTTTATTTAACCAAATAAGCAATTTTGGTGCTGTCTGTAAATTCATGACACAAGTCAGTTAAACGGCTACATTTACAAACCAAGATTTAGATTTCATTAGATGTCATATCTATATTTTTATGTTCTTTAACCAAATGGAAAACTGTGGCACCAACAATAAAATCAATACACAATTTAATAAAACTGCTGCATTTACCAACCAAGATAGATATTTTGGTATGTGTCAACGTCAGTATCTTCATGCTCTTTATTTAACCAACTGGAAAATTTTGGCACCATCTGTAAAATCACAACAAGAGTTGGTAATATTTCTGTGTTTACCAACAAAGTTTGAGATTACTGTATATGGTATGTCAGTATTCTCCTTGTTTTTGATCAACAGAAAAAAAAGATGTTGGCAGTATTGGAAAATTGCAGTGCTTTGTACCACAATTTTACCAAGTGACTGAAAACATTGGGGGCGTCCCCCTCTCCCTCCCCATACGTGGCGTCCATGATTATAACTAATCTTTTTATTCTGTTAACCTAGATTAGGACAATCCTCTTCTTTAGATGTTTCTATCTAGCATTTATGTTGTTGTTGTTTTTTTTTTTTTTTTTTTTTTTTAATAAGCTAGATGACATTCAGTAATGTCTTAGCATTTGAGATATGTTATTAGCCATATTATCTCCAGCCATGCTTGCTAGCAATATGTATGAATTTAGTTTACTCAAGTCACTTATGACAAAGCTGTGCAACATCTGCTGTATCCTATTGGGTGAGCCATGGTTTCGTTCCCTAATCCTTGTTAAGATTGGCATTGAAGCTGCCAATAGTTAGTGAACTCACAGTCACCTTTCTTAGACCATTCCAGTGGCTCAGTTGGAGAGAAAGTTATTCCTTTTCTTGCATTCCCACTTTTGCGGGATAGCTGTGCTGGTTGACCTTTTTTCTTTATGACTCAGAATGTTGGAACAGGCTTTTGTTGTTAGAATAGGACAGCTTTTAGGTCAATATCATGCCTCCTCTTTGTTCATGGTATTTTGGAGTTGATTGGTTGAGGTTCTACAGTTAGCATTCATTTTTTTTTTTTTTTTTTTTTTTTTTTTTTTTTTTTTTTTTTTTTTTTTTTTTTTTTACTCCTTTATGCATTTAGACAGATTTGACACCCTTCTGGTCTGTTTTATTAATTGGTATGGTGATGCACATTTATAGTACTAATCTTGATCTCACTTGGCTCTTTTAGATATGCATATATAGGTAAAGATGAAGGATTTTGGAAATTTTTGTTGGGAGTGGGACTGGGGCTTTCCAAAGCTTAATGACCAAGCAGGTCAATGGGTCAAGCAGGTTATGGTCGAGTGGGGATTATCTCTCAAAACCAAGTCTTTTAGTATGACTGGTAATCAGGATACTAGCAGGTAAATACAATTAAAATCAATTATGGAGCACCTATTCCTATGCATGTACTTCAATTATTTTTTTTTGGGGGGGGGGTGGAGGATAAAAATGAAATGGACAGATTAATAGTAGCCTAAATAGAAAAAAAAATATAAAAAGCAATTATATGGAAAATTTGAGATTTGGAGCAGTACTGGCATAAAGCCTTTCTAATGGTATAACCAGTTGATTTCTAATTTTCAGGCAAAATGGAACCACCCCTGGCTTAAACACTTCTACAGTTCTTCATTGTGTATTTTTCCATCTTGTGGTTTAAATTTCTCTCCATTTTTCTTCTCTTTTTTTCTTTTTTTTTCATTTTACTCCATTTTGTTCCATGTAAAAAATACGGGTAATAAATATTTTACCTACTTACATCAAATGTTTGACAGGCGTAGTAAAACATTTCAAATGCAGAGAACACCACATGCTAGTGTAATAAATGACATATTAGTATATTGGAAAGCAACCCCTGTTGGAATAATTTTTCAACAATAAAATTATGCAAAATAATGTAAGTCTAAGTCTTGCTAATATACTGGAATATGTTGTGCACATTTTTCTTCTTCTATAGAACCTTTGCAAATGGTGGCTGTGTAACACTGAGAAATAAACATACACTACCTGATCTTCCATATGACTACAATGCTTTGGAGCCAGTTATCAGTGCTGAGATCATGCAGCTGCATCATCAAAAACATCACCAGACATACCTGAATGTTCTCAATGAAACAGAAATGAAACTTGCTGAAGCTAAAGATAAAGGTTTGTCTATTTCTCTTTTTTCTAGTAAATGACAAAAAAATATACTAAATATAGATCTATTAAAATAGAAAAAATATTTTTCTTGTTATTTTTGCACAATTAAGCAGGAGTTTCAAGAGGGTGGGATGGAGGAGTATTTGTTGTTATGTTGGCCACACATGCCTTAACGCTGGAATGTTTGTCCATATAACAACAAGTTATGGAAAAATACAAAATTAAACATTTTACACTCAAACCAAATTGGCACCATTTATTTTATCAAGGAAATTAAAATTACTTCCTGTGAATATCAACAAATCTTTCTGAGCTTTGGTACATGTGAAGTTCAATAAGAAATGTTTTTTTTTTTAGATTTTTCTTCTTTTTTTTGTTCTACTCAGCTATGGACTTCAACAGTTGTGAGTACTTTTGGCATATGTCCAATTTAGTAGGAAATCCAAAAAATCTGTTGAGCTTGAAATAGATTGTTTTGATTTTTTAAAATATTTTCCTAAGGAGCAGTAGCATCCAACCCAAGTACATAGAACATGGAGTGAGGGCCCATTCAAGCATAAATAAAGTTTTTTACCTTCTAGTTAAGTAAAGGAATCAGGCCTAAAAAAGTGCCCTTCCTCCTCCCAATGAAATGCATGTTATTTTTGAACCAGGGAATCGCCCCTGAAAGTTTTGAGCTAATTGAATGCCCAAGATTAAACATAGCTTGTTTTTCAATATTAAACCTCTCTGTAAACAAATGGTAGTTTGCATACCCTAAGATCCGTAGGGTTGGCAACATACCTAGAACCATGTTTATTGACCCATTTGACTATTCTAAGAAAAAGATTATTTGAAAACTTGCCTCATGGCTTTGGGAGGCCAAGTAGCAAATAAGGTAAGAGAGAGGTATGGTTGCTCTCTGATTACTTTTAAACCATAAAAAAAGATACCAGAACTTTCAATTCCCAGCCAAATAAGCCAAATTCAAAGTTTCTGCCACCATCTTTCACAAAGGGGCCAGGAATAAAAACATACAATGCTAGTGGTGGCACGAGGCTCTTTGCTACGACAATTCTCAAGCCCTGCATCTAATTATGAAAAGCTAGCTAACTTATCACTGATAAAATAAATACTTACTGTTTTGTCTCAAAGTTCTATGCTTTCCCATAGAAATATCTACTTTGGATTGTCAAGAGGGTGGGATGAAAGAGTATTTGTTGTTATGTAGCCAAAATTGTCACAGTATCACAAATTCATATGCGATGTGTGGCAGTCTGATGTGTTCACTTTGTTGTGACATGGCAGACAGATACAGAAGCTATATCACAGAACCATACCTTTGTGGTGCCACAGTTTTGTGGTTTCTCTTCTTTTTTTAATAGCTGTCTCAAATTTTCCTAAATGTTGATTCCCTATTTTATAGGAGACCTAGTAACAGAGATTGCATTGACACCTATTTTGAAATTTAATGGAGGAGGGCATCTGAATCATTCAATTTTCTGGCAAAACCTTTCACCAAATGGAGGCGGAGAGCCTACAGGTAAAGACACTTTAAGACAATATTGACCTGAATTTTGGAAGACTTTAGCTTGATCTCTCTGACTGAAAAAAGGAAATTATGGTAACTCCTGTCTAGCATTGTGGGTCGTCTCCTTTGAAAATGTGCTAAACATGGGTGCTGTATTCTGATTGTTCCAATTCATGACATAGTAGTAGGCAAAGTTCATAGGCCTGACAGTTATCAATTGTGTGAGGTTAATCTTAGCTTAACTACATTTTATACTTTTTTTTTATTAAAGCTCCTTATTCATGCAATGCTGTTGCACTGCCTATCTAATGAGTGAAAGAAGTGGGCTCTGTGCTTTTTTTTTTTTTTTTTTTTTTTTTTTTTTTTTTTTTTTTTTTTTTTTTAGCCTTTCACCAAGCTATTTTGTGTGAACCAGGGCTCGGAATTAGTCTCTGAAGTCCCTTCTGTGCGGAAAGCCCCTTAACTCACTCAAAAGTCCCTAAAATTTCCTATTTAGGAGCATGTTAAATTTGAAAACTGAAGCATTATATATTTAGAACACCCTCTTTAGATAATATAGCTTTTCCACAAATCTGATTGTACTGGTGTCCAGTTGTGCTGTTGCAGTTCAGATAGAAGCTACAAACCAGTGGGAACTTTGTCTGTGGCCGAAGTGTCTGTTGTAGTGGGAATTTGTAAACATAGGCAGATAATAACAACACAAAATTGGCATATATGGTGGGTGGGATGGATTGGTCTTATTATGGTAAAATTTAAGGATAGATAATTTCTTGTAGCTTTACAAAATTACCAGTATGGATTTGTTTGAATTGACTTGTAGTCCATTGGTACAAATTGTATATTCTTTCCCTCGGAAGGTAAGCTAGTGTGAAGAGGCTGTTAAGCAACAGTTCTAATCAGAAGAGCAATCAGCTAGCAATGAAATTAAAAGTCCTAAGATATTTTGTGACAAAGATGCTGAGTACAAAGCAGAAATCATTTGGGTTTTCAAGTCCTTGCAAGCTTTTATGTCTGCAGGTTCAGTTGACGGAATCATTGATCTCTTTAAAGCCATGTTCCCTGGTAAGCTACCGTCAGTGATGTTGATGGGTGCAAAGAAAGCTATGTACTTGATAACTGATGCACTTTGTCCACACAGTAAACATAATTTTACGGTGAAGTTCAACTTGTTCCTGAATACAACGAAATGACAAAACAGTAAAGGAGAAAAAGAGCTACACATTAGAGTGAACTCCTGGTCCTCTTTAGGAGATCAAGTTTTGAGGTGCCATCTAGGGATGGCTGTTTGCCTCGTGACTATTCACTTTGCTGTTTGCCACGCGATTGATTAGTGGCCGGTACTCTTGAAGTATTTTTTGCATTACGTGCCGTCAAAGAAGGCTCTGAAGAATGTCGTGTCGCCATCAAATTACCTCAAGATTGTAAGCTAACTAAAAAAGATAGATAGGCTTGCAGAACTCGAATTCTTGCATTCATCGTCGGTGCTTTTTACGAAATTAACAGAAGTATTTCAGAAGAAAGAACCTCTTGTCCATGCTCTTCATGCCGAGCCTGAAAAATTTACTTCTTACTATTTTGGCGAGACTTCTAAAACCTGACATTCCTTCTACCAGATTTCTTGTGAACTTGGACAACTATTTTCAGGACATTATTATAGGTGAGCAGGTTGAGCTTGCATTATGTGCTCAGGATCTCACTTTGGCAGAAAGACAATGGTTTGATCAAAGGGTTCGAAGGTGGTTCAAGGCAGCTGCCAAACACATGATTAAGAAGTGCCCCGTCTCTTCTAATAGCCTTCTCGAAGCCTTTAAGTGCCTGGATCCCAGGGAAAAGAAAAAAAAATAGAGGTCTGTCAGATAGGCTATAGTTGTGCCTGATCGATAGGTCCCAGTACGAGTATGTGCTGATGGTGTTGGAAGTGAGTGGATATTGGCAAGCTGAACACTTCGCAGAATCAACGCCATCTCGGGTCGACCATTACTTCCATTAAATTTTCTCTATGATGGATGCTTTTGGTGGGCAAAAGAACACGTTTTTGTCAAAGATTGCAAAAGCTATGTTGACGTTATCGCACAGCAGTGCTAAGATAGAGGTTTTTTGTCCTCTCAGCAAGGAGTGTCAGAAGGAGTCCTGAATGGGTAGCTGTGTGTGATTGACGAATTGAACAGCTTCTGGTTTCAAACAGTTCGTGGTAACAAACTGTAGTAAGGAGTGACCCGGCTCAATAATAACCAAACTCTAAAAAATGGAATTTTGATACCAATAGCAACGTCAAAGGAATCGCATTTTAATACTGATTTTAAATACATAAGTTTCATCAAGTTTATTCTTACCGATCAAAAGTTACGAGCCTGAAAAAATTTGCCTTATTTTAGAGAATAGGGGGAAACACACCCTAAAAGTCATAGAATCGTAACAAAAATCACACCATCAGATTCAGCGTATCAGAGAACCCTGTTGTAGAAGTTTCAAGCTCCTATCTGTAAAAATGTGGAATTTTGTATTTTTTGCCAGAAGGCAGATCACGGATTTGTTTGTTGGTTTTTTTTTTTTTGTTTGTTTTTTTCAGGGGTGATCATATCGACCCAGTGGTCCTAGAATCTTGCGAGAGGGCTCATTCTAACGGAAATGAAAAGTTCTAGTGCCCTTTTTAATTGACCAAAAAAATTGGAGGGCACCTAGGCCCCCTCCCACGCTAATTATTTTCCTAAAGTCAACGAATCAAAATTCTGAGATAGCCATTTTATTCAGCGTCGTCGAAGAACCTGATAACTATGTCTTTGGGGATGACTTACTCCCCCTAAGTCCCCGTGGGAGGGGCTACAAGTTACAAGCTTTGACCAGTGCTTACATATAGTAATGGTTAGTAATGGATGCTTCCTCATCAACGCCCCGCTCTTTACGCTAAAGTTTTTTACTGTTTTCAAAAATAGAGTTGAGAGAAAGAGTTAAACTTTAGCGTAAAGAACGGAGCGGTGATGAGGAAGCAGCCCCTTTCATATACGAAGTAATTTCTGTTCGTTTTAAGTTTTAATGTCGCTCCTTACTTTCAGTTAAAAAAAATTTTTTTTTTTATTTAATATGATCAAAGGAATGTTCCGACTATGAATGGTATTCGAAATCTCTTCCCACTTAGTCCTGAATGGGTAGCTGTGTGTGATTGACGAATTGAACAGCTTCTGGTTTATGAGCAAAGGAATGTTCCGACTATGAATGGTAATAGAAATCTTTTCCCATTTAGGTCCCTGTTGGTCTTTTTTTAACCCCTAAAAGTCCCTTGACAGGTCGCCAAGTCCCTTTTCTAATGAGGAGAAATCATTCCTAGCCCTGAGGGAGTTGTTATATAAACTTTGGACGGGGGGCCTCATTTGATCAGAAATTTATAGCTAAACCCTCCTTTTCAAGAGTAAAAAATATAGGAGGGCAGCAAGCCCGCCTTCCTGTCTCCCACATCCTTTTTTCTTGCTGCCCTCCCCCAAAAAGACCCAATCAAAATTTTAAGATTTTGTTATGCATGACTGAAAGGTGCAAGCTGATGAAAAGGGATGAAAGTAATGATAAAAAAAGATGATTAAGCCTCGTGTGATGGTATGACCCCCCAACAGCCCCTGAAGCAAGGGCTGTAAGTTATGCATTTTGCATGTATGTATAGGGAAAAGAGGACATTTTTGATCGTGGGTCTCCAAAAAGGGTATTTGATAACTTTCAAGGGAATTCAAAAGATAATTTTCAGGGAATGTTGAACTAAATCAGAATGCACAATGCACATACAGGTTGTCAAAAGGGTGTATCAGCAACATCTCAAGAACGCCGAAGGGTATCAAGTTGAAACTTTCAGTGCAAATTAATAAGAGTGTTGAACTAGCCAAAAGACACTCTGTATTCTACTACTGCTACTATTACTGCAACTAAGACAACTATGACCCTGACTGCTTGCAAATACAACTGCTTATGGCAGCGTATGTAGCTGCAACTAATCGTAGTTGTGAGTGCTTGCGATTGGGGCTACTCGTGGCTGCGGCAATTTGCGATTGTGACTTGTTTCTTCGTGACTGCGAGTACCTGCCTGTCTGACAGCAATCGGTTTCATTTCATTAGAACTTTTACGGTTGAGGATGTTTAACTAAACAAAAAGTGAAAGGTGCATCCAAGGTTGTTCAAGGGCATATCTGCAATGTCTAAGGAAGGGCTAAGCTTATAAGGTGAAAATCCTAGGGAATGTTGACCTAAATCAAAAGAAACTATGTACATCCTGGTTGTCAAAAGGGTGTTTCTTCAATATAATAGAAATGTTTATGGGTATTGATTGGGTATTAAGGGCGGTGTCAGGCTGAATCGAGAGTTACCATATACATCCAGACCGTCTAAAGGACGGTCTGGATGTATATGGTTTTTTTGTTGGTTTCTTTAAATTTATCTGACAAAAACTGATGATTTGTTACAATAACTTATGTATACCTACTTGGAAACGGCTGATTTGTGCGTAAGAAAAAAAAAATTAATAAGGGGAAAACCAGAAAAAAATAAAGAAAAAACAGAGCCAGAGGAAAAATCATGTTTTTTTATGATAATATATTTTTCTGATATGATTTAAAAGCTAATCATGATTTTATGATAAGCCAAATTTTGAGTGGAGTCCTCCCTATCCCAAGAATCTCTTTGATCAGTGAAGTTCATTTCACCAATGACAGACTCACGGGAGAAATTTTGGGTCTTGTTACTATGAGATATTATTTAATATTGCATTTCGCACGAATATACTTAAAAAAAACCTTCCTCTCTGCGTACAGGCATGCTTAGATTTCTTCCTTGATTTTATATAAAGGAAATTCCTTTTGCCTCACATTCTTTATTGCAGCCAAATACTATAGATTTAATTTTTATCAACTGTTTTTTGTAGTTTATGAAGCTTCGCTCCAGAGTAAATTTATTGCCTCTGTGAAAGCCTCTCTGATTAATTTAGAGTTTAGATATATTAGCTTCACTTACTTGCTTTTTATGGGTTGGTCATTTGATATCTTAATGTGTTTCAGTTGTCAAAAAGAATCGGTAAAGAAATTATTGGAAGAAAAGAATTTAAAACATTTTATCAATGCAAGTTTTCACTTTGAAGCGATTTTCTTCTTCGGTAATTGATTTTTTAACTGCTGAAATTTGTTGACATAGTCGTTTTTATCACAAATCATAAGGGCAAGCAGATTGGATAAGTTTTGTAAGCAGAACATAACTTCTGCAGTTTGATGTATTTTACATTTTCTTGTTATTTCTTCTCTGTGATAGGTTATATTCATTTTTACCAACATATCCACTCAAAATATTTTTTAAAAATATTTTTTAAGAATATTTTTCTTTTCCTAAAATAATTATGATTGCTTTTAGGTGCACTAGCAGAGCAGATAAAGATGGACTTTGGCTCTTTCGAAAATTTTAAAACCAAAATGGCAGCAACAACCGTTGCCATTCAAGGCTCAGGATGGGGATGGCTTGGATACAACAAGACAACCAAGAGTCTAAACATTGCAGCCTGTGGTAACCAAGATCCTCTTGAACCAACAACTGGTCTTGTGCCTCTCTTAGGTATTGATGTATGGGAGCATGCCTACTACCTTCAGTATAAAAATGTTCGAGCTGATTATGTCAAAAACATTTGGAAAATTGTCAATTGGAAAGATGTATCTCAACGATTTGAAAAAGTAAACAGCGCTTGAAGTCCTGGTTTTGATTGGCAAATTAATTTTGTACCTTACTGCTTGTGATTCTTTTGTGTTTTATGAAAGTAAATATAGGTTATAGATTTGCATATATATGTTTATTTTGAGTGAACTTTATGGTGAAAGGATTTTTTTCGCTTTTTTGAGTTACATTCTTTTACAATTTTTCAAAACAGTCCCAGCATCCTTACCTCAGCGAAGTTCAACCAGGACTCAAGGTTGAACTTCGCTGAGGTAAGGATGCTGGAACTGTTTTGAAAAATTGTTCATTTTAGTTTTATTGATTTGATCCTCTCGTAAGTTGTTTTTTCTTATTTGTATTGCTGAGGACGGCCCTTGAACATAGGGCCGAAATATTCATTCTAATTTGTTTCCCACTGTCTTTAAAAATTCCCTATTGTTCTTCTTGTTTTTGGTGTTTGTAACTAACAATCAATCACTAGCAAACTAGGTTTGTTAGTAAACATTGAGTACCTTCCTCCTATAGGTGCCAGTAACCACCTCTGTATCTGCCATGATCTACTGTTAGTCAATGAACAAAGAACTGCACCAAGCGAATGTATCCCTACTTTGACAGAGTCAGGGACAAAATTCCCTGAAGCAGGAGGAAAAATCGTATTTGTCAACCAAAATACTTTATTTAACTTATGAAAGCGAAAAGTAGTTTATACCAAGCAATGATGTGTCTTTTCTTGCTACATATGCCCAAGAAATTACTCTGGAGTCTTGACAAAAAAAAAAAAAATACAAATGCCATCTACAATTTGGCATTTTTGGTCTTTCCTCAGTGTGTTAATAATGTAAAATTAGTGCTATTGTCAAAATTAAAATAGAAATAACTGTCTGATCTCAGTTTCTTAAAGAAAAAAATTATGAAACTTGAAAAAATGTCTAGAAAGACCAAACCCTAGATGTCGTCTGTTAGACACTAGCGTCAGTTTCCACTCTTATAATCTATCCATACTTCGTGGTCAGAAATTCCTCAACTATATGATTTTCCTTAACATATTGAAAATTCCCAATTAAGTATGCGGTTTCAGCTGCATCAGTTCCTTCTTCAGTTTGTAAGGTGAATCCTTAATTTGAAGTGCGTATTCGAGAAACTAATTGATCGCCATCTAGGTTTCAACTAATTGAAACCATCTGAAAGTAGTGTTAGGTGATATTCATTATCGATATTGATATATAAATATATCCGAGAAAATATCAATATTGAATATCGATATCGAAATCAGTATTTGAAAATTTTTACTATGTTCAACTTTTCTGCTGTCTACAGGTGAACATCCAGCAGAAAAGATCCAACACAGAAAAATGTTTTGGAAATGGCCGAGAAGAAGAACAATGATGTATTTAATCCATTGACTCATAGATGCTGATGAACAGCATACATACCTGCATCTATAAGTTGGCATAGCTTGTTCTCAAATTCAAAATACATTTAGTAAGGGTGGACTTTCAAATGTTGTCAAGGACCTCTGAAGGGGCCTTTTGGCCTTTCAGGCTACTAAATCTGTATCAAAAGATGCAAGTGCCGTGGCAGTCCCTGTGATTCAGCCACGACAGTATCAAGCGAGTTTGTGGGGAGTACATGGCAAATTTCAGTAGCCAATGCCATACATGCTTTGTCAGCAGCCGAATCTATACATGCACTGCAGATTCTCAATAGGGAATCTTTAGTTCCAAGAAAAACTGATCCATTCAAGTAGTGGAAGTCTCGTAATATGGGTCTCAGAAATATGTGTACGAGGTGATTAATTCCACAGCTGTTGAGTCAAACAAACAGTTCGGGGTAACGACTTGTAAGTAGGCTAAGGAGTGACTCGGCCCAATAGTAACCGAAACTTTTAAAAAATGAGACTTTGAGAACAATATATACATTAAAAGGATTGGATTTTTATGCTGGTTCCAAATATGTAAAATTCATTAAGTTTAATGTACCCACTAAAAACTACGAGCTTGAGAATAAAGGGAGAAACATCCCTCAAAACCAAAGAATCCTAATGAAAAGCGCACCATCAGATGCAGTATATCCTGGAATCATAGTGTATAGGTTTCAACATCCTACCTGCAAAAACGTGGAATTTTGTGTCAGAAGAAAGATACCAGATCCGCATTTATTTGTTTTTTCTTTTGTTTGTTTGTTTTTTTTTTGCCAGGGTGATCGTATCAAACCAATTGTGCAAGAATATCGGGAAAGGGCTAGTTAATCAAAAGTTCTATTGTCCCTTTTAAGTGACTGAAAACATTGGAGGGTAACTAACCCACACCCTTTTTCCGTGAAGTCCTCAGGTTGAAGTTTATGATATCCATTTAGTGCACCATAGCTTAAAGATTAAATAACTCTGCCTCTGGAGATGACATGACCTTCAAGAACCTTGTATAAGGTTTGTAAGTTATGAATTTGGCTATTCTTTTCCGGGGGGACTTTCCATGGGCAGGGAAGTTTCTGGGGATGAATTTAAAGGGAGAATTTGCCATAACCTGTACGCAAAATTTTTCTTACTTTCTTTTTGCTGACAAAGAGAATTTTCTTGGCAAAACTACCCTGATGAAAATTTATGGGCGCAATTTTCAGCAGGGATGGTTTTTTTTTTTGGGGGGGGGGGGACTTTATTCAGTCAAAATTTTCCATGGAGGAACTTTCTTAGGGGGGGGGGGGGATTTTGTACGGAGAAGAAAGGTGGATTTCCCATTATTTGAAAACGATCAGGACTAGAACAAAAAAACAAATTTTTTCAACTGAAAGCAGGGAGCAATATTGAAACTTAAAATGAAAAGAATTCATACTGCATATGAGAGGAGATACCTCCTCCTCAATGCCTGGCTCTCCATGCTTGAGTTTGACTGTTTATCCCAATTCTTCAAGAATAACTCCTGGAACACGAGGTTCATTCGATTAGAATAAGAAGCTTTTTTAAAATAGCAACGAAGACCACACTGCCTTTCCATCAAAAACAAAAAGAACAATAGGTAATTCTTTTCGCAAGACTGTGGAAATCTAATTTGAATGAATATTTCGGCCGTGTGTCCAAAAGCCTTCCTCAGCAATATATAAACATATAGAAGAAGAAAAACTAATCGAATGAGTGCTTTTTAAAGTTTCTACGACAACTCGTGCTGGTCTAAAGTGCCCTAGTCTAAAAAACAAAAAAATTGTGCCCATTTCGTTCTTTTCTTAGGCAGAACTACTGTGCTGCTTATGATACTACCAAGGTAAGTAAAGCTTTCCACCTATTTAATCTTCTTGGAACCCAACGTCACCTTTCTATCTTCACTTATTTCTAGCCTTAGCGACTTAATCTTCTCAACATTAATTAATTTTCAAACCCCTTGTAGTAACCTGAACTTGTAAAACCTCTAAAAGCTCCTTCATCTTGCTCACACTTTCATCTAAGATAGTTAAATCATCAGCATAATCTAATTCCAGGACAGTTTTTTCTCCCCATTTGATTCTCTGTTCTTTCGTTGCCTTTCTTAAGCTCCTTAAGACGCAGTCCATCAAAAAAATCCATGTAAAGAGGGATAAAGTACAGCCTTGCTGAACTCCTGATTTAATACGAAACCAGCTGCTAATCTTATTTTCTACTTTAATCACAACACTTTTATTCTCGTACATAGCAGTAATCACTTTAATATATTTGTCTGGTATATAATACTAGGAAAGACCTTCGCTAAAGCTCTTCTATCAACAGAGTCGAATGATTGCTCAATATCTTGGTCCATATAAGATACGGAGTACAAAGTAGGAAGGCATTTCACAGTCAAAACCAATTTTTACAATATCTATTTGGTTTAAGCTAGACTGTTTCAAGTGTAATCAACGTCCCAGTTTATCAAAACGGTTGAGATTCACAAGTTTCGGCGACAAATTAAAAGAGCATTTTATCAGAAAGTCACAAAAATTTATATTTTTATATTTTATGGCAAATAGGTGCAGCTACGCATGGCAAATCATATTTATTTTGTCTACAGCTTGGGAACAAATAAAAAAGGAGGGATTTGAATTGACAGCGTTTCCAAGATTTTTGTATTTTTTTTCTTATTCGATTTGAATTGCTCAATGTAACCAACAACACCTCATTCGAAACAATGTATGCATATGCTCCTAAATTTGGAAGATGCAAATTATTGGAATGCATGACAGACGGCATCAATTCGCAGAAATGTAGATGAGAGGGTAAAATGTATTTATAAATTGTTGGGGAGGGGGGCAAAGGTATGGTTTATCCAATGAAGATATCAAGAAAGGACATTTTTCAATAGGCCAATAAATTTGTTATACAAAAACTAAGAGGAGAGCTCAAGTGACAGTCGAGAATTCCCCCTCATCTAACTGATGCCACAATATCCGAAACTTTAAAAAGAGCTTACAAATTTATTCTTATTTTAATTATTTAACATCACAATCCAATTGAATCATAGATGACACTTGAAACTTTATCATCTGTGAAGTTTTAGGCTGATGGCGCTAAATTAATATCATAGTAAAAATCGCCTTAAAGATGAAATGAAGAATATTAGCGAATTTCGACCTGGAACTTTCGATCTGGAATAAGAAGAAGAAGAAGGAACTTATTAGTCAGATTTGCATTAGTAAAAATTTGCTTCAATATGAACAGAAAAAGAGCACGATATGAATTAAGACCGCCTCCAAGGTGGCTCAAATGCCCCAGGTGTTGTGTTGAGACTATATCCAATTTTATTGCTTTTAAAAATCCATTAGATGAAAGATATGATGAATGTGTGCCACCAGAATCTAAATTTACACCTAAAATGCTCTTGGATAGAGCTAGGAGTTTCAAAATTAGAGATCCTCTTACAGCTAATGCACAAGAGGTAGGTTAAAGCTTGAATTTTTTCCTAAGTTTAGGTAGGCCTAACTAAGCCTATCTAGCTCTCCCTAGCATCCTAGACTAACTTCCTAACTAGGCTTAGTGTAGGATATAGAAATTCCATCTTGATATGAAGTTAATTCCATATATCCTCTGAGATAATACATGTATGTATTGGTGTATGACTAAGTATTTTGAGAAAAAAATATGAGAAGGAAACCTTCTTCTACCTGTCTTGAAATCTCTTGATTATATTTTTTCATAAATTTAGGAACAGCTATAGCCTAGTAGGATCTGCTATGCACAGACTGTTGATGAGCTTTGAATTACTTGTCCAAATTGGAGCAACACAAGAGAGGCTACCTTCAGGGGGAATGCTAGGCTGTACCTTTAACCCACTGAACATTAGGAATATATTAAAATGTCATAACAAAAAGATTGTTGAATCTGATTGTTGAAACAGCTAGGTGTGAAACATATTGATCAGGGGCAGACAGACTATGGTAAACAACACTTAATATAAATGATTCAGGGCTAATGTAGAGTTTCAAACAGACATAGCCTATTCAACCCAATTACTATCATAACAAATAAAAGAGTAACTCCCAGTTTCAACTCTCAGTCTAGTTATACAACATATTGCTGCTACTCTCTGACACTCAGGGTTATCCAAATAGCTACACAGACTGAATCTAGGCTTTGGATATGAGACTCTTCCAATTTTGACACCAAATTTTTAGGACAAATTTCATAAACACAAATATCATCTATATCAAGATCAAAACACACAGCTTTCAGTTTATTAATTTTGGAGCATGAGTCAGAATTTGTATAAAAAGCACAGACATTTCTAGAGTTTTTTTTTAACTTCTGTTTATTATTTTAGCAGTATTTATTTATTTATTATTACAAATAGCAGTAAGCATCAATGCAAGTATTACCACTAGTACACAAGAAACTGATTTCAATTTCAGTTTTGCTGCCACTCTCACTGTCAGTGTTGTCATGTTTGCTCTCACTGCCCAAACAGGCAGTTTCAAAACTTTGTCCAATGAGACCAGTGACTCAGTGCTGGCAAAGCTTGAGTTTGTTTCACTGCAAATGACCTCTTGCTCCCTATTTACACTATTTACATCACTTTGTGCCATATCTAGTTCTCCATCTGTCTTGGGACTAGGGGTCCCAAGGGCATGATCCTATTTCTTATTCCCAGATTTATTCACCAGCAGCAGCTCTTCTTTTAATCTCTTCAACCAATTCTTTTCTTTTCTGACAATCTTCTTGAGATGTATCTGTGTCAAAGTCAATAGTGCCTTTTTTGTTTGGTAAAGCTTCAAGATTTCTGCTCTCTGTTTACCCAAATTGATGGAGAATAAGATAGGAGCAGGCCTTGTGGCAGCTGATGATCTAGGTGCACTATGGTTTTGCCCTCCTGGCAGGTGCCACATGTTTAAAATGACACCCATGTCTATTTTGAACTCACTTTTCATGAACTTGTGTATAAATTTGGCATTGTCTGTCTGAGATAGTACACCATAAGCAATGATTTTCAGATGCCTGTTAAACTGGTCTTGTTCTTGCCTGACTATTTTGTAAACTTTGGCTTCTAGTTTATTAGTAGCAACACAGTTCACACTGTCATTGACTTCCAACATAGAAACTTTTGTTTTTATATTCTCTTCAATATCATTGATTTTGGTTTTGACAGAGTCCAGAGAAGCACTCATATCCTGTTTGAATGAGTCAAACATGCCCTGCATTTCATTCCTGTGTTCTTGTAATGTGGTTTTACAATGTCTGAGATGGTTGGTTTGCTACTGCCAGTATTGCAGAAGGGGCAGACCCAAACACTTCCAAGTCTTTGGTTCATTTTGTTAAATATGTTGTACTCTGTATCAGATATCAAGAGGCACCCAGTGCAAAGCCAAGAATTACATTCCTCACATTTTACAGCATTTGACCTTTCATCTGAAGCATACCCTTCCACTGCACACTTATTAGAAGCCTTTTTTGGGTGTTGAGGTTTTTGGCTGTTTCATAGTGCTTTTTCCTGTGGTTTTCTGCAGCATTATATGGCAACACTGCATGCACATGCACAAGTAAAAAACTGAATCTGTCTTATTTGGGCAAAGATTTTCTCAGTAAACACTCAGTTCTTTAGCAGCCCCACCACCAATAGCCCAAATAATTATTGCCTTGAAAATTCGTGTAATGCTCAAATCAGCTATTCCCAGCAGTTTAAGGGTTAAAATCCAGCCAGTACAAACACAGTCTCTTGATTGTGTGATATTGCTCTTTTCTGCACAGACTATCTCCAAAAATACATGAAGAAATGGCTCAGCTAACATATTCTAAGGTGTTATATGCAATGTAATCATGTGACCTAGGTTATACACCTTTTTGCTTTTTTTTTCACATTTTTTCATATATCTCACAAGAATAGTATCTCCAACTGCTATCTAGAATGGCCCACTTCCTCTCAGCTTTAATGATCCAACAAAGATTTCCTTGTTGTTCACAGTGAAAATATTGTCAACATTTGGTGATGTTACTCTGCCATTTTAATCCACTTTAGATATTTTATTTTTGACTATCCTTTGTCTGGAAAGCCAAGAATCCTTGAAATATGCATGTACTACTTAAGATTATTAGAAATTTGCAACACCAAGAAGTTTAACATGTTTCACTAGCATTGGGTGCTATAGGAATAGGGTTTTGGATGGAATAGGGTCTAAAAAATGGAAGTGGATTTCAAAAATTTTATTGTTATTATGATTCACCTAGTGGAATTTACATTTGTATGTAAATTTTTAGCCTTGTCCTAAACATGGGTAGGTTTGTGATGGGGCCACTTTTGATATTTCTATGACATACTTTGAGGATCAGCAGGTAATCTACATATTAACACCTTTGGGGGAATCTCCTACCAATTTCATTAACCAATACTAGAAATAAGAGTGGTCCTAACTATGTTCCTTAAGGAGGTATATACCAAGTAACCAGATGTTTTTGAGGAAAGGAGGGGGGGGGGGGCGTTGGTTGTCCTTTGATCACTTTTGACTCTTAAAAAAAGAACTAGAAGTATCAATTTCCAATTGAGTGAGCTCCTTGAAAGTTAATTTAACCAACTTTTCTGTAAAAATTGCAAAGGGCAACTTGCATAAGTTACAAATCTTGCTCCCAGGGCTATATGAGATCTTTCAACTCCTAAGTTGTAGTTGCCTTAATTTTGGACTATTTTGAACATAATTCCCATTTCAAAAATTTAATTAAATCCATTTTGAGAAAAAGCACATAAGGGGGGGGGGACTGGTTACCCTCTGGTCACTTTGATATCTTAAAAAAGGCAAAAAAAATTTCATTTCCTATTGAATGAGCCTCCTCCAAAGCTTATACCACCACATCCTCCATAAAAACATGCTAATATTAGACAACTAACATAATTTAAAACCAGCATGCCAACCACTTAGCCAGGACATCCATATTATCTACATACATGTACATGCTGAATAACTTGAGCATCAGGATATTTCCTTGTGGCTCTCCTCTGATGACAGGTAATTATTCAGTGCTAGTAATAGTTTCATCTGAAGCATACCCTTCCACTGCACACTTATCAGAAGCCTTTTTTTCAAACAACTAAAAACTGAAAAAGAAAAAAAAACTAAAAAAAGGAAAAAAACTGAAAAATAAAGGAGAAAAAGAAAACTAAAAACCAGGACACAGGGAATATAAATGACGATTGGGACACTCAAAGAGAAATTACAGACTGGGACACAAATAATGACTGGGAGATATAAATGACGACCGGGACACTCAAAGATAAATTACAGACCAGGTCACAAATTACAACCAGGACACAGGGAATATAAATGACGACTGGGACGCTCAAAGAGAAATTACAGACTGGGACACTGGAACACAAATGACGACCGGGATACTGGGAATATAAATGACGACCGGGACTCAGGGACACAACTACAAGGGCAATGCCGGGGGCACAGGGGGATATATAAATGACGACAGGGACACGGAATGTTCGATTAACAATCACCATCGACAAAGCTCAAGGGCAATCATTAGAATAACCAGGTATAGATCTGAATACGGATTGTTTTTCCCATGGACAATTTTATGTTGCATGTTCAAGAGTCAGTAAACCTGACAATCTATTTATATGCATAAACAATGGGACATCAAAGAATATTGTATATTCGCAAGTTTTACGTAGTCAAAAACACACACACACATATATATATATATATATATATATATATATATATATTTCCCATTCCCTGAAAGTAATATACACTCAAATATCACATATTCAGCGTTTTTCTCACAGTTACTTCGTTATGCAAGGATTTGTAGTAATTATATTGATTTTAAAAATAGATGTAAAATCTTAAGCCAAAAATTGATATCAAGAGGTTTTTCTGCAAATAAATTAACTTGGCAATTTAAAAAAATTAGTTTTCATTATAACGAACTTTTAAATAAATATCAAAAGAATTATCTAGAAATACTTAAAGAAATTTTCAACTAATTTTGGAGGTTCAAGAAATGTTGTTGCAGCGCCATTTATTTTGAATTGTGTTTCTAATTGAGCGGATTTTCTTAAAAATTAGCCACATGGTAAAGATGAATTCCATAATTGTTTAGTTCATTCAGGTTTTTTGCAATGTGTTAATATTTGTGATTTGGTAAAATTTATAATATTTAGTTTACCTATTGTTGCTAAAGGGAGGGATATATTAACAGGATAAGCTTGTTTTGGTTTTACTTGGTTGTTTTACATTTGCTGTTTTTTTTTCTTTCATAGGCATGTATTTTGGGGATGATACCTGGCGTGGGGATGCCATGGATATTCTGTGGTAGCCACAACACTGTGCTGGGTAGAGAATTTAGAGTGGCGAAACCCTATATAGGCCAGTGTATTCTCCTGATGAGCCCTTATGTTGGGTGTTGCCTCTGAATTATTTGTCTATATTATTATTTCTATTGTTTGGTAAATGACGACTTATACTTATTGACGACATGACTGCCTGTCCATGGATTATTCTTTATGGTTGATTGTGTGTGGCTATGCTGTTTGACCTATGTGATTGTATGGATGAGTAGGGTTAAAGCCTCATTCAAGTGCTGGTCTATATTAATCACTAATTTAGGAAAACTGTCTTCCTTTTCTCCTTCTGTCTCTCTCTTTTTTTTTTTCTTTTTTTTTTTTGTGTTTGTGCTGTTGCATTGGTGATTTCTCTTTTCATGATATATATATATATATATATATATATATATATATATATATATATATATATATATATATATATATATATATATATATATATATATATATATATATATATATTCACAGGTGGTACGCGCGTGGGGGGGGGGGGCTTGGGAGGGGGCGCGAAGCGCCCCCACTAACTAGGTGTTGGGGTGGCGCAAAGCGCCATGTAGATTAATGTAATTTATTACTGTTAATTCAAATTACATTTCAATATGAGTAATTCCAATGTAGGAGGGTCATATCGTGACCATGCTTTAGGGTAATTTAGTGGCTGTATGCAACTGGTAACATAGATAGGTGTCCTTTAAAGAGATATTATCACGAATCACTACCTGGTAAGTTATAATCTCCTGCAATAATGCTCTTGCAGTTTGCTTTGGATATTTGCTCAACATCTATGACACCTTCGCATTATTTTGTTGAATGATAGTGGGGTTTAATAGGCAGTTAGAAATTGTAAAGGGTAATTATTGCTTAGTATGTAGATTCAACAACTGTAGAACTATTTTCAAGATAACCATATCGAACATCCATTTGATATCAACATAAATTATAATTCCTCTACCTGCTTTGCTTTGGGCCAGTTACATTAACTTAATGGGCAAAAACTTTGGTGATCACTTTATACTAAGATAATATTCTTTAATTGGGTAGACAGCAATTCATTAGCAGTATATGCGATTGAAATATCAGTGGGCATTAGTATATGAGACACAATAGTTTGATTGATAGGGCAACAAAAAATGTTACAACAACGTTTGTTTTGCTTTGCTGAGCAAAGTGTAAAATACTTTGCTATTGAATAAGCAGTAGTGTTATCAGCCCCTTGGAACTTTAACCATGATATTCTTCAAGAAGAATAAAAAAACAATAATTTTTCCCTTAAAATTGTCTTAAAAGATGCTATGTTCCTGCAACAAACTTAAATCTCAATGTTGTTGGTTTTTAAATGCAATATGCATACTAGCCAATCCTTCATTAATTTGTACCAAAGCACAACTTGTTGTGTCGTTTCTGAAATTGTTTCCTCAAATGTTGCTTTTCCTCAAAACATAACTTCTATTAATTGTTACCCATGTTTTTGATGGTAAAAATAGTTTGATTCTGTATCTATTTGCAATTGTTCAGTATGTATGCTCTTTATTAATAGTTACAAAACTGTTTCTTGAAGTGCATTATGATTTATAACTGCTGAGTAATCACTTGCATCAAACAAACAAAAGGCACACCAAATAGCATGAGCATGTTGTCAATCGTCCCAAAGAATAAACAAACTTTACAGTTTTTGCTTATGATTCACTCCTTGCAATAGAGCAGAAATCTTCAGATAGAAAATAAATTGAAGCCTCCTAGTCCTTGAACTGTAAAGTTCAACTATCTACAACTCCTGTATTAAAGTATATCTGACTATAATTAAATTTCAAGCTAGAATTCCTGCTAAATTTATTGTGAGTTGTAATGCAGAACATAGATTGTCCAGAAGGCTTGGACATCTGTAAAATTGATCCCTTCTGTACCCTTTGGGCAAAATTACTTGCCCCATAAGTTTCAAGCAGATTGTTGGATAGAAAAGAGGAACATATGTCTGAGAGCAATTATTCTCATGTTCCATTGGCCCTGGGAACTTGTCCTAAAAATGTCCAGCTGATTGAATGAAAATAAAATCCTGTCTGAATTTCTACTGGAAAGCCTGTAATGAAGGTGGTCTTACGGTATCAAATGCCCCCCTTTTTCAGTCTACCCATAATGATGAGAAACTCCTGTGGTAAGAGAGGGGGGTGTATTTGAGGGGCCCATGTTGTACACTTTGCCTCCAATCATATGGGTTTTTAAATCTTTGTATGTTTCCAGCTCAAACAAGGTGCAACAAGCCTAACTTTGTACTAACATTTTTATCAGGAGGGAGAGGATGGCACTGAAAGAACTCTTGTCTACCTTGTTTTTTTTTATCATTTAACTGAAAGTTCTTTGCTAATTTCTAGTTCAAACAAGTTGCAACAAGAGGCATCACTAGCCAAAGTTTTTTTTGCCAACTTGCTGGTCATTTTTACCTACTGATTTGAGTATGCTATTAAAATTACTTATTTTGTTTTGTTTTTTAATGACCAAGACTGATCATCTTTCACAGATTGTACATCATATACTTCCATCAGCCCATTTACCCTAATAATAAAAAAAATGAGTTAGTATAATAGTGTTACTTCACACCACTACTGGCTGAAAACATTGAGGAGTTCACCCCTCCCATATAAGACGCCCCTGGTTTCAACAGACAATCCTTCTGTCGATAATTGTTTGGGGGGGTAGACATTCTATATGTCTTCTTTGAAGCTCCAGTCATACAGATTGAAATTCCTTAAATGATTTTATTTCGTAGAATGTGTTACATGCTTACTTTTTTAATTTTATTTGTATCATGCCCTCCCCCCCCATATAAGATGTCCCTGGTTGCAACTGACAATTCTTCTGTCGATAATTGTTTGGTGGGGGGGGGTAAACATTCTATGTCTTCTTTGAAGCTCCAGTCATACAGATTGAAATTCCTTAAATGATTTTATTTCATACAATGTTGACAGCCGGATTTCCAGAGTGGAAGTGATCTAGGACCACCACCTTACTTTGTCTCTTAAATCATAGAAATCAAAACTCCTTCCATGATTCTGGTTCAATAAGGTTCAAAATAACTATTCTTTTTCCAAAAACTTGGGATAGAAGAGGGGAGAGATGGAGGGGTCATAGGCTTATTTTTACTCCATTTTATTTTTGCCAGCAATAAGGTCTAGGCTTACTTTTAAACAGAATTCTCCTTTTTTTATAACAAAGAAGTTATAAGCCTCTCAAAATCTTCAAAATGGTGCCTCCAATTTCATTAGGGAACTCTTTAAACTTTAGGTGGCATTCCTCTAATTTTTGGTTATTCCTCTAATGCAATCCCAAACACAGCATGAAATCATAAACAGAATAGCCTGTAAATATAGATAGCAGCACTCAGATCCGTGAAAAAAAGCTGCTTTAAAAGCTCTGAAATTATTTCATGTGTTATTTTAAGAAAATATCTTGGCTATAGGGCCAGGGTATTGTTGCAAACCGTCAGCAATTTCAGATTTTAGCATAACTTCAATTTGAAATTGCTACCTACTAGCTTGCCTCCTGAAACAGAGCTTTTCTCAAATGCAAATTATGGCTTAAAGAAACAAAAGCCTGACGGAACAACTTCAAACAATCCTCTCTGACTTAAACTGTAAAACTTCATTCCAGCTGTCCAAGTGTAGGTTCTGGCTCAATGACAAGCAAAGACCATTTTTTTTTTGCCCATGCAAGGATTAATTGTAACTTTCCAAAATGTAATATATTCATTAATCCAGCCAGACGTCCAGACTCGCTGTAAAACCACGGAGGCTAGTCCCTTATCACTTTCTAGTAATGAATGTAAATTTGCTGCATAAGAAAAAAAAATGAGATAAAACCAAATTGTTGCTCTTGCACACAATACAGAATAATTTAATGGTGTTAGCATCATAAAGATCATTTTAAAGATGAAGTATAGAACGTTAGTGAATTTAGACAAATGTTAATAGATGTTTCAAACTCAAATCTCAAATAAGTTAAATGAAATTCAAGGAGAAGTGTACACAGAGCTATATCTTCTTTCTTTAGAATGGTAAGGCCTCTTTTTGAACTGTTCCTGTTATTAAGTAATTTTAGCCACAATTTTTTTGAAGGCGAAAATAGGTCTGTGGATTGATTTAACAAAAGTAGAAGATGGTCGGCGATATGACTCAGCTGTGATAAGGAAGGCTGGAATCCAGTATAGAAAAATCAAGTGTGAAGGTCATCAAAGTGCTCCAACTTCAGAACAGTATCAAGAGTTTAAAGATGTATGTGACGAATTTCTGGACAGAAATCCATCTGGTGCTATAGGTAAGACATTTTACCATCTACTTGACTGTCATGGGGGAAGAGAGAAGGGGTTACCCTCCTTGTCTTGTAAATTTCAAAATATCAGTTATTTGAAATGCTTCAATAATGTTGCTTTTCTATCCTTGGACATTCTGGGTTTGAATTTAGCTCATAAGTTTTTTTTTCTCTTTTGTTTTAATTTCAGATAATTTGGGGCGAAGTGAAAATCATTCTTATTTAGGAATTCAAGGAGGTAAAGGCACATCAATTAAAAAAAAACACTCTAGACTGCTCTACTAAGCACCAAAGATAGGTAATATTTGTTCATGTTGTCTTTCTTTTTCTGTTTTTGGTAAAAGGCTGCATTTTTTGTGTGGGAGAAAAAAGAGAGCAAGAATTCCAGAAGATTTCTCTTAAAAAAAACAAAAAACATGTGTTGTTACATATTCCTTCCATTTTTTTGTCTATGTATATATATATATATATATATATATATATATATATATATATATATATATATATATATATATATATATATATATATATATATATATATATATATATATATATATACATATATATATAGCTTTGCAGCAGATAAATTGTATACCATCTTAGTATAATCATGTCACTTCCAACACAGCACGGAGCTTATCAGAAGATATTTATCCCACAAATGCATACTAGTCAAATGTAATGAGATCAGATAGCCTTATGGTCCAATAAACTTAAAGTGATGTTGACTATCTGGTGAGTTGCATTTCCATAATGACTTGAAGCGTCATTAATTTTCAAGCAAGTAGCCAGATGATTTGCCTGTAACTCCAAATACAAAGGTTGTGTAATCTCTTACATTCTGGCCTTGTATGAGTTGTGGGAAACCATGCAAACATTTCAGATTTTGTTGCCCCCCTCCCCTGTTGTAACTCCCACGAACATCTAGATTGTTAATGGCGTCGATTTGTCGGGAGGTGAGCATTCTGGATTTTCAAAAATATTTTTCTTTTGGTATTGTCATAGAATTTTTTATTTATTTATTTTTTTTAATAACAAAACTGCCCCCTAGATTTTGAAAAAATAGACACACCCCTAGTTTTCGAGAACTGACACCATAGTAAATTGTAGAGAATATCACTGCCTGCATTGTCAGTGTTTCTTATTGAAAGGGAAATCCTACTTAAAACTTTGAAAATGGAGAAAATGTGGCATTTGGGCCTTCTGCTTTACAGGAACCTTTCAATTCCAGTATTTTTTTTATCCTGCCTGCTGAATGTTTAGCTTGATGCATCTAATACGCTCACGGTTAGTATATCAGGTAGTTTTTTTTTTTTTTTTTTTTTATCTGTGCTCCTGCTGCTTTTTCCCTGGCTTTGTAGTACAGCCAACTCTCGATAGCTCGAACCTCAACATCTTCGATATTTCGAATTATTTTTAAATCCCTTGGAAAAACCTGTCTTAAGTTGAAGAAAAAACCATGTATGACTTGAAATAATTTTGTGTTTATATTTTACCTCTGTAACTCGAAGTGACCTGAAAATTTACCTCAGTAACTTGAAATTCAGTAGATTATTTGCCATTGTGTTGAAAGAGCAACACTTTGGTTTTGTCGTGTTTTTTTTTCCTAGCACCCTGATTTCAGATTATTCCTAGAAAGTGGCAAGGGTCTAACCTGTCTGGTTTTCACGGAAAGTGTGGACCTTAGACCGGATTGATGAATATGACTGCATTTTGGAAACCTTCCTAGAACTCTTGACTGGAGCCAAGAATCTACTGTTTCTACCCATTTCTGTTTGTGATTTCAGCTGAGTTTATCATTCGTTTTTTTGCACTTGGGATTGCGGTAGAGAAATGGTATTAGATGTGTCTCTTATCCTTAAAAGTTCTCTCATTACTAAAGAAATTAGAGTTTATCCTTTGCTCCTTTCTAAGTGATGATGTTAGAAATTTGGCCTATGGCAAAAAAGTCAACTTTTGAACTAAGAAAGATAGATTTTTTTTTATGACATCCATTTTACGGTAGAAAAATTCCTTCATGAGATATGCCAGTTTGAAAGTTTAAAGGGGTTGACAACTTCAGTAGTAAGGTACACGCTGAAACCAAAAATAGGCCGATACCAATTGTGAGATATATAGGGGAGTTTTAACCAAAAATCCGCTGTTAGCTCATAAGCATCTTCGACAATGAGGGGTTCGCAGCTTTTGCTATTTGATGTACCTATTATTTGTTTCCGGTATATTTGATGATCAGACCAATTTGGTTGTAGTGATAAAACATGTAAGGGACTTGTAAGTAATAATTGGCTGTTAGGCTATAATCATCTTCAGTGTTGAGGGGTTTGCAACTTTTACTAGTGGCAATGAGGGGTTTGTAACTTTTGCGAGTTGGTGTACCTAGTATTTATTTTAAGATCCTTACAGATTAACAGCTTCAGCGTTTAATCGCAGTGAGGAAACAAACCCAAAGTGTTGCTCTCGCAACACTTTACTCGGCGAAGCCGAACAAAGTTTGCCGCGACACCTCTCGTTGCCCATGCAACGTAGATCTAGTTTAATTTTCACTTTGCCTCCTCAAGTCTAATTTTACTTCGGTATTTCGAAGTTTTTTCAACAGATCTCTGTTGGTCGAAACCCCAGTATGCAGGTTGCAACGTCTAAACCTTGATATTTATTAATTTTGTTTAACATATTTTTGTCTGTTAATGTTCTGGTTTCTATTTCCTAGCAAACTAAATTTATTTTTGGCATATGAAAGTCAATTATTGATATCAAGTCAATAATACACTAATGAAGTTACTCTTAACTCTGCAGTGGCTGTAAGGAGTAAATTTAGCAATTTTGTACCTCTGTAACTATAACTCCTTACCTTTATAAATCGAATCTTATGTAGAAAGGGCTCTGTAGCTCGAGCTATGCATAAGTCGAACTCTACGTAATTCCAAGAAAATCGTGGTCCCGTGAATTTTGAGTTAATGAAAGTCAACTGTAGTTTGATGTCAATTTGTGATTTTCACGTTTTCCTAAAATGCCATTCTGTGATTGTTGCTCTAGAACAATGGAAACAAATAAAAACGATAATAGTATAGCCTACAGCCAAATCTCGTTTAAGTTTTTCCAGTCCCCCCGGAGTTGTATATTTATTCAGTGCTAAAATGACTTCAACCTGAACTTGTAAAGTCCTTGAAGTCGAACTTCGCAAGCCCAATCTTGGCCTTTAATGCCATATGAAGAAACTTTATAGTCCGAAGCTTCAAGTTGAGAACGTTTGGCAATGGAACTAAAGAAAGAACTCGAATAAGTTGGTGTTTTGAATAAGTTAGTGTTTTCAGTGGTGTTTTAAAATGTTTTTGGGAAAGTTCTCAATTTAAGAAAAAGGTCCGAAAAGAAGGCTAGTTGCCCTAATGATCTTAAAAAGAGCATTAGAGCTCTCAATTCTTGACGGAATGAGCCCCCTGCCAAGTTCCTGTGGCCACCCTTCCATGAGAAGTGGCTCTGTAAAAACTTTGGCCCTTTGTCGGCCCCTTTGGGGACTGGTATTTATTTTGTCTGAATTGGGGTATTCTTAGACCAAGGAGTCCAAGATGCAAGTTTCATGCCAATCTGTATTTGCTGTCTGATGTATTTCTTTTTATGTTAAAAGTAATAATTTCCTCCAAGTACATTTTTATCATTTTTGTTTTTCTAGAGAAAAGTTGTAAAATCAAGACGTCCACTTAAGTGCACACCTTACTATAGGAATAATATAAAACAAATGTTAAGTCTATTTTTACTAAACAGACTTTGCCTTGAAGTTTTGTTGTAACAACCTGTGCGTCTTGAGTTTCAATATTACAAGTTATTCAATCATGCTATGGAATAAAAATTTCAAAATAATTTTTTTTTTCATATTTCCCTCCCTGGACATGAAAACCTATGTTATTTAATCATACTTTGCGAATTTAAAAATATGTTAAGGAAGTTCCACTCTGGAAGCTATTTGCTACTCTGGAAACCCTTGTATGCCTTAATTACGCTTTTTTGGATTATTTAGGATCCTCAAGATTTTTTTTTAAAGGGGTCGGGAGGTTCAGTGCTCCAAGCATTCTTTATAAAGTGAGTCTGGTTTCCTTGCCCCCCTCCACCTTTATTGAATTTGTTGTTTATGGAGAATAGTTGTAAAAAATAGTTGAATGTCTGAGAATGTGTTTTCTTTTTTTAACGCCTTAAAGGAAGTTATATACTTCCAACATGTTTCAGCCATTCACTGCACTCATGGATTCAATAGGACAGGATTTCTCATAATTTCATACCTTGTGGACGTTTTTGGATTTCAGTTGGAAGCTGCTATCCAGGAATTCAGCTCAAAACGGCAAGTTTTTTTCTTTATTGAGCCAGATATTATAATGGGTAGCCAGATCATCCAGATTAGTGGCATTGATATGTTGGAAAAGAAAGGCTACATAGTTGTTAGTAAGAAGAAAGCAAAGAGTCATTAGGGGGGGGGGAATTAAGCCTTTACTCAGGGTATTTATCCTGGGTCTTAATTCCTCAACCCAAAATTTTGAAATACAGAATGGTCATAGGTTTACACAAATCTGGGCCCCGAGGGAGTAGATTCAAGAAGGGATTTTGGGTTTGTGAATATTTTTCCAGAGTGTTTTAGTATTCCTAGGGGATAAGTCAATCTTTTGGTAGTATTAGAAAGAAAATATTCCCTCCTTAGCGTGAGGCTTGCAAGATGATTTGTGTGTAAATAGCTACAATTTATCACATATAATTTTCTCTAATAGTATAAAAATACATTTGAAATAGAGAGTTGTAGAAAAGGTTTTAAAAGAAGTAAAGGATTTCAACTAACTTTGTCCCAAGAGCACGAGAGACTAATAAGAGGAGGACATCCAAGCTTATCCCTGAGAAAAAAGCTGCTGCTGCTAGCTCAACACAGCACCAACCCACCCAATGGAAATATAGCTGTGCAAGCTCCTCCTACTTAGTGCGCTACAAATTTCACTCTACTCCCTCCAATGAAGTTCTCATCTTGTTGAAATCTCTTCTTATGAACTCATCCTGTCCCACTTGAGGATATCCTACTTTTCTTTTGGTCCCAGCTTGATGGGTCACTTTTGGTCACCTTTGGTCACCTTTATTCATAGAACGTGGCCTAGCCATGTTCACTATCATCAGATGAACAAAAAGGAAAAAGGGTGTAAAGTTTGAGCATTTAGTTTTTTTTCTGTTGAACCAGAAATTTTGTTTATTTTATTGTTGGATATATAACCACTGAAATGAATCAAACCCCGTACCCCCCCCCTGGATGTGGCCATTTACTCTTCCTTTGAGCGTTTCAGGTATGAGTTTTATGAATGAGGAACTGCATTTGTTGCTTCATTCCTGTCAAAAATCCCCTTCCCCTCCTGACACTTTAAAATCATGGGACATTCATTGGGTTCTATTTTTCAAGAATTGTCAGGTTAAATTTTTTAAAACAGGGTTTTTGACTCTTGTCCAAGAGTCAAAACAAAAGAATCAGTCCACCAAACTTTTTTAAAATGGTTATGTGACTTCATTTCTTCTTGTTAACTCATTGACTTCATTGTTAAATATTCTAATACTTCAAAAGTGTCCTGTTTTCTTTTTTCTTTTTGGTTTATTCATTATCTGTTTCTTTCTTCTATAAGGTGCTATTAATTACTGCTAGGCCCTCCTTACTAAATTAATATAGGTTTTTGGATAATTTAGTTATTACGATTAAGGTTCTTTCTGTTTTGTTATCCTATTCCGTAAATATTTATTAAGGCGTAATTGCGGGATAGCTCCTTTTTTGACTAGGGACAACATCAAATATAGAAAAAAGGGAATTTTCTGAAATAAAACCATAGGGATTTATCGCTTGGAATTGTCTGTTTGTCTCGATGTATTGTCCTTTTTGTCCCTAGATACTATTTCTATCTACAACATTTTTAGTTACTGGTCGGCTTCACTACTTTATTTGTCTGTGGCTTTTTGTGTTTTGCTTGATGGTATTCGTTATTAAAAGGAATTATCGTATTTAATCGCCTGCTACTCTAAGGCTGAAGGTTAAATTCAAAGACATCCACTTTTGTACCAATAAAAAACATAAACAAGGTGTAAAGGAAACTAGTGCGTTTTATTATGTTTTAAATAGCAAAATTTCATATTTTTGCAGGTAGGAACTTGAAACTTCTACTGTAGGGTTCTCTGGTACACTGAATCTGGTTGCGTGATTCTCATTAAAATTCTTTTAATTTTAGGGGGTCTTTTCCTCTATTTCAAATATCAGGCAAATTTTCTCAGGCTTTTGAATTTTTATGTGTAGAATCAGCATAGAATCAGTAAGAATCAGCATAATAAGCTGATTCTTTTGATGTATCTATTCCGTTTTCTAGAGTTTTGGGTACTCTAAAAGCTAGAACTGTGTGCAACTATACTGAAATAAAGTCTGTATTTTATGCTTATTCAGAATACTTAAAATATATCAAGGTTGCAATTACTCGTAAAAAAAGGAATTTCCATTACAAAATGTGTATCACTCATCTCCCTTCTCATTTTGGTGCACTCTATCGTTTTTCTATTTTCATTTGTATTTTTAAAAACTGGTCAACCAAAAGGTAATGAAATTCAACTTTAGAAAGCAAACTAAAAGCATTTCATGGGTAAATACACATTTTATGATGGAAATCAAATTTCTGTGAATAATTCCTATCCTGTTATAGCTAAATTATTTTGAATAAGCATACAATGTAGACTTTACTTCAATGTAATTACATTCAGGTCTGTCCTTTTGTTTAGTGTGAGGGGATTAGAGACATTTCTCTGATGACAGGGTGTGGGATGTAAGCACAAAAAACCATATATTTAGTCCATAATATTCCTAGGTGAACCTCTATGCTGTTTGCTGCTATGAATTTCCTTATTCATCACTTTCCTAGACTCTTCCTTTTGCTGTTTACCTTGTATCACTAAAGATTTAGTTGATTGCTGACTGTCACAGAAAGTTTTTTTTTTTTTTTTTTTTAAGTGACTTGTGTTCAAGTCTCTTTCATGCTGCATTGCCAATGTTAGTAATCCCCCGTCCAAATTTATGTTAATTAACTTTTATATTTGTCAGATATATCTACTGTGGCTAGAGGATTCTTTGTGGTTTGTAGCCAGAAGTTAATTATGATCAATGACTATTAAGTGTTTGTTGCTGGATTCATTTCAAAATAGTGGATAAGAACAAAATCAGTCACTTGTTTGCTTATAATTTGTAATTGTTTTTATGATTTGTAAAAGGGTTGTTACTCTCATTTCTTTTTTATACTTAAAAGAGAGATAATGTACCAAATTATTTGTTTTATGGAACAAAAATAATTCATTTTCATCAATGAAATTCGGTGTCTGGATCGTACCCTTAATTTGCCATGAATGAAAACATGAACATGTAATTTTTCCATCACATTCAAAAATTTTAAAATGGTGATTTTGGCGTTGAGGAGGTTTTTCGTCTTATAGAGAAAAAGATGATAAGAAGAGGTTGTCGAGTGAAAGATCGATATTTGATAAATTGATTCGGATTGATAGTTGGTAGGGCGCAGTAAAAACCTCAACACAAAATACTATTGAAGTTCATGGAGCTAACATACCGTTTTAACAGGCGTTAACTGGCTAAATTTCAATCAATGGTCTTCAACGAATGGCTAATACAGTTCCTTGAAATATAACTTGATATCATTTATTTTCATTTTTTGATTAATCCTAGTAACTGTAAGAGGTAACGATGACAACCACTTTCGTTTTGACTTTAGTTTTAAAGAAAAAAAAAAGGTGTATTCCCCTTTCCAGCTCAGTGGTCTATGACTAAGATCATCTTGTTAAACTTTGTAGGGTATGAGGAAATGAATACCATAAAGCAATTATTATTTCAGCAGCTATTGAAATAATAAAAATAAAATAATTGATAATAATAAATAAAATAAAATAATTGACAAAACAAAATACATTAAAAGCAAAAAAGGACAAAAGATAATACAAATCAAATACAAACAACTTTAGTTAGCTTAATTTACTCAGATAACTTACATAACTTAGATAAATTTATTCAGATTTTTTTCAATGAAATTTTGAAAGTGTGTAAAGGCCTGAGCCATAGAGGGTTTCCAGAGAAGAATGTCCTAAGAATAGGGAGTATCTCTTTTGTAATGGCGAAGTCCCACAGTTACCTTTTTACACTTTTTGTAATGTGTTTTATGCGTAGGAGGTAGCATGGGTGACACCAGGGGAAAAGGGTGTAAATTAGAAAACATTTCAAAACGTAACAACGTGGGAAATGTGAAATATTCTTAATTGAATCCTTGACGATACTCTTGTTTGCACCTGCACTTCCTAGGAGAATATCATAGCGGTGCTCTTAGAAAGTAGCAAATTCTTACCTACACGGGTAGTATCTAGATTATTTTTCTAGTATTAAACGAAAGCAATGCTTAAAAGAACAAAACAAATAATGCACATAAAAAGAAGTTATAATTTGTTTTCCAGGCCTCCCGGAATATATAAGCAAGATTATCTAGATGAACTTTATAAAAGATGGGGAAATGAAGACAATGCCATATTGTCTTGTCCGCCTTTACCAGATTGGTGCAATGGTAAGTCTAACTAAACCGTATTATGGCTTTTTCTGTCTTTAATTCATGTTCAATTTTTTAAACTTTGTTTTAGTTATCTCTTTATTTTCTACAGGTTCAAGACGTACAACATATATAAAATCCAAATGTACATATACATATATATATATATATATATATATATATATATATATATATATATATATATATATATATATATATATATATATATATATATATATACATATATATACATATCTGGACCGGTGGTCTGCCCGCTGGTCTCCGGTACGGCTACGCGGCAGGCCTGTATATATTGATTCTCATCATCGCTTGTCTTCTAATCGCAGCCAATGTGAACTTCATGATGTCACAGCGTCACCAGTCACGATAGGTTTGATACAACGACCCCGGAAAAAATACGAATTCTTCCTTAAAGTTGTCACCTACTAAGATCCTTCTTGTGGTGAGAAATATTATTATGTTAGTTTTAAGAAAAAAAGAGAAACAGCTATGTAACCGATTTCGAGGAAAGATCTATATACACACATATAGCCTACACAGTCATTGCTCGTTTAATCGATTCAATTTTATAGTATAGCATTCTAACAATAAACGTCTTTTTTTTGACAGTTTTCCAATGCTTCCTTCCAACTATTATATGTTTGTCGTTCATTTTCTGGCAGAACTTTTAAGCTACTTTGTCTTTTAACACGGGAAAATGCCACGTACAAAACAGCGTGATCAAAAACAGGAATGCAGAGGTCGACGCCAACCAATGTGGAAGTTTCGCCTTGCGACTTATTTATTGTCATTGAATATGCAGGTTGGAGTGAAAATTGATGTCCTTGAAAAGTACCACCTATTTGATCTTCACTTGAGTTTAGCGTAACTCGAGAAATATGAAGTTCTTTTGTTGGTTTTTCCCCAGTAATTATATTCGCCTTAATTATTTTGTTACATAATTTATTAACAATAAGGCTGGTTCTATTCCCCATTCTTCTGATATATCTAAGTTACGTTAAAACGTAACTATTGTGTTTTTCTATTAAGTTATGGGGTTGTAAATTTGTAGTATAATTTGAATTGAGGAATTCCGGAGTGAATTTAATTCCTCCTTCCTCTTTGTCTTTTACACAATTGTAACATCTATAAGATTTGGATTGTCCTGGGAGGTGGTTGACAATTTTCACATTTATTTTACAAGCTTCTTTGTTGAATGAAGCTGAAATAACGCGATCCTTCATTAAATTGAAATTTTGATTTGGCAGTCATTCTCCGGATACTTTTTCAATTAAATTACCTCTGGATATTGAACCGTCTAAAATCGACGCAATCTGGCACTGTAAAAATAAACTGCACGATTGGAGACTGTTGACCCAGTGAAGCAGCACGTTGATCAACATCATTCTCCGCTTCTCGCATTTTTATGTAACCTTTGGTTTAGTTTTTTGTGTCTCACAACATTTCTTCCAAGAAATCCATTAGGCTATGAAAGACCCCATAATTTAAAGGATGTGCGAGGCATTCTTTAACAGCTTCATTGGGGTCTAAAAAGTAGGGTGGTTCGAAATCACCTTCAGTGATTTGTGATGGATGTGCCTTTTAATTGGTTTTGTTTGATAAATTTGTCCAGCTATTTTAAAGCTAAAAACATTACGACTATTGATGGTTCGATCATCGCTTATGTTGAATTAAGCTAAAGCAAAACATGAGGTCAAGTTTCGGATTCGTTTATGAAACTTTAGAGAGTATATGAGGTCCCAAAAGAGGCGAACCAACTCATTTGAAAATTATGGAGATGGCAATGCAATTCGGCCATGTAGGCAGCAGTCTCAAAATCGATTACTTGTGTTTGGTACTCTTTCCTCGGGGATATGGAATGCTCCATAGTGAATACTTATTAAAGGATCCCAATCACTTAGCATTTTCGTAGTTTAGGGTATCTTTGTTGATTGGTATTGAGTTTTGCGCCACAGCTAGCTTGCACCGAAGATCACGATGGTGTTCTTCTTCTAACTTAATATTTCTTTTTTCTTCTTTCCCATTTTGGATACGTTCTAGTTCTCGCTATCGCTTGTCTTCTAACTACACAATTCTGTTTTTTACACTTTTGTTTTGACTCGCTCTGATACTTGCTGCCAGCGTCTCTTCTAACTCCACAATTCTATGTTCTTCACTTTCATTTTTAGTTCGTTTTGATTCTCCCTGTCGGTTGTCTTTTAACCGCAAGTGTCTCTGTTCTTCACTTTCAATTTTTACACGTTGTGATTCTCGGTGTCGCTTGTTTTCTTATGGAAAGTGTCTTTGTTCTTCACTTTCGTTGTTGACACTCCCTGATTCACGCAGCCGCTTATCTTTTAACTGCAAGTGTCTTCGTTCTTCGCTTTCGTCTTTAATTTGTTTAATCCTTGTTTTTGCAAGTCTTCTAGCCGCATTTTTCTTTCTTCTTTATTTTGTATTTTATTATTTCAGACGAATTTTCAATGCCCTTTACTTAGCTGCCCGAATTGGTCTAGTCTCATTTGATGGTCAAGGCTGTTCATTTTCACCTATTGTGAATTTAAGTTGTTTGGGTCGTTCTCTTGGACTTATCACGTTTGACAGCTCAGGTGGTTGGGCATTTTTTTTTTCAACGAATCACCATTTACACTTATTGTAATGATTGCGTTTTGAATCATAAAACTCCTTAGAGAGTTTCTCGAGCTAGACGAATAATTATCCTCATAGAAAAATCCTTAGAGAGCTTCTCAAGATACACTGATAATCCTCCTCAGATAAAATTAGTTATATGGAGTCATTTACGGATATAACACGAATGCAGCCTTTTGTATTAATACATCATGTCATTATAATACTGATGTATATAAATATGACGTAACTCATATGATTCCTTTTTTCTAATTTATCGCATCTTAACCAATTTTCTCAAACTCGTGACCTATCTAGATCGTTTTTTCAGGCCACAGAATCCCACGATGCCAATTTTCCAAAAAAAGTAAACAGCTAAACAGCCGTTTTCGAGAATTCATCGAAATGGCTAGGAAAAGGAAAAAAAAAACTTCAATAAAATAAAGAAGCAAAATTGAGAGTAAGACCCTGGTGACCTGATGACCAAAATGCCTAATTTGCAAAGCTAAATAACAATCAATGGCTGTATTTTGATTGGATTTTTTATTTTATAATTATTTTGTTTGGTAATAAATCTACTCATCTTTTTTAGCGCCCATCATAGTTTAAAGCAGCTGATCCGCCAGTAATTAATCTACTCGTGGTTTTTAGTGCCCATCATAAGTTAAAGCACCTCATCCGCTAGTGATTCCCGTGATTATGGGATTAATTGCGTTAGTCGAATATTTCCCCACCCTCATACAGAAGAAAAACTCACTGTTTTGGTGGTTGATTGTTTGGAGTCTTCCAGGGTGTCAAAAGCTCGGAAGGCATTTAAACACTTTCTAGGAATAAAGTTTTCAGTTACGCTCCTCATTTGTTCTGTCTTATTTTTTGTTGGTTGTTTGACGATGTCCTTAGCTACCACGATTCATTAGCTTATGATAAACCGAAATTCCATGGTTTTCTATGGTTTTAAGGGTCGTTTTAATTCCTTTGTTTAAGGGTTCTGTTGTTCCTTTGCAAGTCTCAGACTTTATTTTTTCAGATTTAAAGCGTTTCACATAACTTAAGTATTTTTCCTTATAAATCACCCTTAACCATGAGAGAAAAAAAAAACATATTATAGCTTAGGCACTGTAGCCGAATTTTAAGCACTCGCTGATATTATCCTAATAATTTGCGTTATGTATTTCAAGAAGAAGAGGAAGATGACACCCCTGCAGTGGCAGATAGAAATATTGAGCCTTTGAGAGAGGTTCCTGATGCAAAGCGTAATCGAACTGTGAAAGTCAAGAATTTTGAGCCTCCAGGAGTCAAACGTGTAGAAGCAGTTGATGGGACTGAAGCTATTGAAGTACAAAACAAAATTGTTGAATTGTGTAATTGGAAAAAGAGGTTAGGATTGTTTATGATTTCAAAAAGGGAAAAAAATGAGTATTTGGAAACAGTTTAATTTACGTGGTGATATTAATGATGAATCGTTTTAAATTCAAACAGGCTACACTGATTTTACTTTTATCCCAAATGGCTAACCTAAGCCCTGACTTATGCGTTGATAAAACTAAAATTAAATTTTTTTTTAATTAAATTTAATGAAAAAATCGGACTTAATTCGATTTTTCTTCTTCATTTAAATCTTAAAGCTATACCGAGTTACAGGTTCAAAATAACTGTTGGTTTTGTAAGGAAAGGAAGGTGTTTGTCTTCTCTAGGTAATTTATATCGTAGCTTAAGAGTCGAATTAAGATGTAGCTTTAAAATCGATTTTTCTTAGTCGTTTTAGTATTCTTAGTCAACTTTTAAAAGGCGCTAAATATAGCAATGTTCTTTCAAGTGAGCCCTTAAACAGTTCTCTGTAATGTTCCACTGCCCCGCTAGCAGTAAAAAAAAAGAAAGAAAATAAGGGGGAACATCAGTAATGGGAGCTGGTTTTCCCACGGAAAATCCCCCGAGAAATTCCTCCTCCCCGTGCAAAAAATCTACCCGTGGAAAATTCCTCCATACGCAAAATTGAGAAGCTATTGAGAAAGTACGAAATAGGTACTTCAAAATATCGACCAGATGCCCTAAGGGGTAACAAAAAGTGTATCAAAAACAGTTTAAGGACAGGGGCTCGTTATTGTCTAATCACTTTCGATCCAACGGGCATCCTCTGAAGTCTCTACGACCACGAGGGGAAGATTGGGGTGAGGAAGGGGCAGCCCCCCTCCCATATGAAATAAATTCTGCTAATTTGGGGGTTTAATGTTATTCTTTACTTTCATAATAACAGCGTAGACCAGAAATATTCCCATAAATCAAGAGGGATTGAATATCAATTTCTCCCTCCATACAACCCCTGCCCCATCCTTAGAACTAATTCTGTATTTACCTGAAAGCTCAATGGGAGTTAAGGTGTTTTGGCATTAAAATGTACCCTTGGATGTATCTACCCCCTCCTAACAACAAAACAATCAGAGAACCCTACTGTAGAACTTTAAACTTCTCATCTACAAATGTTTGGTGAATTTTTTTTTTTACCAAATAAAGATCGTGGATGTGTCATCACCTTCTAGATATCAAAAAGGACCAGACATCAAAAACAGTCCTGGGAAAGGGGGGCTTGTTAGTTTTCCAATCACTTTCGATCTAAAAAAAAGGACTAGAACTCTCAATTTCGATCTAAGAAGCATTATCTGGAGTTTAAACAACCATGAGGGGGAGGCTGGGGATGACCAAGGGTCAGCCACCCTCCTATATGGAATAAATTTTGTGCATTTTGCGGTTTGATGTTACTCTTTACTTTTCGTAATTACAGCCTAGAGCAGAAATGTTCCCGAAAATCAAGAGGATTGTATATCAGTTTCTACCTCCACCCCCCGCTTCCCTGTTCCTTAGAGGTAATTATATATTTATCGGTGATCTCAATGAGAGTTTTGGTGTTAAAATGCATGCTTTGAGGCAGCTACCCCCCACCCCATATCCCTGAAAATTATACCTTTTGACTACTTTTAACAAAATGATAATAGCAAAATTTTGATTAATGTCAAGGAGAGGGGGCCCATAAAAAGTAAAGGAGAAGTGGAGCTAGTTGCCCTCTAGTCTTATTGGTAGCTGCCCTCCGATCCCTTTTTGATCTTAAAAGGGCATTAGAAATTTTGATTTACAATTGAATGAACCCCCTCCAAAGCTTATACGACTACCCTTCTCAAAAAAACTATATCCCAAGAATGGGCAGCTTGCATAGCTTACAGCCCATGCCCCCGAGGCTGGAAGAGTGGTTGTCCAAACCGGAGGCGTGGAAGTTTGACCTTTGGACTATTTTGAACAAAATGAATATCCCAAAATTGTGATCGAATGTGCTTGGGGAAAAAAGTTGTGGTTAGTGGCCAGTTGCCCTCCAATCACTTTTGACTCTTAAAAAGGGCACTAGAATTTTTAGTCTGCAATTGAATGAGTACCCTCTGAAATTTATACGATCACCCCTTCCGTATGAAGTACTTCTGGGAAAAATAAATAAATGTTAAAAAATTGAACCCTTACAGTCTTTACTATAGGCAACGCAATAACATTACCCCTGGCTTAAATAGGTCAGTAGAACTTTCAATTTCCCTTCTAATGAACATCCGAAATTATCCAGGGGGAATATGGGAAGGAGTTTCTCTTGGGAGGGATTTTCCACGGGGGAAGGGGACGCATAGACCCATCAGTGCTGAGACCCGTTCCAGCAGTGGTAATTCCAGTGGTGTACTTTTGTTTCGACCCAACGCCATTTTTAGGTTTCAGACAAGGGCGTATCCAGAATTTTTATTCAGGGGGGGGGGGAGTACAAAAAAAAAAATTTAAAAAAACAACTTAAAACAAGAAATCAAAATTTGTTTTTGTGTATTTTTATTAAGTTTTTACTAGTCATACAGAAATTTCGGGAGAGGGGGCTTATACCCGGTACCGCGCTGGATATGGTATTGGTTTCTTATCATTTTTTTCAAGTTTCCATAAATTGGTTTTCAAAATAAAATTGTATTATTAAGACTAATCGAGATAATATTTGCCATTTCCTAATCAGGTATGCATAGCAATGTTTTCCCAGTAGCCAGTTCTTTTTTAAAACGTGTAGTTAATTTTTAGTTATTGTGGGCCGTGCTTCGTTCTTCACTAGTTTCTAGCTACAACTATAATATGCTGCTCTGATCAGAAAGAAAATACTACTTTTGTCCCAAATGGGTAATCACTAAAATATCGGCTTAATAACCGTTAATAAAACTAAAATTTATTTTAGTTTTATTTAGCAGGTATTATTTAGGACAGCTATAGGCATAGTGAAGGTATGGTCTCTCCAATCGCATCATAGATATAGTATTTAATAGACGTATTAAAACAAGGCTAAGTCTACACCCCAAAAAATATATCTCAAAGTTTAGAGTTGTATTGATTCACCAGAATAATACCAATTTACAGGTAGGGAAGCGTTATTGGTTGGGGAAGGGTAGGAAGTGGTTGTTTCTCCTAAATATAGATTCCTACTCGCAACGAAGAGGAAAGTATGTTCTTTTTAATCAATGTGGAGACGAATAAAACAGGGCGTAATCTGTCCCCCTCAATTTTTATTCTGTGGTGGGGAGCTATACAAACAAAACGAAATGAAAATATAAAAACGGGTATGATTTTTCATATAAGACAGTGGAAAAGCAAAAATGAATTTGTCTCTTAATCATAGGCAGTGCAGGCGCTGCGTAAGTAAAGAGTGATGTGGGCACAATGTATTTTTTTTCTTCGACCAGGGCACTTCATATTGGAGGACGTGTCGTAGAAACTTCGATAAGGCCTCGTTCAATTGGAAATCGAAACAAGCAATGTGGGCACAATGTTTTTTTTTTGGTCTTAGACCAGGGCACTTCGTATCGAAAGACTTATCGTAGAAACTTCGAAAAGGGATCATTCGATTGGAAATTGAAACGGCTAGTCCCCTTTTTAATAGTCGAAAGTGATTGTAGGGCAACTAACTTTCCTCCCACGCCCACCATTCGCCCATACACATCCAATCAAAATTTTGGGATAGCCATTTTGCTCAAGTTAGTTTAAAGGTCCCGAAATTATGTATTTGAGAATAAAACCCTCCCCCACAACCCTCAGGCTAAGGGTTGTAAGTTATACCCTGGGGGCACATCAGGTTTATGTAAAAAGGGTGGTCGTATAAACTTCGGAGGGGGCTCATTGTATTGTTAATCAGAAGTTCTAGTGCCTCTTTTAAGGTTCAGAGTGGTCAGTTGGTGGATACCCCCCCCCCCTGCAGCTCGTATTTTCCCTAAGTGCATCTAATAGAAATTTTGATTTGGTCATTTGTTGTTGTAGAAACTTCGAAAAAGACTCATTCGAGTAGAAATTGAAGGGGTTAGTGCCTCTTTTAATATTCGAAAGAGATCAGAGGGCAACTAACCCCCCTCTAACGCACACCATGTCCCCAAACACATCCAATCAAAATTTTGAGATTGCCATTTTCTTCAGTGTAGTTAAAAGGTCGATAAATTATGTCTTTGAGGATAACAACCCCTCCACAGCTCTCAGGGCAAGGGTTGTAAGTTATACCCTGGGGGCACATAAGGTTTTTATAGAAAGGATGGTCGTATAAACTTCGGAGGGGCCTCGTTGGATTGGTAATCAGAGTTTATAATACCCTTTTTAAGATTTAAAGTGATCGAAGGGTGGATACACCCCCCCCCCACACACACACACCTCTTGCTTTCACGAAATGCATGTGATAGAAATTTTTAGATAATCTTTTGTTCAAAAATAGTCCAAAGATTATATAACAGGGCCTTTGGGGTTGACAGAGTCCCTCAGAGTCTGGGATAAGGGTTGTAAGTAATGCCCTGGGGCATATAAGGTTTTTGTGGAAGGGTTTGTCGTGTGAGCCTTAGAAGAGGCCTTTTTAATTTAAAACGTATAGTTCTAGTTCCCTTTTAAGTGTCAAACATGACGGAGAATAACTATTTTACCCCTCCCTGACATCCAAAAAGCTTTCAATTGTAATTGGTTAGATAGCTTAAATCCAAAAATCATATAACAATGTCTTTAGGGTGGACACAATCCCCCCGAGCCATTGGCAAGGAGTGTAAGTTATACCCAGGGTATATGAGATTTTATATGGAACGGATAGTCGTGTCAACTTTGGATCGGATGAAGTCCGAAGTTTTAGTGCCTTTTTTAAGAGTCAAAAATCAATAGAGGGCAATCAGCCCTCTCTCCTAAGCCTCTCGTTTCCCAAAACATGTCCGATCGAAATTTTAAGAGATCTATTTTGTTTGACCTTGTTGAAAGATCCAGTATTTATGTGTTTGGGGATGTCAACCTCCCCAAAGTCCTCAGGACAAGGGCTGTGAGCTAGGAATTCGTTCATTGTTTGCACACAATATATGTTATTCAGAAAGGTATGCATATTTGAACTTAAATTTCCAAGAAGACGAAGGGCATTTCAGAGAATGCCCAGGCGAGCCTTTCAGAGAATGTTGAGGGGAATGTTGAAATTGGTCAACATACGTCATGTGTATAATAATTTAGAAAATTCAGGAAATGATAAGGGATACGATCAAAAAGGCAATATTTGCATGCTACGAATACTACTACCACTACCACCACTACTACTACAACTACCACCACTACTACTATCAGAGTACTCTATTCACAGTATTGAGGGGAAATTCGAGCTAAATCAAAAGACGCTATGTGCATGCAAATTGTCAAAATAGCGTATCTCAAGAATTGATTTGGGTATTAAGTTGGAATTTCCAGAGAATGCTTAAAGGGGAAGATCACCTCACTAAAAGGCACTATGTGCACACTACTGCTAATACGACTGTTACTGCTACATTTACTGCTACTACTACTTCTATTGATACTACTTGTAAGGCTAAGAGCACTGAGAGGAAAATTTGATAACATATAGGTTATCAAAAGGACATATCAGCAATGTCATAGCAATAGCTAACTATATTAAGTTGAAACTTCCTGGACTTGATGAGAGGAATGTTCTACTGACCAAAAGGCGATATGTGAATGCTACTAATACTCGTAGCACTACAGTGATTCAATGCTATTACTAATAATATCAATACTACTACTGTGACTATTATTACAATTATGCCTAAGGGTATGAAGGTGAAATTTTTAAGAAATTTTGAGGGGGAAGGTGAACTGAATCACAGCATCGTTTGCGTGCAGGTTGTCAAAAGGGTGTAACAGCAATATCTTAAGAACAGTTTGGTGTGTGAAGTTGAAACTAACAGGGCTTGTTATGAGGGATGTTGAACTAACCCAAAGAAAATATTTTCATCGTAATGCTACTGCTTCTGCTCATACTACTAGTGCTGTTACTATTATTACTACTTCTATTGCTACTACTGCTACTAAAACTTAGGTACTTAAGTTAAAACTTAACTACAAATGTTGCTACTGTGCAATCTAAGAGTATTAAGGTGAAGCTTTTTTGCGTATGTTGAACACAATCAAAACAAACTATGAGCATATAGACTTTAAAAAGGTAAGAAAGCAATATCTTAAGAACAAATTATATTCTTAAATTAGACCTTTAAGGGTAAGTTGTGGGGGATTTTGAACTAGCCAGAAGGCACTAGGTGTATACTTTTAGTGCTACCACTATTCAGCCAGAGTCGACCCACCTCTAAATGGGTACCTGGAGAAATCTGGGGAAGGTAAACACGAAGGGTGCGCGAAAGCACAGGATGGCTGCCCCCCCCATTGCACTTACTGGTTGAAGGGCCAAGAAACGGAGATCAGAACCACCGGTAGGGACTGTAAAGTCCAATGCCGTATTCTTTACCTTTTTTCAAGTTACTGTAACTAATGACGCCAAGGCTATTAAGGTGAAACTTTTAGGGGAAGTTGAGTTTCCATTAGATGAAAAAACGATATGCATGTAGCTTCTCAAAAGGGGATATAATCAATATCATTGGCAGCACCTCTCTATAATAGACAGAAATATCATTGAAAATTTTAAAGATGCTATTTCGATTCATATTAAAAGTTCTGGTGTCCTACTTAAGAGTAAAAAGAGATTGAAGGGCATGCAGCCCATCTCTCAAGCCCATTCATTTTCCAAGCGCATCCAGTCAAAATTTTGAGACAGCCATTTTGTTCCGTATAGTAGAACGATCCAGTAACTATGTCTTTAGGGATATTGGGTATGCCAACCCCCCACAATCGTACAATTGGCCCATTATGCTTTAAAACTAAATGTTGGTTTAAACTAAATCGAAAGGTTTTGTGTTCATGGTTGCCAATAAGACACCTCAGCAATTTATCGAGAACGACTGGGGATATTAAGTTGAAACTTTTAGGGCTACTAATATTACTACTTCTGCTCTTACAATTTAAATACGTAAAAAGAGTGTAAGTGTATCAAAGAACATATATAAAATCTTTTGGAAATATTAATGTTTTATTTTCCAGGTTAACTTCAGGAGTTATAAAATTAAATTAAAAAATACTGTTTGTGTCAGGATTAAAAATTATTAAAAAAAATTTCTCTAACATGCGAATAGCAACCCAAACTATGGATTCTTATAGAAGAGAACTGAAAAGATATACAATATTATTTTGTCCGTGAAAAATATTATGTCAATAAAAAATGAATAGAAATTAATTTAAAAAACTGTTCCACAAAATAAGTTTTACAAAGAAAAGTAAAGAGCTCTATTAAGCCAAAAATGAGCGGAAATAAAGTCAAATAATCTTCTAAGCTCAAAACTACCACAAATCACTATCAATACATAAATGAAACTCAAAACGAACAGAAATTACAATAAATAGTCAAGTCAAACTCAAAACGAGCAAAAATTAACATGAGTAGGGCTAATAACCCCCATGCCTTCTCAAGACTGGACCATAATTTGTGCTTCACTGAAAACAAAACATGTTTTAAGTGTTTTCACTTTTTAGACTTTCATAAATAAAAAATTGTCAACACTTTAAGGAATAAACATCAGTATATGTCAATTAAACTGACAGTCCACGGTCATTCCTTTTTTAATTCAGTAAAACGCAAGCTATGTTCGGGTCGTGAGAAATCATGGGTGTTATCAGCCGTGCTAATGTAATTTTTGCTCGTTTTGAGTTTGACTCGGCTATTTAATGTAATTTCTGAATGTTTTGTGTTTCATTTATTTATTGATAGTGATTTTTGGTAGTTATACGCTTGGAAGATTATTTGACTTTATTTCTGCTCATTTTCGGCTTAATGAAGCTCTTTACTTTTCTTTGTAAAACTTGTTTTATAGAAAAAGTTTTTTAAATTTATAATAATGAAAGTCCGAATATTTTTGCTTTAGGTCTGGAAGCAAAGAAAATTGAAAAAGAATTAGGTTAGTTTTCAATCTTGGTGCTGTATTGATTCGAAGACTATACACAATTAATAATATCCCTGAAGCAATTTAATAATAAACTTAATATTATGTTTCAATACTCAGGGGAAAAAGAACTGCTACCCACAATATATATTAGGAATCAATGATAAATTATTAGAATGACATATTACAAATAAATAAGTTTTGTCAAATAACTTGGGAGTCTTTTCTTTACCACAAATTGAACTGCCCTATGTTGTGCAACTAGAAAATTTTGCCTTGTTTTCTTTTTCTTTTTTGCTATTAATAGGGTAATTTGCATTATATTCATTCTCAGATACCCATTTAGTATTATAAGGCAAAGACGGCTGGTGCAGTGAAGAAGAAAGTAGAATAACCAAAGCCCTGGGTGTTTTTTCTACAGTTGAAAAAAGTTTAAGTCTGCGAATATTGAAGGCTACAGTGCTGATAGTGGTCAAATGTAGTTCTGAAGCATGGGGGCTCCGCAAAATAGAGGAGGATTTACCTTATCTTTTCCAGAGAAAATGGCTACATATTGTTTCGGGTACCCGACTGACCGTTCGTATCTCAAACAGTAAGCTATACGAAAAATGTGGGTCAATCCCACTTTCTACGGCTATAATGAGAGAAAGGTTGAGATTGTTAGGATACGTTCCGTGGATGAAGGATGACAGATTGCCAAAGATTGTCCTTGTCGGCCAACCGTCTAGGACCAAAGGAACAGCACGTCATTCCTGAATGGAGTGGGAGGACGTCACGTTGCAATATTTAAGGGAAATTGGAACTTTTTGGGAAGGTGTAAAGAAGGAGTCTTTGAATAGGCTAGGATGGAGGAGGAGCGTGCGTATCTGTGTTAGCCTCAGGTAGCTTGGTGCTGCGATGAGCTGTTATTAGTTGTTGTAGTGTGCACAGGTATTGCCACTGGAATTATTTATAGATTCGTAAATTGCGACTGAAACTTTTTCTGTGTTTGATTTAAGTATGTTGATAGAGCCAAAGCTGTATCAATACAAAACCAAATTATTGGATTCAATAATCGAAAGAATCAATTATGTTTTGTTTTAATGTGATTAAGTCCCTCGGAAGGTATAAAAAAAATTGCTGTGTGATTAAGTATTGTAGTTTTGTACGATTAGTATTCTTTCAACGTGGTTTAATAGTCTTACTGGGATTAAATTTCGTAGAAATTATTAGAAAAGAACATTATGCTAAGTTTATTTATTAGAAAAATAGCTTAATAGAATAGTTCACTCGGTTGAATGAATAGCTCATCATTCTAAGAAAAAACATCCTCAAAATGATTATTTTTTACTTTTAAGGAACACATTTCCTGGTGCTCAACCTGTTTCCATGACTAGAGAGAATATAAAACTACTAAGGGATTCAAATTATGCCATTACCTGGAAGGCTGACGGAACAAGGTAATTTATGGCATCTTATTTGTTGTATTCACGAATTATCAGCCCTAGCTGCATCCTAGTCACACTTAGGGGAGGGGGCAATTGGAGAAACTGAATGGGAAGGGGGGTAAGGTTTTTTTTATTCTTTTAATGATGATAAGAAACAAAATATTTGTAAAAATATATGGGATGGGGCATTTTTTTTCAAATTAAATACTAAAAAATTTTAAGGGACATTCCCCTTCATCCACCTAATCGACGTCCCTGGTCACATCCGTTGGTAAATAAGGTATTTATTATCAAACACGTGGGACAAAAGTAGCACTATCTCTTTGTATATTTTGCCACATAATAGATTCCTTTGCATCATACTTTTATTTTCCAATTTAAAATAATTATGCGTTGAACCTTTCCTTTGATTGGTCAGTTAATTTTTTGGATCAACCAATTACGTGACAATGTATCACTGAGTGATCAGCCATAAAGTTTAATCTTGAAAGTTGAGCATTATACAACTTGACAAATTATGAACTGGATATATTTATTGGCACTGTGATCAGGCAAAATTTCGATTGTATCCATAAGTTCGACCAGTGAGGCCAATTGTGGGGGGTTAGAGGAAGGGCTTTAGGTCCCCCCCCCCCCCTATAATGGCTTTGAGGGTATTTTTACTAAAAAAGAACAAAATGCCTCAACCCAAATTTTAAAAATATATTCTTGCTCCCCTTCTCATTTTTGTAAATTGATGCTACTGATTTGACTATATGATATGATTTGATATGATGTTTATTAATGCTAAAAGCCTATATGGGCCATGGTTAACACAAAAATACAACAAAGTAGTTAATAAAAACAAAGACACACCCTTAAATCAAAATATATCCAAAGATAGTAAAAAACTGAGTCTATTACTTGGTGCAGATGGGGGATGTGTAAGTAAAAAGAATATTGCCGGACCCAATATTTTATGGCACGCTCTCAGGAAGAAGAGGTAAAAAAAAGTAGTCCGAACTGCATCAAGATCCCTCTTTTAGGGTGAAGGGGTAAGAAGTATTACTTGGTTTAGATGGGGGATATGTAAATAAAAAGAATATTGCCGGACCCAATATTTTATGGCACGCTCTCAGGAAGAAGAGGTAAAAAAAAAAGTAGTCCGAACTGCATCAAGGTCCCTCTTTTAGGGTGGGTACTTGGTTTAGATGGGGGATATGTAAATAAAAAGAATATTGTCAGACTCGATATTTTGATGGCACGCTCTCAGGAAGAAGAGGTAAAAACAAAAGTGGTCTGAACTGCATATAAATCCCTCTTTTAGAGAGAAGGGGGATGACATATCCCCCATCTAAACCAAGTATTATTTGGTTTAGATGGGGGATACGTAAATAAACAGAATATTGTCGGACTCTATATTTTGATGGCACGCACTCAGGAAGAAGAGGTAAAAAAAAGTGATCTGAACTGCATAAAGATCTCTCTTTTAGGCTGAATGGGTAAGAAGTATTACTTAATGTAGGTCGGGAATATGTAAATAAAAAGGATATTGTAGATGGGGAATATATAACTAAAGATAATATTGTCGGACCCGATATTTTGATGACCCGCTCTCAGGAAGAAGAGGTAAAAAAAAAGTGGTCTGAGCTGCATAAACATCCCTCTTTTAGGGTGAAGGGGTAAGAAGTATTACTTGGTTTAGATGGGGGATATGTAAATAAAAAAAATATTGTCGGACTCGATGATGGCACGCTCTCAGGAAGAAGAGGTAAAAAATAGCGGTCAGAACTGCATAAAGATCCCTTTTTTAGGGCGAATGGGTAAGAAGTATTACTTAATGTAGATCGGGGATATGTAAATACAAAGGATATTGTAAATGGGGGGATATGCAACTAAAGAGAATATTGTCGGACCCCCATATTTTGATGGCACGCTCTCAGGAAGAAGAGGTAAAAAAAGAGGGTTAAAAGATCCCTCTTTTAGGGTGAAGGGGTAAGAAGTATTACTTGGTTTCGATGGGGGAAATGTAAATAAAAAGAATATTGTCGGACCCCCATATTTTGATGGCACGCTCTCAGGAAGAAGAGGTAAAACAAGAGGGATACAAGATCCCTTTTTAGGGTGAAGGGGTAAGAAGTATTACCTGGTTAGGTGGGGGATATGTAAATAAAAAGAATATTGTCGGACTCGATATTTTGATGGCACGCTCTCAGGAAGAAAAGGTAGGAACTTCATCTTCCATTTATGTCAATGGAAGTGCGTCACATCTAATGTAAGATGATATCTTGATACCAAGTTTCGACTTTTTTTTGCATCCGAAGAATTTTTACCATATTGATAATAACTACTTTGGATACTAATTAACAATTATCTGATTTGATTGAATGAATTTGAATTAAGTATTGAGTTAAAGTAAATAAATGGATCGTGATTATTATGAATTTGACATGAATTAATGTTTTTAGGTATATGATGTTGATACAAGAAGATAAGGTTTATCTGGCCGACAGAGACTTTGCAATTTTTAAAGTGGTAGCAAAATTTTATTCGAGGGGTTTGGAACCACTTCGAGATACATTATTGGATGGTGAATTTGTGACTGATAAATCCAAAGAAAAGGGGGTGGATGGAAGGACTATTGAAGTTGAAATTTACAATTTTCTCATTTACGACATAATATCCTATAACGGTGATAACGTTGGAGAGCAGTTCTTTTGGGAGCGACTGGATTTCATTCAGGTTATTTTTCTTTGCTTCCCTTTTTCTTGTTGCTTCTCCTTTTTTTTCACTTTGCTTATCCTATGTCGGTAATAACGTTGGATCAGTTTTTCGACTAGATTTTAAATCAAATCATTCCTTGTGAAATGCATGGTTGATTGTCTTGATTCATTTATTGATTTTACAAAACAAGAGAAGTGAGCTATAGTTGAGCTAGAATCAAAACAAAATGTCGGTGAAGCAATTGATATCTAACGAAATTTAAATTATAATATGTCCCTAAATAAAGATTTGAGTGGATATACACTCAATATTATCTACACAAAATCTATTTAAAAAAATGATTTAGTACAGAATAAAATAAAATTAGGAGCCAATCAAAATGGACCCGTTTCCAAAAGGGAATACAAGATTAGTAGCCTAAAGGACAAATATTGCATTTCAAATTTTTCAATAGTTCCAATAATTCGAAGTTTATCTTATGGTTTTAATTTGAAAATTTATTTTATCAATGATTTCTTGAGTAAGCTTGTTTTCTTTTTATTTGTTTTATAGCTGTTTTTTGCTGATATTGGGTGTTGCACATACAGCAGAAATATCTGATTAGCTTATATTCACTGAAGAAATGGGATAAGGGGGATAAGTGAAAAGAAGAAATGTTCACCAGAACTTCAAACTAAGGTTTTAGGAGAACCAGTTATACGGCTAAAATAGTTTAACTTGAACAATTTGACTAAAATATTTGGCATTTGATACTTGCTATGATTTACGAAAGATAAGCAAAAAAGATGGGTTTTAATTTCAACAAAGCAGTGAACAAAAAGATACTTTTTTCAAAAAGAAAGATTAAAAAAAAATATTCCGAATATTTAAAAAATGTCTAAATCAGCTGTTGCGAAGCTCATTTTTGACTTTCCTCATCACAATATTTTATTTGATCAAACAAAAATTGTAGATATGTCTGTTGGACCTTTGCAAAGTTTCAGAGAAATTATAGAAATAAAAAATGATTATCTATGGGGGTATTAGTATTAATAGAGATGATGGGGATTTTAGAATAAACTCAATATGTAATAGTTTAATTAAGGAGCAAGTAAAATCGTCAACCAGTAGCGATTTACATAATTGTACTGAAACAAGTGATAATCTTGCGAACAAAATTCAGAATGAGTTCAAAGCTGAAAAAAGTCAACGGACTGCCACTAAACTAGCAAACAAAAAAAATCCACTTAATTTATAATCCGTGAATTTGTTTATTAACCTGTGAGATTTAGTTAGGGGTGATGGACCTGGGGTTTGGTGACCTTTTTTTGTTTCTTCAAGTAAATGTAGTCTTCACTTTTAATAGTTTCCCATTTATACACTGAATGTTTAGAGGAGAGTGACCCATGGTTTTACTATAGATATTCGCTTTGGTTTTATTCGTATGTTGTAACATCACTGCTGGAAGTTTGTTTATAACGTGAGTTGTTCTTTTTTTTTTTAATTTCGTGTGTTTAGTTGTCCTTTTTTGTGTTATATTTTTTTTAAACAACTTTTTTTGTTTTGCTTTCTTTTCGTTGTTTTTTTTTTCGTTAAGAAAGGCTTCCGGACGTTGGGCCGATATATTCGGAATTTCTTTTAATTAAAGTGTTGTTTTGTTTTATTTTGTGTACCCTGCTTTGTTGAAGTTAAACTCGTTGGTTTGCTTAATTTTTCGCAAATGGAAAAGCAGTGTGGTCTAAGAAATTATTTACTGTGATTATTATCAAGTAGGCATTTGACTAAAATAATTGATGTTTGCCACCGACTGCAGTAATCAAGTAGGTATTTGACTAAAATAGTTGAAATTTGGTACCGCTGTAATGATCATCAGGTAGTTATGGATTACGATCGTTTGTGTTGTTAAAAAAAGGTAATAAAGAAGTGTCTGAATTTCCAAAAGTACTATGCCTGTTAAATCTTAAAAGCTATGCATATTAGTTAAAAAACGTAAAAAGGTCAAATACGTAGTGGCAAAGGGTGTCGGAGGATTTTCCTGGGGGGGGGGAGTTCAAAAGACAAAAGAAGTGCATTTTATTGCCATAGTTCTTTTCAGGGTGTGAGGAAATGATGAAAGCTTTCATTTAAACTTTGTTAAATTTGAATTCAATGTTATTAAATCTGGATTCAACTGCAATTAGCAATTATATTTGGTTCATGACCACTTATGTTGTTAAAAAAAGGAGTTTTAGCCTCAATTTGAATTAATTTGAAATTTTGTTTTAAAATTGCAGATTAAACGTTTGAATAAGATAAGATATATAAGATAAATTTAGAATAAAGAATATAAGATATTCGAATAGAAGATAGATAGATATTCGAAAGAATATTCGATATAAGAATAGAATATAAGATAAATTTTATTTTAGAAATATATACAAAACACTTTGCAGCACCTGTTAAAAAGAGCCCCAAAAGGGTTTGTTGGCAGCAGGTGACAGTCTTCTCTACTCTACATAGTGCTACATACAAACATATAAACTACATACATGTACATACAAACATACTATTCTTTTGCAAGGAAAAATATCTTAACTGCAGTCTTGAAGGATGTCAAACGACTCGAATTTCTTATTTCAATTTATACAGAGGAGGCAAAATTTCTAATTACAAAAGAAGCTCTAACCGTAGACAGGTTTTTGGATAAATATGTATTTAAAATTTTTGAATTGTGGCTATCTCCTTTTAAACAAATAACAGAAAAATATATCATAAATTAAAAAAAAAATTAATAGTTACATGTTTTAGTAGAAAAAGGCAAAGAACTGGATTGAACCTTACGAAGCAATGAAAAGCTGCTACGAGGCCCTCAACTCTACAAAATAACAAATTAACATACAAACTGAATTCATTTTGAGGTTTTATTACTCATTGTTAAAGATACGAAATAGACACAAGGCAACTCGTGGGGCATCATTGTCTACAAAATATTGATGTATAATGTTTCAAACTCCGGCAAGAAAACAAGCATGCATTTTTCAATGTTTTTCCGTCTTCATTGGAAGTTTTTCATCATTTTTCATTGTATATCGTTTTTTTCAATTATGTAGCCGCTGTTTATGTTTTAGTTTGTTTAAATGCAAATTAGCCAAGTTCTGCTCATTTTAGACCGATGCTTTAAGACGCCCTAAATACAGCTTGCATGGGTTTATCAATTTTGATCGAATGCGTCAATCGACATTAAAATCAAAAGTGTATGAGTTCGATATAGAAAGGGTATGAATGAATGAACACTTTGCTTTAAGGTTTTTTTAATATCTTTTTATGCAGTTTTGAATTAGATGAACTATATATACACAGGGATACAATTTTCCGACCTTGAAGGAAGGGGATGAGGGGTTTTACATAGCATGGGAGGGTCCTTTGAAACAATATCGTTCAGGGAGATCTCCTCCCTTTTTCTCGATCTTGGAAAGGGTATGTGTACATACTACTAATAACAACTCACCTCAACACCAAGCCACTTGAGGCTATCACAGCTACGCACACTAGTCTGCCATCCAAATCCATTCAAAGGCTCCCTCTTTGCACTATCCCAGGAAGTTCTTGTTTATATTTAATTTTTACTTATGACATCCTCCCGCCCCAACTGAGGACAACCTCCTTTTTGTTTAGCCTTAGATGGTTGGCTGAAAAGAACAATCAGTCATCCGCAGAACGTGTCTTAGCCATATCAACCTTTCTCTCATTAAAGCCCTAGAAAGCGGAATTGACCGTATTTTTCGTACATTATACTGTTTTAAACATGGTCAGGTAGTCGGATTCTCAAAACAATCCGTAAGCAATTTTCATAAAAAAAAAATCTAGCAAATCTTCCTCTGTTTTTCGGAGCGCGCCTGTGTTTCAGAACCATATTTGACCACTGTCATCACTGTAGCTTCCAATATTCTAATCTCGGTTCGCAGACTTATCTTCCTAATCTTCCAAGATTTTTTCAGCTGTAAAAAACACACCCCCTGGGGGAGCTCAAACCCAGTGCCCCCCCCCCCCCCCCTTGGATGCGACCTTTGTGGTCAGATTCGTCACTTTAAACTGACTCTTCTACAGCCGCTTCATTGAATGAAGAAAATGCTCTCTATAAAATCTAAACCCCAAGGTATTATCGATAATGTCTCGGGAACCGTGCGACCAATGTTTAATTGTTCATGGGTGGAAACATTTGATTGGCTGTTACAACAATGAATGAGAAACTAGGAAATAAGGACTTAAGCAAGTATTTTGCCTTTTTTTCAAGTGTTAATCTTTTTTAAAAATGACAGAGAGAAAAGAGGCGTGGAAGGATTTTCATTTCAGATTTAGTAAACCAAGTACAAGCATAAATTTTTGCAATTAATGTTTATGCTAAAGGTTTCCTGGATAGGTTACATGTTTTCAGGAAAAATAGAGTTTGAAGTCCTCGTTTGAGAGACCCTGCTCGATTTTGTAGTTTGACCAACCTCAGAAATGGAAATTGTGACTTGATTCCAACCAAATTATTTGAAACTACCCCCTAAACACAACTGATCCAGTTTTGTTCGTGTTCGTATTCAATAATATTTTTTTTTTTTAGAAACGGATCATGGACCCTAGAGAAGAGGCCAAGAGAAATAAATTGATAATCAAAGGGAAAGAGTCCTTCGGGATTAGGAAAAAGGAATACTTCCAGTTGAGGAAGAAGGAGAAGGTTTTTAAAGGTGGATCTTTCATTAGACAAGTGGCACATGACACAGATGGACTCATATTTCAACCTGTTGACGAGGTAACTTTTTCATGACTATAGATGGAACTGGTTTTCAGTTACAAATTGTTTTCTCTGTGTCTATGCTGCTATGACTTTTAGTCTAAATTATGAAAAATAAAAAACATGGGGAAAGTAGCATTGTACAACTGAAAATATTAGATGAAATACACCGCATGAATACATATATATATATATATATATATATATATATATATATATATATATATATATATATATATATATATATATATTATTGGCAGCTGTTGTAAGTTATTAATATTTTGTTAAAGTATGGGAATTAATGTCTTCAGGGAGCTATGAAAGTTTCTTTAATTTTTATCCTCTCCAAGAGAGTATTAAGGAGTGTTCTTATGATAATTAGCAAGGAACTTATCTTTGAAACAGCTATTTGTGCTACTAAGCCATTGCTTGATTTGAAGTCGAAACTATATTCTTTTATGTATCTGGCACTTTCTTTCAACTGTATGGTCGTGTTCCTGTGGCTCTCTGAACTTGTCCATCTATTGTCTGTGATCAGTCTATATCACCTTTGTAATTCAGACAACATTTCGATCCTCTTCACCCCGTCAACTTCACCTGCAAAACGATCAGACTTCAATCCCCTGACTGCACAAAATACTCCGCGTGAGACAGCCATAGAGTGTTGATTGTTGGGTGCCTCCAGAAATTTGTAAAGAATTATCTGGTTTCTAAGTGATTTCCTTTTTTCTCCCTCATCCCCCACCCCCTTCGGTATGGATGTCTGGGCTATATTGCTAACATATGTTGGTAATTTTTATTGCGCTTAGTACCTCACTCTAGTTTGGTTTACGCGGGTGATGAGTGGTGGACCATACTATGCCATTTTTTTTTTTTTTTTTGTTAGTGTGTTTTCTGTTTTATTGTCTTTATTCTCTTCTTTCTCTTTCCCTGCATGCGTAAAGAAAAAGAGGAAAGAGGAGACGTAGATCCTCTCCTCTTTCCCTGACATAGATCATCGTTAAAATTCATAGATCTTTAAAATTTATCGTTTCGAGGAAAGTGACTAAACTGCAATTCATTTCTTGTATTCCAGTATGTATCTGGTACTAAGTCGTTGACTTGTTAACTCCAAAAGCATTGTCGTCCCTTTAGAATTTGTAGTTGTTGAATCGGTAGAAAGTATAGAAAGGTAGGTAAAAAGAAAGAGGAAAGAGGAGGCGTAGATTTTCTCCTCTTTCCCTGACGTAGATCCTTGCAAAAGGAATATGATGTTAAATTTGTCTATATTTGTTCAAATGTATTGAATAAATGAACTCTGGAATTAAGTCAAACTAGTTTTTAAACACAAAAAATTAAATTTGCAAGTTTGTGAGCGATTTACTAGTCTGTTTCCTTTAAAAATCATCGTTTTCAGGAAAGTGACTAAACTGCAATTCATTTCTTGTATTCCAGTATGTATCTGGTACAAAGTTGTTGACTTGTTAATTCAAAAAGAAATGTCGTCCCTTTAGAATTTGTATTTGTTGTATCGTTAGTGCCGGCAAAAAAGAAGACTGGAGTAATTCATCTGACCTTGGGAAACCCTTTATTGAAGTAGTTACTGTTTTAGGGATAGGTTGACTTATTGGACTTTTTTCCTTTATTAATTAAAAAAAAAAATTCCACAAGACAAGTTTTTCAAAGAAAAGTAAAGAGCTCCATTAAGCCAAGAATGAGCAAAAATAAAGTCAAATAATCTTCCAAGCGCAAAACTACCACAAATCACCATCAATAAATAAATAAAACTCAAAACGAACAGATATTACAATAAATAGCCGAGTCAAGCTAAAAAAAACAAAAATTAACATGAGTAGGGCTGATACCCTTATACCCTCTCAGGACAAGAACACAATTTGCGCTTTACTGAAAACAAGTTTGAAATGTTTTCACTTTTCTTACTTTCATAAATGAAAAATTATCAAAACATTAACGAAATTTAACTAACAATCGACGTTTTTTTTTTTTTTTTTTTTTTTTTTTTTTTTTTTTTTTTTTTTTTTTTTTTTTTTTTTTTTTCAGTAAGGAGCGACCCGGCTCAATAGTAACCAAAACTCTAAAAAATGGAATTTTGATACCAATAGCTACATGAAAAGAATCGCATTTTAATGCTGGTTTTAAATATATAAGTTTCATCAAGTTTAGTTTACCCATCAAAAGTTACGAGCCTGAGAAAATGTGCATTATTTTAGAAAATAGGGGGAAACACCCCCTAAAAGTCATAGAATCTTAACGAAAATCATACCATCAGATTCAGCGTATCAGAGAACCCTACTGTAGAAGTTTCGAGCTCCTATCTACAAAAATGTGGAATTTTGCATTTTTTGCCAGAAGGCAGATCACGGATGCGTGTTTATTTTATTTATTTTTTTTTTCCAGGGGTGATCGTATCGACCCAGTTGTCCTAGAATGTTGCAAGAGGGCTCATTTTAACGGAAATGAAAAGTTCTAGTGCCCTTTTTAAGTGACCAAAAAAATTGGAGGGCACCTAGGCCCCCTCCCACGCTAATTATTCTCCCAAAGTCAACGGATCAAAATTCTGAGATAGTCATTTTATTCAGCGTAGTCGAAAAACCTTATAACTATGTCTTTGGGGACGACTTACTCCCCCACAGTCCCCGTGGGAGAGGCAACAAGTTACAAACTTTGACCTGTGCTTACATATAGCAATGGTTATTGGGAAGTATACAGGCGTTTTCAGGAGGATTTTTTTGGTTGGGGGGACGGGTTGAGAAGAGGGGGATATGCTGGGGGAACTTTCCATCGAGAATTTGTCATGGGAGAAGAAAATTTCCATGAAGGGAGAGCAGGATTTACTAGCATTATTTAAAAAAAAAAACAATTAAAAATAAATGTGAAAAAGCTTTTTCAGCTGGAAGTAAGGAACAGCAATAAAACTTAAAACAAACAGAAATTATTACCCATATGAGGGGCTCGCCTCCTTCTAATACCTCGCTCTTTACGCTAAAGTATTTTTAGTAATTTCAACTATTTATTCTACGGCTTTTGTGATTCAGGGGTCATTCTTAATGAATTGGGATAAAATTTAAGCTTTAGTGTAAAGAGCGAGGTACTGACGATGGGGCGAATCCCCTCATATATGTAATAAAAACATGAGAATACAAAAGTTCTTTACGTAAGCTAATTTATAAGTTACGTAAATCTTTTACCAATAAAAAGATTCGTAAAAAATTAAAAGTTCTAGTTGCCTTTTTAATTAACCAAAAAATCGGAGGGCAACTAGGCTTCGTCCCCCGCTCTTTTTTTCTCAAAATCATTCGATCAAAATTATGAGAAAGCCATTTAGCCAAAAAAAAAAAAAAAAAAAAAAAAAAATATGCAAATTTCGTTTTGATTATTCCTCTGCGGAGAGCCAAAATCAAAACATGCATTGATTCAAAAACGTTCAGAAATTAAATAAAAAAAACAAGTTTTTTTTAACTGAAAGTAAGGAGCGACATTAAAACTTAAAACGCACAGAAATTACTTCGTATATGAAAGAGGCTGCTTCCTCATCAACGCCCCGCTCTTTACGCTAAAGTTTTTTACTGTTTTAAAAAGAAGAATTGAGAGAAAGAGTCAAACTTTAGCGTAAAGAACGGGGCGCTGATGAGGAAGCAGCCTCTTTCATATACAAAGTAATTTCTGTGCGTTTCAAGTTTTAATGTCGCTCCTTACTTTCAGCTAAAAAAAACTTGAACACTTTGGTTTTGTCCCGTTTTTTATGGGACTTGGTATTAACCAAGTGACATATAGCAATCGCCAATTCTGTCGGTCGGTCCCGGTTTTGCTACTTTAGGCACTTCCAGGTATGCTAGGACGATGAAATTTGGCAAACGTATCAGGGACCGGACCAGATTAAATTAGAAATTTGACCATCTGGGGGGGAGTGGGGGGCCGGTTAATTCGGAAAGAATAGAAAAAATGAAGTATTTTTAATTTAAGAGCGGGTGATTGGATCTTAATGAAATTCGATGTTTGGAATGATATTGTGTCTCAGAGCTCTTATTTTAAATCCCGAGCGGATCTGATGACATTGGGGGGGAGTTGGAGGGGGGAAACCTAAAATCTTGGGAAACACTTAGAGTGGAGGGATCAGGATGAAACTTGATGGGAAAAATAAGCGCAAGTCCCAGATACATGATTGACATAATCGGAACTGATTCGCTCTCTTTGGGGTAGTTGGGGGGGGGGGGAGTAATTCTTAAAAATTAGAAAAAATGAGGTATTTTCAACTTGCGAACAGGTGATCGGATCTCAATGAAATTGGATGTTTAGAAGGATATCGTGTCTTAGAGCTCTTATTTTAAATCCTGACCGGATCTGGTGACGGGGGCGGGGAGTTGGGAGGGGGAAACCTAAAACTTGGAAAACACTTCAGAGTGGAGGGATCGGGATGAAACATGGTGGGAAAAATAAACACAAGTCCTAGATAGATGATTGACATAAACGGAAAGGATCCGCTCTCTTTGGGTTAGTTGGGGGGGGGGGGTATTTCTGAAAAATTAAAAAAAATGAGGTTTTTTTAACTTACGAACGGGTGATCGGATCCAATGAAATTTGATATTTAGAAAGAAATCGTGGGTCAGACCTCTTATTTTAAACCCGACCGGATCTGGTGACATTGGGGGGGGGAGTTGGGAGGGGGAAACCTAAAACTTGGAAAACACTTGGAGTGGAGGGATCGGGATTAAACTTGGTGAAAAAAAAAAACACGAGTCCTAGATACATGATTGACATAACCAGAACGGATCCGCTCTCTTTGGGGTTGTTGGGGGAGGGGGGGGGTTAATTCTGAAAAATTAGAAAAAATGAGGTATTTTTAATTTTCCATGAAATTTGATATTTAGAAGAATATCGTGTCTCAAAGGTCTTATTTTAAATCCTGACCGGATCTGTTGACATTGGGGGATGCTTGGGTTGGGGAAACCTAAAATGATGGAAAACGCTTAGATTGGAGGGATTGGAATGAAACTTGGTTGGAAAAATAAGCAGAAGTCCTGCATACGTGATTCACATAATTGGAACGGATCCGCTCAATTGGGGGGGGGGGTAATTCTGAAAAATAAGAAAAAATGACGTATTTTTAACTTACGAAGGAGTGATCGGATCTTCCTGAAACTTCATATTTAGAAGGACCTCGTAACTCAGATATCTTATTTTAAATCTCAACCGGATCAAGCGTAATTGGGGGGGGGGGCAGTTGGGGGGACCGGAAATCTTAGAAAATACTTAAAGCGGTGTGATCTTATTTCAAATCCCAACCAGATCTTTTGACATTGGGGGGAGTGGGAGGGGGAAATCTTGGAAAAACACTTGGAGTGGAGGAATCGGGATGAAGCTTGGTGGATAGAATAAACAAATGTCCTTGATACGTGATTGACAGAATCGTACTGGATTCGCTCTCTTTGGGGGAGTTGGGGGAGGGGTTCAGTGATTTGGCGAGTTCGGTGCTTCTGGACGTGCTAGGGCGATGAAAATTGGTAGGCGTGTCTGGGAGCTGCACAATTTGACTTGATAAAGTCGTTTTCCCAGATTCGACCATCTGGGGGGCAAAAGGGAGAGGAAAAATTAGAAAAAATTAGGTATTTATAACTTACGAGTGGGTGATCGGATCTTAATGAATTTTGATATTTAGAAGGACTTTGTGACTCAGAGCTCTTATTTTAAATCTTGACCGGCATTAAGCCTCTTATTTTCCTTTTTAAATCAATATATTGATTCATAGAATTTTGTTAGAGCTCATACCATATGATCTCTTGGCTCTTAGCTCTTCTCGCCTCGTCACAAGTGCCATATGAGCTCTTAGCTCTTGTTTTTTTTTTTGTTTTTTTCTTATATATATATGCCGCCGATGTCAGCTTATTCCTGGAAACTGGCAAGGGTCTAACCTGTGCGGCTTTCACGGAAAGTGTGGACCTCAGGCCGGATTAATGAATATGGCATTACATTTTGGAAATCTCCGGAGAACTATAGGCTAATAGCACCACGCTTATTTCACATTGAGCGATCGATTTCCCTGTTTTCCTCTTTGGAAAAAAACAATGATGATAACTTAGATATAATGGTTTATAATATGTTTTATAATATGTATATGATATTATAATATTATTATATAATTTAATATTATAATTATACTATATATAATATTATATTGTAATATGTTTTATACTCAGAGCAAGGCTATTCGCTTCAAAACATGTATAATAAGCTGTATTTGCCAGGCTTTAATATTTTTATTTCGCTCTGACACACCTGGTTGATGATACTCAGTACACTCTAGTGAGAGCATTTGCAACGTGAAATGGATGAATATCCTCTTGCACTGTTTCTGAATTTGGATCAAACTGATTACTGAGGAGACATGGACTATTATACATAGACCTATAATTTATCTTTTATTGCCCAATATAAGTCATTAGCATTACCAAGATAGAGGAAAGGACCAAGGATGGAACCTTGTTGAATTCTAAAGTAAATATCTGTCTTAAAAATCGTACCCTATATCAAAGGAAAACTGGATGGACAGTGGAATATAAAGTAGAGGAAATATATATTAACAAAAACAAAAATTATTTGTTTTTAAATATCAGTTGAGAAAAATTGATGTAAATGTGAAAAATTCTAGTTTTTTTTTCAAGTTCTGTTTTCATATGTTCCGAAACGAAAGATTTTTATTTAAAATAACTCGGGTTTTCGCAAAAATTGGTTGTGTATTTTTGAGAAATCAAAATATTAGTAGCCTGGCCGAAGAAAATTCTTTTTTTTTATAAAGAAAAGTTTCGTGTACGCAGATGAACTAGAAATCAAATACCTGGTTGGGACATGGAGACAGAAATAAAGTGAAGGGAGGGGACAAGGTTGCCTAAGGTCCGGAAATGAAAAAAAATAGAAAAGAAATGGCACAAATTGTGAATTCAGAATTTGTTGAGGCAGGGAAACACAGTTCCAACATTCCCTTTCTTGTGTTCCTGCTTGGCATAATGACTTACATTATTTTATTTTATTTTAGTTCTTACAGCATTGTCATTGCGCAGAGCCCTTTTAAAATGACGTCATTATATCTAGTTGAATATTTGGAATGACGTGATCATACATGCAAGTATGACGTCATTCATCACTTATAAGGAGGTTTCACCACTGAAAATCAACATTTTAAGATGACAAACTCAACCAAGAACATATGTGAATTGAGGCCTCAGAGGCGATTTTCATTTTCTGCCAACCAAAAAAATTCATGGGAGAATGAGCCAGTAATTTGGTCAGCCCTTCCTAGTTTTATGCTTAAAGATGAAAAGAACGAAACTTCCAGTGAAAAAGACGATGGAAATGTACCAGTAAATTTTTTAACTGAAGTTAACAGAGAATATGAAGAAAAAGGAATAAAGGAAGTTAGTGATCAACCAATACATGAAGAAGCACTAAAATCCTACAAAAATCTTGGTTCTTCAGAAAAAGCACCTGAAGTTTGTAAGACTGAAATCATTGCTGATGACCCATTTTATCCTGCTTTTATGTTAGCATTTAACATGGAGAATAAAAAAAAGCAGATGCAGAGGGAGATTAGCGCCGATATTGCTAATAATAAGGGAGTAACTCCGAATAATAAAAGCAGCCATCGCTTGTATTCTGAGAATCCAGGAGTTTTAGCCAGTGAAGCCACTTTAGTGACTAGTGAAGACAATGCACAAACCATGACAGGTAGCGACATGCAAGAATCTTTAATCAATTCAGGTATTCCTGATCACCTGTCTAAAATAAGGGATGATGACAATGGTAAAGGAAATATGGTTTCTGAGAAAAAGCTGCAGAGAGAAGAAAAGACAGCAAAGAAGGAGAAGAGCGACAGAGATGACTTTGGACTAACAGGCGCGAAAGTAGTTTCTGAGATATCACTTTCTGAGAACCAAGGAGTTTTAGCCAGTGAAGCCACTTTAGTGACTAGTGAAGACAATTCACAAATCATGACAGGTAGCGACATGCAAGAATCTTTAATCAGTTCATGTACTCCTGATCACCTGTCAAAAATAAAGGATGATGACAATGTCAAAGACAATATAGTTTCAGAAGAAGAACCGCAGAGAGGAGAAAGGACAGCAAAGAAGGAGAAGAGCGACAGAGATGACTTTGGACTGACAGGCGTAGAATTAGTAAAAAATTGTGAGGCTGAACAGGTTCAAACAAATAATGAACCCAACATGGAATTGGCGAAAAAAGTTTGCTCTACAGATCTAGCCTATGTTAGAAATGTATGGCAGTCAGAGATGGAAGGTGTATATCTTCAGGAGAATGTAGTCCACAAAGATGACAAAAAAATAGTAGACGCTTCTACGACTGCTAACAAAAAAGGAGATTTCTCTATCCATGTAGAAGGGACCAAAATAAAATCGCAGCCAGCACTTCTTGGTGCTTTAGAAGAAGAAAATGATGATTTAGGTCTTCAAAAGCAGTTGTTACAAGACAAGTCTTCCAGATCAGAAGACTCATTTACAGACAACAGTGACAATGCTCATAGCGGAAAACATCAGCATTCAATATGGTTTCGCTTTAAAAAATATTTATCAGACAAGCTAGGGAGTAGTAGATTGGCACAAAATCAGTCTGGTAAAGCAAAAGGAGGAAAGAGCGATGATGGAAAGTCAAGTTCGATCGGAGAAGAAATTCCTACTCAAGAATTAGGGTCAGGAGTCAACTATGACGACGCATTTTTTTCCAAGTCTATCGGAAATGAGTCAAAAAGAGATGAAATGCGTGACCGCTTACTTTCTATTATTAATAGTTGTAAATCAGCTGCAAGTAATAAACAACTGGCCATTGGTGGAGCTGCTGGTTTGGTTATCCTATCAGCTCTTGTTTACAAGAGAATTCGATAGAATTTAGTAGAATCAGATCAGCACCAATAAAAAAGAAAACAGAAGGTCTTATATGCAACTGTGCCAGAGAATGGATATACAAATATTTTGCATAATCAAAGTACGTTTTGCTATAGAGTGATATTTTATGACGGGAGCCTAATTAAGTTTGAATGTAAATTTATGTATAAAGTTTCCAATAAAAGTTTCTATGGTACTGGTGTATTCTATGAGAAACACACTCGAGAAGTTGTATCGCGAACATGAGACATTACCCGCTTTTCACGGTGTTAGTACCGGACAATTAGCTTTGGTTCGGTTGAAAAATACATTGTAGCTCTGTTTTAATTAGATATTTAGTTGGTATTTTGGTTAGGTTAGATTAGTTTAGGTTATGTAACTGGATGCACAGTGAATAATAATTTTTTTCGGGGGGGGGGAGGATAAATAAAAAGAAAGTTGAAGGGGAGATTTGGTTTCAGGGAGGATCTTTCCCCTTCCACCCTGTTTACTTTCCCGAGACCGGTCCTTATTATTGTCAGATTCATGATATTGGCTTACTAATTTTGAGCACACCATTCAACATTTTGAATTGATTTTAAAGATTCTGGGGTAAATGGAGAAGAAATACGACCAAACATATTAATCGTTCAAAAACAATGAATCATGGGTTTTGAAAGGGGGCAGGGGTGGGGGGAGCAATTGACCACTCTCTTAGACTTTGAAAAATACCTTCTAATTCCTATTTCATAGCTATTTTTATTTTAGTTATGGGCTTTGGGGACATAAGACATTTTACTTTTAGGGACATGAAGACAGAAATAAAGTGGAGAGAGGGGACCCAAGGCTTCCTAAGGCCCAGAAATGAACAGAAATGAAATGGCACAAATCGTAAATTTAGAATTTTTTGAGTAGGGGAACACGGTTTCAACATTCCCTTTCTTAGCGTTCCTGCTTATCATGATGCCTTACATTCATTTCTATGGTTTAGTTTCTACAGCATTGTCATTGCGCAGAGCACTTTCAAAATGAAGTCATTATACCTAGTTGAACTTGGAATGAAGTGGTCATAGATGCAACTATGATGTCATTTATCATGTATAAGGAGGTTTAATCACTAAAAATTAGCATTTACAGATAATGAATTCACACAAGAACATAAATGAACTGAGGCCTCAGATGCGATTTCATTTTTTGAGAATTGGAAAACCAACGGGAGAATGAGCCAGTAATTTCGTCAGCCCTTCCTAGAATGAAAAGAACGGACCTTTCAGTGAAAAAGGAGATGGAAATGTACCAGTAAATTTTTTTACTGAAATTTACAAAGAATATGATGGAAAATGAACAAAGGAAGTTGGGGATAGATCAAAACATGAGGAAGAACTAAAATCCTACAGAAATCCTAGTTCTTCAAAAAAAGCACCTGAAGTAGCCTAAGTAAGACTGAAATCATTGCTGATGACCCATTTTATCCTGCTTTTACGTAAGCATTTGACATGGAGAATAGAAAACAAGAGCTAAGAGCTCATATGGTATGAGCTTTAGCAAAATTCTAAGAATCAATAGATTGCTTTAAAAGGAAAGTCAGAGGCTTAATGCCGGTCGGGATTTAAAGTAAGCGCTCTGAGTCACGAGGTCCTTCTAAATATCAAAATTCATTAGGATCCGATCACTCACCCATAAGTTAAAAATACCTCAATTTTTCTAATTTTTCCTCTCCCTTCGCCCCCCCCCCAGATGGTCGAATTGGGGAAAACGACTTTATCAAGTCAATTTGTGCAGCTTCCGGACAACCAATTTTCATCGTCCTAGCACGTCCAGAAGCACCAAACTCACCAAAGCACTGAACTCCACCACCTAACTCTCCCAAAGAGAGCGGATCCAGTCCGGTTACGTCAATCACGTATCTACGGCATTTATAAGCGTTTTCCAAGATTTCTGGTTTCCCCCTCCAATTCCCCTCAGTGTCAACAGACCTGGTCGGGATTTGAAATAAGAGCTCTGAGACACGAGTTCCTTCTAAATATCAAATTTCAATAAGATCCGGTCACCCGTTCTTAAGTTAAAAATACCTCTATTTTTTCTAATTTTTCCAAATTAACAACCCCTAGTTCCCCCAGAGAGAACGAATCCTTACTAATTATGTCCCGTATCTATAACTTATAACTTGGGAAGTGTTTCCCAAGATTTTAGGTCCCCCCAATGTCACCAGATCCAGTCAGGATTTAAAATAAGAGCTCTGAGACACGATATCCTTCCAAACATCAAATTTCACTAAGATCCGATCACTCCTTCGTAAGTTAAAAATACCTAATTTTTTAATTTTTCAGGATTAACCCTCCTCCTCCCAACTCCCCCGAAGAGAGCGAATCCGCTCCAGATATGTCAATCACGTATCTAGGACTTATGATTGTTTGTACCACCAAGTTTCAACCCGATACCTCCACTCTAAACGTTTTTCAAGATTTTAGCCCCCCCCCCAACTCCCCCCAGTGTCACCGGATCCGGCCGCTATTTAAAAAAAGAGCTCTGAGACACGATATCCCTCCAAACATCAAATTTCATTAAGATCCGATCATTCCATCGTAAGTTAAAAATACCTCTTTTTTCTAATTTTTCAGAATTAACCCTCCCCAACTCCCCCAAAGAGAGCGGATCCGTTCTGGTCATGTCAATCACGTATCTAGGACTCTAGGTGTTTATTTCTTCCCACCAACTTTCATCCCGATCCTTACACTCTAAGCGTTTTCCAAGATTTTAGGTTCCCCCTCAGTTTCCCCCAATGTTACCGGATCCAGTTCGGATTTAAAACAAGAGCTCTGTGACACGATATCCTTCCAAACTTCAAATTTCATTAAGATCCGATCACCCCTTTGTAAGTTGAAAATACCTCATTTTTTCAAATTTTTCAGAATTAAACCTCCTCCCCCCAAATCCCCCAAACAGAGCAGATCCGTTCCGGTTATGTGAATCACATTCCTAGGACATCTGCTTATTTTTCCCACCACATTTAATCCCGATCCCTCCACTCTAAGCGTTTTCCAAGATTTTAGGTCCCATCCCCCTCCAATTCTCCCCAGTGTCACCGGATCTGGTCGGGATTTAAAATAAGAGCTCTGAGACACGATATCCTTCCAAACATTAAATTTCATTAAGATCTCATCTCCAGTTCGTAAGTTAAAAATACTTCATTTTTTCTATTTTTACGAATTAACCGGCCCCCACTCCCCCCGCCCCAGATGGTTAAATCGGGAAAAAGACTATTTCTAATTTTTTCTGGTCTGGTCCCTGATACGTCTGCCAACTTTCGTCGTCCTAGGTTACCTGGAAGTGCCTAAAGTAGCGAAACCACGAGAGAACGACAGAATTTGCGATCGCTATATGTCACTTGGTTAATACCAAGTGCCATAAAAAGCCGATACAGAGAGACATTACTGCCAATATTGCTAATAATAAGGGTTACCATTACTTGTATGTATCACTTTCTGAGAACCAAGGACCAGTGAAGCCAGTTTAGCGAATTTGAACTAGTATTGCTAAACCACCTTGCTTTTTTTAGTTTGGCTTACATGGAAAAATTGGAAATCGCTAATTTTAATTTTATTTGTCAAATTTTCAGATAAAAATGTTTCACAAACTGCAAGAATATCCGTACCCAATTCAAATTAAGAAAAATTACAGTTGCACCTTGCCCGCTCCTCCATCCACGACAGTTCCAAAAAGATATTCTCTTCATATTTAGGTTTTTATAAACCATTTCATGAGAAAACAAATACGTATTTGGGGGGGGGGGGACTAAAAAAGCGTTTAAAATTTCATTATTATCATGGGCTAGGGGCGTTTGGAATATATTACTAAAAAGGGCTGAATTTCTTTCAAAGAAATTCTTCCAGCTTAGAGGCAGGGATCACGTGAACTTGACTAACAATTATCGTGTATTGACCTCACGCCAAGGAGTACTCCTCCATCCCTTAAATGGGTTTATTCTCGCGGAAGATATCATGTGATATCTCTCAATTCTTGTAATGTGAGATAGCGAAAGAATAATTAATGAAGAAAAATAAAAAAGAACCTCTAAGAAGAAAAACACAACTTTTAGATAAAGACAAACAGAAACAGCAATCGTTATAATCAGCAGAAAACATACAGTTTAACCATGCACGAGGGTAACCAAATTCTCAGCCAGTTATTGTGTTGCGAGAGCAACATTTTGGTTTTGTCCCGTTTTTTTTTTTGTTTTTTTTTCTATGCTGCCGATCTTGGCTTATTCCTGGAAACTGGTAAGGGTCTAACCTGTGCGGTTTTTACGGAAAGTGTGGACCTCAGGTTGGATTGATGACTATGGCATTACATTTTGGAAATCTCCGCAGAACTCTTGCCTGGGGCCAAAAAGGATGGTTTTGCTTGTCCACGAGCCAGAGACTATGGTGTGCGAAAGCTCCGTTCTAGCAGGCAAGCAGGCAGGCACCACTTTTAAATTGAAGATGGACTAAAATCTATAAGTGCTAGATATATGCGGCAGTTACCCGGCCCCACAGCCAATATATCTTCTTTGAGTGATGAATAGAAAGATTTACAGAAGCAAAAAAGCGGCATTTTCCCACGGGTCCGAAAGTGCTGCCGTGATTTCGGCTGGGTTTATCATTTGTTTTTTCGGACTTGGGATTGAGGCAGAGAAATGCTATCAGATGTACTTCCTAACTTTAAAAGTTCTGTCATTCTTAAAGAAATTGGAGCTTATCCTTTGCTCCTTTCTAAGTTGTGATGTTAAAAAGTTGGCCTACGGCAAAAAAAAATCAACTTTTGAAATAAGATAGATAGAATTTTTTTCGACGGCAATCGATAGCTCTTGATGAGCTGATCAAAGTGTATGCCATCCATTTATTTGGTACAAAAATTCCTTCACGAGATATACTAGTTTGAAAGTTTCAAGGGGTTGACAACTTCAGTAGTAGGGTACACACTGAAACCAAAAATAGGCCGATACCAATTGTGAGACAAGTAGAGGACTTGTAAGCAACAGTCGGCTGCTAGACCATAATCATCTTCGGAAATAAGGGGTTTGCAACTTGGCTAGTTGGTGTACCTATTATTTGTTTCCGGTGTATTTGATGGTAAGGCCAATTTGGTTCCAGTGATAAGACATGCAGGGGAGTTGTAAGTAATAATCGTCTGTTAAGCTACAATCATCTTCAGTGAAGAGGGGTTTGTAACTTTTGCTAGTTGGTGTAGCCTACCCATACTCACTGTAACCTAGAATTAAGTGTTTACGCAACGGGTACAAACGATAACGTAAAACAACGAGGCAGTTTCGTAATAATTAATAGAGTGTCATCTATGGTATTTTGACCCTGAAAAGTTACGGATAGCTTTATAATACCAACTAGATCATATAAGATACTGTTTCAAGTTTTCATCCGTCACGATGTCTACTATTGATAAGGATAACGTTCAACTGGCTGCAAAGTCAATTTAGTTCCTTCTTTCGATATTCTTTAGTTATTGTTGTTTTTTCAACACTGAGGAATAGCCTTTGATCATGTGATTACTGATCGCGTTCTTCTTTGAATATTACGTTTTAAAAGCTTCGATAGGCTGACATCTTCAGCGTTTAATCGATAGCAAAGAAATAAAACCAAAGTGTTGCTCTCGCAACAGTTTATTCGGCGAAGCCGAACAAAGGCTGCCCCAACACTTCACGTTGCTCAGGCAACGTAGGTCTAGTTTCTATTCGTTTGGAGTTTCATTTATATATTGATAGTTATTAGTGGTTGTTTTACGCTTGGAAGAATATTTGACTTTATTTTTGCTCATTTTTTGGCTTAATGGAGCCAGAAATGTCAGTATATGTCAATTAAACTGACAATCGATGGCCATTTGTTTGTTTGCTTTTTTTGTTTTTGTTCTTCAGTAGAACACAAATTGTATTCTGGTCTTGAGAAGGCATAGGGGTTTAAAATGTTTTAGCTTTTTTAACTTTAATTAATTAAAAATTATCAAAACTTCAAGGAATATATATCAGTATATTTATATTAAACTAACAATCCGCATCCATTTTTTTGGTAAAGTGCAAATTATGATCTGGTTTTGAGAAGGTATGGGAGTTGTCAAAGATATAATTTCCAGACCTTTCTGCTACAATGAACTAAATTGCTATCTAAAAATTATGATTAGACGTTTTCTAGGAATTGATGGGCGTGGGAGGGGGCTTATTGCCCTCCAATCACTTTTAACTAATACAAAAAAGGACTATCTCTTTCAAATTCTAATTAAATGTGCCTTTTTCGAGGTTTCTACGACAACCAATGGCCATCTCATAATTTCTATCAGATGCATCTCGGAAAAATACAAGGTTTGGGAGGGGGAGTTATCCACCCTCCCATCACTTTTGAATCTTAAAGTGGGCACTAGAACTTCTGATTACCAATCCCAACGACCCCCTCTGAAGTTTATACGGTCAACCTTTCTTTAGATACCTTATTTTACCCCCAGGGAATAACTTACAACCCTTGCCCTGAGGGCTGTGGTGGTGGGGGGGGAGGGTTCTGTAGCTTCCAATATTCTAATTTTGGTTCGCAGACTTATCTCCCTATTCTTCCAAACTTTTTTCAACTATGAAAAAACACCCTGATCTTTGACTATTCTTTGTTTAACGATGGCACCCACCGTCATTACTAATAATACTACCAATATAAGTGAAGCTGTCCACTTGATCGTTCTTTTCTTTACCTAACCTCGTATTTTCATTTGCACTTATTCTTAGCCATAGCGACGTCTTCTTAACATTAATTTTCAAGCATATTCTGGCACCCAGAACTCACAAAACCTCTAAAAGTTATTTCATTTGCTTACGCTTTCATCTAGGATGTTTGAATCATCCGCATAATCTAAGTCCAGGAATATTTTTCTTCCCGTGTTCTCCCTTCGCCTTTCCTGTGCTCCTTAAGACTAAGTCCGTCAAAATAGTTCATATAAATGGGATTAGAACTCAACACTGCTCAACTCCTGATTTAATACGAAACCAGCTTCTAACCTCATTTCCTACCATAACCGCAGCAGTGTTATTCTCTTACATATCACTAATCACTTTATCTTATTTGTCTTGTATAACATACAAGTATAAGGCCTTCGGTAAAGCTCTCCTATCAGCTAAATCGAACGCTTGCTCATAATCTGTAAAACTGAGGACTAAAGGTGTTTCATAACTCAGGCACTTCTCAATTATAAACCTAAGAGTGACAATTTATCCTCTACCCTTCCTAAAACCGCACTATTCTTCTCGTAAAACGTTATCTACAGCATTTCTAAGTCTAAAAAGTATCATCATACAATGTAATTTATTTATTACCTACATTTATTACCTTCAGAAATCAGGCTAATGTCTCTATAATTAAAACACTCACTCGTTCTTTTCAACTTTTATATACTGTGGTTTAATTAGGGTTTTCCTAAGATCGCTAGGTACTTCACCTTTTTCAAAAATCATCATAATCTTCAGTAACGTATTTTGAACCTCATAGCTACCATACTTAAGACTCATTTACCACATTATCAGCATGTGTGGCCTCATTATGTTCTAGTGATTTTAGTACTGCCACTAGTTCTTCCTCACTGAACAACTTTTTCATTTTTCTATATATCCTTTACTGTAACTCTAATCTGATTTAGCACACTCTCAAAATGTTCTGCCCATCTCTCTTTAACTATTTCCTTATCATTAATTGTGGCCCTGTTCCTATCTTTAACTAGGGATTAGTCCGGATTGACTGTCCCCTTTCCATTTATTAACATGCCAGTATAATATTTTACTATTACGTCGTCTAGCTGCATCTTCCTGATCCTCGGCAATGTTATCTGTGGTCTCCACTTCACACCTCATACTTCATATTTTAATACTTTCTCCACTTTCGTTGAATTCCTCTTATTTTCGTATGATCTATTACTCAGATAATTTTTATAAAAGCCCCTTCTTTTCTCCATTAAACATGAAGCATTTTTACAAATATTCCTAGCTCTTCGCAGCGACTTCATAAACTATTCTCTTAAAATTATTTCATCTATCTTCTACATTGTCAAATTTTGAACTCCCCAGTTTAGTATTCAACTGTTCCTGGAAAATTTGTCTCAATTTTTATCCTGGAATCTTCTAAAGTCATAGCTTCCCTGAAGGTAGTTACCCTCACGAAGTTTCAGCTTTAAATTCACTCTAGACGATACTAGATAGTGATGTCTACTTTTAACATCTGTAACAGCACTTTCATACACCGTAGTATCTTATAACGATCTTGCCAGTCTTTGGTTTACAATATCATAATCAATAAGGTTGGCTGTCTTATCCTCATGTGAAGACCGTATTAACTTATGGGCCATTTTATGACCAAGCACTTGATTGGTTATAAATAGATTGTTATGCTTACAAAACTGCAGCAGTCTGTAGCCGTTACAATTTTCTTTTCCTACACCAAATTTACCACGGCTAGGATACCGGCCGTATCCTTATTTCTACCCACCTGGGCTTTAAAGTCTCTTAATAAAAACACCATATTTAACCTAGGACTCTATTTGTTTCTGTAACTTCTTCATCTGAGTCACTACTGTCTCCGTCAGTCGGTTTTACAAATTCATATACTGCAATGACTGATACTGTTCCTTATTCGTCATTAAATAAAAAAAAAAACAAGTTTTTTTAACTGAAAGTAAGGAGCGACATTAAAACTTAAAACGCACAGAAATTACTTCGTATATGAAAGAGGCTGCTTCCTCATCAACGCCCCGCTCTTTACGCTAAAGTTTGACTCTTTCTCTCAATTTTTCTTTTTAAAACAGTAAAAAACTTTAGCGTAAAGAGCGGGGCGTTGATGAGGAAGCAGCCTCTTTCATATACGAAGTAATTTCTGTGCGTTTTAAGTTTTAATGTCGCTCCTTACTTTCAGTTAAAAAAACTTGTTTTTTTTTATTTAATTTCTGAACGTTTTTGAATCAATGCATGTTTTTATTTTGGCTCTCCGCAGAGGAATAATCAAAACGAAATTTGCATTTTTTTTTTTTTTTTTTTTGGCTCAATGGCTTTCTCATAATTTTGATCGAATGATTTTGAGAAAAAAAGAGCGGCGGACGAAGTCTAGTTGCCCCCCGATTTTTTGGCTAATTAAAAAGGCAACTAGAACTTTTAATTTTTTACGAATCTTTTTATTGGTAAAAGATTTACGTAACTTATAAATTAGCTTACGTAAAGAACTTTTGTATTCTCATGTTTTTATTACATATATGAGGGGATTCGCCCCATCGTCAGTACCTCGCTCTTTACACTAAAGCTTAAATTTTATCCCATTTCATTAAGAATGACCCCCTGAATCACAAAAGCCGTAGAATAAGTAGTTGAAATTACTGAAAATATTTTAGCGTAAAGAGCGAGGTATTAGAAGGAGGTGAGCCCCTCATATGGGTAATAATTTATGTTTGTTTTAAGTTTTATTGCTGTTCCTTACTTCCAGCTGAAAAAGCTTTTTCACTTTTATTTTTTAATTGTTTTTTTTTAGATAATGCTAGTAAATCCTGCTCTCCCTTCATGGAAATTTTCTTCTCCCATTACAAATTCTCGAAGGAAAGTTCCCCCAGCATATCCCCCTCTTCTCAACCCCTCCCCCAAACCAAAAAAATCCTCCTGAAAACGCCTGTATACTTCCCAATAACCATTACTATATGTAAGCACAGGTCAAAGTTTGTAACTTGTTGCCCCTCCCACGGGGACTGTGGGGGAGTAAGTCGTCCCCAAAGACATAGTTATAAGGTTTTTCGACTACGCTGAATAAAATGGCTATCTCAGAATTTTGATCCGTTGACTTTGGGAAAACAATTAGCGTGGGAGGGGGCCTAGGTGCCCTCCAATTTTTTTGGTCACTTAAAAAGGGCACTAGAACTTTTCATTTCCGTTAGAATGAGGCAACATTCTAGGACAACTGGGTGGATACGATCACCCCTGGGAAAAAAAAAACAAAAAAAAAACAAAAAACAAATAAACACGCATCCGTGATCTGCCTTCTGGCAAAAAATACAAAATTCCACATTTTTGTAGATAGGAGCTCGAAACTTCTACAGTAGGGTTCTCTGATACGCTAAATCTGATGGTGTGATTTTCGTTAAGATTCTATGACTTTTAGGGGGCGTTTTCCCCCTATTTTCTAAAATAACGCAAATTTTCTCAGGCTCGTAACTTTTGATGAGTAAGACTAAACTTGATGAAACTTATATATTTAAAACCAGCATTAAAATGCAATTCTTTTGATGTAGCTATTGGTATCAAAATTCCATTTTTTAGAGTTTTGGTTACTATTGAGCCGGGTCGCTCCTTACTACAGTTCGTTACCACGAACTGTTTGATTAGCCCTACCTCTTGTCTACGTAACTCATCTTTCGTCCCTGATTAAATAAATTTTATATCGCCTAATTTCATGTTTCATACCCCTGAGATATGAGTTTCTGAGCCTCCTATTAAGCCAAGTTTGAAGGATCTGAATTTGTCAGTCAAAATGTCGATGTGATAGTTACTTTTTAACGTCGTAACATTCCAAGTTCCAATTTTCATGATCTTTAAATAATTGAAATTATTTTGGCCTCGTGAAAAGCAATGATCCCAGAACCAATGCAGGACGGAGACCAACACATCTTCTAAGATCTACACCGAAGTGCCTAAGTCGGCTTAGAACCAGAAAGCAAGAAGGCCCTGGGACCTCCAGCTGAATGGGGGCTTTGAGCAATCCTGGGTCCATCTGTGTCACAACATGGTTTTCACCACTTGGCGATGCAATTCTATTAGCAAGAGTTGAAATCCTGCATAGACAATCTCAAGCCTATTACTTCCGATTCGTTATATATCTATACCTGTAAATATTATGCTACTACGAGGAGGCAACCCATAGTGGATAAATTGGCTAGGAAGAGGTTTTTCAGCCCAAAAGCACCCACCAAAACATACTAAGCTCAGAAGAATTGAAAAGTAGAGAGCTATATTAAAACTGAAAACGAGCAGAAATGAAGTCGTTAATAACTCAAACTTAAAAAGACAAGAGATTGCTGTCAAAGAATAATTGAAACAAAGCTTTTTCTGAAACTACCTGATCAGTATATTTGTTAATAAACGACTCAACCAAAACTATCTTGCCTAAATTATATTAGTATTGTCTATATTTTTAGCCATATACATTTGGACAATGGAATACTTTATTGAAATGGAAAGAGCCAGAACACAACTCGGTTGATTTTAGGTTGAAAATTGTTGAAGAGAGAGGATTAGGGTAAGAATTCATCATGTTCTTATTTTACTAAAATATTTTTTATTGCTGTAACATTTAAAAATATTCTGCTTTTCAGGATATTTTTGTTATATATATATATATATATATATATATATATATATATATATATATATATATATATATATATATATATATATATATATATATATATATATATATATATATATCCTAATTACTCCAATCAAATAAGTGTAGTGAGCTTTAGGGATTGGGGTGTAGGCTTTTACAAAGGGGAGTTGTAGACCCCTTTGCCTTAAAGCTAAGGGTCTCTGTGATAGTTACAATAACGACTATTTTCATAGTCGTTATTTTCATTTTATCAAAATACATGTAATTTGGTGCATCAAATATTTGTTGTTTTGGGATATTTATCATTATATATTTTACGTATAATATAATGTTTCGTCGTGTCTCTGTTTTTTTGCATACTACTAAATAAGTAGATAAAGGGTTCAAGCTAGAAACAGGAAATGTTTGGAAAAATCTTAGAACTATGAACATAGCTGTAAGCTATGGTTATATAATTAAAAAAATATGTGAACAATTATGAAAAAAGAAATAGAAATATTTCAACATATGAGGCCCATATCTCAGGGTCTGAGTTGGCCCTCGCTATAATATATATATATATATATATATATATATATATATATATATATATATATATATATATATATATATATATATATATACATATATATATATATATATATATATATATATATATATATATATATATATATATATATATATATATATATATATATATATTTTCCTTCCTATTTATATATTCATGTAACCCCGTTTTTCAAGATGACGGCTCTCGAAGGCCTTGAAACACTATATATACCAAGTAAGGCTATGGTAAACGGGTTTGTTCCTTCAATATTTGGAAGCAAGTAAGTAATAGATTCAAGTTTAATTACCTGGCTCTACTTCGACTATCTCTTCGGGTGATTTCGGAAATATATATGTATATAATGTAATTCATCCCAAATATAAAATCCTTACAATATTTAGAAGTTAGTTCACCTTGCTCAACTAGTTCTTGCTTCTTGTATTTTTTGGTCGAGTTGGGTACATTCGATGATGAAATGCTGGAATTTTTAAATGATTGGTTGCACAGTTTGAGTAATTGCCAAGCCTCTTTTCTGCTTGGACAGAGTACACCTTGTAGTGACCAAAATAGTCTTGATATTGAGCAAAATTCACAGTACATGCTATATATTCATGCATAGCGAATCATTAGGGTTAAAGTTTAAAGTAGTTTATTTTACGGAAATACTTTTTAATACCAGATTATACAATGCTCCCATATACCAAATCATGTCCATTATATATCTATCAACAAGTGAAATGAATCATTTTTATACAATTCTGAAAAAGTTATGTCAGCTTTGCCTCTCACAGAGACTATCTGTTTTGGCTTTACTCTAATTAGCCATGGCTCTAAATTGATTATAATTCAAAAATCAAATTGGGCTTATCATTGTGATTTCACTAACATTTGGAGTTTATGTATATTGTCGCTTTGGTCCTTCTTTTTGAACAGACCTAGCGCCAGCCAAAAGTACTGAGCCGAATTATAAATCGTATCAATTCGGTGCAAGTGAACGTATAACTTAAAGAAGAAATTGAAGTTTAAATAAAAGCGCTGCTGGGATAGGAAAATTTCATTGGCAGATTGTAAAAACATGTATGATGGTCATGAATTTGTAGTTTACTGGTGCCTTATCGGCTACTTCGATTACATAGGCCTTCCATCTTAGTTAATCCTTCATTATAGCGTGAACATTGAGATTTGGGTTTTACAAAAGACCTAAGTATGTCAATAGAATGCCAATCTTTCGAATTTCTGCGACTGAACTTGCCTATTATGGTATTAATGCCCTAGTATGATATTCCAACAAACTATTTTTTTTCTAAATTTTTATCTGATCCAATCAACATACTCTTCGTTTCTTTTGTTTTTATTTCTTGTTTTCAGTTTATTTTATTGTTTTATTTGCTTTTGTTTCTTTTGTTTTGCCCTGAGAGAGTGTTTATTTTTTTTTTATTATTTTTTTATTTATTTTTGTTCCTTTTATTTTGTCCTGAGAGAGTCTTGCCATCAACTGTAACATGTATGCCAAGTTCATATCAACTGTTGAATTGGACTTTCAGCCTCTGAAAACGATATATAATGACAAGATATCTGAATTCTAAGAGGCTCCTATAATTGAATGACCAATTTAAGGGGTAGCTCTTCCGAAGGTAGGAGGCGAATCACTCTCCACTTTGTCAATGCTGTTTTGCTAACCCTGACATTACTGAATTGCATCATGATGCAATCACTTCGTTCATAAATAATTGTATTTAACATATAAAAAGTTAAGATACTATTTTCCCATATGGATCATAACACTTTTTATAGTCCAACTATTCCTATTGATAGCTGCTATTCTCTTTCTTTCAAATTTCCTTAATTTTAGGATGTTGCCTCAGAAAAAAGGATATTTAATGGTAATGGAAAGCGGGAAAGAAGTTCGATTTGGACTTCATCATATTGATTTGAAAGGACAAAAAGAGCTGAAGGAAATGAATGGTAAAATAATTGAATGTCGTGTCGTTGGTGGACCTAATGGACCTGTTTGGCAATTTATGAGACCAAGAACGGATAAGTCATTTCCAAACGCCAGTAGCACGGCTGAATGTATGATATGCCCTTTTTGTCTATTTAGTTCTAAATAAGCTTTTTCAGAAGTCAGATTGATTAACTGTGTACAAAAATAAAATTAAAAAAAGGGCTTGCTTGCCATTTTTTTATATTTTTTTTTGGCGGATCATTCTGGTATTAGTTTTGTTTGGGGGGGGGGGTATAATTTTTGTGTGAATTCACATAGTTAATGGTCAAAAACTTACTTGAATGATACAGTCTGAAAAACAATGTGAATGGTCGAAACTTTAAACGGCCGGAATAGATTAAAAGGTAAATTTAGGTGCAAATTTTCCAAGACTGTGCTAAAAATAAAAATAAAACCCAACGAATTTTTTGTGTGTGCCTGAAATAAAAACTGTACTTTTTGCGTCACTTTCATTTAATTTTCATGAATTGTTTGAAGTGCTATTATTGAGTTGTTATTTGCGTCTTTGGTAGTTCCTTGATATTTTCTATTCTTCTTTCTTTGCTTTTCTCTTTTTTGTATCATTCGTATTCGTGCCCAACAGAAAAGTGCACATAAAAAATTTCAAACAAGTTGTCTGGAAAACCTGTATGAACTTTTTTTTATTTCAATCATTCATTGATTGAATGGGGTCTTTGAATTTGAGTAAAAATATTTTTTGACTATACAGTTTTTTCTTTTAAAACTTAAAAACAAAGGCTTTGTTGTCACTTACTAAAAGGACTGGGCGGGTAAGAATTCAACAGAAGGATTTTAAGTATCCAGCTAAGGATTTTTGGTATGTCGATCTTGGTACTACAATGTTTAAGCTTCCAAACCTGTCCAGTCGCCAAATGATACAAAAAGTCCCGTTTTTGGTGCTGCATGCCACCTTACAGTGACATATTCAAGACACATTGCTTATGACATCACTAAACATATAGATTTTAGCATTAACTTGCAGATGAGCGCTTAGACATCTATCTATAATGTTTCAACAGTATCTGGCTAATTTCTTCCAAAAGATTCAAGGGAAAGGGTCAAAACTGGTAAACCACCCTCACCCCCTGGACACGGCCTTGGCCTAAAGCTATTTTATGTAACAAGCTTTGACACTTTTATTTCATTGCTTTTTTCCTTACAAATCAAGACTCTTCTGACAGTTAGAGCCCTGAAAATCCAAGATCTTTCGAAATTTTATAGTCTCTCCAAAACTTATAAATCTTGATATTGTAGATTTGTCTTTCCAATAATAAATTTTTTAGTTTAACACTTTATCAAACAAAAAAAGCGTGTTTGAAGTAGCCCTAGGCTTTCATTTAATGAAGACATTAACTTGTAATTTAAGATAGTACCGTCGTAGTCAAAACCAGTGGGCGCATGCGTATGACGCTTTCTGCAAAAGTCAGCTATTTTGCCACTAAACATCATCTGGCGGAAATGAATTTGCAGGGATTTTCTTTGATAACTGGCCTTGAAGACTGAGTGAGATTATGTAATTCATCGCTATGTAGCTATTCCCGTTGAGCTCCGTATAAACATCTTGAAATGGTTCTATACAATGTTGACAGAATAAATTGTCGATGTTTAATATAACAACACCGATATTTTGAGCTCGTTCTGAGAACTAAGCTAATAAGAGAAGCTGAAAAATGAAAACAGTACCCAACGATTATGTTGTATAGCCTTTTTTTTGCAAAAAAAAAAACTTCAGCTTCCAAATAAAGTGACTGAAAATCAACTTATGAATGTAAAAAAGTAATTAACAGCAGAATCGTAGAGTTGAAACGACACTGACTAATGGCCCATTCACAATGAGATTTCACTCATAGAAAGATTTAGCTAGCGCCAATTTGAGCAAATATGAACATTTAATATAATTTTTTAGCCAATCAGAAGATTCTATGAAAAATGTAATTGGCTCAAATTAGCGTTAGCTAAATCTCGGTATTATTAAAAGTCCCATTGTGACTAGGCCTTAGAAAAGGATAAAACTATTATTTTTTGGAAGAATAGTGGAGATTCGATGCTTTTTTTTATAGGTACATGCTTTTTTTTTTACTTTTCATTGATAAGTACATCAGTGCTTGAAAAAATCCTGTCGTAAGTAACACCTTTAGTTTAGTCGAATGGGCTTTCCATCACTAAATGAATATCTCTTTGTTGGGACCATAGGTCACCAATAAAAGGTCTTCTAGGCTCTTACAGGCTATTACAGCCGCTGTCAAAACTACCTATGCATTAGCAACATTCACCCTGTCATGAAAGACCACAATTTGACTCAAGCCTGTCGTTTATATACTGTAACAGCCCTTATATCGACTGTTACTGATTTGACTGGCACCGAGAACAAATCAATCACTCTGGCTACTTTGCACTCAACTGAAAGAATATTCTCAGGGGGGAGGGGCAATGTTGGTTTAAAGGACATGTCAATATATCTTACAATTGTGTCTTGATGACGAATTTGTTTGACTAAGGCTTGTAAACATAGAGTATATTATCAGCAGAAATGCTTTTAGGATTTTTCTCCAGCGAAATGTAGTGGAATTCTTTATTGTAATTTTCTGTAGGGGTAGGATTTTTGAGGTGGAAAGATTTTTCAGAAGAGACAACAATCGTGACCTTACCAGTAGGTAAAAGCATAGATTTGAAATAACAACTCAATAATTGGTAATTATTAATTAGTATAAACTGCTATTAGCAACGCTTACTCGACCAAGAAGCATAATGCGCTTACGCTTCTTTACTTTGAAAAGCTATCTGATACTGTACAACTTTTTTGCAACTAAAATAATAAGGTTTTGAAAAGGTTACTAAATCTCGGGCCTTATGGGCAGTAGATGATATGTCAGTTTGATTCATGATATCCTTGACAAGCCATCTATCTGTATGTAAAACATATGAAAAGAGTGAAAGAAAAAGATGTAATATTATATAGAGTAGATAATACAAAAATAGAGCGAATATCCTGTAAGGAGAGATATAAATAATAAATAATTTTATTATTTTAAATTAATTTTTATTATTTTGAAGAGAGAATAAACGTAATAAATAACACATTTTTTGTTACTGCCTATCAGTCCTAGGAAGCTCAATTCAGCCCAGAGGGATAATTTCGAATCCGTTCTAGTTTCCAATAAAGACACTTTTTTGTTATTGACCTTCTTTTCTTTTTGGTTCCTCACAAAGTCGAGAATGATTAAAAACATTCCACCTGCCTTTTTCACCATTGAAATTAGTTTTTAATATAAAATTTTTTTCTCATATATTGATGTTGGAATATCACCCAATTCTTGCTTTGTAAGACTTTATAAGTGTCCGCTTTAAATATAGAGATATGGAGCCCTAGTTCCCTCTGAGAAAAATTAAAATTAACGCCTATTGTTTGTTTATTTTATGTAAAACTAGCTTAAAGGTAAAAACTTAATGAGGGTCTTAGGTTAGCTCCCACAAAGGGTTTACAGGCACGCGAATATTTAAAACTATACTAATTCCATAAACGTATTTATGAACTTAATGGTCCATTGGCTGAGCTCATTTCAGTCATTAATATTGCTGACTAAGAAGGTATAATCTATGTATGTAAAGAGGACTAGGGATTTCTAGGAGCCGGGGGCCAGATTGGTGAGAAATCATTTTGACTTTCAGTTTTAAAGAATTATATAGAGAAAGCGAGGCCAGAACTAGTGGAGCATCTTGATTTTCAATATGCTGGCCAGAATTGGCTGGGGTAGGCCAGGTTGGAAACTACTCTTGTAAGGCAACAAATGGCTGGACTTCAGACCTGTTTATTTACACACGTTGATCGCTTGTGAAAAATGAATATACACAAATTATAAATACAAAATGTGAATATACATACAAAAAAAATAACATAATACATACAAAATACATACAAATAATAAAAAAATACATACAAAAAATAAACAATAAAAAACAATAAAAAAATGCATACAAAAAATACATACATACAAAAATGAATATACAACAAATTAATATAACAAAAGAAGAAGACTCGGCTTGGTTGCAATAGCTCAAAAAATGTGGTTTGATGTTTTTGAAAAAATTAAATATTCCCCCACCGTCTGAAACAAGGAAGATCTGTCCGGGATGGATCGGTTTTCGAAATTGTTTGGTTCATTAGATGGAGAAGTTTTATTTTAATCCCTTTTCCCTTTTTCTGGCCTACCGAAATTATAAGAAATTAAAGCTTTTGATGTAAAAATAATGTTCCATTGTAACTTGGATGTCTAAAAATTTTCTTTTTACAAAACAGCTGCCTTTAATAAAACTAAAATAAATATAACCAAAACTACAAAAGTTCGAAATAATGTTCTTGCGTTCTAATATAAAAGCTAAGCTTGGCGACATATCGTGTTTTAGATCACCGCAACCAGCTTCTAAAGATGACTTTCACTTCTTTTCTATCTTCTTTTATAAACCCACTGAATATTTCTTCTTTTTTTCAGCTGTACTTAACAGTATTCTCTATCCAGTGACCGAGGAGGATTTAAGAAGGTTTATTGACGGACTTCCTGAAGAATTGAAGGAGAGTGGCAAGCCAGCGGATCAAACTCAACACCGGCCTCAACAACAATTAAAATAGGAACTTTGTTTTTCTAAACTCTGGACCAGTCCAGAAATTGAGATATAGTATTTATGGTTGATTTTATCTTGTCGATGTATAATTAGAAAAAACTTTTTTATATACAAGATTGTATTGTTTTATGAAGCCTGAATATATTTAACCCTCCAGAAATTAAGCTGACCAAGTCCGGCTAGTATATATATTAGTTTTTAGCGTCAAAGCCTTTGATTGTTTCTCTGATTTTTATAGTTGAATACGCTGCTACCACTAACAGCTCACTGTAGCACCAAGTCTTCTGAGGCCAAAATAGCTGCGCACGCTTCTCCTCCACCCCAATCTCTTCAAAACCACCCTCTTTACACCTTCCAAAAGAGGTTACAACTTCCTTTAAATCTCGAGTTCTTCTGATACCATTCGTACAGCCTGCTTTTCGTTTGGTCCTAGATGGATGGCACAAAGAGACGATCTTTGGCAATCTGTCATCCTTCATCTGTAAAACCTGTCCTAGCCATATCAATCTTTTTCACATTACATACCTAGAAAGCGGGATAGAACCACATTTTTTTACAGCTTACTGTTTGAAATCGGTCAGACGGGAACCCAAAAAAATCTGTAGACAATTCCTCTGGAAATTGTCTAGCAAATAATCCTCCGTCTACCAAAATCCTTGTTTCAAAACTGTATTTGACCACTGTCATAACTATTGCTTCTAATATTCTAATTTTGGCTCCTAGAAATAAGGATTAAGAACAAAAATAATAAGCAATTAAAAAAAAAATGTCAAAGACGTTTACTTTTTTTAAAGGCACCCTGACTATAAGTGTGTTTGTCGTAACTTTCTCACGAAAACATAACTGTTAAATAACAAAATTTTGATACTTGCAATTTAGGGAAAATTATTTAGTTATCAAACATGAAATTAAGTGCAGTTTAAAAAAATAAAGATGTAGGATAAAAGATGTATCAACAGTTTTCTTCTTTTTTTTCTCTTCGGCAGTATTTTTCATTTTTGACATTTTCTATCTTATCGACCTTATTCCTAAATGATAATAATAAAAAAAAATGTTTCAGATCCGTTAAGAATGCTCCAGAATTATCAACAAAATTGAGTGTATCTCAACTGGGAATGTTAAGTTACTTCATTAAAATGTTCATTGCCAAAGTTTTTAATTTCTTATTCAAGTGTTTTACTTTCGGAAGGGGTACTGTGACGTTAGTTTTGTGTTGCTAATTAATTGAAGTGTCTTCTTCACTTGGTGAAATTAGTCTTTTAAGATTTTTCCAATAGGTTTGTATTTAGTTTGTTTTTGTGGGAGATGATAAACCTGGAAAAATTGCAGCTTTGTTTGTTTATTTTTGCTTTGTTCTTTTATAAATACATTTAGTAACAAACTAGTAATAATGATGATGATACTTATAATTCTTTAATTAATTTTTGAAAAAAATAGGGGAGGTTGGAAGCTCAGAGACCAAAAGAAAACTCATTGCCTACCTTGAAAGTGTTGTCCAAAGAGAGTATAGATCCGATTTCTAGTAGAAGATGGTAGATTTGTTTCCCTCTCCTCCTCCCTAGCCGGAGGATGCCCACCTCCCCTCGTACAAATATACTCTGAAACTTATACATGTACGCTTAGGAATCATAACTTAGCCTAGATATACATAAACAGATTAGCGTCCAATGTAAAGAATTAAAAATTTTCTATTTAGAAAATGCCATCGGTCAAAGTCGAACCTATGACTTTCTGCTCATTCATGGACTTTTTTTTAATGCTGTATTCAGTTTATGTTTGTAAGATGTGTTTCAGAATATATTTGTAGACACTTTTCCCTTGTCGCTAAGGATTCCCTGTGAAATAAATTTAGGCCAGCTTATCATCCTGAGCGGTAAAGTATGGTCTAAAGATTAAGTTGCTTAAGAGAATTCGTCGGTGATTCGTATCGCTCAATGTCAGAGTTGCCTGCCTTGCTAGCTGGTGTTGTTACCTAGCTGGTGTTTTTGCTAGCTGGTGGTTGTGTTGTTAGTTTCTTCTCATACTGGTGGTAACTTTTATTGCGAAATTGTCATTATGTTTTAATAAAAAAAAAAATAAAAAAATTGAAGCTACACTCTTGGACCGAAGCCTTCCTAGAAGTTGCTTTGAAGAAATTGTCGGTCTTAGCTGAGTGTTCATTCTGTTCGCAAAAGGCTGTGATCTCAACTTCTACCGAAGACAAGCTTTCTGGGCAAATTTCCATTCTCCAATGAAAAACACAGCAGGGAGCGATGCCTATTTAGGATTGGCCTTTCTCCCTCTAAAAAAAATAAGTTCTACATTTCTTAAAGACTGCCCCCTTCCTATAGTAAATTGTTTTCTATGTTTTTTATATGTGGTTCATACAAGAAAAAAAAACCTTATGTAACCATGTAATCAAAAAGGGCCAATTCTTCCAGTGTAATGTGGGATTTTCTTTTGTCGGGTAAAGGATGTCAGTTTAAAAATTACCTCAACTCAAATGAGTTATTTGTATGCAAATTTGTACCCCTTTTCATTTTTCTCTTGGAAGTATTTTATTTCATTTCCAGGCTGGATTCCAAAAGAATCATAAAACTCTACAAACGAATACTTGGGATTGAAATAACTAGTCCAATGCGTCCCAGGCTATCCCATACAGTCATAATTGATTACACCACATTCTTTTTTCATTATTTTACTTAGTAAGGTATCTCGAGAAAAAACACCTCGAAAATAAGGAATATGACCTAATTCATTCAATATATCAATATTTGTCAACGGTATCATGAGATTTTTTATTCTTTCTTACGTTCCCCGTTTTTTTGGAAGCGAGCATTCTTAGAATTGTGAAACCTCAGCTTCAGCAACTTTTCTGGATCTTCCACGCTGTTTAGGTACTTTAACCACTTCTACTTGTATTTTCTTAGGTCTACCACGTTTTTTGGGAGTTTCAACAACCACTTCCGAGCCAGATCGAACAATTTTGTGTTTACCTAGTAATTTTGAACCTCGATCTTTGGGTAAAGTTCCCGGTAATGTTAAACCTTCACCTTTAGCGTTTGAAGAATCAGTAATTTTATCAACAATTTTTTTTTCCAGCATATGTGCCCAGTACAGCTGCACCATTTGTTAGAGCAGCTTTACCTATCGCAGCTGCTAATTGTATTGGGGCCATGTTAGAAAAAAACCTCATGTAATTTAAACTGAATTTTAGAATATGACGTGAAATTAAAACAAGAACTATTAAAAAGGGCCAGTTCTTCCCCTGTGATGTGGGATTTTCTTTTGTCGGGGTAAAGGTGACATTTTAAAAATTACCTTAACTCAAATTGTATACAATTTGTATACAAATTTGTACCCCTTTTCTTTTCCTCTTGGAAGTATTATATTATCTACACTTTTTTAGTTAAGTATATGTATAAATGTATACATGGCTTATTTGAAGTCTTTAAGCAGTTGATGATTTCGTTTCCAGGCTGGATTCCAAAAGAATCATAAAATTCTACAAATGAGTACTTGGGATCATTGAAATAACAAGGCCAAGCTGAGAATATGTATAAATGTATGTATGGCATATGTAGATTAACTTAAAATATAAATTTCACAGAAAAAGAGCTCAGCCTTTTATTTATTTTTTTTTTTTTTTAATTTAACTTAATTAAACTTGATACAGCCATGTTGCTTTGTTTTTGCATATATTTTTTTCTTCAGTTTTGTTCTTAATTCTTGAAAGAGTTTCTTCTGTCTACGTTTGACGTTGCGTTTATTGTCCGATTTTTTATTAGTACTAATTTTGAAAGCACTGAGGTTGTAGTCTTTTGTGTATTTTATGTTTTTCTGTTTCTACTCTCAGCTAAGGCTTTAAAAATTTAAAATCGTTTTGAATTAAAGCTGTGCATCATTATATTCTTTTTAATGCTATTAAAAAAAAGGATTTTGATGCATAAACAAATAAGAAGGGATATGACTACCCTAAAAACAATTCAAGTAGCGAACTATCCAAAAGTCATCGCAAAGCTACTAAAGCTGTCTCTTGATTTGGCCTTTTCCCTCAAAATCGTTAAATTGACTTCCAGCTTCTTGAATGAATCTTTTTTTGCCCCCAGACGGCACTTAAGATTGGAAATGCAAAATAAGAGGTTTGACCACGCAGCAAATAAGTGTTTGGAAGAACAGAGAAATCACTAGAAAAAAATAACCTGGTAAAACTAGTAATGTATTGTACGTATAGAAATCCTTCAAGTAAGGCTTTTATTTTCAGTGAAGCCCAGGTTTTGTAAAAGAGGAATATCATAAATCAGTTTATTCTTTATTTTATTATTTACTTAATGCTGGTTTTTATAGTTCATAATTAATTCGGTATCATTATGCTGCATAAGCTGCAAAGCAATAATTTATTCGTTTAGGTTTCAAATTTGCTCTTTACTTTTATCAGAAAAACTTCGTTTTTGGATTCGTTTTGCTTATTTTTAGTTCTTCCCTGAAAACACACAATAAAACAGCTCAATGTTGGCCAGAGGAAAGTGTGTCAGTTTATTTTCTCAAGTAATAATCTAATATAATCTGTGCATTGAAAATAGAAGTTCAGTTCACTTAATGCGTCAAGATAGTAGTTAAAATCAGTTATTACAAAATACAATTAATTTGATAATTATTACTTTAATTTATTAACTTAGAATTTTAATTAGTCTAGATAATTAAAAATTCATTATTTGCCCTGACTATTTGTGCGGTATGTTGCCTTGGAATTTTACTGGAATATTCCCAATTAATTTTCTTTGCCATAATTACCCGACAACTCGTAGATTAGATTTTTCATGCGAAATCGGTCGAAAATTGAGAGCGTGTTTAGGTGTTCGTGATTCTGATCCAAAAATCTGGAACTCTGTCCAAGCCACAATCTTAGAGCATTATGATAAACGGGTGTTTCAGACTACTACTACTAACAACTCACCGCAGCACCAAGCTGCCTGTATGATTTTGCATGATTGAACCTTTCAATTACAATTCAGTTAGTAGACGAAAACTTTAAACTTCATATATTTATTCATCTATTCATTTATATCTTATATTCATTTTAATTCTTTAATATTGTTTTTGACTCCCACAATTCCAGGGCAGATAAATATATACATAGATAGTACATAGTTCGAAGTGTCGTAGCATACGTTAATAAGCAGTTAGCTATTTCATCAAAAGTCTTATGTTGGGAATCTCTAAGGAATTATTGAGCAAACACTTCGACTGTTAAAAAACAACTTTAAATCTTCTAGTTTCCCACTATCCAGATCCAAAATTCCTTTAATGCTTACCACAGAGACAAGTGGAACATTTAACGCTTTTTAGGCTTCTGATTTCCTGGGTCTGGTATTGAACTAAACAAAATTGAGTTTTTGACTTGAAAATTGAGTTGTTTCAGAGCTTGCTGAAAAACTCTGAAAGTTAAATCTGTTGAGGAAAGTTCCAATTTTATTATTATCATTATTATTATTTGATAAGTCAGTTAAGGTGGCTTTCGTTTTTCATTTTTGTTGGATTTGCTAGGCTTAAATATGCCACTAGGTATATGCGCTGTTTTTCAAGATTCTGTATATGTTTGTCTTTAAATAAAAAAAAAATCTAATCTACTAATCTACAGATCTAATCAGGCATATTTCCACGAAAATGCAAGCTGAATGGCAGGTATCCATAGACGTGAGCCTATGTTTTCGTGTTGGGTTGTTCAAGGAAAGCATGTTTTGCTTCCATTTTCCTCACATTCACCCCTTGTTAAACTTCACGAAGAGCTCTGGTCTTACTCCTCGTTGATACTTTTTTTGCTGAAGAAATTTTTGCTTTAACGAGAAGGGGAGATGAACAACTCCCATTTTCGAGGAAATGAATCAATGTTTAAACATTCTTGCGAAGAAAATGTTTTTGAACTCGATTCCCCGGAATTTATTTGCCCCGACCTTTGTCGGCCACCCTTATCTTAATAAGAGTTGCGCCGAGTAGCTAAGAACCAACTACGGGATTTCTAGAAGATCAGTAGTTTATTTGTAGGAAACTAAATTCTTTATTAGAGTATACCTTACACAGGGGTGCAAATTCACGAAAATAAAGCGTAAGCAAATGGTCTTTTTTTTTTTTTTTTTTTTTTTTTTTTTTTTTTTTTTTTTTTTTTTTTTTTTTAATGAAGATACGAAAATAAATATTTTTCAGAATTTAAGGCGGGTGTTTCTGTAGTTTCAACTTTTCCATTGAAAATTCCAAATAATTTATTTTTCAAAATCAAGGTGGTAATCGTCCCTCCCCCTTCAAACGAGCAAAATTATGACCCCAGTGAGTCTGTTATCTTAGCGGCAGTTATTGTTCCTAAGTAGTTTCCAAACTAACCTTGTCCTGCTTAGTGGAGACTGATTTGAATATTCGATGATTCTTGAAAACAAAAAATGTAGAATAATTCTCACTTATAAAGAAATTTCAGTTTTAATCCCATTGCATTATGTATTAGAATCCGACTTTCTTTCAAATTTTCTTCTTTTTTAATGTCACTGCAAAAAAATTTGTGTTAATGATGCCTAAAAGCTTTGCGTCCTTTTTTTAGATCTAAAAAAATCTTTATTGGTTTTCAGGAAAAATCAAATGTTTTTTAATCCAAAGTAGCACTGGCGGATCCACCCCCTCCCCAAGGGGGGATTTCAAGATTTCATTTCAAGTTCGGTTTCACAAACATTCTAATTTGTATTCCTTTTTAGCGTCTATTTTATTCTTCACTTTCCTTTTGAATTCTGTTTTCAGTGTAGTTCTTTGCATTTTTGTTGGAAAATGTTGCTTGTTTTCTAATTTTCACCATGAATCCCTAAGACAGGTAAACCCTAGTTTAACCTTTTGAACTCTAGTATTTCCTAGATTGTTACTGATGGCTTGACCAAAGCACAGAATACAAGCAATGACGTTTTCTAAGTATTTTTTGGAACTGTTGGCACATTTGGGCTTTCTTCGTAAACAACGCTACTGACATATGCCGTTCTAAATAAATGACACACTTTATTTATAAAACAAAATTTATTTTTAAGCAATTTATAAACATCAATATGCTAAAACGCGGAAATGAGATCATCAAAATATGGGTTAAATACACCAAAAGAAGCAAATTAAAATATATAACAGTGACATATAGACTAGTGTGAATACATTATTTATAAGTTATTTCTCATAAAAGTGGAGTGAAAAAAAGGAGGAGAGAGAGTGAAAGATGCTAAAACACGAATAGGCGAAAATAATCTTTGTTTACCAACTTTATTCCTCTCATACTTAGGCAAGCATATACGCATGTATTATTTTTTAGGGGGGGGGGTATTTTCAAAAAGTATTCAAAAATATGACGAGATTTCGTCAAAAACGTTTCATCGAACCGCAGGTCATTCAATCATAAATTTTAAACACAGCCAACATCAAGTTAAAAATGAATACATAATTCATATGTCCAAGCGGAAGATGGGAAGAAAAAATAATGTTGTAAAATTATACCCTTAATTATTTATCACCGCGAAGCTCCGGATAGACAGCTTCCTTTTCGAAATTTTGATTGCGCAAATGAATAGTCGTAACTTCCTTCTTCAGTTTTGCTTAATTTCAGGCTAAAATAGAGCCATTTCCTCAAGGGTCATGGATGTGTGATTCAAACTTTCTGGAGGAAGGGGCCCAATTTTCACTAATGAGATTTCATAATTAAGAAAGATGTTTCTTTTTGAAATATGATAATTTTAATGTTGCTAAAACATTCTCTAAAGATGGATTTTCAGACAATCATTGGGGGAGGGGAATTCATGCACCTAGATCAACTTCCATGTATCTTCTTTAGTATGTTTATAAATCAGGTTGGGACGTATTTTGATGCTTAAAATATTGTTAATGTTTCTGAGGATGTACTCAACATCCTGACTGCGGGAATTCGAAACATGGTTGCATTTCAAGTTTGACTGTTATAGATGTTTTTTTTTTTTTTTTTTTTTTTTTTTTTTTTTTTTTTTTTTTTTTTTTTAGCCAGCAAATTTTCCTAAGGTTTCCAAGATGGATGAAAAAAAACCTTTTTTGTTTGAAAAGATAAAAATTACATCTGTTTGTCCATTCGAGAAAAGGGTCCTTGTGAAAAAAAAATCAATTCAATTTATTTTGAGGATAGCGGGGTATCCAGAATTTTTTTTCGGGTAGAGGGTATTTTCGGCGGAATTTAAAAAAATTAAAAACCCACCAAAAATGTTTTTTAATACATGTTTATTACGTTTTTACGAGTCGGGCGAACATTGGGGGGGAGTCAAACCTTCTAACCCCTACCCTGAATTTGGCCTTACTTGAGGGCCAATGAAGACAAGGGACAAAGTTTTGTTTATTTTTCTCTTCCCTTTCAATATTTTCTTTTCTCCTCTATTCAGACTCGAGTCCCAAGACCGTATCCAGGATTTTGCATCTTGGGGGTACATACAAAATTTAAAAAAAAACATCAAAGATTGTTTTATATACTTTTTTACGAGCCAGATAACATGTCGGGGAGAAGAGACTCAAATCCAGTATCTCCCTTGGTCCCCTTTATCTCCCCTTATAATCTCAAGATTTCACCCGTGATACCAATATAAACTGTCTGTTTTGATGACTTGGCCCTCCTCTCCAGAAGAAATCGCACACGTTCATGTCAAAACTGATTTATTTGGAGTTTATCATCCACGGCCGCGTCCCGTATTTTTTAAAAGGGGGGGGGTTAAACACCCTGGACACGGTCTTGGTATCATCACATTAATTTCTGGCATTTCTTAAGTTTAAAAAAAACGAGACAAGGTTTTGACTCTTATCTTGCCAGACCAGAGCTCTATTTTCTTTTTCTTTTCCTTTAAGTATTTGCACTCCTGCATTACATATATAAACAAACACCACATTACACAATTGGGGATTTGGGAACATTTTTCATCGTTCCTTTGAGGCTTTGTATTAATACTGGGGTAGGTTTCTCCGTTGTTTTCAATGTTCTACCGATTATTTGACCTAGAGTTCTTATTGATGGGGCATCAGGTTCAGCATATACGGGGCTTGATGGTGCAGCATACTCATCCTCCTTAAGAGAGACTCTGGTGTTCAACGGTGGGAAATTATTGTGGATCAACATTATTGGAGGAGTTATTGAATCTTTTTTTGCATCTTTCTCTACTGTTCCACGTTTTACAGACTCTTTTCTTTTTACCAACACGCATTGATGAGGTTTAACAACTGTTTCATACATTATTGGCTGCCTTGGGGAGTTGCTTTCTGGAATTAACCGCCAACCCGTTGGGTATGATGGTAATTTAGAAACAGCTGTGTCCTCAGCAAATGCACAATTGACAATACCCGGTTTACGGACGACATCAGTACTCATGTAATGTATATCATTCGTGTCCGCCGCGGTATTTACAAAGGTAATTCCTTTATCAGGTGTTAGTGAGGTGTAGCCGACAGAGCCATAATCATAACCAGGGGGTTCTGTCTTTTTTTGTTCAATTGGTTGCACATGAGCGATTGTATAATGGTTTTCTTCCGTATGTTTCAGGCCGGCCCATAGCGCTCGTGTAGAACCCACTGGTAGTACGGGTATTGGTCCTGCAACACCGGGGTTATAGAAATCGGTAACCTTTTGCTTTGATTTTTCATTGTCGTCAGATTTTACTCTTCTCCTACAAAAAAAAAAGTTAGATTAAAGAGAAAACCAAGTCCTTAAAATACCTTACCTTTTTTAAATAACTCACCCGTAGAATGTCACTCATAGAAAAAGAAAAAAAAATCGGCACACTGAATTTTTACACCGTTGGATAACGCAGAAAGCGATAGCTTTTTCTATGCTACAAACATTGACTGGGAGTCCACTACTTCTAATATTTTCTACAGTCAGAAAATCATACCTCCAGAAAAGAAGTCCTTTTAGAGACTGGTGCGAAAATGCCTAGCAATGTGTGCAGAAGTATTTTTTTCCAAGCTCGTATATTTTTTAATATCCCATCCCTCAAATACGTCTTTGAGAATTGTTAGGTAACAATTTTTGGCGCCTAACATTTCGACTAGCTAAATTGTTAGAAATTTTTTTTTACGTCAGGAAAAACCTATAATTTGGCCCCCAGGAGCCCCATTTATTTATATAGAAAATACTCAGTCTGTATCTTCCTAATGAAGCTCCACTTTAATTTTAGATTAATAATCAAATTCCATTGAACTTAAATTTAATCTAATTCACTTTTATTCAAATGCCGAACTTGATCATAAAACTATAGTTTGTAACCCAAAGTAAGTGACAACTGTCTCTATTTGATTTTCGTTATTTTGTTGAATATAAAACCTAGTATTCAGTTCATGGTTTATTTGGAAAAGCTTTTTTCTATATAACAATACGGATATTTGACAATAGTGTTCAGCCTGTCTGATTTTAATTAATGCTGGTATCATTTAGTCTTCATTAAACTTGTTTCCCCATCTTACTACCCCTAATTAACCTTTGCTCTTTAAGTTGTTCAAAGCAAGGTCCAGAGGCTATTTTGACCAATAAAGGCATGCCCATAAAGGCAGGGTTGCCAACTTCTGACGTCTAAAAAGAGTGCAAATCAAGGCCAAAAAAGAGTGCAAGTTGTTAAAAAACCGTGCAAGTCAAAAAGAGTGCAGCCCCTTACACTGTTCTGACCACTCTTCACTTTAGTCAAGTCATGGACCGCACCCTAGCAGCGAAAAAAAAATGGTGAAAACATTCTTAGTCACACAAAATAACACTTCTTCTTCTACTGGACTTTCTCCTTATTTTCTTTTCTAGTGAATTTATGCACAAATTTTATATGAAATGAGTAGTTTTCTGGGATATTCCCAGAAAGTGAATACCTGCTTTTTCGATGAATGTACTGCTTTGTTTTGAGTACATTCGCTAATGAATATGAATAAATGCCAATGGGACAAGAGTTCTGCGAAAGGAGTATTTTAGATCATGTGAATCAGAGAAAAATGTGTTTCTGGGTTATTTATCCTAACAACACATAAGTGCAAATTTAAATTTTCTACTACAGAAAAATTACATAATAGCTTGCAAAGATGTTCAATGTTACAAGTGACATAAAATTTTATTTTGTTGCATTTGCTGTGTCGATCAAGGAAAAGTCGGAGCCCATCTTCGAGTCGGAAGAGTCGGGAGTCATGAGTCCGAGTCAAGGAAGAGTCGGAGCCCAACTACACAGGATTCCATAAAGTTAATAAACCCAATTCTTTATTATATCTTCAAGGAATAGTTACCAGCGCATAAACAACATAACAAACTGCCTTATCAATATGGCAGTTTTGCCTGCAAGCATAAACAACAATAAACTACCTTTTTATGTACAAGTTTGAGGAATGGACGTTCTCAAATTAAGTGTCAAAAACAGATATAAGCAGGATGAGAAAGCAGCAGCTCTAAATAGGCATCGAGTTTCAAATGGACACAGGATCAAACAGTTCGTAGTAACGAACAGTAAGTAAAACGCGACCCGGCTTAATAGTTACCGAAACTATAAAAAACGGAATTTTGACAATTTTGACTTAAGATGGTTATCAAACCTTATTTTACACCAAATTCTGCTGAACTCTGACAATCTAGTCTGTTAAGTGTGTTAACTACTGGAATTTAGGGCCCTTTTCGGGATTCCCACTAAGTAAGAATTACGAGTTGGTATCCACACTTAATTTCGAACGAATCCCAAAAAAGCTTGGGAGGAGGATAGGATGCGTCACTGGATTCGAAAGTCCAAATCTACGATGCTGTGCTTAAACATACATGTCTAGGCATGGAAGTCTTGGTGGACTTAAATGGGAACGCCGGTTCCCAAACATACATGTCTAGGCATGGAAGTCTTGGTGGACTTAAATGGGAACGCCGGTTCCCAAACATACATGTCTAGGCATGGAAGTCTTGCTGGACTTAAATGGGAACGCCGGTTTACTTCCCACTAAGCTTTGTAGAGATCCTACAGCCTCTTTCAGTAGGTGTCACCTTGAAAAGAATTTAGGGACCCTTTCCCTTGGTTCCTACGATGCTTTTTTCGGGAACCCATTATCCTTTCTGGAAGATGTCCACACAGCAAGAATTTCCTTAGTCCTTGATGAACTTGCATTCCTATGTCATTCGGGATGGTTTCAAGTCCTTGTGGCATCACTCATTTGCTTTGAGAGAGAGGATAAGTGGCTGACTTTGTAAGCTTATCCAGGGTCGACCAAGCTCCAAAACGGTACCTATAAGATTATGGGTAAGGCAAACGGAGTGCGGAAGTACAGGATAGCTTGCTCCAGCACCTCATTTCACTTCCTAGTTGAAGGGCCGTGAAACGGAGATCAGCATCGCCGGTATTGACCGTCAAGACTGATATTGCATCGTTACTTACTTTCTTCCGCATAAACGAAATCGGTCCAAGACTCCACGAAACTAGCACATCAAATAATATTTCTGCCGAACTTTGTTGAAATCTGACAACCCTTTCTAGTAGAAGTCACGATGACAAAGAGTTTAGGTATCTCATTCCCTAAAGAGGTTGGATCTTGCTCTAACACTCAAAATAAACAATTAAACGATTAGCTCTCTTTCCCTGTCAAGTCTGGTTAGGATCAACCGACCCCATAATAGTTATAGTATGTAACTACCAGTAACTCCCGTTATTGAGCTGCATACCATTGTTAACAAGGAGAAAATGCAACAAAAGCTGTTGCTCAGCAACAGAATTAATTAATCTGGAAGTTTACTTCCAGAGCTAGGATGCTCTTTTTCCCACTAAAAATACAGTGAGAACATAAATATTTTTTTGGAAAATCACTAGAAATGTTCAAACTCCTTAGCAAGCCTTAGCACAAGAACGAAAATGTAGAAAGAGCTGCTGCTCCGCAACAACATTAATTAAGAGAAGATGAATACAAGGTAGAATAAAATACAAAGATTTCCAAAATGTACTGAATTTATGTTCCACATGTTCGATCTTTGAAATTCATCCAACCAAATTGTAGGAAGATCTACCAGCTTTTCACTTTCACAATTTTCAAGAGAAATTGCCAATTTCTTAAAAAAATTCGTATTATGGTTTTTCACTTTTGTCGGTTGTAACATCTGTGGTTTTAAAATGACAATATCTAATTAAAACGTATTTATTGAGTGCATTGATTGTATTTTTGTACCGGAAGAACACAGAAACTTATGGAACTCTGTCAATTTTGTCTAGGCGCTAGGAGAGGTTAATTTTTCTGGGGGGAACGGCTGGATAAATTTCAATTTACAACATATTTTATGCAACGTTTAATAGTTTTGTCTGTAACAACTAGAAGTCAGGTAGGGAGAATAATGGTGTTTGTTTACTTGTATCAACATGTATCAGGTTCATCTGACTGTTATTTTCTTCTTCTTTTTTCTGAATAAGTTTTAATGTTAATGAAGGAAAGTCTGCTTGGTCGGAGTTTTTAGGAAATTCTTAGGAAAATCTATGAAATTTTCTAACAACTTTATGAAATAAAAACTACTCGAAAACAGCCAAAACTTGAAAAGTGTTAATGCACATAAATGTGGGGGGGAAGGGGGTAAACCCTATTTTCAAAATCTATGGGCAGGAGGGATTTGTTTTTTTTCTGTTTTCTAATAAAAAATACAGAAAAAAATTTTTCAATGAAAATGTCCCCACAAGAGATATTTTTCAAAATTCAGAGGGAAGAGAGGCAAAAAAGTTATAAGTAACAGTACTTTTGAATTAGAATACAAAAGAAAAGGGAGCATTGTATCCCGACTGAGAGCTGCTTTTTCATCTTTTCTAAGGCCGTATGTGGGATTTTTGTTCGAGGGAGGGGGCGGAACAAAAAAACTTAAAGCGCGTCGAAAAATTTGTATATGGAATTTTGTTTTGCGAGTAGGACAAGCATTTCACAGGGGGCAAAGTTTAGACTCCCTATCCCCCTCCCTGGATACGGTCTTCATTTTTTCCCACAGTCACTGATTTTAAGGTTAAAAGTTAATATGAAGACAAGCATTTCCATGCGTAATTAAAAATTCTCGTCAAAACATCAATAAACACCGCTTAGCCAAAACATCATCAAAACATGCGTTTAGCCAAAACTAACATCCAGAATATGTAAATCTTGAGCAAGAAACGTTTCAAGCTCAGAAAAAGCTTCATTTCTTCTGCTAAAGGAAACTTGCTGCGCCTACTAATGCAAATTTATCTATGACTTGATCAATCTGTCAATCATCTTTTATTCGTTTCGCGGTAGGCAATACAATTTATGCACCGTCCATCTTGACTTGACTAGAGCTTCGTACATGATTCTAAATCATTTTCTCATTCTTAGGCTCCTAGCCATTATTTAAAAGCTAAGAACTAACAGTTATTTGTGTGGTCGTTTTTTCGCTTCACTTTAAATATTTCAATTTTTGTTACTTTCCTCCTAGAACAGCGTTTTAAAGTATGTGCAACAAGTTTGTCATTGTACACAGCCAAAGAAAATATAAAAGGGACAATTGGAGTGTTTTCGGGGACATGAACGTTCTTCACAAGGATTAGGTGCTAGCCCAAGATCCCACTTCAAAGGGAATGCGATTCAATTATAGGGAGGGTTCAGCTAAGAACAATCTATCTACGCCACTATTTTATATTTTATCGTAAAAACTTCTTGCCCAAGAGTGTTATATGAACGAGGGGAAGGGCTACGGTCTATCCCTGATTTCGAAGATTTATAATCGTGCTAGACTTATTGCGATTTCCCTTTTCATTATTTACCCTTCAATTATTAGTTATTAACTATAATAGCAAATAATTCACGAACTCGGGCCTTCACCCTCCACCCTATAATCCGGAGAATTTAGGATTTGTTTTTACGATTAATATTAGAAACCTCATATTTTCAACAAAAATCAACTACACTTTTTTCAAGATTGTGACACCATCTTTCTTCCTCGGATGGTCTAAGTTCAGTAATATGATCAAAAAAGGACGAAACTTCCTGAAAAAGGGGCAGATATGAGATTTCCTTAATTTTCCCTAACAAAAACGCATAGGGATGTTACTTCCTCCGGAAATCATTTTTCTACTTTCATGTCCTCTAGACTAATCAAAAACTGGCATACGCAGACGAGGTTATGAAACTACATGGCCTAACACGCCTTCTCTAAGTAGGTATTACTAGACTAGTGTCATCAACTAAAGCCTTTCGGATAATCACAGTTATGGGGATGAAAGGTTATTTGGGTGTCAGGAGATCCTGCTTCAAGAACTGTACTGATAACAATTAAAGGAAAGCCGGATGAAAACGTCGAAATCTTCATCTACCGAGCTAGTCTCCAACTCCTAACAATGATCACTCAAAATTGATCTGGCAAAGACTTAACATAGCTACCTCTAGCTTGAAGGGCCTTCTATTAACCTGGAAAAGGAAGGCAGTGTTAACATCTTCAAGGATGTGACTCTAACTCTCTAATAACCCCTATAGATCTGTGCTCAAGTGAAACTTGGTCAATAAAGGCTGATGATGAGGGAAGAACCTCCACATTTGACATTAAATACCTCCGCCGCATAATGGAGATTTCCTGCGCTGACCGGACATCAAATGAATACCTTTGTAAACACATTTGCTGCTCCCGTCCTACCACGGACTGGACCACCGGTCAACAGCTCCACTGGCTAGGTCACGTTTAACAAATGACAGCCAACCAGCTGCCAAAACTCACCTTCGGAGGACGGTACACGGCACGCCCTCTCAAGGCCGACCTTGTAGGTGATACGCTGATAACTTCCAGACCTATAGTCTTCACCAGCTACTAGGTATAGCATCGAATCAATTAAAATATTACCTCCGTTTGCATCAGATTACCAGAAGAGAAGAAGAAATAATCGCCGGATGGGCAAACAAGTCAAGGCACCCGTCATTGAAATAAGGAGCTCCGCCAACCCATTTCTGAAAGTCACGTATTTCACCAAGCAACTGCTTATGAGTTAGCAGCTGGCTTTGGCTCCCCTTTCTATGAGAAGAGGTGAGTACTGGCATATAGGCATAAGAGAAGCTTCTGAAAAAAAGCAACATTTTATTCAACCATTATTCCACCCAAACTTGCCTATCATTAAGCGTTCTTCTTCAAGGGTTGGCGGCCCATGAGGAAAAGACGAACAAGAGACTGACAGCTTTCTATGGTTTTGTGTTGTGATAAGTTGCTAATAACCATAAACAACAATATTCAACCATGTATGAGGAAATGGAACCCCTCTTGTCACACTTTCTTCTCTTAGGGCCTGATAAATTCTACTATCAGGTACAATCCGTGACAGAAGTTACATCCTTTGGGTACTATATTTCTCCACCATCTTCTGCTTGATCCTCTACGCGTTCATACATCCTTCCGTACAAAGAGACACTCAAAAGTTGACCAAGGTTCTCTTCTCACGTTCAAGCTTTGGTCGTTGCTGTCTTTTAATCTTAGCAGTAGGAGACCAGGACAGTATATTGGCTATGGTGTTAAACAGAATATAATTTTTTCTCTTAAATTGAAAAATTTTCTGTTGTAATTTCCTTTCTTTTAATTTTTCAGCGTAAGAAATAAATTATAAACTTCTACACTTTCTACATACTTCAGTAAGTTCTACGCTTTCTGAAGCCCCTTCTTTAGCACGCTATTTTGTCGTAAAAAAATTACGTTTGAACATCTTAAAGTTCACTTGCCCCCTTCCCCAAGAAAAATCCTACCGAGGCTGTCCTAACTTGCCTTTTCTATTCCTATACCAATAGGCAGGTAACCGTGATATTTTGTGCTATATGGATAAAGATTTTCGCAATGGAAGGGGCACTGTTCTTGAAGAACATTTTAACAAATAAGTTCTAAACTTTTTAAAACCTCTTCTTTAGCGCATTATCTTATAGTAAAAATAAATACATTTTAACATCTTCGATTCAACGCTTATTGTTCCTAATCAAAAGTTTAACGCTTTCAATTAAATGTTCAGCGTTTTTAAATTAAATGTTTTAAACACTAAAGCCTGTTTTATTCGTATCGCAAGAAAAAAAAATGAGTAGAAATTTTGATTTGTAATAATTTGCTAAAACATGAAAATATTCCTCCTTGTTCATCCGCCAACAACAATTTAGAAAAATCATTTATGGAAGAATTTTCATAATTTATATTTCAGAAGTTAGAATCTCGATAGTTAGAAGCTTTTTCTTCCTTGCGAAACCCTGGCGATTTGCTTTTTGCTTTAAGGCCTAGCCAAAGTCCAAAAATTTAACTCCCTAGTCAATTCTTTTTCTTAGGCGGCACCTCGGTCAAATACAAAGGTATCAGTTTTCTTCATCGCTTCAACTAAACAAACATAAGAAGGTTGAACTTAAGAAGTTTATCACTCAAAATTACGATTAGGTGCAGGTTATCCTTAGCAATTCTTCTTGTAATACAATATAATTTTATATATGTATTTATTAACCAGCAGTTTGATGACTGCACGCTACTTATTCTCTAGACTCTGTTTAAACAGGTTACAACTAACTAATACATGGCTGAATCGCCCCCGAACAATCCGAGTGGTTAGTCCCTTGGTGTAATTTATGCATTCTCACACGATCCGATTACAGCTGGATCTAGTCTTTTGAGGGGAATTTTTGACTTCGGAACACAAATATTTTAAGTATTTGAAGGGACTGCAGCCAGGAAGTATATATTATAAAAATAAGTTTCTGATTGCTGAATAGAAAATTTTTCGCTCTATTTTTTGATACCCCACAACAACAGTGTCAAGTATAGCAATCTAGAATGCAAACCCGAAACAGTTTTTATAATTATTATGGAATTATAAAAAAAATAATTGTCGGCTTTAAGATTTGATTAGATCAAAATATTCACTAGATTTTTCCTATTTTTATTGACATAAAAACCGACGAAATCACTAATTCAGGAACGTCATGTAAACTCCAAATGTTTAACATGGGAGGTATAGGAAGATTCCTTGAGAGTGTGTTCTGCCTTAATCGTTAAAGATCTACACTATGTCGGGTGAAGCGAATTGGTAAGTTAAAGAAAGTGATTATGATTTTTTTTTTCTTTTTTTGTAAGTAGTCCTTCTTAGAAATCATTTACGTATCCAAAAATGATGATAAGCACTACTTTATTAAGTTAACTACAGTACAGAATGAATAGGGTATAGATTCGGTGAGAGGAATGGAAGGTCACCAGGGTTGCTGCTGGACTGAGACCCAGTGGCATCAATTCACAAAAACTTAGGAGGGGAAGGGAAATATATTTTTATATCTAGGCGGGGGGCAAATTTGTTGTTTTTCCGCTTCTTCAATGTGAATGTAAAAAAAAGGCATTTTCGGTGAATATTTACCAAAGATAGGCACTTTTCAAAATCTAGGGGGGCGGGGAAACAAATCTAGGGGACACGAAGTCATGTAGATAGGTTTGTGTTATTTGAAAAAGAGATTATTTGAGCTTTTAGCTTTAGTTTAAGATAAAGAACTTACCATCTTAGCCTCAAGCAAATTAATGTAAAGAGGGCTAAAGACAGGGCCAATAGGACGGATAGTACAAGAATTATGAAGAACCATGCATCTTCAGCTAGTGCGCCTGAAATGGAAAACGAATTTCATCCCCCGTGAATTAAAGCCAATTATACTAGTTGAGATTTTGGAAGATAATACCTGATCCAAACAGTAACAAGGGAAAGGTTCCTATTTTCTAGATATTTACCAGAAGAAATTGTCGGATCTTGACAAAACTTATATCTTGAAATAGATTCTTATCAACAGTTGGGGATGGATGTTGGTTAAACCGCAATTTTTCTTTTCGGTCGTAAACTTCATGTTTCGGTTACTCGGGTACCGTTTGGATCATAAACTATAATTCTTTCAAAATCCACCCAGGGTACAGAATATGGCTAGCACTAGATTAATTAACACAATAAAACTGAAGTTAGCAAGGCCATATCCCAGGGCGAGGGGTTACCGGAACCCCACCCCGCGAAATTTTGCCTGATTCGTAAAAACGCATATAAACAAATCTTTAATGGGTTTTCAAAAGTTTTTTGTAATACTTTTTGTAAAACTTTTAACAGTAATAGCTAACCCTTGTGAATTCGAAGTTCAATAATAGCTATAAAAGAATATTCCGATCAATTTTAATTACTTCACCAAACGGAAACCAAATTTATTAGCCTTTTGTTTTTTTCATCGATCTATTTATTGATTAAATAAAAAAAAGGTTTTTTTAACTCTAAGTAAGGAGCGACATTAAAACTTAAAACGAGCAGAAATTGTTCTGTATATGAAAAGGGTTGTCCCCTCCTTAACGCCTTGCACTTTACGCTAAAGTTCGACTCTTTGTCACAACTCTACTTTTTCAAACAGTAAAAAACTTTAGCGTAAAGAGCGAGGCGTTAAGGAGGGGACAACCCTTTTTAGAGTTTCGGTTACTGTTGAGCCGGGCCGCTCCTTACTACAGTTCGTTACCACGAACTGTTTGACTTTTAGGCTAACTTCATACATTCATAAGAAAATTCTGCAAAAAGGCTCCCAACACAAAAATATTTGATATCAATTACTGAGTGTGCACACAGTATTTTGCTTGTGATAGCGAAGGGGGTGGAGCTTCAATATGTATCAAGATAGCTTAAGTATATAGAAAATATAAGTAATGGTTGAAAACATCCTAAAAATCCCCGGAATTTTGAAGGGTCACGAGCCAAAAGCCACCACCCCTGCATGAGTGTGTGTCAAATACTACCATTATTATATTTTATTATATTTTACTTATATTTACCATTACCATTATTATATTTACCATTATTATATTTTACTACCACTCGTGGAAAGTTCTGTGCTAATAAATGAACTTAAACACGTTATGTTTCCTCAGAAAAATCCCTACCAAATGTCAAAAAATGTTTAATACACCCTAATCGAAACCTCCAATTCATCCTCCCTCAAATTTCTCCGTTCTCCCATATTTTCTCCCGCGGCCAACAGGGCCACCATTATAATAAAAATAGCAACATATCTCATAACTGATCCATTCATCAACAAAGAAATAAATCAAAGATGAAATGGACCATTTCACCACCACCTGAAACTGACTTCTCTCTGAGAACATGCCCTTTATATTCGTAAATACCAAAAGCTATACAATAGTAACTAATATCACATTTGTAAAAAAAATCCAAGTATAAGAGCACCATCAGTTCTGTTGGAACATTATGCCTTTTTTCGTGATATTACATTACCTTTATGCAGTTATAACAGCTTTCCCAACCATGACGAGTAAGAAAAATCCGACTGGTGTTTGGCTTTGATAAAAAAAGAAAAGCGAGGGATTGAAGAATTAATGGAAGAATTAATTGACAATTAAATGAAGAATTAATTGAAGATGAAGACTACAACCCCAATGACATAATTGAAGGTTGTTACATCTAGACTTAATTTTAAAGTTGAGTGACTTTATATTTATTTAGTTTTTAATCTCCATGTTTTATTGCATGAATTTTTTAGGGGTTTTTTAGTCCTTGTTTTTATTCTAGTTTTTCTTCACATTGGCGATGAGCCAATGTGAAACCGATTCAAAATTTCTACCAGTTTTTTTGCTATTATTTGCCATAATTCAATAGATAGCTTAGTTGTAAAAAAAATATACTGATTCAAAAACTTTTGCTTTTTCCTGAATAAATGTTCACACAAAAGAACCAATCCAGTTTTGTCTTATTTTCCCGGCTTAAAATAGTGTCAATCCTGACATAAGTTTATTTGATGCATGTAGGCGTCGTTTTAAAAAGGGAGGCTTATTTGTTTCTTCGGAACAAGGAAATAATTCTATTGGCTAACAAAAATATGTCACAGAAATTAGCCAGTAAAAACAAAGGAAACTTTTTACCGTAATATTATAGAACTGTAACACCTATTTTTCTCTTGGGTTAAGCCTAACTCTCTGGAGAGAACTAAATAGAACAAATACAAGGAATTAGCTATTTTTTATAAGTTTTAACAAGAGTTTCAAAGGGAGGTATAAACATTCCAGAATAAAAGTAATAGCCGCCGAAGCATATATATGTTTTCTTTGTTAACCTAAGTTTTGTCGGCGAAATTCCAGTTCTAGTCTTTTGATGCCTCTTCAATAGAACCATTTCAATATGGGCGGCGCTCATAATCAAACCACAATACACGAATTTCGCTGACCCGGCAATTTACAATGACAAGTATAAAAGGTCTACCCATGCATGGGGTCGGCTATTAATGACATGGATGGGGTATTCACGAACAATTTACGCTAGCCATTTTGAAGATTTATGCTTTTAGCGCTTGTTTGATCGCATTTTTCTTGGCATTCCTTTTTTAGATTTCTTAACAAACGAGTGGCGAATTGCGCTCACCAAGATCTTTGAAATTATTTAATTTTTGCGAAATATTTTTCTTTTTTCAAAAACTAATAAAAACATCTCTGAGATTACAATTAGCCCAAAGGAAAGAGCGAAGTGACTCCCCTGTTTTATTTTTATTATTATACAACTGTTTTATTTTTATTACTTATACAAACAAATTAAAATAAAAAAATTAATCGAGGGAACGCTGACTTCCCGCTATCTGGTGTACATCTCAGAATGCCGCGTGTGCCGAACAGTTCTGCCATGCTTGGAACACTCTCCAAAACACCTGCCACATTCCCGCCATGCTTGGCACGCGTCCCCTGGTGTATTGATTTCTGAGAGAGCCCCTCGCATCTGATGAAAATTTCCGTGTGCTTAAATAGTATGTTCCAACGTCACTACTCTATCCTATCCTTTCTTTTTATATTTCGTTTCCATTCCTTGACGTCAGTTATTCGCTTTGATGGTCAGACGCGTATTAGTATGTGTTACCCCTGGTTCCCACTGCTGTGTCAATCCCGACACGATTTTTTTCTGACGGAACAGACGTGCGACAGAATCGGATGGAGGTTCACAAAGCAACGCAGACTTCTGCGTCGCTGCGACAAACTCTAGAAGAATTCAAATTAGCTTTTCAATCGGCTCTATGACTTTGGTTATGATTTATTTTTTTTATTAAATCAGGACAACGTATGCGATTTGTGGTATGAGTTGAAATTATTCAACGCATCCGACATTGCAGCAAAACGGATGGTTTAGCGTCGTTTGTCGCACGATTTGTGTCATCTGTCGCATGTCGCAGGATTTGGCGCGAAATCGCAACAGTGGGAACCAGGGGTTAGGGGCTTTTCAGTTGCCAACAATCTAGCATCATCTATGGTTTAGGTGAATAGGAAGTCCCTTGGAGGTGTGCAATTATTGCAAAGGGCAAGGAAGTGAATCACGTAAAGCGCATTTGCACAAATGGTTTAAAAAGCAATTAAGAAAGATTTTTTTTTTGTTATTCTTTGAATTACAAAAAAAGTTTATTAGAAATGGTAAGAGAAACTTGAAGCGGTTGTAAGCGATACTAAGTAGTGTGATAAGGAAAATATTGACTTCGCAGAGCGGAGGAGCCATGGCCATTATTTAAAGCGAAAAAATTATGGTGAAAAAATAATAAAGTTTAATAATAATTTAATTTTAATTATTAACTAATTAATTATTAATTTTAATAATTTAATATTAAATTTAAATAAATTTAATAATAAAAAAATTGTATAGTGAAAAAATAATTATTATGTAGAACTGTGAGATTGACCCGGCCCACGGGTCGGACTGGAGACCGCTGATGTATCCAAATGCCGTTTTATACAATAGTAGTCAGCCACTCTGTTGTTTATATACAAATTAAATACAATTTTCCAGTATTCCCTAAAATCACATTTTTGTTGTTATAGAAGAAAATGAATATGACTTGAAACTCTTTGACACTTTTAGCACATACTTACACAAAGGGACATTTGAGTTTAAGCTTGTTGAAAGCTTAAATTTTACATTAAATGATAACATATACAGAACTCATGGATTTACTTCAAGGGAGTTACTTTTTGGAAACAACTTTGGCAAAGTGCTAAAACAACGCATTAACATAAAAGTTATGCACGGATTAACAGAAAATTAATTTACCCAGAGACGAGCCTCAAAACCATCCCCACCCCACTCCAAGCTAATTCAGATTTTGGCTGAAATAAATATTTGCTTTAAAGAGTTCAGAACTATATTGACACTCTCGGTGGAAACATTGCCTTAAACTAATTAGGTCTTTCTTTTTATTACCATTTTGTTTTGTACTTCTTGGTAGAGCATAAATCTTGTCAATAATAAACATAGGTTGTAGCAAATTCGGTCAAAACCTCATTACTTTTTACACGAGTTGATTATGTTGGCCAATTTACTCTCTCGCAAAGTATTTAATCGTTTTGACACATACTTTTGTAGACTAGTATATCACTTAAGCAGTTCGCATTTGCTAGAAGTTGAAGAGATACTCATATATATTAATTCTTCAGCCCTTAGGCAAACATAGTAAATATAAAAAGGATCCAGTGCTGGGGTCAGGGGCGGATCCAGGATTTTCATTAGGGGGGGGGGAGCGCATAATAGGTTGCTTCAATAAACTTGTGAACAAAGAAATACCCACAATTAAAAGAGAACCTCGGCAATTATGTGTCGTAGGTAGCTAGTGGAAATGGCCACACATTTAATCTAAAATCTGGCGAGGAGTTAAGTTCTAATAAACCTGTTGAAATTAAAATGGTATAAAGATATTGATACAAAAAAATAGTAAATTATAAAAACCACCCTGCCATATAAAAAAAGCTGTTCACCATCTATAAAAAAAAATATGGTACTTAATATTTTCTGCATAATTTTTTGCCTCTGCACTTCTGACCACAATAGCGAGTGAGTTAAGGTTTTTATTGTGAAAAACAACTTGCCTTGAACCATCTTTTGGGGCCATGCACTCTTTGTGACAATTTGTATAGGTCAAAACATCTAGTATGTCGCCTAGCTTTGTGGCATCGCTTAGTTACTATGATAATAATTAAGAGTGAGAAATGAGGAAAAAGACACAACTTGTATATTCGTAAAAGATATATTAAACATTAAATACTAGTTCTTTTAGGGGTGTAACAAGAAAAACAGAACGAAGAGATAGAAATGCATAGAAGAAATTTAAAACGAGGGTTTTAAGTATAGCGAATAAAGCATTAACTAATCACTGTTTCTTTAAAAAAAAACAGTGTTTTAATAAACAGTGTCAACTTCGACACAATCTTACAAATTTACTAATCAAAATTTTACTTTTCATAGCAACGTAGCGTATCTTTCCGGTGTCTAAAGTTCAATATATTTCGCTTAAATTACAGAATTCACAATTTTATAAGATAAAGTCTATTTCTCAATTTCCACTCCCGCTTTATCTATATGGCCACATCTATAATGGCCAGTCCTGTCAGTCTAGAGTCCTGTCAGTTTAGAGCTCTTCGTTAGTATTTCCTCTTCTATTCATCCTAAAATATTCGAATAAAAACCAAAATCGTAAGAAAAATAGGCACTCTATTAAAGATGCATGTAGGTATGTGCTTCAAACTAAGCATACGAGTCGAAATATAAACAATTATGTGTTTGTTATCTTTTTATTTGATAGGTATAGACTGGTGATTTAAACTCTCAGGGATTCAAGCTGTGAATATTTCTAGTTATTTTACAAATACAGAAGAGAGAATAATGAGGACTTTTTTCCCAAGACAGTGAACGAACAACACCTATTTGAATATTTCGGTTCTATACCTAAGGGCCGTCTTCAGCAAAGAAAAATAATAAATAATAACACACTTACAATGAAAGTTCTCGGTTAAAAATCCATTTTTAAAATAGCCTTGGCATCATTACTTCTTAACGAAAAGCTCAGCCAAGACTGTGTGATAAAAGCTAACATTTTACAAGCTAAATTGCATCACAGTTCAGCACAGTCTTGGAAGAGTTTTAAGGTGAATTTATTTGCATGGCTGAGTTATTAACTAATTAAACATGTATTTAGTTGTCGACTTTAATCAGTAAATTTAATCATTCTAATTAAATATTTAAAATAAAATATAGTTATAATTATATTTATATAAATAATTAAATAACCAATTATAATTAAATATATTTATTGAATCAGTTTTCTTTTGGGGGGAGTTGGAGAAATTAAGAAATTATTTATTATTTTTCTTTGCTGAAGACGGCCCTTAGATATAGGACCGAGATATTCAAATAGGTATTGTTTGTTCACTGTATTGTGAAAAAAGTCCTCATTATTCTCTCTTCTGTATTTGTATTATGGAAAGGCAGTGTGGTCTTCGTCATTATCTAATTTTTTTTTTTAATCTTGATATTTTCAGACATTCAATTCAAACATTTAAATCTCGGTATGTCTGTTGAGCGCAAAAATAAAAAAAAATTAAAATCTGACTCAGATTTAGCATTAAGTAAGAGAATTGTCCAACAAAAATTTTGATTTATAAACAACTAATCGTGGAAATATGATCGGATGGCATGTATCAAAATAAATATAAAAATCCTCAGCGGTGTATATATATATAGCAGTTTAGACAATTTTATGGACAAATATATACAACCCCTATACAAAAATATAACTATATTTTGTGACTGGTTGGTATTGAGAAGCTGAGAAATCCTTAAATAATGTTACAGTTGCATTCTGTTTCCGTGGTTAACTCGATATGTTTCGGTACATTTCATTATGATTACCCAAGCTTCACTACTTCAGTGGGGTATCTATAATAAACAAGTACCGAATTCACATTAACAGAATCCAAAAAATATAGCTGGTTGGTGACGAAGTGCTAAAAACCCTGGATACTGAAGCAAATAAACCAAAATAACAACATTGGAAAATATGTACTATTTTCGTCAAAGCACAAACCAAGTTTTAGCGTATTGAGTCTAGTGCTATTAGGAGTGCCAGCCCATTTATATTTAAGATAATTTCTGTTCGTTTTGATTTTCAAAGTTGATGCTTGCTTTCGTGTGAAGAAACTTGACTTTTTTTTATATGTAACTAAGCCCATCCCACGAAGTTCTAATTTCCTTTAAATTCTTCCCCAGACCTCTTTCCACCCCTTTCGAGACTATAATACTTTTAAATTACCTATAATACCTATAATATATAATATATAAACAATATAATAATATAATATATTATATATATACATTTATATAAATATATATATATATATATATTATTTTCAATATATAATACTGACAAAGCCAATGATAATATTGACAAAGCAATACTGACAAAGCTATAGATGCTTATATAAATTATTTATAATACTTTAAATTCTGACTGCTCTGGGGGATGCAGAGACAGACATGTACGCAAGGCAAATAACTTCAGATGCGTTTCCTCCTCCCAGAATCTATGACATTTTTAGGATTCCTCTCAACCTTTCTTGCATACTGCCAAATAATTCAGCCGATATACGGTTTCCAAATTTATAGCTTTTTCAAAATGTCCAACATCATTCGAAATAAATTTCTGTGTACAGCGTTGGACAGTACCCCCCTCCTCCCAACTTGAGATGACTTGGAATCTCTCTGAAATAAATTCAAGTTTCGTTTGTCGGCAACAAATTTCGTGAAATCGCTTTTAATTAAAATTGCTTTTGAACATATAGGTAAGAAAAAAATCGTTTATATTATTCTGACCCACCTCTGGTTTCAACTCTGATTAGGAAACAGAAACGAGGCGAATAATTGCCAAGACGTAGCCCTTTTTTTAAAGGGATGCGAAATCTTGCTGCCAAAGCCGGATTTGACTTTCATCACAACTTAGCTTTAATGCTTCCAGTTAATAATGCCATAAACTGATCAAGCTATGCTTAAGCCACATTACAGTCAATCTTATCAAAAAAAAGAAAAAAAAGTACGGCTACAGTGCCAATTATGGATCCCATTAACGATTTCTTGAGTTGAACAATACTGAGCTTCCAAACACAAAGTTCGTGATTGACCAATCAGACTTAAGATCTGAGGCATGACTTTTGGAAATCAGAGAAAATGGTATATAAGCACACCAGTTTTCCAATCTGTAAAATGAATTTCACGAAAGATTCAAAAACATAGCATTAGCAGACGAAATAGTTGAGAATAACTTAGTCTTAAACATGAACCGTAAAATAAGTTAAAATCAAGGGTAAACAGATGGCATGCATGAATCTTGACTTCTTTATTGTTCTATCGACAGGGGCCACTAATAATCCTGAAACTAGACCTTGAAACTTTCCTGAGTAAAGTTGAAAGAAACTGACCTTGAGCAGAAAGCTCAATAAAATTGACAGAGTCAGCTCCTGTAGACCAATCACATAAGTTACACGACTGATTGTCCTGGTCAATGTCTTTTAATGCTTCTTCTAAGAAATGGGGCAATGGGGGTGGAGGTATTGTCCATATAAGGTCTGGAGGTGGGCCAAGATCGTTCGCCCAGGAACAACCATCATCGCACAGATTTTCTTCGAGGTTAAATTCCATTTTCTTAGAACTCCTAAAAACAATGGACTAAGTTAATTCAGACTAATACAATTCAAATTTGTCACCTACAATAGGCTGCACGAGTACTAAGTACTAAGATCTAAGTGGAAAAGGAGTTACTCCTAGAAAAGGGATATGAAAAATTATCATTTTTTTCAAAGGTCAAATAGTTCCTTAAGCCTTTAGACTCCAATATAATTAAAATAAAACGAAACATATGATAACAGGCACAACTTTTAATTAACAGAGCAGCGAAAAATATCTTAATCAACAGTTTTACCAGTTATTATATATTTTAATTTTATTTTGGTTATTCAGTCAGGAATTGAAACAAGAGCAATCAATCAGGTCAAGGTTGATCAGCCTTTCCTGCTCACTTGCAAATTTTAAAGCTATTATGGAATATTCCATCATGAAAAGAAAACTATATGCTGAACAGGAACTGAACGTAGAAATTATAAAATGCAAAAATAAATATTTTACAGCCAAGAGTCAGTAAAAAAAAAATATCATAGAATGATATATTACCCTAGGAATGACGCATGGACGGATAATAGATAGACATATCTATTAACAAATGAACTAACATCCTTTTTATATAATCCTAGTAAGGGGAGGGGGTAATGCCAGAATTACCTCTCACTCAATTGGACTATCTGTCTTGGACTATCTGGCTTTTTCCACAATTAGCCATGACTTGATGCCCACAACTATTCGATTTTAATTCAAAAATCAACCCAAGTCCGTAGATTTTTGAATTAAAATCAAATAGTTGTGTGCATCAAGTCATGGCTAATTGTAGAAAGAGCCAAGAGAGATAGTCAACTTGAGTGAGAGGCAATTCTGGCATTCAATCCACCCCTCTTATTAGGATTATATAAGAATGACGTTAGTTATAAAACGTTATAAAAGCTATAAAACGTGTCTACATAAGATAGACACGTTTTATAGCTTTTTTACCCCCCCCCCCAAAAAAAAGAAGAAAATACTGGATACTGCCTTGATCAAAGTGTTCTTTCATTTTAAAATCTTATAAATTTTTCTAATGCAATTCAGCTTATTTCGTTTTTTTTGCAGTTTTGCCATGCTCTTCAAAAAGCTACAATTTATAGCCCCCCCCCCTACATGCTTACTCCGTTAAAATATGTTCCATAACAATGCCATGAAATTTGATTAGTGAAAGACCCACAAAAGGTCTTAATCTGGCCCTGCTAGGCACAAGTGATTAAAGCCACGAATAATAATTTGCTTTAGGACCGATCGAAGAAGAATGGAATTTTAAAGCATCCTATAAAAATCTATGTTCAGTAGCAGTAAAATGATTTTGATTTGATTCGTGACAAAGCACATATTGTTATCTCCAGAACATTGTTTCTTTAATGTACACACTTCAGATTTATATTTGTTCATAAATTTTATCCAAATGTAAATTAAAATTATCTGAAAAGAAACGGGCAAGAAATATGGACACAATGGCATATTGCAAGCACACTCCTTTTATAAACATGCTATAGAAGCAATTACTTAAGGTGAAAAGTGACCATAAAAAGAGCACAACTCTTCCTCGTAAATGGTTATGAGTACTTTCAATGGCATTCCAATTTACTTGGAAATTTCGGTCCCAGCATGAGGCACAGAACTTCTTGTGGTTTGAATTTTTCATGAGCATGAACTTATCGCTTCCGAAATAATTGATTTTGCTGCATCCATGAGAATCAAGCATCTGAACGACTAGCGACCCTATTAGTATTAAAAAAAAATTGGTCCTCCTAGATTCCGAAAAAAAGTGGTCCTCCTAGAATCAAAAAAAAAATGGTCCTCCTAGATTAAATTTTTTTTGTTAAACTCACCTCAGGGTCAGTTTAACCTCTCGGGATCCAAGTTTGCCACTCCAGACCTCAATTTGCAGCATCCCCCTCCAAGCTGAAATTTAGTTTTTACAAAAATATTTTTAAAATATCAAAGATGTTCAGAGAAACAGGTCAGTTTTCTCTAGTATATCTTTGCCTTTATGGTAATATATGGGTCATTTTAGGGGCAAACCTAATGTGGTTTTCTCCTTTCCTCAATGAACAACAAAATACCTCCTCCTTGTCTCACTGAGTAGCTATTGCAGTGTATTTAAACAATAGACTAGACAATATATCTAAGCGAACACAAGACTTCACAACACAAAACAAACACAAACTAAAAAACAAACACAACAACCCAATTTCATTATCAGAGTTTTATAGAAAACAAAGTGATCCTACTTGTCGGTTATTGGAAACACACCCAAAAAGAGAAGTTAGTATCCTAATGAAAAAAAAATTGATAAAATAATACTTTAGAAACAAAATTATGGAAACCCAACCTAACGTAACCTAACCCCAATCCTAATGTGCAAATATATAGCCCAAATTATACAAGTCCAACGCATTGTATCATCCATCACTCGTTTTGTAGCTAGAAAAACGGTTTTCTGAGCTGCAATCTAAGCATAATGCTTGAATGCGTTCTCATCAAACCGTTCGTGGTAACGATAGTAAGGAGCGACCCGGCTCAATAGTAAACGAAACTCTAAAAAACGAAACCTTGATGCTAAAAGATACATCAAAAGAATCGGATTTTCATGCTAATTTTAAATATATAAGTTTCATCAAATTTAGTCTTTGTCATCAAGAGTTACCAGCCTGAGAAAATTTCAAGCTCCTATCTACAAAAATGTGGAATTTCATATTTTTTGCCAGAAGACAGATCACGGGTGCGTGTTTAATATTTATTTTATTTTTTTTCCCAGGGGTCATCGTATCGACCAATTGGTCCTAGAATGTCGGAAGAGGGCTCATTCTAACGGAAACTAAAAGTTCTAGTGCCTTTTTTAAGTGACCAAAAAATTGGAGGACACCTAGGCCCCCTCCCACGCTGATTGTTTTCCTAAAGTCAACGAATCAAAATTTTGAGATAGCCATTTTGTTCCGCATAGTCGAAAACCATAATAAATAAGTCTTTGTGGATGACTAAATCCCCCACAGTCCCTGGGGGAGGGGCTATAAGTTACAAACTTTGACCAGTGTTTACATACAGTAATGGTTATTGGGAAGTGTACAGACGTTTTCAGGGGGATTTTTTTGGTTTGGGGGTGGGGTTGAGGGGAGGATCTTTCCTTGGAGGAACATGTCATGGGGGAAGAGAAATTCAATGAAAAGGGCGCGGGATTTTCTAGCATTACTATAAAAAAAATTAAAAAATAAACATGAAAAAGGTTTTTCAATTGAAAGTAAGGAGTAGAATTAAAACTTAAAACGAACAGAGATTATTACGCATATGAGGGGTTCTAAAAATACTTTAGCATAAAGAGTGAGGTATTTAGGAGGAGATAAATACCTCGCTTGTTATGCTAAAGCATTTTAGTAATTGCAACTATTTATTCTACGGCCTTTCTGATTCAGGGATCATTCTTAAAGGATTGGGATAAAACTTAAGATTTAGTGCAAAGAGCGAGGTATTAACGAGGGTACAAACCCCCTCATATACATAATAAAAATATAAGAATATAAAATTTTGTTACGTAAGTTAATTCTTAAGTTATGTCTATTTTTTACTAATAAAAACGTTCGTTAAAAATTAAAAGTTCTTGTTGCCTTTTTACGTAACCGAAAAATTGGGGGACAACTAGGCCTCCTTCCCTGCCCCTTATTTCTCAAAATTGTCTGATCAAAACTAAGAGAAACCCATTTAGCCAAAAAAAGTATTAATATGCAAATTTCATTTTAATAATTTATGTGCGGAGTGCTACATGCATTAATTCAAAAACGTTCAGAAATTAAATAAAAAAAACTAGTTTTTTTAACTGAAAGTAAGAAGCGACATTAAAACTTAAAACGAACAGAAATTAATCCGTATATTAAATCGGTTGTCCCCTCCGCAATCCCTTGCTCTTTACGCTAAAGTTTGACTCTTTTCTAACAATTAAGTTTGACTACTTTTTAAAACAATTAAAAAGATTAGCGTAAAGAGCGTAAAGAGAGTTTAGTAAAGATCAAACCACAGCCTATAATGACCGAAAGTTTAAAAAGAAGTTCAAAAAACTGTCTACAGAGAAGATTTTCTTATTTACAAGAGGATTTAGGAATGATAACTGTTATATAGGTTTAATTTAACAGTAAAGGCTTATTTAAAAAAAAACAATTCTCGGAAATTTTGAAAAAAAGCTTGGAATTCATCAGACAAGGCGGGAATTGAAATAAAAATTGGACCACTGGTGTTGCCACTGTCGACCCGAACTGGTGACTTACAGTCCCCCACGTTCAACAACAAGGAAAATCGTTGTTTTTTGCATTTGTAGTACCAATATGTTTCACCTGTCCCCTTTCTCCCAGGGATGGTCTTATCAAACCAACAGTTTTAGAATATTGGAAGAGGACTCCTTTGAATGAGAATCGCCATCTAATACCGTTTCAAGTAACATAAGAGATTATGCCACAGCAAAGTGCCATAATGGCACTTTGAAATGGAAGTGCCATTCCAAAAGGATGGAAATTCTAAGAAGGCCAATTGATTTTGTATGGTCTAAAACCCAAAAACAAAGGTTTTGATTCCCTTTCCCTCCTTGAAAAACTAGGAAAATCGCTTTTTTGCATAGTTAGCAAGCATCTCCTTATTTATTTTTATTCTCTTTTTCTCTCAGGGTTAGCAGGCTATCACAAATAGCTACTGTGCATGTCATAAGTGCCTCTTAAGAATTTTATTTAATAGCCACAAAGTGCCATATGACACCACAATGGCAGTTCGCTGCCATTTCTGGAGTGGAAAGATTGGGAAGAATGACAAGAATACCATCGTAATCTCTATCGACGGAATTCCAAGTTAGTACGATTGACTCATTGGAAAAAATTTGGGGTATTTAGAACTAAACTCGTGTTTAGAGCAGGTTACGGTACTTATCTGTTAGCCAGTACACACTCGAGAATTTGGATCTATAAAATCAGACAATAACCGGTTTATTGTTCTCAAACAGTTCATGGTAATAAACTGTAGTATGGAGCGACCCGGCTCAATAGTAACCGAAACTCTAAAAAATGAAATTTTGATACCAACAGTTACATCAAAAGAATCGCATTATTATGCTGATTCTAAATATATAAGTTTCATCAACTTTAATTTTACCCATCGAAAGTTATAAGCCTGAGAAAATTTGCCTTATTTTAGAAAATAGAGAAAACAACCCCTAAAAGTCATCCTAACGAAAATCACACCATCAAATTCAGCGTATCAGAGAACTCTACTGTAGAAGTTTCAAGCTCCTATCTAAAAAAAATGCTGAATTTTGTATTTTTTCCCCGAAGACAGATCACGGATGCGTATTTATTTATTTTTTTTCCCCAGGGGTGATCGTATCGACCCAGTGGTCCTAGAATGTCAGAGGAGGGGTCATTCTAGCGGAAATTAAAAGTTCTTGTGCCCTTTTTAAGTAACCCAAAAATTGGAGGGCACCTAGGCCCCTCCCACACTCATTTTTTCCCCAGAGTCACTGGATCAAAATTTTGAGATAGCCATTTTGTTCAGCATAGTCTAAAAACTAATAATTATGTCTTTTGGGACGACTTAATCCCCACAGTCCCGGGGGGAGGGGCTACAAGTTACAAGCCTTATCATTGTTTACATATAGAAATGGTTATTGGGAAGTGTACAGACTTTTCCACGTTAAGGGGGAGGGGGAGTTGGAGGAGGATGTTAGGTGGGAGGATCGTTCCATGGAGGAATTTATCATGAGGGGAGAAAATTTCCAAGAAGGGGGCGCAGGACTTTCTAGAATTATTAAAAAAAGTAATGAGAATAAAAAAAAAGTTGTTCAGCTAAAAGTAAGGAGCAGCATTAGAACCTAAAACAAACAGATATTATTACGTATATAAGAGGGTTCGTCTCCTCCACAATACCTCACTCTTTACGCTAAAGTATTTGTAGTAATTTCAACTATTTATTCTACGGCCTTTGTGATTCAGAGGTCATTCTTAAAGAATTGGGACAAAATTCAAGCTATAGTGTAAAGAGCGAGGTATTGAGAAGGGGGCGAACCCCTCAGATACGTAATAAAAATATAAAAATACAGAAGTTCATTTTGTAAGTTAATTCGTAAGTTACGTATATTTATTACTAATAAAAACGTTCTTTAAAAAATAAAATGTTCTAGTTGTCTTTTTAAGTAACCAAAAATTGGAGTGCAACTAGGCCTCGTCCCCTACCCCTTTTTTTTTTATCAAAATCGTTCGATCAAAACTACGAGAAAACCATTTAGCCAAAAAAAAATAATTTGCAAAATTTTGTTTTAATTATTCATGTGCGGTGAGCCAAAATCAAAACAGGCATTAATTAAAAAACGTTCAGAAATTAAATAAAAAACAAGTTTTTTTCACTGCAAGTAAGGAGCGACATTAAAATTTAAAACGAACAGACATTATTCTGTATATGAAAGGAGTTGTCCCCTCCTCAACACCTCGCTCTTTACGGCAAAGTTTTTTTTATTTTTTCAACAAGTAGATTTGTGAGAAAGAGTCAAACTTTAGCATAAAGAGCGAGACGTTGAGGAGGGGACAACCCCTTTCATATACAAAATAATTTCTGTTCGTTTTAAGTTTTAATGTCGCTCCTTACTTGCAGTTAAAAAAAAACTTGTTTTTTATTTAATTTGTATACGGATTAGCTTTAGCTCAGTGGAAAACTAAACTACATTGTAGCTATGTTTTAACAAATATTTAGTTGGTATTTTGGTTAAGTTACATTTTGCATGTAGCCCCGCTATATTTAACGCACAGCCCCCATGATGTGCAAATATACAGCACAAATTATATCCTATCTATCTCATGTCTCTCAGTTGTTCCAACCCCCTACCCGTAGGTTCCAAATTTTCTAGTGCATAAGCCTATTGGCTAACAGATAAATTAAATAAAAAAAACAAGTTTTTTCAACTGAAAGTAAGGAGTGACATCAAAACTTAAAACGCACAGAAATTACTTCGTATATGAAAGAGGCTGCTTCCTCATCTACGCCTCGCTCTTTACGCTAAAGTTTGACTCTTTCTCTCAATTCTTCTTTCTAAAACAGTAAAAAACTTTAGCGTAAAGAGCGGGGCTTTGATGAGGAAGCAGCCTCTTTCATATACGAAGTAATTTCTGTGCGTTTTAAGTTTTGATGTCACTCCTTACTTTCAGTTGAAAAAACTTGTTTTTTTTATTTAATTTCTGAACGTTTTTGAATCAATGCATGTTTTGATTTTGGCTCTCCGCAGAGGAATAATCAAAACGAAATTTGCATATTTTTTTTTTTTTTTGGCTCAATGGCTTTCTCATAATTTTGATCGAATCATTTTGAGAAAAAAGAGCGGGGGACGAAGCCTAGTTGCCCCCCGATTTTTTGGTTAATTAAAAAGGCAACTAGAACTTTTAATTTTTTACGAATCTTTTTATTGGTAAAAGATTTACGTAACTTATAAATTAGCTTACGTAAAGAACTTTTGTATTCTCATGTTTTTATTACATATATGAGGGGATTCGCCCCATCGTCAGTACCTCGCTCTTTACACTAAAGCTTAAATTTTATCCCAATTCATTAAGAATGACCCCCTGAATCACAAAAGCCGTAGAATAAGTAGTTGAAATTACCGAAAATACTTTAGCGTAAAGAGCGAGGTATTAGAAGGAGGTGAGCCCCTCATATGGGTAATAATTTCTGTTTGTTTTAAGTTTTATTGCTGTTCCTTACTTCCAGCTGAAAAAGCTTTTTCACTTTTATTTTTTAATTGTTTTTTTTAAAATAGTGCTAGTAAATCCTGCTCTCCCTTCATGGAAATTTTCTTCTCCCATTACAAATTCTCGAAGGAAAGTTCCCCCAGCATATCCCCCTCTTCTCAACCCCTCCCAAAAACCAAAAAAATCCTCCTGAAAACGCCTGTATACTTCCCAATAACCATTACTATATGTAAGCACAGGTCAAAGTTTGTAACTTGTTGCCCCTCCCACGGGGACTGTGGGGGAGTAAGTCGTCCCCAAAGACATAGTTATAAGGTTTTTCGACTACGCTGAATAAAATGGATATCTCAGAATTTTGATCCGTTGACTTTGGGAAAATAATTAGCGTGGGAGGGGGCCTAGGTGCCCTCCAATTTTTTTGGTCACTTAAAAAGGGCACTAGAACTTTTCATTTCCGTTAGAATGAGCCCTCTTGCAACATTCTAGGACAACTGGGTCGATACGATCACCCCTGGGAAAAAAAACAAAAAAACAAAAAAACAAATAAACACGCATCCGTGATCTGCCTTCTGGCAAAAAATGCAAAATTCCACATTTTTGTAGATAGGAGCTCGAAACTTATACAGTAGGGTTCTCTGATACGCTGAATCTGATGGTGTGATTTTCGTTAAGATTCTATGACTTTTAGGGGGCGTTTCCCCCTATTTTCTAAAATAACGCAAATTTTCTCAGGCTCGTAACTTTTGATGGGTAAGACTAAACTTGATGAACTTATATATTTAAAACCAGCATTAAAATGCGATTCTTTTGATGTAGCTATTGGTATCAAAATTCCATTTTTTAGAGTTTTGGTTACTATTGAGCCGGGTCGCTCCTTACTACAGTTCGTTACCACGAACTGTTTGATATCCAGAGTCCAGGACGGATACCCTTATATGTCTCATAAGACTTCAGCAAAATATTGATGCAAATAAGAAGGATAAAAAGACTTTTTCCACGTTAATGAACCCGGGAAAGGGAGTTAAGACAAGATCCAACGTTCTTTGCCAGAAAGGGATCAAGGTTATGCTCGAATACTACAATATTTTCCGTTTTTGTACATCTTTGCTATTACCACGGGGGAGGCTCCCATATGGACATTCTTGGATATTGCCAACAGGCTCTTAACTACAATAGCTTAGTTCAGTTTTTGTTATTTTATTGTTTGTTTTGATTCATCCTATTTACAGGCCCTATATACACCCTTATAATTAATTTGTTCAACTGTCCAGTAACCATTCAAATACCCTGGCTTTTGATTTATTGACGGTATGACAGAAAGGAGTTCCCTTCCCAATTTGAATTTTCGATAACCATCTTATCGTTTATGCAATCGAGCTCTGTAATAAACCCCTTGTCAGTGGGGTTATTCATCAAAGTTTTTCTAGTAGTTAAGCGATGGCATCCATGATAGTATGTCATGTTGAGTTTGACAAATTATCAAAACGTATTTTTTAATTGGGCTTGATTGAGTGACGGTCTGTATTATGATCTCATGCGTCGACCTGGATTTCAACACAGGCGTATAGCAGAGGCAGCAACAAAATCCGTGACATTGGGGCTCTAGTTTCAAACCCCTCTCCAGATTTGAAACCCCACTTTGAGTGCCGATAGGTGTGGGTAGGAATAGCACCGTAGTTCGTTTTGCTCTTTTATGTTTTGAAAAAAAAATATATTGAACACTTGCCCCCTCCTTTATTTTTGTAAACTGGCATCCATGAATCACGCCTTTTCTGATCAATGAATGGCTAAAAATAACTCGTTCCATAGATACCCCCCCCCCCCTATTTACGAGCTATTCATGGTTACTGGCCGGGATAGCAATTATACGACTCAATTGATTTTTGGACAGCGATCACACCCTCCTTGGAAAGTTTTGGATCAGCGGTCAGTAAAATTGGGTTTCAATTGATTCGCAAGCCTCGATAGCTGTATTATTACTTATTAGAAACACAGGGAGTGAATCTCAGGGTAGCAACTTCAATAGACATTTCTTCACTAGGGTGATGAACATGTTTCACCAATCTCATTTGCGTAACCCTCAGCAATACTAGTTTGGCCATCTGCTTGAGATCATCATTCTGTCTCAAATTTGAACCAACAGTAGCATAGAATTCGGATTTTACTTGAGAAATAGTGGTTTCCATTGGCAGTCAGTAACACTTTGACTAAAGGCATAAAATGCCACTTTCCCTTCTAATAACTTTATGTTGGTGCAAAACACCTCTTTCACCCAGACAAAGAGCATTGCTACTGATGGTTCAAATTTGACACAGATGGAGAGAAAAGCTGTCTAGTGAGCAAATACTTTATTTGAAGCTGACTCAGAAATGTTAACTAATATTATGATTAATCTTAATAGTAAACGTTTATTGCGAAAAGCGAAAACAAAACTGTGCGAATTAAAAAAAGAGCCTGAAACCCCTAGAAAATGGTATCGAATCCGAATGAAAAGTACACCACTGAAATCATCATGGTCGAGATGCCACGTTTTATTGTTTTCTTTTGCAATGGAAGGAATGACGGATCCCTTTTTGTTTTGTCTTAGCTTTTGCTTCCCAAAGGTGAGACGTGTTGAATGAACAAGTGGTCGTAGAATCTTGAAAGAGGGCTCATTTGAAACGAGACACGCTTTAGCGCTTAGTGTTAAGAGATGTATTAAGACCCCTTCCATGTTACTGAACACAAGTTTTATGAGTCGAAGTTTTCATTACAATCATTACCAACAAAGGTGTAGCTTGAGTTTTCAGAGCCAGGGAAAAAACTCAGTTTGACGCCCGCCCGGAAGAAGACCGTCTTCTTTCTCCCTCCCTAGCTACACCACTGATCACTGGGAGTATATTTTAACTATGAATTAGTTACCATATTACATCGGTGATGGCACCAGGGTTCAGATTCAGCCAACTCCATCGCAGCGAGTAGAGTTACACTGTTTGAACGATTACTTCATTATATTTTGCTTAAAATTTGGCAGTAGTGACACTTTTATATTAGAATTCATTTTTATATGAATGTCTTTTCCTGTTTCTGCACTTGTGTTCGTTCCTATTTTCTTATTCAGTTATGGTACTTTTTATTAACACAAATGCTATTATATAGTAATATTTAAATATACCCCACAACAATAAAAGACTTTGGCTTTTTTCCTTTTTTGGGACTCTAAGACTCTAAGAAAAACGCTATAGCGGTAAAGGTGCAGAGTAGCGGCTCTCTCTCTAGAAGGAAGAAGCCCAGATCAAAAAAAGAGATACTCTTGGATTTCTAAGTTTATGCTAATTTTCATGGTTTTGTTCACCTTTTTTACCATTCATTCCCCATCCCCCCACCTTATGTCATATATCCCTAGACTATATGAAAAACTAAAATAATAATTGGTGAATTCTTTTTTCTACAATTCATTGATACTTGCTGTATATTATAAAGTAAGAAAAATATCATTTTTTATGTTAGTTTTTTATATAGTCTAGGACTACATGAGACCATTGCGGGGTGGGGGGTTTAATGAATTGCCAAAAAGGTGAACAAAACCACAAAATATTTAGTCAGTTTGGGTTATAAATCTCAGAAATGGGTTAAAAATTAGGTTAGAATCTAAAAAATATAATATCAGAAATGCTTAAGATGCACCATTAGCGTATGGTGAATGTCAACAAACGCTTTGTTGCTTGGTGTATGTCCGAAATATAAATATCAGAAATGCTTAAGATGCACCATTAGCGTATGGTGAATGTCAACAAACGCATTGTTGCTTGGTGTATGTCCGAAATGTTTCTTAAATATCATTATTTCAGAATTTCACCAGTGAAGGTTGGCATTCATCACATTTCGGACTTTCAACGTAACACACACATTTTCGACGAATTCAGCTAAATTCCGATAGGAGTCAGATTTCGCTTAGGCGTACTTTCCGCCGCCCGACCAAAATGTTTTCCTTTTGACGAATATTTGGCTCACTTCGGTTTTAGAAAAGAGTTGAACAGTTCGTTTCTCCACCAGTAAAATTTGTCTTAAGAATAGTTTGAATAAAAATCGAAATATTTAGTACCCTTTTTAAGTAACAACAGAGATTGTACCGAAGCAAAGTGGAGTTTTCTGTCACCTCGGTTGCAGTGATAGCTGCTACCTAGTAAAGAGCGAAACACGACCCATAGTCTCCAAAAGTTTGAAAATAAATTTCTTAAAGAAACCTTCTAATGAGAAAAAATTTCCGTCTTTATTGGATTCAAGAAATGACAACTATTATTTCGGTTAGTCCTAATGGTAAATGTTATTTTGAATCAAATTTGCAGGGATTTTTAAAAGAGCCTAGAACCCCTCAAAAATGTCGTCGGATCGAAATAAAGAGTACACCATTGGAATTGCAATTGCCAAAAACCTGAGGCAGGACAATTACAGCCCCCTGCCTTGAACAACAAGGAAAATCACATTTTTTCCTTTGGTGGCACTGATGTTTTCTCTTTTTGCCCTATTCCGCCTTGACAAAAAACCTCTGGGTAATATTGTCTATAATTCAAAACTGAAAAATACAAAAAACATAATTAAAAAAACAAGTTTTTATAATTGCAGTAAACAGAGCTCTTCCAAAGGTGATACATTGTTCCTTGTTATTTCCCAGTAGGAAATAGTTGCCAAAAATCATGAAAACTACTTTAGAACAATCATAAATACTTACGTATCTCATATATATATATATATATATATATATATATATATATATTATATATATATATATGTATATATATATATATATATATATATATATATATATATATATATATATATATATATATATAATATATATAATATATATACGTATCTATATATATATATATATATATATATATATATATATATATATATATATATATATATATATATATATATATATATATATATATATATATATATATATATATATATATATATATATTCACAGGTGGGACACAGGGACACAACTACAATGGCGCGTAACCAATATGGCGCATAACGACTTACGCACGCGGGGGGAGGGGGCTTGGGGGGGGGGGCGCGAAGCACCCCCGCCAATTAGTAGGGAATATAAATGACGACCGGGACACTCAAAGAGAAAGCGACCGGGACACAAGGAATGTTTGATTAGCAATCACCATCAACAAAGCACCAGGACACAAATGACGACCGGGACACAGGGAATATAAATGACGACCAGGACACTCAAATAGAAATTACAGACCGGGACACCGGAACACAAATGACGACCGGGACAAAAATGACCACCGGGACACCGGGACACAGGGAATATAAATGACGACCGCGACACTCAAAGAGAAATTACAGACTGGGACACCGGGACACAAATGACGACCGGGACACAGGGAAACAACAACAACGGGGACGCCGGGGGCACAGGGGGATATATAAATGACGACAGGGACACAGGGAATGTTCGATTAGCAATCACCATCAACAAAACTCAAGGGCAATCATTAGAATAATGAGGTATAGATCTGAATACAGATTGTTTTTCCCATGGACAATTATATGTTGCATGTTCAAGAGTCGGTAAACCTGACAATCTATTTATATGCACCAACAATGGGACAGCCAAGAATGGACAGCCAAGAATGTTATATATTAATTTTATATATAATATAATATATATATATATATATATATATATATATATATATATTCGGTAAATATTTCTACTGACAGATGATTGCGAGCACAGTGTCATATTAAGAGTCCCTTTAGGGGCTCAAAATAGAATTTCCCCAGGATACAATTAGTATGTTTTTAGAAAGAGCATAAAAAGACATATGGAATCGTATGTTCCACCTTCCACTTAGCGAAGTGATCTAATACATTGTAAATGCAACAATAAAATAATCGCTTTTGCCAAAATAGCAAAACAGGTATATGTGTGCAATTCTTTTTAACTATACCTAAAAGAAAGAGAAATAGAAAGAGAGTGAAGTGAAAAAATATATACAAGGCAAGAGAGAGAAGAGAGAAAAGGAGGGATCTAAAAATAAGTAATTATGCAACACATTTCCTTAATAGCTTACCAAAAATAACTGGCGGCATTGGTAACGTTTAATGTGCCAGAGAAGTGTTAAAACTTGTTGAATAATTTCTTAAGACAACATTGTCTTTTCATTAACAGAAAAAATGAAAATATAGAAAAAAGAGTAGCCGATAGTATTTCAAATAAGAAAGTGAAAATTTTTTTTAATAATAATTAAGGTCGCAAATTATTATTAAAAGGTTGTTTGTTTGTTCTTTCGTTTTCCTTATCCACTGTTTTATTTGAAATGCTATACCCATTTTGACACTCCTGTATTATTCAAAACACACTTGAGAAGTGAAGTTAGGTCAAACCTAATGAAATATACCAAAATATGATGAAATATGATGAAACACACACTAGAGTGGGTGTGGGGGTAAAGTAACCTAAACCTAACTTTACTCCTCCCACCCCTATCCCCAATTTGCAAGTTATACAAGGCCAATGCATTCTGTCACCCGTTTTTTGTCTTTGTGGCTCTGAAATTGGCTTTCATAGATCTTACATTCAGCAAGCTTCTTGAGTGTGTTCTGAATAATATAGCAGCAACCCCGTTTTTCTATATTTTCATTTTTTATTTGAGAATTTGTTGACGGAACTGAAATTTGCGTTTAATCCCGAAAATTACCATCTATCAAGTATTACGATATGCAATTCACATTCACTATAATCGGGCTATTTAGGCCTAATGTACGAACATCCTGGATAAACCATTTAATCCTTATTTTGTCACGGTAGTCATAGCGTAAACTATTATTACCTTTCATGCTAGGTTCGTACTATGGGGGATTTAGTGAGCTGCATTTTGCTCTTCGATCAAAATATTGACAGCTTGAATGGAGAAATATTATAGAAGCACTGAGGGGGTTGTCCCATTCAACAATGCTTTAATCCCACATAATCATTATTTGTGTTTAGGATTCGGGAGAAATCTATATTAATCATGTTTGGTTTTTGAGACAGCTTTGAAGGTCTTGCTCGAATCCCCTAAAAATATACGGTGATTTCCCGTTCACAACAAATCAGGGCCAGGGGGCACGTTTTTTATTAAGGAATCATTCCAATGCACGATGAAAATTCGGTATTCGTTTTGCGACTTCTACTCGCTTCACAAGTCCTTTTCTAGATCTGCCAGTAACTGTGTATCCCATTAATAAATGGGGAGGGAATATTTTCATTCATTTATCGATACGATGTACTATATCGTTCTAAACGTTTGTTAGAAAAACATGGCACAGACGAAAGTTTTTTTTTTAATCCTAACAAATCTGTAGAAAGGCCCAATAGAGCTTGGATATAAATTAACATTGTGAATTGAAGGTATTTTGTTTCTCTATTAGTGATTTGTCAATAGTAAATAAAAAACTTTGTGGTTACTTGACGAACTTAACAGACCTGTGAAACGAATGTAAGTCACGAAACCAATACCGAATCTTCCTTCTATTCTGGCACGTACGCAGGGAGGGGGCTTCGGGCTTGCCCCCCCCCCGAAATTTTGTGAAATGTTTAATTTTCCCATGGTTTCTTCGGATTGCTGGCAAAAGTTGGACATTTATTAAGAATCTAGATACAAGTGTGAAGCCTTTTTGGGGGGATTTTACAGCATGCAATTATCCGGTCAAGTCACTGCCCAATTATTAACCATTTTCTGTCTAATTTTTTACCTCTCTTTGAAGTAATTAGCAATTGTACTATTATTTTTTTGTAAAGAGTTTGACTTCCACAGCAAAATAGAATCATCCTTGATATTAGGGCGTTTATCCCCCCTTTTCAGGATAAAGTACAGCTTTTAATGGATCAATTTTGGAATCAATCATTTTTCATTAAAATATATGTTTTGTAATAAAAGAACTACCGCCCACAGCACCCATATTGCACAGTTAACCCTAAAATGTCCCTTTCAGTGGGATATAGTAGATTAATCACTGGTTCTAAATCGCTATGAACATAACCTGACCCTAAAACGTACTTTTGAGGCTTCAGTCTTCTTCCCCCCATCCGCTACAATACTACAGATTAAAGTTATTCTGTGTTTTCCGATATACGTGCTTTTGGCATTACTAAATAAAAAAAAAATGCTACTTTATATCTGCTGTTTCGAAGGTTTGCCCCCCCCAGAAAACAATTCCTGCGTGCGTGCCTGCTTCTATTATTAAATGAAGAGAAAGAAAAACAAGAAAAAAGGAGACGTAAGTGCTATCCATGCAAAAAAGTGATTTTTCTTATCGGTTAAGGGGGGCTGTAACTTTCCAATGTAGGATTTTTCACAATGAAGGTTCCAAGGATGCAGTTTACAGTTTTTTCCAACGCAAGTTTTAGGGTTTTCAGCAAGGCCACGTCCGGAGGGAGGTCAGGGTTTGAACCCCCTCCCTTGAGACTTTTGTCTGACTCATAAAAACGTAACAAAAATTCATACAAAAAATGTTGATGTATTTTTGTAACCCTCCCCCGATCCGAAAAAAATATCTGTAAGCTAAACAATGTACCGAAAAAATGTTATCTGTAAGCGAGCCCACTTTACGCATTTTTAGTTTACCCATCGTAACCACCAAGTGGTCCTAGAATGTCGCAAGAGGGCTCATTCTAACGGAAATGAAAAGTTCTAGTGCCCTTTTTAAGTGACCAAAAAAATTGGAGGGCATCTAGGCCCCCTCCCACGCTCATTTTTTCCCAAAGTCAACGAATCAAAATTTTGAGATAGCCATTTTGTTCAGCATAGTCGAAAACCATAATAACTATGTCTTTGGGGATGACTTACTCCCCCACAATCCCTGGGGGTGGGGCTGCAATTTACAAACTTTGACCAGTGTTTACATATAGTAATGGTTATTGGGAAGTGCACAGACGTTTTCAGGGGGATTTTATTTTGTTTGGGGGTGGGGCTGAGGGGAGGGGGCTATGTTGGAGGATCTTTACTTGGAGGAATCTGTCATGGGGGAGGAAAAATTCAATGAAAAGGGCGCAGGATTTTCTAGCATTACTATAAGAAAACAATGAAAAATAAACATGAAAACGTTTTTTTTTTCAAATGAAAGGAAGGAGTAGCATTGAAACTTAAAACGAACAGAGATTATTACGCATATGAGGGGTTCTAAAAATACTTTAGCATAAAGAGCGAGGTATTTAGGAGGAGATAAATACCTCACTCTTTATGCTAAAGTATTTTTAGTAAATTCAACTATTTATTCTACGTCCTTTCTGATTCAGGGGTCATTCTTAAAGAATTGGGACAAAACTTACGATTTAATGTAAAGAGCGAGGTATTAACGAGGGTACAAACCCCCTAGTATACATAATAAAAATATAAGATTATGAAAGTTTGTTACGTAAGTTAATTCTTAAGTTACGTATATTTTTTACTAATAAAAACGTTCGTTAAAAATTAAAAGTTCTAATTGCCTTTTTAAGTAACCGAAAAATTGGAGGGCAACCAGGCCTCCTTCTCCACCCCTTATTTCTCAAAATCGTCTGATCAAAACTAAGAGAAAGCCATTTAGCCAAAAAAAGAATTAATATACAATCATTTTAATAATTTATGTGCGGAGAGCCAAAACCAAACATGCATTAATTCAAAAACGTTCAGAAATTAAATAAAAAAAAACTAATTTTTTAAGCTGAAAGTAAGGAGCGACATTAAAACTTAAAACGAACAGAAATTACTCCGTATATGAAATGGGTTGTCTCCTCCGCAATCCCTCGCTCTTTACGCTAAAGTTTGACTCTTTGCCACAATTCTACTTTTTAAAACAATTAAAAGCTTTAGCGTAAAGAGCGAGGGATTGCGGAGGGGACAACCCATTTCATATACGGAGTAATTTCTGTTCGTTTTAAGTTTTAATGTCACTCCGTACTTTCAGCTAAAAAATTTTTTTTTTTTTTATTTAATACTAACAAAGAAACCATATGAGATCATCAGAATCTTGCTATGTGCAGTAATAGGCACTTTAGAGCACTTGGAACGAAAGTAAACATTTACCAGGTTATTCTAAGTATTAAGGTTCTGTAAGTATTTAATATTATGCGTTCTGGGCGGCCTGGTTTCCATGATTCTTTCTTGTAGTTTCCATAATTTAGTTAATAAAGTATTGTATTTTCATCGTATTTTGGTATATTTCATTAGGATTAACCTAACTTCACTTCTTGAGTAGGGTCGCTATAAACATAAATACCAAGAATACAAACAATTCCATTACCGAAAAAGTTGAATTGGGACTTACTTATAACTGGGGTTATAATGTCATGGGACTGTCTGCTCCAGAAGAATCTTACAAACTATAAGAAGTATGGTTGCTGCGAATGCTTTAATTTATTGATGATAACCGGTTCTTTTACGATACTGATATATGATATCCTCGGCGGCTTGCCGTCGGGTTCAACTACAATTCCAATACTGACAATTTCCTATTTTGTAAAGCAAGATAACCCAACTTTTTGCTGGACAGAAACCCAGCCTTACGGCGTCGGGTATCAAAGCCCATGATTAAGCCATTCAAAGTTAATCTCAGTCTGTCATTCCAATGGTGGTATTTATGCAAAGCCGGTAATTTTCGTCAATAGATCAAATTTGGGCAATTATCGGTTTAGGAAGATGGAGCTCTTTTAAATGGAGTTTAAACCAGGACGAAGTAATAGCTTGTTATAGTAGAAAAATGATAAGGTTTGGTAACTCAATCTAGCTTACTAAATAATTAGTTTCAGCTTGACAGGCATGCAATGGTAAATTAGGCTCTTAGATATCCAGCTGAGCATGATAAAAACCAAAATAGTTAGCATAAACTGATATTATTAGGTAAATAATAAGTTTAATTTTTATTTCACTAGTTTTCAAAATTAATTAAAAGGCGAAAATAATTAGGGTTCGAACCTAAGTTACCATGGATGTATTCAAATGTTCTTACCGCTGCGCTATCAAGTGTCGTATAATAGTGTTTGTATATAATTTTCCTGTGACCAATCATCCGTTTATGTTGTTTTATTTATACAAGTAGAAGCATGCAAGACTTTTGGGGGTCACTGTTTTAAAAATTAGAGTTAAGAGAAAGAGTCAAACTTTAGCGTAAAGAGCGGGGCTTTGAGGAGGAAAAGCCCCTTTCATATACGGAGTAATTTCTGTTCGTTTTAAGTTTTAATGTTCCTCCTTACTTTCATTTTTAAAAAACTTTTTTTTTTAATTGCGCGAGAGAACGCGCCAAGACATTAATATGCACCAACAATAGTCACATGCAACTATTATATAGCAATATATTATGATTTTAGGGTCGAACTAAATAATATGTGATTAGTTCTTATAACATTCATATTGATCATGAAATGAGAGTTTTTCTCATAGTAACAGTGTTAACACAAAAAAAGGTAAAGAATACAGCATCGGACTTTACAGTCCCTACCGGCAGTGCTGATTTCTGTTTCTTGGCCCTTCAGCCTGGAAATGCAATGAGGGGGTTGGGGGGGGGGGCAACAATCCTTTACTTTCGCACACCATTCCTGCTTACCTTCCCCAGATATCTTCAGGTACCTATTTAGAGCTGGGTCAACTCTGGCTGAGGTTACTGAGCCATGCCACTGACCCCCGTCCCAAACCAAATAATTGAGTACACTAGTATTCGGACCCTCGGCCTGTTGGACAAAGGAACATAAAGCCAGTGCACCAATTCATTCAGCTAGGACGGATGTTAACACAGAACGCAGTGAATTTAAACATATTAGGAAAGTCTAATGATAATTCCCTGTAGAATTTATTTATGACGTCATAGAGGATAGGACAAGCTGACTATGCTCCCCTCACAAGGTTAAAACATTTATAGGGTTGGTATATGAAAGATGAAATGCTCACTGTTACAATTACTATTTTACTACTTCGCCTAAAAAATGTTGACTTTCTTATCCTTTGCACCTGAATTTGGTTAATTAAGCAAACTGACCAACAGGATTGACTACTACTACTAAAACTACTACTAACAGATCACTGAAACACCAAGCGGTACTTGTGTATTATTCAGAACACACTCAATAAGTGAAGTTAGGTTCTTTCGTGAAACAAACTACAATACAGGTACATTTTCATTAAATATTTGGTACTTGTTCATTATTCAATTGATTCAATTCAATTCAGAACACACTCAAGAATTTTGCCGGGAAAATCCGGTTTCATAGCCAGAAAGACAAAACTCAATTTAGTTTGCTACGCATAGTGATAGAAGATAGTGTCTGAACATGGATTTTGAAGTGAAGATTTGGGATTTGCCAAAGACTGAAAAAGAGGCAATTATTGAAGCCATGTTTGAAAAAAGTCAATTTGCGTGTAAATGCGTGGTTTGCTGACAGTAGATTACCATTTATTACTGCGGTTCGTTTCCTTTATTGCTAGGTTTATGAATTGAAAAATGTGGCCTGGTGTGAACGAGAGCTAGGCATTTCTAAGAAGACAGTTATCGGTTGGAATAACTACCTCCTTGAAGTGTGTATGTTTTCTATGCACCAGAAAAACTTAACTTATTGAGTGTGTTCTGAATAACACACAAGTATACCCACTGAGCCGTCTGGGGCCAAAAACAGCTACGAACAGTTCTCCTCTACCCCAACCTATTCAATGCCTGAGAAAATTTGCGTGATTTTCAAAAAATGAAAAAACACAGCCTTAAAAAGGAAGTGATCGTAATGAAAATCATACCGTTAGATTCAGCATGTTATAGAACCCTACTATAGAGGTTTCGAGTTCCTTTGTAGAAAAATGCGGAATCTTGGATTTTTTCTCGGAAAATCACGGATCAAGGATGTGTGTTTAATTTTTAAAAAAGGTATTTTAATAGCAATATCATATAAATCAGTCGGTAAAAATGATCAGCCATTCGATAAAACCCACTGCCCCCTCCATACATCTGGCTGGTGAAGCCTCCAGTCGGTGCCAGACCAAGTTAACGGGTGTAATGAATTGTACTTCTTTCTCCCAATCTGGTATCTCTAAGTACTTACATCGTTCGGCAACTCTGCTACAGAGGCTACAAATTCCATATCTTTTTAATTATTTACTTTAGCCTTCACCTTACCCTCTATGATAACTCAACCTCATAAACACAAAAAAAGAATAGACTTGAATAGAAACTTGAAAATAAATACTACAAAATGTTTTACACGATATATTCTGCTGCTATATATATGCTACTCCCAACCTGTTGCTTCTGTGTGCTTTAATCTTTCGGCAACTCAGCTAGAGAGGCTACAAATTCCGTATTTTTAAAATTATTGACTTTAGCCTTCACCTTACCCATTATGATAACTCAACCTCAAAAACACAAAAAAAAAGAATAGAAATGAATAGAAACTTGAAAATAAATAATTTAAAATATTCTACACGATATATTCTGTCTATTTCTGGAATACAGGTACAATATTTCAAAATTTCTTATTTTTTTCATTAGTTTTGCTTGTCTTACTTTCGTTTTGGCAGCTCAACTTTGTATACGTGGGAAATTTTCCACAGTTGAGAATCTTCAACGGTGGAAATTTTTTGAGGCGAATTTTCCACAAGGGAAAATTTTGGGGTATGTGTGAGGAAAATTTCAACGAGGGGATTTTCTAGGGGATATACGTAGCACCGATTTTCTCCCCTCCCTAGGTTCCACAGAAACATCCTTTTTGCAGTGTTTCCATTAAAAAACAACAAATGAGTTGTATAGAGGTTGAGTTGAAAGGGGCTGGGTTAAACAGGAGCTGTGTTAAACGGGGTTGAGCTAATCGGAAGATGGGCTGCACGTGGATTCAGTTAATGCACTGAGTTGCACGGGCCTCAGAAAAACGAGGGTTTAGTTGCACTTGTAATTTTCTTGTGGCGGGAGTCAGGCGTTTCCGCCTCGCCCGGCATCCAAGATCCTTGTAACCTCTTTGGACCAGGCTTACATCTGCTTTACTTATTGATCTGCGAAAGGGGGCCACTGGGCTGACCATCTATGTCCAAATTTCTTATAGCCACCATTGGGTTCAGGTCAGACTTGATTAGGGTCCACCCGTTCTTCCTTTGCCCTCCTTAATGCCTCTTCCAAGAGTCGTATGGCTCAACCAGAAGGATTCGACGGGGCAGGCATTCTGGTGGTATCCGCAGGACGCGACCGAGCCATTCTAAGCGGCGCTTTTTAACGGTGGTAGCGACATCTCTTCTAATCTTGCAGAGTTGGCGAATATCGGAGTTAGATATATGATCTTTCCGGCGAGTTCTAAGTATTTGGCCATGCCTCCATGTTCGAAGGCTGCTAGTGCTCTCGTTTTGAAGCTTTAAGGACCAAGTTTCACATCCATAGAGTAGGGATGGTTTTGGACCATGACCGTATAGATTCGACTTTTAGTCGGAATGAAGATTTCTCGGCGGTTCCAAAGGAGTTTTTGGAAGGGATGCGAAAGCAAACTGCGCTTTATGCATTCTTTGCTGGATATCTAAGTCTGAAGAGCCATCAGTTGAAAATATTGAGCCTAGGTAGGTAAAGCACTCAACCCTTTCTAGCTGAGTTAAATTTACGCTCAAAGATGTAAAATTAAAGTAAAAAGCGCTTAAAAGTAATTTTTACTTCAAAATTAAAGTAAAAAGCGCTTAAAGTAAGCGCAGAGTTTTCTCTGCGCTTACTTCAAGTCCAATCAGATTTGACCATTCGACAATATCATCCAGCATCTTTTGAGCATGTTTAGGGTGAGAAGGGAGTTCGACATCATCAGCGTAATCCAAGTCGGTCAAGAACAGATTTTTTCCAATTTGGACACCATTGTGTTGCATTAGGGCATTTTCTAGCACCCAGTCTATACAATAGTTAAACAGGATTGGAGAGAGAACACAGCCTTGCTTTATTCCACTTTCGACTAGGAATTCTTCAGTTTCCTCGCCATAGATTCTTTTCTGGCTTGTTTACTCTTGAGAAACATGCCTGAATAAGTTCAATAAACTTTACAGGTATGTCATCAATTTCTAGGATTTTCCAGAGCTTGTGACAAGCAACGGAGTCAAAGGCTGCGATGTAGTCAAGGAATATTAGACCTAGTGATAAGTTATACCTTTGGAACTGTTGGATAATAAGTCGGGTACCAAAAATATTATCAATGCAGCTTCTGGCTGGTCCGAAGCCAGCTTGATTTTCGCGGGTATTTTTCTCCTGGGCACTTTTGAAACGATTCAGGAGAATTATCCCGAATATTTTTACCAAAATATCTTTTTTTTTTTAATATCTTTTTTTAAGAAAATATCTTTTTTTCAGAAGGGGTATTTCTTGTATAGTTGAGAGGGAAGGCCATCTTCACCAGGGAATGTTTAGTTGCACGGGAACCATTGAAAGATGAACACTTAAGTCCATCATCATACGAACAAAACTTAAGACTTATTCCCCTATAATTTCCACATTCAGTCTTGTCTCCTTTTCTATGAAAAAGGAGTATAATTGAAGTTCTCCAGGCCTTTGGGAAGGAATTAGTTGTGTCTGCGTCTTGAAGGATACCATGGATCTGTTCAGCTGTTGCTTCGGGGTATTTCTTGTATAGTTCAGAAGGAAGGCCATCTTCGCCAGGGAATGTTTAGTTGCACGGGAACCATTGAAAGATGAACACTCAAGTCCATCATTATACGAACAAAAAGTAATGCAAAATAAAAACAGTAAGATAAAGCTGAGTAAAAAAAAAAAATGACTTGTGCTAGTTGGTCCAATATTGATGATCCTCAATCAAGAAAAAGAAATTCAACTTATTGGTTTAAAAAGCTCCTGGAGAAATTGTAGGCTGAGCTGTTATAACTGCCTATTCAAGCGTCAATTCCAAGTATGTCTGAGGTTTGACACAGAGAACATGAAAAATTGAAGAAACTTGAGTTTTATTGAGTCAAACTAAGTTTTATTGGTCGAAGGTTAAAGTTGGGGTTAAGGTTGAATAATTACTCTCGTTGCTCAAAAGGTGTCATTTTTTTTCGAATGCGACGAAAAATTGCCCTATTACTATTTCGGAGGGGAGAGGGGTCTGAAGTTCCCAGTCTCTTCTATAGGCACCTTTGATTATTGACTTATACAAACCACCCTAAATGAAGTAAGAGGACCTCTTGGAAAACTGTTTGCAATTAACGACTCTGACTTTCACTGACGGGAAGATTTTAATGCCCTGGGTTAAATGGAAGCAAAAAGGTGATCATTTACATAACATGTAAGCTAAAAAAAAATCTGTTTGGCAGGTTATTCCTCCTAAAGGAAATTGAAGTCGTTAGTTTGACAAGAGGCGTCTTATTCAGAACAAGCGAGTCAGATCTAATTGCGTTTACCTCCTGAATAAAGGTGATTTCTGCATAAGAGCTCTTGGGCAAAGTTCCACCGACAGAAAATACCACACCTATTTCCGGCAAGCTATTGTCCACTAAATGACAAACCCCACACTGTGATATGTGCATTATTACTCCTATGTGAACATAACGGAACAGAGGGGGATTAAGACCCAAACTCCCTCCAAGATATTTCTAACCTTCTCCAACCGAAGAATTTTAGTGAAAAAAAACCATTGAAATTTGCATAAACTAGTAAGTCTGAGCAAAAAAAGTGCTGTATCTCTATCATCTATGTTAAGGGTCAGGGGCGTAGCTCCAGCACTTTTATTGGAGGGCAAGAGGGGGAAGTTAAGAGTTAAGAGTCCTTTGGAATGGAATGAGACTTGAACAGTGTTTTATGCTATGAAATAAAACTCTTTGATTCTTCCGGACTGGCTGAAGAACTTTTGAATGTTCTTTAAATTTAATAGCAGAAATCGAACCACTACCCCAAACATTCTCATGCACTGGTGGATGCGTAGTAACAAAATATGTCAAAAACTCAAAAATCTTATATATATCTGCCCCAATCCTTATTTCTCTCTAACAAAATTTTCACCAACACCTTTTTCCGACTCTTTTTTTGCCCATGTAGTTGAAATGGGTAATCCATACTGTTAGCTCATCAGCAAAGTAATACAAAGCCACCATGTCAGACACTCTTGTAAAAAGTAAAAGCTGGACACCCTCCCTCTAAAATATTCTGTTTTTAAGATTATACTTTTAGCTCTCGTAAAAATCACCTAGCTCTACTGTTTAACAGGCTTGTGTACCTTCCTGAAACCTCCCCCACCCTCAGAATATATTATTTAATAATACCCTTCGTGTATTTCAGAGCCAGTAAAGCCATACCCAGAAACAGAAAAACTAATACAATTAAAGGTAAAACTTCCTATTTCCGAGAATCTAGCACTTTTAAATCAAGATTATCTATTGCCACTGTATATCTGGGATATTTAATTTAAGAATACCCTGCATCAGCTCACAATCACCACTCAAGGCTATATCAAGAGGATGATTGCCGGTTTGACCCCTCTCCCCGTTTCTTTGACTCATAAAACGTAAAAAAATATGCATAAACAGATCTTGATGTGTTCTTTGACTTGTGAATTTTATTTATATAATAAACAAAAATATAAACTATTACCGATATTAATCAGTACGCTAAGGAAAAATTTTAATTTTGCTAACGCGTAGCGATTAGCTACATAACCATTCCTAAAGACGTCCTAAATTAAAAATAATAATAAAAAAAACCTACAAAAATGTTCCTAGAAGCATCCTACACTAATTAAAATAATAATGAGAGGAAAGAAGAAAAAAGACAATCACCTTCTTTCAACCCCCCCCCCAAGTAACAACCCTCATCCAATTACAACCCCATCCACCCCATTGCCTTCAACCCGCCCCTTCTTCCAGCCCTATAGCCCACTCCAATCCCCCCAACTAAAAATAAAAAGTTTTATTTTTCTTTAAAGTTTGTTTGTACCCTCTTCTCAAAACGACATCTCCCCCCTGCCCGAACAAAAGTCCTGGATGCACCCTTATCCCTAATAAAGAAATATCTCTTAATTTCAAAAGATAATTAAGTCTAGAAATAAGAATTCCAAATTTATCCCCTAGTATGCCGCATAGAAACATGTTGGCAGTCTACTTGAAAAATCAAAATCCCTCTAATTTGTTCCCAGTGGTCAACAGCTGGACTGCCCCTGGAACCAAATCTTAAAGCCATCCAACCCATATATTGCAGCATCTCAGACTAAAATCACACAAGAGAAGTTAGTCACAGGCAAGAAAGAACGTGGGATCTTCCCCAGAGATGAGGAATCAATTCATGAAAGTATTAAATAAAAAAAACAAGTTTTTTCAACTGAAAGTAAGGAGTGACATCAAAACTTAAAACGCACAGAAATTACTTCGTATATGAAAGAGGCTGCTTCCTCATCAACGCCCCGCTCTTTACGCTAAAGTTTGACTCTTTCTCTCAATTCTTCTTTCTAAAACAGTAAAAAACTTTAGCGTAAAGAGCGGGGCGTTGATGAGGAAGCAGCCTCTTTCATATACGAAGTAATTTCTGTGCGTTTTAAGTTTTGATGTCACTCCTTACTTTCAGTTGAAAAAACTTGTTTTTTTTTATTTAATTTCTGAACGTTTTTGAATCAATGCATGTTTTGATTTTGGCTCTCCGCAGAGGAATAATCAAAACGAAATTTGCATATTTTTTTTTTGGCTCAATGGCTTTCTCATAATTTTGATCGAATGATTTTGAGAAAAAAAGAGCGGCGGACGAAGCCTAGTTGCCCCCCGATTTTTTGGTTAATTAAAAAGGCAACTAGAACTTTTAATTTTTTACGAATCTTTTTATTGGTAAAAGATTTACGTAACTTATAAATTAGCTTACGTAAAGAACTTTTGTATTCTCATGTTTTTATTACATATATGAGGGGATTCGCCCCATCGTCAGTACCTCGCTCTTTACACTAAAGCTTAAATTTTATCCCAATTCATTAAGAATGACCCCCTGAATCACAAAAGCCGTAGAATAAGTAGTTGAAATTACCGAAAATACTTTAGCGTAAAGAGCGAGGTATTAGAAGGAGGTGAGCCCCTCATATGGGTAATAATTTCTGTTTGTTTTAAGTTTTATTGCTGTTCCTTACTTCCAGCTGAAAAAGCTTATTCACTTTTATTTTTTAATTGTTTTTTTTTTTTAAATAATCCTAGTAAATCCTGCTCTCCCTTCATGGAAATTTTCTTCTCCCATTACAAATTCTCGAAGGAAAGTTCCCCCAGCATATCCCCCTCTTCTCAACCCCTCCCCCAAACCAAAAAAATCCTCCTGAAAACGCCTGTATACTTCCCAATAACCATTACTATATGTAAGCACAGGTCAAAGTTTGTAACTTGTTGCCCCTCCCACGGGGACTGTGGGGGAGTAAGTCGTCCCCAAAGACATAGTTATAAGGTTTTTCGACTACGCTGAATAAAATGGCTATCTCAGAATTTTGATCCGTTGACTTTGGGAAAATAATTAGCGTGGGAGGGGGCCTAGGTGCCCTCCAATTTTTTTGGTCACTTAAAAAGGGCACTAGAACTTTTCATGTCCGTTAGAATGAGTCCTCTTGCAACATTCTAGGACAACTGGGTCGATACGATCACCCCTGGGAAAAAAAAAAAAAAAACAAAAAAACAAATAAACACGCATCCGTGATCTGCCTTCTGGCAAAAAATGCAAAATTCCACATTTTTGTAGATAGGAGCTCGAAACTTCTACAGTAGGGTTCTCTGATACGCTGAATCTGATGGTGTGATTTTCGTTAAGATTCTATGACTTTTAGGGGGCATTTCCCCCTATTTTCTAAAATAACGCAAATTTTCTCAGGCTCGTAACTTTTGATGGGTAGGACTAAACTTGATGAAACTTATATATTTAAAACCAGCATTAAAATGCGATTCTTTTGATGTAGCTATTGGTATCAAAATTCCATTTTTTAGAGTTTTGGTTACTATTGAGCCGGGTCGCTCCTTACTACAGTTCGTTACCACGAACTGTTTGATAGAAGACGCAAAATGCGTTTTCTTCTAAATTTAGGAGCATTTTAAAAAAAATGAAAATACAAAAAAGGCATTTTCATTGACAAATTTCGAAAAGGAATTTTCAAAATATAAGGAGTAGACAAAACATCAGCAAATTTTATATAGAAATCTGAATTAAAAGGGCCAAAAAAGTTAAGGTTCTTTTTGGCATGGTGAGAAGAACAGACCTCGGGCCACCCCTTTATACTTCGCTTTTCACAAGTGTACCAAATTTGCCAAGCAGCTGATCCAGCCTTAGGATGTAGTTTCCCAGAACAAATACTAAGTTTCTTTTTCAATAAGTTCTTACGCAAGTTATGTCATTATGAGATAATTGTATGGTTTTCGCTGTGTCAGTATAAATTGCTGTAGTTATCACCTAATAACTAGTTGGCGTCCTAGTAATTCTGAATATGAAAATTTGTATACACACTGGTATTGAACAAGGAGGGTTTCTTTTTTCAAACAATTCGTGATAACTAACTGTAGTAAGGAGCGACCCAACTCAATAGTAACCGGAATTCTAAAAAACTGGATTTTGATACCAATAGTTACATGAAAAGAATTGCATTTTAATACTGATTTTAAGTATATAAGTTTCATCAAGTTCAGTCTTACCATCACAAATTTTATTCTTTTGGAAGGTTTCTTTTTTTGTGGAAATGTTTAATAATTGAGCCCTAGGGTACTGAACTATCTTATAGTTCAGTACGCACAGTAAGTGCGTAGAGTATTTTCATGCGCAATCAAAGGAAGTCAATTTGGTGAGACGATAATTCCTACATAATTTTTGAATTTAAGTCAGAAAAAAACGATTCCCATGACAAAAATAAAAATTTAATTATCTCTATTCTGTAAAGCTAAAGAGATATGAGATGCCTGAATAAAATAACAGATAATATAGAAAAAGCATTGCATACGCTAGCAAGTAGACAGTCACCAGACATTTCAGAAGCGTATTAGCCACAGCAGAAATATATTTTACGAATATATATTCTTTATATATATATATATATATATATATATATATATATATATATATATATATATATATATATATATATATGTTTCTGATGTACTAGTAGCTGTCATCAAGGTAATTGGGAAACCGTCATGAATAACCGATTTGCCAGCTTCAAACACCTTAGGAAGCCTTTACTAATAGCATAGGTGTAAAAGCCCAGGGGCCTTCCCTAAACCCGTGCACCTGTAGTCTGGTATAAAATTATCCATTTAGGGGACTAATCGGGAGGGGGTGGAGCACCTGCCTCCGCCCTTGATTTTGAAAAATATATTTTTTTAAATTTTTATTAGAAATATTGAAAAAAGCCGTTGCTCCCCCATATTTAATTGCCACCTCTGAATACGCCGACACTAAAAAGTCACCTGCAATTTTATTGTGTAATAGAACGTACTTCCAATATTTAGCAACACAGTAATTCTGTAGCTTTATCTTATTTAAACTGCCAGAAATTTTTCCACAAATTAGTTTTTTCTATCATTTAAGGTCTCAAGATAAAGTTGTTTGCACCCTTTGGTTCTAGACATCCTTACCAGTAGATATCTTTATTTTTCAAAGATTTTTTGTTTAATAATTATATTTGAGAATTGTACGTTTAATTTCTTCATTTTTTAGCTTATGTGATATTCACTATATTCGGGTGTTCACTATACCAAGTAGCAAAAACGAAAAAATAATAAGAAATAACAATAATGATAATAGCTATAATAATAAGCATAGACAGCGCATAGTGCTGTCTAAGTAAAGAGCGATGTTGGCACAATGTATAATTTTTATTTATTTTTTGTCTTAGACCAGGACACTTAGCATCGAAGGAGTTGTCGTAAAAACTTTGAAAATGGCTCATTCGATTGGAAATTGAAAGAACTAGTGCCTTTTTTAATATAGTGATTGGTTTTGAGTTTTGAGATAATCGAAGTTTTGAGATAGTCATTTGGTTCAACGTAGTTGAAAGGTCAGGAACTTATGTCTTTGAGGATGACGACAACTCCCCCCCCCCACAGCCCTCAGAGCAAGGGTTGTGAGTTATGTCCTGGGAGCATATAATGTTTATATAGAAAGGATGATCGTATAAACTTCAGAGGGAGGGCATTTTATTGGTAATCAGAAGTTCTAGTGCTCTTATTAAGATCAAGAATGATCGAAGGGTGGATACCCCGCCCCCTATACGTCATATTTTCCTGAAATGCATCTCATAGACATTTTGAGATGGGCATTTGCTGTTGTAGAAACTTAAAAAAGGGTCATTCGATTGGATATTGAAAGGACTAGTGCCCTTTTCAATAGTCAAAAGTGAAAGTAGGGGAAGAAACCCCCCCCCCCTCACGCCCATCGATTCCCAAAACACATCTAATCAAAATTTAGAGATAGACATATTGTTCAGTGTAGTTGTAAGGTCTGGAAATTACGTCTTTGAGGATAACACCCTCCCCCTTACAGTCCTCACCGCAAGGGTTGTAAGTTATACCCACAAGAAATATAAGGTTTATATGGAATGTATGGTCATAAAAACTCCAGGGGAAGGGGGGCTCGTTTGATTGGAATTCAGATGTTCTAGTGCCCTTTTCATGAGTCAAAGAGATCGGAGCAGTCTCTTCCTCCACGTCGTATTTTTCCCAAATCCATCTAATATAAACTTTGAGATAGCCATTTGCTCAAAAATAGTTCCAAGATCATATAATAAGGCCTTTGGGGCTGACAGAATCCCCCAGAGTCTTGGGATTAGGGTTGTGAGTTATGCCCCAGGGGCTCGTAAGGTTTTATGGAAGGCGTCATCGTCTGAACTTTAGGAGAAGCTCATTTGATTAAACTGTGTAATTCTAGTTCCTTTTTAATACTCAAACATGATGGAGAACAACTAGCTCCCCCCCATCCCTGACATCTTCTTTTCCGAAACGCATTCATTTGAAATTGTGAGATTGCCATTTTCTTACCAATAGTTCAAAAATCATATAACAATGTCCTTAGGGTGAACACATTCCCACAGAGTCCATGGGCAAGGTTGAAAGTTATGTCCTGGGGTATTTAAAGTTTTTATTGAACGAGTGGTTGTATAAATTTTTAATCACATTGAGCTCATTTGACAGGAAGTCGGAAGTTTTAATACCATTTTTATGAGTCAAAAATGAATGAAGGGCAATCAACACCCCCCTCCCCAAGCCCATTATTCCTCAAAATTTATCCAATTGAAAAGTGATCTTTAAAGTGATCTATTTTGTTCAGCCTTGTTGAGAGTCCAGTAATAATGCCTTTGGGGATGTCAACCTCCCACAGTCCTCAGGAAAAGGGTGGTAAGTTAGGCAATTCTTTCATTGTTTACACATAGTATATGTTACTGAGAAAGGTATGCTTGTTTGAAGTTTACTTTCCAAGAAGACGAAGAGTCTTCAGGAGAGTCTTTCAGAAAATGTTTTGGGGAGTGTTGAGCTAAATCAAAACACGTTGCATGGTTTGTCCGGAAAGTAATAGGGCTGATTCTCTTCTGCCGCGACTATACTTCAGAGCATGCACGTGCCGACTGGATTCGATTGAGGCCGTTCCTAGCTACAGAACGAGCGGCTGGACAGCAGGTTTGTCACCGTTCGTACCATTTTTATTACATTTTTAGTAAAACGTTTCTTTTTATTTACGGTCCAAAACGAATTTATATTTTTGTTTTACTTAAAAATTAACATAAAAGTTAAAATAATCAAGAAACAATATAACGATGACTGTAATAACAGGAGCATAATACAGGGGTGAAAGATTACTATCCATGTCCTTACTGTAAAACAAAAATTGAATAAACGAAATTTAATTGAATTTCCCAGAAAATAAAATTTAATTCAAAACTTTCTAAATAATGGACTGTTGTATTAATCCGAAGCGCCTCTGGGAGGCGCATCAGATGAAAAGCTAAAAATTATGGCTCCAACTCGTCAACAGGTCTTCAAAATATAAGCATAAAAACCTTCCACCTCCCGAACAAAAATTCTTTCAGTAAACTCCTCCCTCCAAGCAAAAATTCTTTTGGTACCCTTCCATCTCCCCAAACAGAATCGTGAATACTATCATGGTATTATTTAGCATAAGTGAAAACATATGTTGACAATTAAGAATGATGTTGTGCATCTTACAAGTGTTTTAATATCTGTCAGGGAAAGCTGTTTAAACCTTTCCTTTTTTAACTGGTTGATTTTGGACTCTTTGGGACTAACATTTAGTAATGAAACATTTGTCAGACTTACCTGTAGGGGATAACATATAACTTTAACAAAACGGCACAGCAGTCCCCTTTAATAATATTTGGTTCCTATCACTATACAATTGACGTGTTTTGCATCCAGAATCTCATCATGTCAGTTCACTGAAAGATGTGTCGCTGGGACGATCAAAACTGTCTCAGGGAGAATAATAATTTAAATGCTCACGACATCAAAACGAAGAATCGATCGCTGCTTAAGAACTTTCTCGTTTTCGATAGCGCAAACGCGGAGGAAACATCGATCTGCTATGAATCTTCACTTTATTCTCAGGAAGGATTACAAAATAATTTGCAGAATTTTCTTTTTTAATAAATTATTAATTAACAAATACTGTGACAATAGTTGCGACAAAATATTATGACACACACATTTATTTGTGTCACAAAGCGTTTTTCCCTTCATTATTAAACATTTTATTTGAAAACAGGTCTTCCAGTATTTGTTTTATGTGGCTTTCTTACCTGTTATTAAAGAATATGCCACTGTTCTTATCAAACACTTCGTGGTAAAGGAGCAACCCTGTTCAATGATAACCGAAATTTTGATGCCAACAGATATATCAAAAGAACTCAAGTTTCATTCTGTTTAGTCTTACCCATTAAAGGCTACGAGCCTGAGAAAATTTGTCTCATATTGAAAAAAGGAAAGCACAGCCCCTAAAATCAATAGAATGTTTATGAAAATCACACCATCAGATTTAGCGTATCAACAAATCCTACTGTAGAGGCTTCAAGCTCCTGTCTGCAAAAATATGGAATTTTTTGCTTGAAGAAAGATCACAGATGCGTGTTTATTTTTCCAGGGGTAATCGTATCAACCCAGTGGTCTTAGAATATCGCGAGAGGGCTCATTCAAAAGGAAATCAAAAGTTTTAGTGCCTTTTTTAAGCGACCGAAAAATTTGAGGGCAACTAGGCCACATTTTTTTTCCAAAATCGCCTGATTGAAATTTTGTGATTGTCATTTTTTTCATCATAGTTGAAAGGCTCAATAACTATGTCTTTGGATAGAACATAACCCCCCAAGGGCCCTAAGGGAAAGGTTTTTAAGATATAAAAATTTTGCTCAGTGTTTACGCATAGTATTAGTTATTGGGAAGTATGTATACATTTTCGGGTGGGCGGAGCATTTTGGGGGTTTTCCACGGGGGAAATTTTCACTTGGAGGGAAGTTTCCAGGGGTAGAACTTGTCAGGGAAAAATATACAATGGGAGAATTTGCCGTAACTTCTATACGAAATTCCTTTTTTGTCTTGCTTTCTCTTTTCCGTCTCAAGTTTACGTGCAGAGTTGTTAAGATTAATTGGCAGGTATAAATTTTTACCAGGATTGAAGTGTCTAGAAGAATTTCCCGTGGGAAGGGGGATTTTTCAGTGGAGGAGGGGCCAGAATTCCTGGCATTCTTTAAAAAATGATCAGAAATTAAATAAAAAAAAGTTTTCAGCTGAAAATAAGGAGCAACATTAAAACTTAAAAATAATAAAAACTATTATGTATATGAAGACTATTGCTCCCTCCTCAACACCTTGCTCTTTACGCTAAAGTTTGAATTTTATCCACATTCTTTAAGAATGACTCTTGAAACACAAGGGTCATTCAACTAGAGCAATAAGAGTTTTTTTTAAGTATTAAAATACTTTAGTTCAAAGAGCACGGTGTTGGGGAGGGGCAACTCCCTACGTAAATGTAATTTTTTTTTCCGTTTTGAGTTTAATTTTGCTTCTTACTTTCAATTTAAAAAACTTATTTTTTTTAATTTAATACACTAGCATAAATAACGTACTTATGTTGACTTAGGAAAGAGCAATGTATCTATTTTGTATTTTTTTTCAGCCACTGCGCATGTCAGGGGTGATCACAGAAGCTCAAGAGCGGGTTCATTTAACTGGCTAAGATATCTCTATATGTCGTTCATGACAGCCAAAAGTAATTGGAGGTCTAATATTCCCTCTCCCGCAAGTAAAATACATGTAATGAACTGCGTCACCCTTATACCCCTTTCACAGAAAGTGAGTAGCCCCTCAATAGCCAAGGTCATTCCTTAAGGCACATTAGGAGCAATTAACTCCTATCAAATTGATATCTCTAGCCTTGAATTACGTCGTAAGGTGCTTAGAGGAGCAATGAACTCTTGTGCAACTGGTTTCTCTAGCCTTGAGTGTTAGTTGGGCAGTAGATTGTCAGACTCACATCAGAAAAACCCTATTGCATAACCACTGAAGTCAATGAACTGCTACTTGTACTATTGCGCAACAGCTTCATGTTGATCAACTAGTTGTGCAACTGTTATTGCTTCTGATTGGGCGTGTTTTTTGTTTGTTTGCCAAGTTAGTTGTACAATCGATTTATCTATCCTTGAGTTACTTGTAGGTCGTTTCCTAAGGCACTTGGAGCAACAATGAACTCTTGCACAATCGATTTCTCTAGTTTTAAGTATCAGATTAACGACGCTTCTTGACTACTAAGGTCCCTACGTCGGCCCTGCAGTGCGTTGCTGCAGCATGATTCGATCTCTGGGTCCCGTATTACCAAGCTAAGGTCAAACCCACTGCGCCACCACAGGACTCTAGTCTTAAGTGTTATTTGTGCAATGATATAGCCCTAAGGCACTTGGAGGACCATTGGACTCTAAACACACCCGCTAATGACGATTTTCTTAAGCGTTCTTGAGGAATAAGAACCTCTGAAAACAACCTGGACAAGGTGGTTGTAATGGCTTACTGGAAGACAACGAAATCTGAATAGACCCGCTAAAGATGATTTCCTTAGGCGTTCTTGAGGAACAAACTCTGAACAAACCTGGACAAGGCGGTTTTAATGGCCTACTGGAAGACAATGAAACAATGAACAAATCCGGCAATGGAGATTTAATAAGGTGCTCTTAAGGAACCATGAACTCTGAACAAACCTGGAAGAGGCGGTTCTACCTTTCTTGATAACATTGCAAAACAGATTATGTAATGTTTAAAGATGATGGCTAGGCAGTTTTCGATGGTCTCAAAACTATTTTTCTGCTGTAGGAATTGAACATGAGACCCAACGTACCCTATGGTAAAAGAACGACGCGCTAGGAAAATGAACCAGCAAGTCAATAATATTATTATGTTCTTAGAAATACATTCTAAGTAAATTCTATTAATGCATTGTTTTTGGGCACTAGCCATCTGGTGATAAGCATCACTGTGTCGTGCCAAGTCAATTGGACAATCAATTTCTCTGTCCTTGAGTGAAGCCAATGTCTTTCTTGGTTCTATTTCAAAACAGAAAACGTAATGATTCGGTTACTAAGCAGTTTTGAGTTCTATAACAAGTGGTGATGAAAAAAGCCGTTGCTATAACTTGAGGTCTTTCTTTCCGGGTATTTATTGGCATTATTCTGACGACATGCATATGACAATGATTTGAAATGGTTACTAGGTAGACAAATTCTTTTTAGTAATGTAATAGTCCCGAGTCACTGATTTTCTATTACCGGCTTTCCCCTCTATGACCCAATACCCCAAGCGTTTTCATCCCCTCCTTTTTTAAAATGACAGTTTTTCAACCCTTTTTTGAAGTCTTTAAACGACAATGTAATTACTTATAACAAAAATATCATGCACGCCACAATGAGTTGAGAAGGTTGTTAAGCAGAAATGTTCTTTTTTGCAATGTAATGGTCCCCACCGCGCTGGTTTTCGATTATCCGGCTTCTTTCCTCCAGGGCCCCAAGTTTCCCCAAAAATTTTCACCTTCCTCCAACCCCATTTCTTAACATGAGAATTATTTAATTTTTTGAAGTATTTAAGTGACATTGCATATACTTATAACAAAAAAATTGGCTGATATTTTTTGGCCTATAAAATGATCGTAGAATCGTGTCTGGTATTATCAAAATCTTCTCAAGTATTTCAAGCGCACATTGATCGTTGAGACTGTCTTACAAAATTACTTAGTGGTGAAAATGTTTGCACAATGCATGCGCATTCGAGAGGCACCATCATGTAATCTTTGAGTGAACATGGTTTTTAGATTTTTTTATGCGCCTGTCCAGCTGTACCCTGTGGCTGGTCATCGAGAGTAGTTATTTTATTGCATGTTTTAAGTCAGTATTAACAGTATACTGATAGAGTAAAAACCTACATCATATTAAGTGAAGATCAAATATTTCGAGACAGTGAGTGTACATGATAGAGTTATTATAGCATTGAATGCTGACAAAGAAAATAGTTGAACTACAAAATAAATATTAATGGTAAAATCATAGGAGACGTAGGGCCAAATACGTTTGAGTACCAAAAACATTTAACACTACTGTTGGTGGATATCTGAGAGTGAGATCTCCAGATAATATACCACTCAAAGAAAATTCCAGCATAGAATCACTAGTTGATGACGAGGGCCAACTTTTTGCTTGATTTCCAGTTGATAAGTCCTATTGCCATTTCGAGTACTAGTATTCAACAGAAGTTAAAAAGAGGCGAGTGTACTCTTCTACCAATATCATAAACCATATCTCGTTTACGTGCTGGAACTGTTAACTATACAAAACTTACGTGGTAGTAGATAGTGAAATCGCAGGCAAAATGAAAAAGGGCACTGGTAGATAATATCATCAAGGAATATAACGACGAATCGACGAAAAACAAAGCGCCAGCAAACGTTACTAGTACCATCGATAGTTTACCAAGAGGTACAGTCAATGAATCAAATAATAGCCTACCGATGAAAAAAAGGAATATTGAAACTCTAGCTGAAATCAAGCTAGAAGTCGTGTATGACCTCGAAATGGAATAATTGGCATGTCAAGAGTTAACATGATGATATATTTCACGGAATGAGTTCAAAATATTTAATTTTTTGTGATGATATTAATGACGTATAATATAATACATGCCATTATTTCAGTAAAATATCTCATTGCATTACTTTGTTGTGTTTCCCTTGTTTTCTAGGATAAACTAGTAACTCTAACGTTTAGAATGCTTTTTCAGAATTGGGAGATGGACGAACAGGAACTTTAAGACATACCCACTACTACTCGGGTCATAGGCAGTGTACTAGAATCTGAGATTACTTAACAGGGTTTTTCCTAAAGTAAACATCTCAACAAACTAGCTTCAGACATGAGATATCCACAAAAAATCAAAGCCTAATTCTAAAGGTCCCATCAGGTAATGTCAAAGCACGAAATATCAAAATAAAACCCTCAAATATTTAGAAGGGCAGACAAAAAGACATACAGACAAACAGGGAGAGTGACAAGAAGACACAAAGACACAGAGAGCGATAGACAAAAAAGACAGACAGATAGAGAAAAGACATATAGATACACAGAAAGACAACCAAACAGACAGACAGACAAAAAGACGCAAAGACTCATAAACAGCCAGAGAGACAAAGGACAGAGTACCACACAGAAAGACAAAAAGATACAGAGACAAACAGACAAAAAGACGCACAGACAGACAAAATAAAAGACACTTTCCATACTCTCTCCCCTAATGGTCAGACCAGTGTACAACTTTATCGTTAAGAGGACGCTTGAGTGGTTTGTCCGGATATATAAGCTTCAGATTTAACGGGCAGGTCTGCATGTACTTACCTAAACAAACTCAAGTTTCAAATATAGACAAATAAATAATCAACTCCGATTTATTTCTTCACCAATTCAAAATTAACATATAACTAATAACCAATATTAAAGTTAAATTTCAGAAATCAAAAGTAGAGGCCAGATGTAGAACTTTCAGTCCCCTAACAATTACACTCTTCGACAAATCACAAGATACTGACCCTTTCTGCACAACGCACAAAAGTTTTAGCCAACATCGCCTCCTACAAAATAGTGTCCTACAATGCTACAACGCTGTGTCCTGGATAGACACAGCGACATACAGTGGCGCCAATTAAAAAAAAAAAAAATTTAGGGGGGAGGGCAAATGTGTTTTTTCAATATCTAGAGTGGGGTGGGCAAATTTTTCCCTTTTTTAACATGAAAATACCAAAAAGGATTGTTACATGAAAATACCAAAAACGGTATTTCTGAAAATCTAGGGGGAAGGGGGATCTAGGGAGGAAAAGGCCATTTGACGCCACTGACAACATTTACAAAAACACCATCACCAATTATTTGAGATATAGGTGTAACTATGGTGAAAACCTTCTGAAATCAGACCTTCTGGCTGAACATACCGAATTAACCTAGATTCATAGTTTAATGCAAAAAAAAGGAAAACAACCCTTTTTGCACGACGCACAAAAGTTTTAGCCAACATCGCCTCCTACAAAATAGTGTCCTACAATGCTACAACGCTGTGTCCTGGATAGACACAGTGACATACAGTGGCGCCAATTAAAAAAAAAACAAATTTAGGGGGGAGGGCAAAATGTGTTTTTTCAATATCTAGAGTGGGGTGGGCAAATTTTTCCCTTTTTTAACATGAAAATACCAAAAAGGATTGTTACATGAAAATACCAAAAACGGTATTTCTGAAAATCTAGGGGGAAGGGGGATCTAGGGAGGAAAAGGCCATTTGACGCCACTGACAACATTTACAAAAACACCATCACCAATTATTTGAGATATAGGTGTAACTATGGTGAAAACCTTCTGAAATCAGACCTTCTGGCTGAACATACCGAATTAACCTAGATTCATAGTTTAATGCAAAAAAAAAAGGAAAACAAGTTCTTGTTATTTTATACCTGAAAACCATGTAAGGGTGAACCTTCAGTCAAATGTACGGTTGTTACAGAATGATTAAAGAAGGCAGTTTAGAAAAGAAAGCCTATTCTGTCTTCATCTTTTATTAAAACATGGTTGGATGTCTTTACAATGCTTCAATTTCCTGCACCTACTGGGGCCTCTTCCCTACACTTTTTGTTTTTGAGTATTCTATTGAAAAACTTAAAGATCTGACCCCCCCCCCAAATTCAAAACAAACATTTTGTCCACATCCATTAAATTTTAATGAATTGATGTCACTGTACAACTATAAGTTGATCAAAAACTCAAATTATTTTTCAAAACTATTTGACGTCTATCAGTTGAAATTCCTACCTTTAAAATTGGCAAATTTTAAGTGGTCGACAACCAAAAAAGATTTTCAGGCAATGTGCTACACCATTATCTCAGTGCTCCCATGTACTATAACTGTTAACTATACAATTAACTACCACGGAATGCTTCTGAAAATGAAAACTCCAGAATATATTATACAATATAATATAGTATATATATATATATATATATATATATATATATATATATATATATATATATATATATATATATATATATATATATGAACACGCTAAATTCCAACATGAATTACTCAAATATTAACTGTTCGACCATTGTTCACCTTGCGCAAGTCTCGAAATCAACTTCATTACCCATTAACTCAAACGATTAGTACTAGAAAAAAAGATACTAATGTAACATTCCTACATAAAAGCTCGTCTCTCAGTTTTTCAAAACAGCCAATAGGCAGAGTAACAATGCAAAATGGGTCTTAGATTTTAAAACACATTTTCCTTTATACGGCTTCACTAAAAGTTAGCTGGGTTCAACAGGTATTGATAAAGAGGCTAAGAGCTCAATATCATTGAACATGTCTTCATCAGAAATCCATGTGTATGTTAAACTTCAGCTCAATCGAGCAACAGGAATCCGGTTAAATATTCACCCCAAGATTTGATTTTTACACTGCACACTTCTTTGGTACACACAGCTAGTGGCGTAATTTGGGGGGGGGGGCAGTTGCCCCTCAATAACTTGGAGAAAAAATTATTATACAGCCCATGAATCTCTGGATGTGGACCCCTGCCCCCCTCCCTCCCCCAATAAATATGCTGGAGCTACGCCCCTACACAGAGCCATGTTTATTTTAAAGATTGTAAGAATAGGTGGAAATTAACTGTACAGCTGAATAATGTGTTTTGAAGTTCGATTATTCCCGCTGTCATAATTAAGGATCGTATCTGACGTTTTTACGTTGTAATTACCAAAAATTGCTACTTGTAATTGACGATTGTCAATGCAGAATAATTTTAGATCATTTAACAGAAATTTATTTATTCTAATAAATTTCTTATTTTAATAAACTTATTTGTTATAATACATTTATAATTATTTACTAAATCCCAATTTTATTTATTATAAATTTATTTTATTTACAGATATAATGTATTGTAAATATATTCATTATTTATAATCAAATAAATTTACTTATTATAATAAATTAAATCTGACAAAAAATGTATTTATTCAAAAACTAATTTTTCCCCGAATACTACTTTAAAGACATAAACACTGAAAGACGTAAATGAGAAAACAGAAACAGTTGGCTTAAACTAAATTTATTATCAGTTTTTCGTGCTATCGCGGTTCTTTATATACGTTGATAAAACGTTTTTTAAGATTGACCTGAATTCCTGTTTCTATGAGTGAAATTAACACAGGACATAGGTGATTTACAGTTGCATTCTTAAATGTGCATAACGATTTTTTTTTTCTCGAACAGCTTACTTACTGCTGGACCAATGCTTAGACCAAACTGCTGGACCAAACTTATATCTGGCTGCAAGTTCGATTTCTTAAAAAAAAAAAAAAAAAAAAAAAAAAAAAAAAAAAAAAAAAAAAAAAAAAAAAAAAAAAAAAAAAAAAAAAAAAAAAAAAAAAAAAAAAAACTACCCCTCCCAAAGAGCACCATTTAAGGTCCTTTAAATCCCAAAAAAGGATCACTGGGCTTCAAATCAACTGAGGGTCCAGTGTCTTATACCATAAAAAATTGATATGACCAAAATGAAAAGAGAACAAAATGGAAAGAAAAGGAGGCTCGTTCCTCTTCTTTTCCAAAACAGTTCTCCCTTTCATGATTTATTTTAACAGTTCTTTATTTCTTTAAAAAATTTTATTAAAAAGAAAAAGAATGAAATGGGAAAAAAAACCACTCTCAGATCCAGAAAATATTTACTTCACCTAGTTTCAGTGATATATATACTATAAATAACAGACAAATAATATAGCCTATATACTACAAAAAAGGAAAGAAAAAAAGATAAGAACTGATAATAACAAAAATGCGTTATAACGGCGAAGAGTAAAAGTATTTTGTTGAACTTGGAAATCCCTCAGTCACCTTAATTTTTAGAATTAATCGAGCAAAATTTAAATTTAAACAAAATGAAAAAGGTAATTCATAGGCTTAACTAGGATAAACCTAAGGATGTTAAGGGAAATGTGGGCGGAATAGTAATGAGAAGAAGCATGGAAAAGTGATGGCTTTGTCTATATAAATAAAATCGAATAAATGCCTGTATGCGTGTCCTGTATGCATGACAGGGTTTAGGAAGAAAAAAACAGTTTTACCCCCCCCCTCAGGCCCTCTTAGTCTTTTGAATACTTTTTGCACTGACTGAAATTATATATTCCTGAGTACAAATACTTGGAGTAAATGACAATGCGGTGAGAAAGCGGAAGTTAATAATCCTTACCTAATTTTTCAAATACTTTTACATTCAAAAATACAATTGTTATTAATATGTTTAATGATCTTGGATTTATTGTAGATTAAAAATTTAGATTTTTTCATAATTAAGAAGCATTAATTCTTTTCAGTTTTAGTCGCTCTTTTTAAAGAAAATTGGCAAATTTTAAGTGGTCGACAACTAAAAAAGATTTTCAGGCCATGTGCTACACCATTATCTCAGTGCTCCCATGTACTATAACTGTTAACTATACAATTAACTACCACGGAATGCTTCTGAAAATGAAAACTCCAGAATATATTATACAATATAATATAGTATATATATATAGTATATATATATATATATATATATATATATATATATATATATATATATATATATATATATATATATATATATATATATAAATATATATATATATATATATATATATATATATATATATATATATATATATATATATATATATTATATATATTTTCTAAAAGATAATTGCCCACGGGGAATTTTTTCAAATACCTTTGAATTTAAGATTTGACCGTTACTATTGCGCAGAGGGGAGAGGGAGTCACAGGTGGAGGTATTTTCAAGAGGGAAGGGAAATGTTCCTTGAATTTTCTTCCTTCTGAGATAGAAGCAACGCGTGACTGGTCGGACGGTGTTCAATAAAAATCCCAAATTTGCAGATCAGATATTGTATCTTAAAAATGTGCTAAAGGTCCACAAATATTTTCGTTTTTTTTCAAATTCAAGACTGAGCTCGGTTAAAGGCGTAAGTGAAATAGAAAATAAATCATCATTTGGTAGATCATTTTCCAACGCATATCATTTTAATCTTTGGAAATCAGATTCAAGACTGAGCTCGGTTAAAGGTGTAAGTGAAACGGAAAATAAATCAATATTCTGTAGATGAGCATTTGAAAAGCCCTTTCAACATTTATAACCTTTCAGTCGGTTCATTAGCATCATAGCATACATAAAAACAGATAGCCCAATTACACTTCCTGGATGAAGGGCCTAGAGACGAAGGTCACCACTGCCAGTTTGGACTTTAAGAAGTCTCGTGTCGTATCCTTTACCTTTTTTTTACCTCAATAATAGAGAAACAACGCTATGTACATGTTGATAGGATACAGGGCGGCGGGAGGGGATGCAGTAAGGCACATTCCCTTTACATCCATATAACAGACCAACACCCAGTAGAATTACAAAAATTGGTAAAATCTATATACATCCGAACGTTTGGGCCAAAACCTCGGACCCTATCGACATGAAAAGGTACCAATCCTCCGCCAAATTGTCCTGTCCCCTTAAGATCTGGACAGTGTCCAAGAAATAGAAGTATACATAAAGCAAAGATAAATAAATATTAGGCTAACATCACGTTTTAACAATAAATGGTGCCTACAGTTAGAGAAAAACAACAAAAAGTATTATAAAAATTACAACAACAAAGAAACACTTGAATAATAGCCATCTATTACTAGACACTGAACGGAAGTATCTTAAAAGTTCTTGGTTACCAGCTTCAATGTTGCCGGCAGTTTCTTCAACATGCGCTTCGATCCTAAAAACAATAAACATTGTGTAAAACATATTTCAGCTGAATAATATACTAAAAAGAAAGAAATTATTCCCTTTATGAGGAGCACTGCCCCTTCCATAACTCTTCACGCTAAAGTCCAAAGTTCTTTTATTTATTACTTCACATGGCCTTTTACTATCCTTATACAAACAGCCTTTGTTTTTGAGCAGTCTTTCTTAAAGAATTGATACAAAAGTCTAAGGTTAGGGTAAAGAACGAGGGTTGAGGAAAGGGCAGAGAGTTTGACTTTTTGGGGTACTCCCTCCCCTTTTGAAAAACAGGCAAATATTCTATTAATGGGTAACATGCACATAATGAATTTTGTATTTGGAATCAGCATAAAAAGAAAATCTTTTGATATATCTAGTTTTATCAAAATTCCTTTTTTCGAGTTTCGGTTACTATTGGGCCGGGTTACTCCTTATTTACTGTTCTGTAGCAGGGACTTTTTGAAAAGATTAATAGACAAAAGGTCTTTTTGTCCGTTTTATGAGATGCGAATGATGATTTTGTGCATTACTTGAGCCGGTACCAGATATTCCCTACGTAAAGGGGAAGTATTTTTGGGAAAATTAAGCTGTTTTTTTTTCTAAATTTCTTAAAGACAGCGTCAATACCCTTTATTTGTGAAAGGCGTGTAAAACGTGTTTTTATTAAAAAAAACAACTTTAGTTTGTCATTTTAAAGATGTTATTTTATTTTAGGCATAATGACAATTGTAGATGTTTGTTCATTTGATTTTTGATGTTTTTGCGTCTATAGCCTCTATTTTCACTTTTACTGAACGTTGTCGTGTCATATAAACAGGGAACTTTTTTTTATTACAATGACAAAAGTTACGCTCAGCAATAGCAGCAATTTATTTCGACTGTCGGTGCGAAACACAGGTAGGATGCAATGAAGGGAGTGCAACAAAGAAAAGTAAAAGGAAAAACCATATTAAAAATATGTAATGATAGCTCGGTCTGCACAAATAATTCAAGTTATACTAATGACCTGGTTATATGATCGAGTCATATTGGCTACTCATCCTACTGCGTTTATCATGTTACTTCAGATCCTTGAGGGTTTTGCAGCGAATTATGATATTTTGTATAATTCGTTTAAGACTAAAGGTATGTGTTTTCGCCAACGGGACTCATTGATGCTTCTGATTCCATTTGATGTGAAAACTACCTAATGTTTGTGAAGAAGCTCCACTACCTAGGGTTCATCCTCAATAACCATCAACTTGATTATACTCACATTTGGTCACTGACCTCAGATAATGCTTGCTATTCCACAGGTTTTATAACTGCCTCAGTTGAGGTCAATAACTTTGTTTTTATTGCTTACTGCGCCAATATTTTCAGGTTGTCTCTTATTTGTTTTTACACTATCATGGCTTACGTGAGCTTAAAGTGGCTTATGATGATATCTTGCGGTTTCTGCGTAAACTGCCTCGTTATATTTGCACCATCGAGCAGTGTGCTCAGTGTGCATCTACCCAACTGCACGTATACACACATTTCACCTACTTAACTGCACGCATACACACGTTTCTCGTTGTGTGAGCGCCTATTAGCATCATGTAATTATATTTAAAATGATATTAAAATGCTTCATGAAAGTAAATTCAAAAAGATATTGGCAAAAGGACAAACCCTCTTAAAATTGCAATAGTTATTTGGTCTGTTTCTCAATTATTAGCTGAAGACAGAAAAATCTCCAGAATACAAGGTTTTTACGTAACGATTACGTCTCAAACACCAGCAATTTAATAATAAAAATCATTCAACATATCTCTTTAGCCACTCACCCCCTCCCCCGAGTATGGATTTGTTTGGAAGTGTTAGGGCTCTTGGGCAAATAAGTCACCATTATAATCTCAAATATAGTCTAAAAGAGAGTCTCATGGTTCACGCAAGCCTAATTTTCGATGTTTTTGCTTGGCCTTTAATTATTTTTGTGTGTGTTACATTGTCATTATTTTTAATTGTCAACAGAAATGGAATTATTGAATTGAAAATGCTAATTATATTATGTTTTAATTATAATTAAAGTCTTTGCTTAAGACTACACAATTAAGAGGAAAAGATTAAAATGTTTTTGGGCACTTACGAAATCTACCCAGGAGCTGCTCCGTTTCCAAAGAACACCATCTCAGAATACAATGCCAATATGTTTACCATGGCACCCAGTGTCCTACTTGGACCAATTAGGGAGGGAAACTTTTCCATAATTCTCCAAGGTCCCTCAACTCACTCTTCCAAGATTACTTTGCTTTGCACATACTAAATTAATCACAGTCTAAGATTTTAAGCAAAACAATTTTTAGGCATTACCTCTCCCTCCCCCTGAAAGAAGAAAGAAAAGGAGAAAGGAATAAAAGAAAAATCATCAGGGCAAGAAAAGAAGAACCTAGGCATGTAGTGAAGAATACTGGATTACACCATTCTAATTAAAAATTATTTAATTGAAGTATTGGAGGTATTGTCCTTAAGCTTAAGTTCGCATCTATTGAGTAAAAAAACTAGTAGTAACTCTTTCATAGTCTAAATATGATATTTTTAAACTGAGAGCATCGGTGTGCCCCAGGGTTTAATCCCAGGATCATCAGTGTTCCTTATTTTCGCTATTGACCTTCCTAATATTCTTACGAATTATGCATCACCAATTTCTGTGTGATGAAACTACCATTATTGATTATGCTTCAAATAGCTTTCTGCTGAGGGCAACAAATTTCTTTAACCCTAGAATACTAGGCTCCTTATGGAGTTTCGTTAACAATAGAGTCGGTCAATTTGATGGGATACGTCTATCTCCATAACCATTAGGGCTAGGAAGTAAAAGTTTTGCATTAAAGTATTTGTCTATTTGAGTACTAAAAAAACAGAAGTCTGCAAAGTGGTCTCCAAACAGGTCTGCAAACAGGGCACCTGTAAGCCTTACAAGCGGTCGACGATTTACGATCAATTCGAGAAGGGGACAGTCATTAGTTCACTTGTCTATGAAGTCAAGTGGCACTTCCGTTTAGAACGAAAATCACATGAATTATTTCACAGATGGCTTCACACATTTGGCGTGGTAAGCGTGGCCATTCTAAAGGTGCTTAAAATGGGGGGGGGGAGGGAGTAATTTATCAAGAACTGTCAATTTACAGGCTTTTCACCTAGGCGGCTCGTGTTCCTATAGTAGACGATGAAAGAGTTTACGAAAATCGCGTTCAGTATACCGTTCATGATGCAAATGGGCCACCTTCAGGTCCTTCCTGAACAGCTTAGTGTAATACATCTAAAAAAAAGTGTCCATACCGTACTTCGTGTGCTTCTACGTTTTAACGACTTCAAGTTTTTCAGACTCAGTAATGGAAGGTCCATAGAGAAACGTCGAGAGAAGCAGCACCAACATACCTTTCTCTGGAATATAGAATACCAATTCTTTTCTTTGTCTGAACAGAAAATTGGTAACCCAGTGTTCCTTCCTTTCGTTGCAAGGTCATTGGATATTTCCTTCTTATTCTTTTGACAGCCCCTCCCACAGTCAGCTTGAAGGGGGCTCAAGGAAGATCACTGCGAGATAAATACTAGTAAACCAATTATCAATTGTTACATTTCTGTTGCTGCCTGCCAAGGATCAGCAGAGCTTTTTCGCAGAACACTTCTCTCGTCGTTCCCCATTGATCGGAGTTCCTTTTACAAGGTAAGGTACAGCATATATGGTTGGGTAGGAGGATTTGCTTTGCCAATTAGAATAGCTTCATGCTCTTTTTCTCTTACAAAAAAAGACGCAAATCCACATTTTCCACAAATTCAAGGACGGCCCAAGAATTTCAGCTAACACTAAGCTCTTGTTACTTAGACCGAGAACCACCTCATATCTCCAATACATGCGATGATTTTGCAAATTTTCCTCCTTTTCTTTTGATGGCTTGGTGCTGACTGAATTACCACAATCGCTCCGACCAGTAGCGATTTTAGACCTCAACATTTGGAGGGGAGTCAAGGGGTACCATAGGAGTGTATAAAATATATAAAATTAATGTCCGATATAAAACAAACAGGCGGGGGGGGGGGGCTGCCTATCTGTATGTTCAGTATTTTCAGTGTATAAACCTATCTGAATGTTCAGTGCTTTGATTTTCTGTTATCACATAGATCGTCGATTGGTTTCGTTAGATAAAAGATTAGTCGCATTATATCTTGTTGCATAAACTTATTTATTATTCCCCTTTCAAAATTCCTTAAATGTGCCCTAATAATTGCGCAACTCGTGAGGTTTCTACTTAATGCATTCCGCACGAATAATTCCAACCAAAGTGTGGAATGGAGTGGAATTGCCTGTAGGAGTACTTCCTAGTGAGTATTTAGCCGAAAAAAAAAAGGATAAAAAAGTGACAAGACGGGCAATGCCCCGAAATAAGAGCATAAAAAGAAGAAAAGGAGGCTCATTCCTCATCTTTGCTAGAATTGCTCCGAAGAGTACTTCCTACAAGATTCTGAAGTCTGAAAGAAATATGACAGGAAAGAGCCTGATTCTTGGGAGGGAAGTAGAATCCACAATATAATCTATAAAACATAAATAAGAATTTAGCATAGTCTCCAGTAGGCCGATACTCTTGTAAAGAGTCCAGTACCTTCGACATCCAAACGGACATCAAGAGGAAGCGCTTTTGCAACTCACATCAAGCTTCTCCAAGTCCCGTAGCCAATACTATAGCGTTAATTTAGTAAAGAGCGGTATGTCCCTTATGTGGTCTTTATTTTTCAACCTCATTATATTGAACGGATGTCCAAAGCCCTTTTTAATGGGAAAAACCGATCTAAGGGCAACCAACTGTCCTCTATCCAACGTGCATTGGCCCCATTACCCCATGCAAAATCAGATCAAAATTTCAAGAAAGCTATTCCATTCAAAACAGCCCAAAAGCGCGAATGTGTTTTTATATACTGCTAAAAATAAAATTAGTAGGCTACCATTCCTTGTAAAATATGAATTGCAAAAAATCAGCAGTAAAAACAACAAAAGCAACATCCGCATATTCTTTTCAGAGCTTAACATAGCTTATTATCATCCTCGCTGCCCCCCCCCCCAAATTAAAGACGATTATCCAGCACTCTCTAATGGAAAATGGAATCGATGTGGATACCCATGTCATTACAAACCCATTTTTACTGTTAGTTTAGCAATAAGCTCGGTTTTGAAAAATTTCAAAGAATGAAAGTAAAAATAAAGAAATATGATGACACTAAAAAGCATGAAGGCACAAAATACTAAACAATAGTTTAAAATTCAACCGAAAATCAAGGAACTTGATCCGACTTTAAGAACATTAATTACTCACTGCATATTTTATATATATATAAATATATATATATATATATATATATATATATATATATATATATATATATATATATATATATATATATATATATATATATATATATATAAATTTTATACAATATATACATTCAAGTTAGTGTAGTAATTATGAAGTTACTACTGATTTATGAAGATGTATGAAGTTACTAACCGTTGCATCGTCTCTCCCTGTTCGTGAATCAGGCCAATCATCTGTTGTGTAATTTGTCCCATTTCCACAATAGTTCTTTCAATATTTCTAATCTCTTCAAGCCTTGTGGATAAATATTCCTCACTTTGATCAGCTTCCGCCATCATCTGCGTTTGATCATATCGACTGGAAAGCGCCGCATCCATATCAATTGCAACGTGATCAGAAGAAACAGAAGAAAATGATGACGTAGAAGCGGATTTGACTAAGGCAGCCTAAGAAAATTTAAATATAAAGGCTTTATTATTTTGGCTCTTGTGACCACAAATTTTTTGGCTATGCACCCATAAGTTCAAAATTATATGTTTTTAATTAACTACCAGCTCCAACACATTTTATGATATAAATATAACAGATTGGTCAAAATTTTGTATTCTTGGACGTTATTGAGGCCTAGGTACTGTTTGTCGTATACATCAATGAAAGAGCAAAATTGATAAGAAGAAACTCTGGTTCAGTAGCTGAAAAACAAAACAACAACCAAATATCTAACGGTTCTTGCAAAATCATTACATTGTTAATTTTTCCTAATATTTTTTGCTAACTATACTACAAACTGGCGTGAAGAGCAAAATATAGCTTTCCCCAAAGAGGCGCAACAGGTACTTAAACTAGTTAAAATTTAAATAGTTAAATTTTTAAACTAGTCTTTTCTCTGTATACTTATATCTGTCTGACTGTTCTACGGTATAAAAGAAATTCAAGGGGATTCGATACCTTAAAAGACAATCTTGTCTCGTCACTATAAACTTTTTTAGTTTGTGTGCCAAGCTATTTAAAATTAATTAGATTAAATTAATTTGATTATATTAGATTGATTAGATTAAAATTGACTAGTCTTGTGATAACTTGTATAGCTTGGATACGAGATGCAAATTAATGACAAAGACTAAAAGCGACCCCTACTTTCCTGGATATCTATGAAAAATAATTCTCCGTTTTGTGCCTGATATAGAGATACTCAGATTTAATGAAACTTACATCATTAGAGTTTTGATTTTTTTTTCGATGGAATGGACAGAAATTCCTTGTTAAAGTTCAGGAAAGGGCAGTCCCTAAAACAAATTATAGTGTACTTCCTAGGAAAACATTAAAAATCGGCGGAAAGGGAGAATTATTTAAGTAATTTGACAGCTTTGGGAATTCCCTCATGTGCTAGCGTTCTTGACTGAAATCCATTTCTGGCACAGGATGCATATTATTTATTTTATATGTACACTGAATAAATAGCGCTCTGATTAACTCTTAAGCACTAGAAGGACTAGTGTTCTAAAAACTCCAAGAATCTGAGTTTGATCAACCCCAAAAAATATTAATATCGGAAAAAATGTGTCCATATTAAGAAAAAATGCAAAGACGGCCAAACACTCAAACCATAGAAGAGCTAGTGTCCTAAGAAAATATACTAAAAACCTGAGTTTGATCGATCCAAAAAATACTAATATCGGAAGTGTTATTTTAAAGAAAAACGAAACATGGGCACTGCCATCTGTTCTGTTGTGATTGCAGATGGCAGGATTAGTGATTATTTAACTGATTATAGCCCATACAATTAATTACAATCAGTTAAAAATCACTAATGCTCGGTGTTTGACCGTCTTTTCATTTTTCTTTATTATAACACCTTTTTTCGACATTAATTTTTTTTTGGGGTTGATTAAACTCAGACAATCTCTTTTTGTTTTTTATTGTCTGTCCGTCTGTGCGTCTTTTTGTCTGTGTGTTTTTGTCTTTCTATTGTGTTCTGCCTGTCTGACTGTGTGTCTGTACGCATGTTTCCTGTCTGTCTGTATGTCTATTTGTGTAACTGCGTTCCTGTGTGTCTTTTTGTCTGTCTGTGGTTGTATCTGTGTGTTTGTTTGCGCGTCCATGTGCTAGTGTGTCTGGGGCTGGGTGTCTTTTTGTCTGTGAGTCTGTTGTCGTTTTTGTCTGTCTTTCTGTGTATCTTATTGTTTGTCTGTCTGTTTGCGTCTGTTTTTCTGTCTATCCGCTCTATAAACTCTGGAAGCGTTCGCTCATATCACCAACTTCTCTTATTGTAAAATTCTAAATGATATATGTGGAACTTCAATATGAACATCAATTCCCTGTTATTACCGTTTTGCTACCCTTTTTGAATACTTTCTTAGACATAGTGGCTTTGTAGGTTTTTTGACCCATGGACGATATTCTAAAATTCTTGGTCTAACAATAACTAAGACCAGTCGGTCCTGGTTTTTAAAAACAATACCGTCAGTTTTCAAGTGTTTTCAGTGAACTTTTGCATTATCTATCCGTTTTTTCTATTTTGAAACAATTTTATTTTCGAAATACAACAATAACAAGGTTATTACAGTATTTTCATATACTGGTTCGAATTATTGTCTTCAATATATTTCACAGTTGCATTTAAAGCACCTTAAAGTCTATGTATATCTGTAGTCGTAAGGTACACTTGTTCAAGATTATCCCTGATATAACTGTAAAATTCATTGTATCGAAGAGGAAAGGACAGATTAATGTTAGTGTAAAAAGGTATACCATATTCTAACCAAAATGGCAGAGGAGCCTCTTCCCTATGTTTCTATAAGAAAAAAATCACGACTAACATACGTATAAAAAACATACATACTAACATACATACGTACACTGATGGCAATTGGGAGATGACCCCTTATTGTGCAATGTCAAATAGACTTTAGAGAATTTTGTTTGCATAAAAAGTGATAAACGATACAGCATCAATTAAAATGACAAGATATCAATTTATAATACGAAAATAACTGAATTCAAAAATCAGTTTTCTTACAGTGCATACCTTTTCATCAGCGACTAGAACTGAACCTTGTGGAAAACCTCGCTGAGGATATCTTGGGCTTCCACGAGTGTCTCCCAATTCTTTTCTTCTATCGCTCTGAAACTTCATGTTCTAAAAAGGAAAAGCTAGCTATGAAAAATGTACATTTTTCTATTTAACGGGTAAGAGACCCGTTAATTCCCAGTCAAAAAATATAATAAAAGATCTACAACCAGGTATCAATTCTTGAGCGTCAGTTCTTTTCTGTTCCTTTCGAGTTTGCTGGCTTGGGATTCATATTTTTACACTGCTACATCAAAATCCACCAACAAACCACCCTAGGTTGACACAGTAAGGAGTAATTCCCTTCATCACTATGTAAACTTATAACGATTAAGTCCCCGAATATTCAAGGCAATTTCCCGAACATTCAAGGTCGCTTCCCGAACATTCACGAACAATTAAGTCCGATTAACTACCCAAATATTTCCAAATATTCATTATCATCTAATCCCCAATTTGTATAATTCCATATTTGCATCATATCAGTTCAAAAGATTTTTCCAGATTTTAGTAGCTGGTGTCTGTAGAAGAAAATTTAAGGTTGCTTATGAAGGGTTGTCACGGAAGGGGTGGCAACTGCCCTCCATCACCCTTGACACTTAAAAAGGAACTATAATTTCTATTTTTTAATCGAAGTATAAACTTTTAAATTTTATTCGAAGTATTTCGGGAAAACATGACTTTTTTTGGGGAAGGGGGGGGGGGTAACTGCCTTCTCATCACTTTGACTCTTAAAAAAGGCACTAAAAATTTAGATTACCGATCCAATGAGTCCCCTCCAAAGTATATACAATTACCCTTTCTATAAGAGCCTTATATGCCCCCCCGGCCATAACTGAAAACCCTTTCCCTGAAAACTGTAAGGGCGCGAGTGTTTTCCCAAAAGACATAATTTCCCGACTTTTCAACTGCAATGAAAAAATTTCTATTTGATTGGGAGTGTTTGGGCAAAGGGTTTCTATACTGTCGACTATAAAAAAGGACACAAGCCCTTTCAATTTCAAATCCAATGAGCCCCTTTTGAAGTTTATACGACAACGCTTTCTATAAAAATCTTATATGCCCCAAGTACACAACTTACAACCCTGGTCCTGAGGGCTGTGGGGGGGGGGTATCATCCCCAAAGACATTTCTACTACGTTAAACAAAGTGGCTCTGTCAAAATGCCAATCGGAAGTGTTTGGGGAAATGATGGATGTAGGGGGGGGGGGAGCATTCGCCTCCTAATCACCTTCGACCATTAATAAGGCACTAGCCTTTTCAATTTCTAATAAAAAGAGCCCTTTTTGAAGTTTCTACGAAAACACCTTCTATAAAAACTTATATATCCCCCAGGGCATAACTTACAGAGGGCTGTGGGGAGGATGGGTTGTCATCCTCAAAAAACCTTATTCCTGACCTTTTAACTACACTAAACAAAATGGCTTTATCAAAATATTGATCGGAAAAGTTCGGGGAAAAGATGGATGTGCCGGGGGGATTCGCCCTCCGATCACCTTCGACTATTAATAAGGGCACTAGCCCTCTCAAATTCCGATCAAATGAGCCCCTTTGAAATTTCTACGACAGCACTTTCTATAAAAAAAATTATATGCCTCCAGGGTATAGATTACAAACTTTGCCTTGAGACTGTGTGAGGGGGAGTGGTTGTCATCCTCAAAGACATAATTTCCGAACCCTTCAACTATGTGACCCGGCTCAATTGTAACCGAAACTTTAAAAAATAAAATTTTGATACCAATCAAAAAGAATACATCACAAAAAGAATACATCAAGTTACATCAAAAGAATTATATTTTTATGCTGATTTTAAATATATAAGTTTCTTCAAGTTTAGTCTTACTCATCAAAAGTTACGAGCCTGAGAAAATTATTTTATTTTCAACTGGAAGTAAAATGCATCATTAAAACTTAAAACGAACAGAAATTATTACGTATATAAGGGTGTCCATCTCCTCCACAATACCTCGATCTTTACGTAGATTATTTTTAGTAACTTCAACTATTTATTCTAGGGCCTTTGTGATTCAGGGGGTCATTCTGAAAGAATTGGGACAAAATTCAAGCTTTAGTGTAAAGAGCTAGGTATTGACGTGGAGGCGAACCCCCTCATATATGTAATAAAAACTTACAAATATAGAAGTTTGTTACGTAAGTTAATTCGTAAGTTACGTATATTTGTTACTAATAAAAACGTTCATAAAAAAAACAAAAAGCTCTAGTTACCTTTTAAGTAACCAAAAATTGGACGGTAACTAGGCCTACTCCCCCATTCGCTTTTTTTTTTATCAAAATCGTCCGATCAAAACTACGAGAAAGCCAATTAGTTAAAAAAAATTAACATGCAAATTTTGTTTTAGTTATTCATGAGCCGTGAGCCAAAATCAAAACATGCATCAATTCAGAGACGTTCAGAAATTAAACTGCTTTTTGAACTGCAAGTAAGGAGCGATATTAAAACTTAAAATGAACATAAATTATTCCGTATATGAAAGGGGTTGTCCCCTCCTCAACGCCTCGCTCTTTAAACTATAGTGTTTTATTGTTTTAAAACGTAGAGTTGTGAGAAAGAGTCAAACTTTAGCGTAAAGAGCGGGGCATCGAGGAGAGGCATGTGCCTGGCAGGTAAAGATTTCCCTAAGGGTTAGTCGAGAACCTCTCGGTTATCTGAGATCATGACGTATTTCATGGAATAAACAAGCTTTTGTTGAAACATAGCTCATAACTCAGGACAAGGAAACCACCAACGAGATTACGTTTCTCTATCTGACAAAGTCTCCCTAATTTGTGGAAAGCACAGGACCCTAAAATTAAATTGTCAGGTAAAATACTTCCGTCTCCTTCAAAACCGAGAAAAGTAATCAAGGTTCTCTGCCTAAATTTTCTCGTCTCTTACGCCCATCTCTGTTTTTTATGCCATTATTTTCTGGTGGGTTTTGCTTTTTCACCCGAGTACTTCATTCTCTTCTGAAAATGCAAATTGAGTTTTTTCTTGGAAGATAAGATAGTTTTTTTCCTTTTTGTAATATATTTTAGATCTTTATTTTAAGGGTCTGTGCTAGGTGAAGCTATGTACTAGAAAGATATGGGACATAGTCACCAGAGAAGGTTTATTCCCCCTGATACTTTGAATTAACAGGCAACTTAGTGATAATTTTACCCCCCAGAGTTACGTAATTTGCACATTATGATTAAAAACTAAATGTTGCTCTAAAATCAAATCAAAACGCACTATTTGTATCCTGGTTGCCAATAAGACATCTCTGCAATATACCAAGAACGACTGAGGGTATTAAGCTCAAACTTTCGGAACCGCTTCTATTACTACTTCCCCTCTTAATCTATATATATAAAAATAAGTTGTCTGTGTGTGGATCTGTGGATGGATCAGGTGACGTCATGTTTGTTCGCATATGACGTCTGAATTATTTCACACTAATACAAAAGAAGAAAAAAACTAAAAAAGGTAAAAACTACAAAAAAAACTAAAAAGAAAAAAAACTAAAAAAGCTAAAAAACTAAAAAAAACTAAAAAAAGGCAAAAACTACAAAAAAAATAAAAACTAATAAAAAAACTAAAAAAGCTAAAAAACTAAAAAAACTAAAAAAAACTAAAAAAAGGTAAAAAACTAAAAAAAACTAAAAACTAAAAAAGAAAAAAACTAAAAAAAAGGAAAAAACTGAAAAATAAAAGAGAAAAAGAAAACTAAAAAAATATGAATAAATATATATAAAAATAAGTTGTTTGTGGGTTATGTCTGTCTGTCTGTCTGTCGAGTGACGTCGTGTTTGTCCGCATATGACGTCTGAATTATTTCACACTAATACAAAAGAAGAAAAAAAACTAAAAAAGGTAAAAACTACAAAAAAAACTAAAAAGAAAAAAAACTAAAAAAGCTAAAAAACTAAAAAAAAACTAAAAAAAGGTAAAAAACTAAAAACTAAAAAAAACTGAAAAAACTAAAAAAAGGCAAAAACTAAAAAAAAAACTAAAAACTAATAAAAAAACTAAAAAAGCTAAAAAAATAAAAAAACTAAAAAAACTAAAAAAAGGTAAAAAACAAAAAAAAACTAAAAAAGAAAAAACTAAAAAAAAGGAAAAAACTGAAAAATAAGAGAAAAAGAAAACTAAAAAAATATTAATAAATATAAAAATATAAATATAAATATAATATAAATTAGCAATCAACAAAGCACCGAGACACAAATGACGACCGGGACACAGGGAGTATAAATGACGACCAGGACATAAGTAAAAAAAAAACTAAAAAAACTAAAAAAATGGTAAAAACTACAAAAAAACTAAAAACTAATAAAAAAACTAAAAAAATCTAAAAATCTAAATAAACTAAAAAAGAAAAAAAAGAAAAAAAAGGAAAAAAATAAAGGAGAAAAACAAAACTAAAAAACGAATGTATATACAGACCGGGACACCGGGATACAAATGACGACCGGGACACAGGGAATATAAATGACGACCGAGACACAGGGACACAACTACAATGGGGACGCCGGGGGGTACAGGGGGATATAAATGACGACCGGGACACCGGGACACAAGGAATATAAATGACGCCCGGGACACTCAAAGAGAAATCACAGACTGGAACACCGGGACACAAATGACGACCGGGACACAGGGAATATAAATGACGACCGGGACACAGGGACATAACTACAAAGGGGACGCCGGGGTGCACAGGGGGATATATAAATGACGATGGCGACTCAGGGAATGGTCGATTAGCAATCACCATCAACAAAGCTCAAGGGCAATCATTAGAATCATGAGGTATAGATCTGAATACGGATTGTTTTCCCATGGACCATTATATGTTGCATGTTCAAGAGTCGGTAAACCTGACAATCTATTTATATGCACAGACAATGGGACAGCAAAGAATGTTGTATATTCGCAAGTTTTACGTAGTTAAAAACATATATATATATATATATATATATATATATATATATATATATATATATATATATATATATATATATATATATATATCTATCTATATTCACAGGTGGGACATAGGGACACAACTACAATGGCGCGTAACTAATATGGCGCGTAACGACTTACGCGCGCGGGGGGGCTTGGGGGGGGCGCGAAGCGCCCCCACCAACTAGGTGTTGGGGTGGCGCGAAGCGCCACCCCAACAGCTAGTATTTTACTAAATCAAAAGAGTCTAAGTATATCCAGGCTGTGAAAGAGCATACATATAATTTTTTGGGAATAGTATTAAGTTTTATTTATCAGGTTAACTAGAGGATGTATATGACTCAATTAAACACTACTTATTTGTGTCATGATTTTCAAAGGATTTATTTTGTTAAAAATTGTTGAAAAAGTTTCCCCGGCATGCAAATAGCATGCCAAACTATAAATTCTTAAAGAAAAATCAGAAAGACTCAAACTATTATTTTATTTTTTCCTGAAAAAGACTATGTCAATATAGAACGAACAGAAATTAATTTTAAAAACTTTTTCCATAAAATAAGTTTTTCAAAAAAAAGTAAAGAACTCCGTTGAACCAAAAATGAATAAAAATAAAATCAAATAATCGACCAAGCATAACTTCCCCAAATCAGCATGAATAAACAAATGAAACTCAAAACGAACAGAAATTAACATGAGTAGGGTTCAAAACCCCCTATGCTTTCTAAAAGCCAGAATACAATTTCCACTTTACTGAAAAAATTCCTTTAAATGTTTTCACTTCTATAGCCTTAAGAAACCAAAAATTAATTAAGATTTTCAGGAATAAATATCAACATATGTATTAAACTGACAATGCACATTCATTTGAATTTTTTCAGTAAAGTACAAATTATATTCTGGATTTTAGAAAGCAAGGGGGTTTTGAACCCTACACATGTTAATTTCTGCTCATTTTGAGTTTGACTAGGTTATTTATTGTAATTTCTATTCGTTTTGGGTTTCATTTGTTTATTGATTCTGATTTGTGGTAGTTGTATGTTTGGCAGATTATTTTGTTCTTTTTGTTCATTTTTGGTTTAATGGAGTTCTTTACTTTAAAGAAGTAACTTATTTTGTAGAAAAAGTTTTTTTTTAATTAATACTAAAAGAACAATGCAAACCAAGCAAAGAGAAAGAAGAGTGTGTTTTCTTTATTTCTTATTCCTGCCCTCCTATTGAGTCTTCTACTAGGTCGTATTTAGATTTGAAAGTGCTTGTTTTGATGTTACAAGAAAATACCTTAAGACATCCAAACTATTTTGTCAATGTTGCCACAATGATAATTCACAACCTTTCTATTTTATGTAGTCGTTGGTTTCGAAACACGGCCTTGCAAGCATAGCTCTTGGTGTGCATGCTAGTTTAGTTTAATAGGCTAAATAAATCAGTTAAATAGGCTAGTTTCCTTCTTTTATCAATCTTTTCCCTTATAAAACATTACAATACTAATACTACAAATATTAAAAATATCCATATATAACGTATGAGAACTTAAACCTATAACAAGACTCTTGAAAAGTCCAAATAGAATACATTTCTATGAAATTTTGTGTCCACTTTTTATTTGAGCATACCAAAATTCAGCTACAGAAAAAGTTCCAAAAAACTGCCAGTAGCAGAATTCCAAAAGCTGCCAACACTTTAGCAGCGCAACTTGTGTTTTGACAGCTTTTCTTTGAGCAAAAAGTATTTTTTTTTATATGTAAAATGGTATTTTCAGACAAGATCTGCCTACAAATTTGAAAACTGCCAAATAGCATTACTACTTTGCTATCCTACTTTTTGCATGGTGGGTTTTATATGCTGCTGTTCATAAAAAAAAGTATTTATATGTAAAATGGTATTTTAATTGTATTTTTTATGGTATTAAAACTACCAAGTAGCATTGCTACTTTGAATTACGTAATACAATTACAAATATTTGAAAATAGTTATTTATGATCAAATGCCAAACACAGGCTATCTTATTTACTGGTATTTCTCCTTTATTTGTTCCAATTTTTATGGTAATATAAATAAATTACAATTTTTTTTTTAAATTTGCACATTACATTTTGACGACACATAAGGTAATGTACCAGCTAACAATGGGTAAAAACATGATTGAGACTTTAAGAAAGCACAGTTCAACTAATTACACAGTTCGTGGTAACGAACTGTAAGCAAGGCGTAGCTCGGCTCAATAGCAATCAAAACTCTAAAAACAAAATTGTGATATAAATAGAACTGATATCAGAAGAATTGGCTTTTAATGCTTATTGCAAATGTGTAAGATTATTTAGGTTTAATATTATCCATCAAAACCTAGGGATGTTAGAAAATTTGCCTGATTTTCAAAAAGGGGAGAAACGGCACAAAAAGTCAAGGAATCAATGAAAATCGCACCATCAGATTCAGTGTATCAGAAATGCATATTTACTATTTTTGTCCCCTGGTTTTTTACTTGATCGTATCCAATCGGGTTCTAGAATATGAGGAAAGGACTCATTCGAAGGAAAATTAATAGTTCTAGTACCCCTTCAAGTGACCAAACAGATTGGAGAACAACTAGCCCCCATGCTCCATGCCCCATACCCCAACTAGCTCCATGCCCCTTTCTCCCAAAATAGTCCAGTCAATATATTGAGATATCCAGTTTGTTCAGCATAGTTGAAAGGTAAAAAACTATGCCTTAGGGGATAACGCGGCCCCACATACCCCTGGGAAAATGGCTGTAAGTTATGAAATTTGCCCATTGTTTACGTGTAGTTTGTTATTGGGAAGTATACAGAAATTTTTTTTGGGGGGGATTTTCAACGGAGATAATTTTCTTTGGAGAGAGAGAGTTTCCGGGGGTGAGATTTCCAAGGGAGATTTAACGCTTCTACTCGAAATCCTTTTTATTTGTGTTACTTGCTAACTGCTGACTCAAATTTACATGTGAAGATGCTCTGTAAAATTACCCTGGAAAAATCTTCAGCAGAGTTGGAGTTTTCTGAAGGATTTTTCGTTGGGGCGGGGGGTGGGATCCGCAGGAAAAACCCTCCATAGGGAAATTTTCTGCGGGAGCAACTATCCATTAGGGGAGGGGAGGTGAGTTTTCGGGAAAATTTTTCCACAGATGGGGATATTTCCGGCACGATTTGAAAAACGTTCAGAAAAAAGGCTATCAGATGAAATTATGCTAAGGAGAATTTTTTAGGCAGAATCACCCGCAAAAAATTTTCCGAGTGGATTTTTCATCGAAGAGTTTCTTTTTTCTTGTTTTTTTTTTACACGGAAAAAACTTTACATGGAGAAATTTTTTATGGGGAGTGGGAATTTTCCATGAATGAAAGCTGGCATTCATTTGAAAATAATCAGAAATTGATATTTTAAAAACAGGCTTTTTCAACTGAAAGTAAAGAGCAAAAATTACAGCTGAAAACTCGCAGAAATTATTCTGTATACGAGGGGGGGGGGTATCCCCTCCTCAATACTTTAATCGACATGCTGAAGTTTGAATTTTTGTCCTAATTCTTTAAGAACAATTCCTGAAACACAAGGGCTGTTTAATTAGAAAAAGAACTTTTTTTAAAAGTGCTAAAAAACTTTAGCATCAAGAGCCAGGTATTGAGGAGGGGACAACTCCCTCATATACCGAATAATTTCTGTTCGTTTAAATTTTTGATGTTGCTCCTTACTTTTAGTTATAAAAGCTTATCTTTCTTTTTATAGTTTACTAAAAATCAAGAAGCATATACCATTGTAATATGCACACACAGGAGATTTTGTATTTTACAACTTTCCTATAAACGATATCATCACCTAACTTTTAATTGCGGCAATTTATTTTCACGGTGAACCATCAACTGGCACCCTTGAAAACCCGTAAAAACTTTAGTGCTTAAGAAAAAAATTAACTTTCTGGTTATGGCGGGGTGTAATTATACACTCTGGGTTGAGGCTCAAGCCTCAAAGACCTACTGCCTCCTAGTGATAGGCACCATCAAAGAGTACAGGGTAACTTATGAGGGGAGAAACTGGCGTTAGTGTCAAAAAAACAACCGACACCATTTAGCGTTGCGCCTAACGAACAGAGAAGCGGTTTAAATAGTAAACAGCTTGCTATTTAGAATAGAGTAGAATATGATTTATTGGCTAAAATAGCACACAAGCTAGCATAAGCACGTCAGAACAATTATAATTACAATGATAAATAAATGTTAAGGGATAAACATAGTTACAAAGTTAAATCAATTATTAAAATGCGAAACAAAATAGGGAACGAAAGAGTTTTTGTACCTCATTGTCAACATTTGGGGACACAAGTCAAGTTGAGTATTTGGAGCTCTACGAGCATTAAGTCTTGTATTGGGAAGGATTGGGGGGTTTTCTTTGAAGGGGGGAAGAAGACGTCGATGATAGTCAGAACTAAGGCACTTGTGCCCGAAGTTCATGGTAAGGAAGTGACGTCGTGATTCCAATGTAGTGAGTTCAAGTCTAGCCAAACCTTCATCATAAGTAGTATAGGACGTCCCCAGTATAATTTTGATAGCTCTTTTTTGAACGCTTTCAATTTTATAACATTGGGATTTGGTCAGTCCAGGGTGCCAGACAGGGCAAGCATATTCAAGACAAGGTCTTATATAAGAACAATAAATTATTTTAAGGTTCTGGATTGATATGGAGAACCGTTTAAGAAGGGAGAAAGATCTAAGGAGAAAACCACCTGTTTTAAATAAGTGAAAAGAGTGAGATTTCCATTTAAGGTCATTGTCCAAGTGCACACCAAGTAGCTTAACCATGTTTAAGTTTGGGATGCAAAGGTAATTATTGATTGGGGGTATATTTTTTAAAAAGGAGAATAGAATTAAACTGCTTTTCGGTATGCTCAGATTGAGTTTAACATTGGCAAGATCATTCTTTAAGTTGTTAATGAGTGAGTCAAGTTTAACGCCCAAAGTGTTTGAGGTTTGACAAAGGTTAAGTAATGTCAAATCATCCGCAAATTTAAAAGTGTTGTCAAAGTTTGGTAAAACATTGTTAAAAACAATTAAGAATGATAAAGGACCCAATTTAGTCCCTTGGGGTGCTCCATAGGAAATCGAGGTAAAACCTGATGAATCTCCGTTAGGGAGGACTACACATTGCTCACGACCAGATAAAAAACTGGCTACTATACGTAAAACAAAATCTCTGACACCCAAAGCCCTTGCATTATCAATAACTGTCTGATGATCCAAGTTGTCAAAGGCTTTACTAATATCAGCAAAAACAGCCTCAACGTAGGAACTACTTAACTCAAGATGTTTGAAAACAGTGTCAAGTATATAACATAAACAATGGGTGGCGCTATGATTCGGCCTAAAGCCAAACTGATTTGGGTTAATTTTATCTTGAATATCATCAAAGAGGAAATTCTAAATAAAACTTTCAAAAATTTTAGAGAAAATAGAGGTTTTTGATATTGGTCTTAAGTCAGAGGGGACATTTGGGGTCTTGATTTTCGGTATAGGTGATATAATAGCTCGTTTAAAACACACTGGAAAAATACCATCTACAAAACATTGGTTAAAAATTGCAGTTAGAGGTACACTTAAATAATGGGCACATTTCACAATCAATTTGGTAGGGATATCACCTGGGTAAACTGACTTATTTTTATCAAGATTTTCGAGTTTAAGCTGGGTCTGATGTATTCCAATCACAGGAATGTCACTCACTGCACTGTTGGCCGGCATATTTTGGAGTGGCGGGTGAGTTTTACAAGTTGAAGTAAAATAATCGTTTATGATGTCTGCACTCACTGGGTTGCCATTACTATCCAGTAAGAGAAATTTAGAAGAGACCTTTCCCATGAGATCTTGGATAAATTTGTGGAAATTCTTAGGGTTCAAATACAGTAACTTATTGAGCAAGTGAGCACCATGCTCTTTTCTTGCTTTACGAATTTCACTAATAACAATGTTTCGAAGTTTTCGAGAATCCTGGAAAAATCCTTCCTTAAAGAGTCTATCACGTTCATTTATTAGGCACAAATTTTTTTTATTTATCCATGGTTTACAATTGGATTTGTAATTGACTTTTTTCACTGGAAAGGTGTCACAGTATAACTGGAAAAGTTCAGCTGAAAACTTAGAAGCCATTTCATCACCATTGGTAAGACATAGGATATTGACCCAGTATTTGGAGCTAAGTTTTACTTTGAAATGGGCAATCTTCTCGTCAGTAATGGGTCTATATGAATAACTGATCAATGGTTTAGGGGGAAAGGATGATAAAGGAGTCCAAAAGATGCATAGATGGTCACTTGCCCCTAGTGGAGGGGCTATTTTCGGGGAACAGTAGTAATCTTCAACGTTGGTAAAAATCAAGTCTAGGGTTTTATCACTGCGTGTAGGTAACTTTACTACCTGGTCAAGACTAAGAGTAGCGCTAAGCCACTTTTGGTCTAGCTCATTAAAATCACCACATAATGTAATTGCAGCATAGGGGTACTTGTGGCGAATTCTGTCAGTATAAAGTTGCAGATATGCCGTCAGCTCCTTCTTAAATCCACTACGGGGAGGGTAATAAATAATACAAAAATCATGCAAGATACGTCTTTTGGGAGGTTTTTGGGTCTGGTCCAGAGCCATAAAACTTCAGTTTTGGAGTTGTTCTCTATTTCAGAAAATGATAGAATCCGATTTGGGAGGGTACACTTACAAAAAAAAAGCAACTCCTCCACCATGAGATAGAGGAATACCATATTTGTCCAATCTGGGCTTAAAATGGGAGTCATAATTAGGAATCGAGCAAGAATCTTCTGTAGCAGACCATGTTTCTGTAAGGCAAGCAATATCAATCTGGTTTTTGCCAAGAATAATTTGTAGTTCCTCCATTTTATTTACTAGTGACCTTACATTCGCAAGAAGGATTCTAGGAAATGAGTAGGAGTGACGTATCGTACCAGGGTTATTGGCACACACTTTCCTAGCCGGGTTTACCTTCCCTTTGTCAGCAATAGAGCTGCTACTCATGGTCTTATGCTCAATTAGTTTTTTCGTCCTCTTGAGAGAGGTTCACTAATACTACCAGCTGTTCTAAACCGTTTGGGTACATCATTGCGAAAGAATGTTTGTAGGCTTTTTCTTTTCACATAAGACATTTGCACAATCTGTCTTTTCAGAGCAATTTCTGATTCTGGCAGCTGAATTAGAAGGGGCTGGTATCTTGAAACTGAGTTCTGAGTGGTTGGTAATTTCTCCCCCAGCCTGGTTGCCTTTAATATTGTTGGCACTGGAAGTTGAAGCTGGTTTTGAATTATTTGCTTCACTTGAGTTACATCATCAACTCCTTCTTGTTCCGGTAAATTTTTTACAATAATATTCATTTTTCTCCGTTGTGCTTCATGATGGCAGAAGGTTTCTTCCCTTACAATTTCTCGTATCTCATCAGTCTGCTGGGAAGTCTGGGTGTCTTTTTCTTCAATCTTCTGCAACCGAGAGTTAAGGTCCAGAAATGCACCATCTACATATTTATGCATTTCTTCATAGCTAGGCTTCTGGGCAAGCTCAGTTCGTAGCAGAGCTATTTCAGATGAAATCTGTCGGACTGGAATATCAATTCTTGTAATCAAATCATACAGCACCTGGGACTCAGCAGAGAGTTTAGGTATCGGTCTACCAGGTGAAGTAGATGGGGGGTTTGGGTCCTTTATCGAATCAACTGGGTTCCCATCCACTGTCTGGTGTGATGGGGTGCTATTTGACGGATTTTTGCCCCTGTTTGTAGCACTGAAGGCTGGACTGTAAGAATTTGTTGCTTGCCTGATTCTGGTTGTTCGGGTCATTTTTATAATTTACTTCGTGAGAGTTTAACAAGAAAAAGGACAGTATAATGAGTACAGTAAACTAGCCTTTGTTTCTTGGTTTATAAAATAGACAAGACAAGACTTTCCTCTATCAGAGTAAAAACAATGCTGGTTGTAGATATGGATCTGATCAAGATAATCTTGACTTCTTCTTTACTTCTTAACACCTTTCTATTCACCTCTCACCTTTATCGTAATATAATTGTCAATAATATCCGAAATTATAATTATTTTCGCAACTGATAAATCCTGACCTATATGATATATAAGCCATGAAAATATCAATAAGAGAATTCACAGTTCCCAAGGGAATTTTTACTCAAGTTACAAAATAATCCGCTTATTTATAATTCATTTGGTCACTGAATTAATTATTATGAATATATTGGCTACGGGTCAGGTAGTGATTGATAATCCTTTACCAAATATTAGTTACAGGTTCAATCCAAAAATAGGTCCTCATACCTTGAACTCTGAATCAATACTTACGCCATCTAAGTTGAAATATATAAACAAAATAGGTAGCTCTTTAAATGGGAGTTGAAATTTTACAGGTATTTTTTTTTTTTTTATTTCGGCTTGGGGTGGTGAGTTATAGCATGAACGAAACAGAAAACCACCCACATCATTTAGCGTTGGGCGTTTCTACGAGTACTACTAAGACAAAATTGGTGCAGTAATAAGTGTCTGATCCCAGTTTCTGAGAATTTGCCAAGAAACACACAATGCTGGATGACCCTAATGATTCTTTCGACATTAGTGCCAAACTTCACTCTTTTAAGCTAGCCATAATTTTTGGGTAGCACATGGATAAGAGTGCTAGTGGAAGGGTAGCAAACCAGAAACAGATACATCACCTAAATCTTTACACTTACCTCTATTCTTTTCTTCAAAACATCCTCAAATTCTGTTGACATGTTACGTAAACATGACTCTAGACTGATAATGGCACTTCGAGGAACTTGATCTTTCCGTCCCGGATTCAATCCTTTCAATGCATTTAGATCCGTTATTTTCCTCTTAATAGCAGCTATTTCACTTTTCAACTGGGCAGACAGTGAATCTACTTCACTCGATTTGTTATCAAATAAAGACTTCTTTCGCACCACTGAAAAAATATACATACATATTTTACGGAGCAAAATAGATGGGGTTCTTATTTTGCTAATAGATGGGGCAAAATAAGAATATAAAAAAAATACCAAAATAAGAATATCGTCTTCATCTCAGTCCAAATCAATTAAAGTGGGTAGAGGAATTAGACAAGGAGGAATTATTTCTCCTTATATATTCAATTCATGTTTAGCTACTCCCCTTAATTCTGTTTCCTGCTCTTTTGTTTCATTATCTCGAAATCTGTCTTACATTGCATATGCTGATGACATTATCCTTCTAAGCCGGTCCAAGTCTAGTCTTGTTTCTAATTTTAATATTTTAATTAATTGTTTAAAAGGTTTGGGCCTTTCTATCAGTTTTGAAAAATGTCAATTTTTTGTTGTAAATTGTTTAGAGGATAATGTCAGGGCGACTCTCGATTACAGCAATGGTGTTATTTTTCAGTCGTCGCCAATAGTCACTTATTTGGGATTACCTTATGCTACTTCGAAAAGAGATTTTAAACCAGTCCTGGTTCAGCATGTTCAGATGAAACTACGCAAGGCATTTGGTCTTTAAATTCGTTTTCGGGGTCTTTACCGTCGAGTTGTCCTTGGTCGTATGTATAGCGCTGTTGCTCTGCCTCACCTATTGTTCCCGTCTCTCCTCTTCCGTAATTTCAGACCTTCTGATCTTTCGCCCATTAAAGTTTCTTATTTTAAATTTTGTAAATTTTTACTTGGTTTCCCCCTTTCTTTTAGTAACACTGAGATTGTTTTAAAGCTTAAAGTGAAGGATCCTGTTGTCTATATAAAGAAAAAATATAAAACATTTGAAGATAATGCGAAAATTAACCTTTTAGGCCACAATTTATTTCCGTTTTTTAGTAGCAGTTCTGACTCTTGATGATTTATAGGCTAAACTATTTAGCAAGTGTTTTTGTATCTTTTTTTCTTCTCTTTTTAAGTGTTTGATCTATATTTGATAGGTTTTGATTGTAAGTGTTATCATTTGTCTTTTCTCTATGTTATATTGTAGCGTACTCCTCATTTTTTGAGGGAAATAAAGAAAATAAATAAATAAATAATCCACAAAACATTTTTAATTGAGATAAATATCCTCCAATGTCAAATTTTAGTGCAGAAACTATCTTATTTCGACATTTACGTAAAACAGTAGACCTTCACCAAAAGATCGCGTCTGTAAACATGGTTTGCATAATATGTAAAAATCAAATAGGAGCCGTATAAGAAGGGAATCTTAGGTGTAGCTAAGGTTAAATAGGAACTAAACCCGCTAGTGCCAATGATAGTGCAGGGGTACCCAATAGAACTATGAACATTCAATACAAGCTGAATTTTAAGTTGTTAAAATTTCGATTTCAATTAAAGATCCAAGTTTATTGGAGCCAACTTCAAACTCTTTGAATTTGAAGTAGATATATATAAAAGAGTTCTGAAAAAAAAAATATCTTTACGCAAACAATTAAAAAAAAGGTAAGGCTCTTAATTGCTGCAGTTATTTAATTGCATGATGAAGATTGTAGAAGCGGCATTTTAAAAATGGTTTTCTCTTGACTCATTTGCTTTGCTGCTAATGGGTTTCAATATTTTGTCTAATTTTAATAAGATGCAAAAGTATCAATGATAGCGCAGGGGTACCCAATAGGACTACGAACATTCAAAATAAGCTGAATTTTAAGTTGTTAAAATTTCGATTTCTATTAAAGATCCAAGTTTATTTGGAGCCAACTTCAAACTCTTTGAATTCGAAGTAGATATATATAAAAGAGTCCTGAAAAAATGATCTTTACGCAAACAATTAAAAGAGGTAAGGCTCTTAATTGCTGCAGTTATTTAATTGCATGATGAAGACTCTAGAAGTGGCATTATAAAAATTGTTTTCTCTTGACTCATTTGCTTTGCTGCTAATTGGTTTCAATATTTTGTCTAATTTTAATAAGATGCAAAAGTATCAATGATAGTGCAGGGGTACCCAATAGGACTACGAACATTCAAAATAAGCTGAATTTTAAGTTGTTAAAACTTCGATTTCAATTAAAGATCCAAGTTTATTTGGAGCCAACTTCAAAATTTTTGAATTCGAAGTTGGTACTGACAGTGTTACCCAATAGAACTATTAAAATTCAGACCCAGCCAAATTCAAATTTATTAAAGCTTGGATTACGATCAAAGGTCTAAGTTTATTGGAATCCAACTCCAAATTTTCTGAGTTTCAAGTTGGTACCGACAACTGTACCCAAATTTGAAGTTAGCACCGACAGCAGTGACTAACAGAACTATGAAAATGATTTATAATATGGGTTGGATTTCAATTATAGGTCTTAGTTTTTTTTTATCCAACTTCAAATTTTCTGAATTTGAAGTTGATACCTATACCGATACCCAAGAGAACTCTAAAAATTCAAAACTAGCGAAATTTTGATCTATTAAGACTTGGATTACAATCAAACGTCTGAATTTCTTTGGATCCAAAATAAAACGTTCTCAACTTGAAGTTGGCATTGACAATGAGCAGAACTATAAAAGTCAAAGCCACCCAAATTTTAACTTATCCAAACTTTGATTTCAAACAAAGGTCCAATTTTCTTCCAATCCAATTTCAAATTTAATGTTGGTACTTGCAGAAAAAAATTACGGTTATTAAAAAGAGCTGGATTTTAGTTTTCTGCATTTTTTAAGATGAAATGAACTTGATTTCATTCCCACATCAGTTAACTATATCGATAAGTACTACAAAAAAACCTGGGGAGAGGGGGATAAAAAAAATGATTTGACAACCTGAATAAGAAGTGCCAAGAAATTCCTGAAAATTTTGCATTTCCAGTCAGTGCGAATTATAGGACGTTTACCCGTACAATTGCTATATTTAAGGGTTATGTACCTGTACAGTTTTTAGTGTGTTATGTTTTTAATGTCCTAAGGTTCAATTTATCGACGAACGACGACATATTTGATAACATTCCAATGCTGACATTCAGTCCTATCCATATGCGAATAACATTTACGAAATTGGGTGTACATGACTTCCATAAGGAACATACGTTGATAATAGTAGAAAAAATAACAAATTTCCTATTTTTTAAGCAAGTTTAGATCTTTCCCCAAGAAGAATTTTAAGTATGAGGCTAATGAATCCGACGATTTAAGCATTTTTACCTTTTGATGCAAGTTACAACAGCAGGCTTTTCGCAATATGGCTTGTTTTAGAGGGAACATATACCTTAACATTATCAAGTATACAAAAAAAAGAAAATCAAAACGAAGAAAACTAAAAAATAAATAAATAAAAAAAATATGGTCTACTTATTCTTATACTTAAATTTCTGAATTTTTTTACGGCAATGTACTCTCCTGAAACATGTAAATGCATATAAAATGTACTTAGGGAAGTAATTCTGATTCTAGACATGGTCACAGAATAGACCACACTATCACCCACATTTTCCCCGAGTTCCTTTTGTTTGCACAGATAAGTTGTTTTGTGAAGTTGTAAGTTATGTAAGTTGTTTTAACAGAAGCCGAACTGATTAAGTCATTTAAAAAAGTAAGAATGGAGAAAAAGAAGATGCATTTAGTTTGTGATCAACCATCAGCCGCAAATATATCCAAGATCTTTGTGCTTATGTAATAGGAGCTAATGAGTAAAAAAAAACAAAAAAAAGAGACAGAATCTTTAGAAGTTTCAGCAAAAGTATTTGGAAATATTTGGCAACAGAAAATACGTGCCGAATATAAAGCGTCTGTAAATATATTTTCTTGGTTAGCGAGACATTCCGAAAGTATAGGGAAGTGGACGGGTGAAAGTTTTTTTTTGTAGAATTTCTAGCTTGGGTCAATGCATTAAAACACATCTTCAAAAGCTGAACGTCAGAAAAGTTTTTCGAAAAAATGCATATTTAGTGCATCTAAAGAACATATTTTGGTTTGACTGAAGTTTTTTCCGGGAACCGAAGGGCAGGAAACAGTAATCTACAGAGGACTCCAATTACACGTGCTATTATAAAGAGATGTAGACTCAGTTATCCTAGCGGAGCCAAGTGGTTAGCACGCTAGAGCTGGAACCCTTTCTCTATAGGGACAGGGGTTCGAGTCCTGGTGTCGCTGGTTATTTGGTTTGGAAGAGGGGTCAGTGGTGTGATCGTAAGCTCAGCCTGAGTCACCCCAGCTCTAAATGGATACCTGGAGAAATCCAGGGAAGGTAAACAGGAAGGATGTGCAAAAGCACAGGACGGATGGCCTCCAAACCCCCATTACACTTCCTGGCTGAAGGGCCATGGAGACCAGCATCACTGCAAAGTCAAAAGCCGTACTTTTTTTTACATTCGATTATCACTTTTGAAATGTAAACCTCTCAAGCTGGTGATGAGGCTAGAGACATTTACCTCTTAATAGGCAAAGGAAGATTAAAAAGAGTGGCATATATTTGAAGGGGCGGCAAAAAACAAATCTAGACACAGCAAATTATTTAAATTCAATTTTAACAGGAAATGAAAAAAATGAACCTAAAACAAATTAAGATCAATTCGTACCACTGCAAAAATAATAATAACTGAAGTAAGGTTTAAACTGAGAAAACAAAATGTAGTTTATTTATCTTGTGAAAAAAAAGGATAGGAAGTCTCGCAAAGTCAGGATATCTCCGATAAACTGAAATAACATCTAGAAACTTCATCAAATCTGGACATTATAAAAACCCATCTTTCAATCACACTTCGATAAGAAAGACTCAGAACTAGACTTTAATTCCAGTTTTAGAAAAGGTTATTTTATATTATCATATTATTGTGTTATATTAGAAAAGGTTATTTTTAGTAATACATAAACAGTTCTTCAGTTTGAAATTATTATCAGTACAAGCAATATATCAAAAGACAACCCTAAGTAATATAAATTACTACTTACATTTGCTAAGTCTCTCCAATGTTACGTATGCATTTTGGATATCTTCCAATAAGATTTGTCTGGAGAAGAAATATACCATATAAGACAAAAAAAATGAAATAGTAGACTAAACCAAAAAGAATACATTTCAAATAATCACTTTACCTTTTGAGGGGGATAGGGTTTAGAAGTATAGATTTATAAGTGTTTCTAGTCTTCCCAGGGAGGAGGGTGGGGGTGGTGTCAACGAGTACAACCGTAGTTAATAGGCACTAAACTTTTAAGTTTACACAGCAGCGTTGGTGACACAGTAGCAAATGGGAAAACAAAAAATCGTCAATCCCCTTACATTTTCGGGAATTTACTCCACTAGTCTTGAGTCTCATACCTGTGCTAATTTATAATTTTTAACAATTAGCAAAATTATTTTCTAAATCAGGAAAAAAGTCTTGATACCCTGCTAAAGCTTAAAATTCCTCTGAAATCACCGGAATTTACAAACCTACAGCAAAAAAGGGACAAAACATTAAACTAAGGTTAAACTAAAGCTGAGCTAAAATCTTATATTTCCTTGAACAGATTCTGATTGAGAAGGAAATTAATTGCTTATTGTTCAAACTGAATTTTAGAAGACAAATATTATAATTTTTTTACTGTAATGTTCTTTTCTTTTCTGACAGTTGGGATAAAATATAGTTAAAAAGACTAAAATTGAACCGATATTTCATTGGTTATATTTTGATTGAGAAGAAAATTAATTGCTAATTGTGATAATTGCTTGTAAAGTAAAAAAAAAAAAAAATCTCAAATGCGACATGTGTAGAGATTAGAAACATTTTCTGTTAAAACGAAAAGGGTGTTTTAATTTATATTTTTAATTGTTTTTTTCACAGGCAGAAGTAAGAGGGGGTCAACGGTTACCACCATTATTGATAAGCATTTAAAGGATGGACAGCAGCGTGGGTGACATTGTTTGAGCAATGCATTACTGTAGCCCTATCGGCATTACTAGCTTTTTCATTAGCTCATTTATGTAATCTGTCTTTCTTGGCTTTCAATGCGATATAAATTAAAGTACAAAACTGACACCACTCTAATGGTGAGGTTATGCTAGCCAACAAAAGTACCAGTTTGCTTCTCCTGCTAATACCAATTATCAAATTAAATGAGAATTGAAGCCACTTTTGAACATCTCCATCTTAATGCTGGATTTTTAGCTAAGTAAGCTCAAAGCTCATTTTTTCGGTTGGTAAAATTTCCAATAAACTTAATAAAAGGTTCCTCTCTACGTATATTGAAAGAACAATCTCTTTCACTTCAGAAAAATTTGTTAAGTCAATATTTGTTTATTGTTTATTTAAGAAAGCTCCCTTTCTTCAAGCCATCTATGAGGTTAGGGTGCAGTCAATTTAGTTTGGTTTATTGAAAATCTAAACCATCGACTTCTCGGCATAAAAACCACAGTTAAAAACTTTAGGGGTAAATTTGTTGCTATTTAGAACACAGAATTGGGTCTCTAGAACACACCCGTGATTTCTAACAGCAGTAAAAAAAAAATTCAGATAGAAAGCCAGAAGCCAGATCATTGCCCCTCCATTTGGTCAAATACTGCCCTATGAAATAAATATTTTCATCTTAACGAATATTTCGTTCAAGTCTGATTTAGGTCATAGTAAAAAAAAAAAATCGTTTCTCCAAAGGGCAAGATCTGCACTGATAGGCCTTACTACGCTAGTAAAGGTGGTATTAGCAATATTTTTTAGACAGACATTCAATGGTTTCTTGTCTTTTCGATAAAATTTATGGCAAATTTCCAGAGCATTTCGCATTCAATCAGACCTACCAGCCAGAACTAACGTAGTGACGTCGCTTCGTAGTTTTCTTTATCATATATTAGTTTTTAAATATCTAAAACATAGTTTATACATATTTATAGTTTATACAAAAATATAGTTTATACATATTTATGGATTAGTTATAAAATAGTAAGGAGTAAGAGGGAGGGAGGGGGGGGGTATGAGAATTAATCACCATTTATCTGCTGACCTACTTTCCCAGTAATCTTGAAAAAGCAATTTAACTTCTCTCTTTGTGTACTGAAGATAAAAATATTCAGTTTTAACGAAATTTACATCATTAGAAAGTGTGAATTTAGTTTTTTTCTTTTATTAAATTCAGCAGAATTTTCGGCTTAGTTCAGGGAAGGGCGTTCCCTTCAAAATGGTCTAGCACACGTGCCAGGAACACAATTCAAAGAAAACATCATTTGAGTAATTTAGCAGCTTCGGGAGTTCCCGATGGTGCTAGCCACTTTAACTGAAAGCGTCACGACAGGGGACGTAAAACTTCACTGTTTTTTCAGCCAAATTTCATAGCCAAATCAGAGATTCTCAATAGTTCTCGATGGTAGCTAATCCCTTCTTAGAATTCGCTAATGGGCCCTTTGTCTTTGAGACGATCAGCCAACACAAAGGCTAACAAAATGACTCTATGGTATCAAATTCTCTTAAGCATCCATATCTGTGGAGTTATGTCCGTTTTAACTCTACAGGATATAAAGTCAATCAATACCAAAGTCAGATCGATTCTAATTTTGAAGCCAAGTAAAACAAAAGCAGATCAAATTTGAAGCCAAAGAAAGAATAAACACAAGAACAATTTTGATTCTGCATTAGTACAGCTAAATTCATCAGTTAAGCAAATAAAACCAGTCGTATTATCAGAGATACTCTTTTTTGTTTTTATTTCTTAAGGATGAGGTGAGGAGGAGGGGTAATAGTCAAAAATTCCCCAACAAGAAGCCAAGATTACAAACAAAACTTAGTCCATACCAAAAAACGGTATTCCATTCACGCATACATTATATAAATTATGAACTGCAGCGGAAAAGCCGTGGCCTTGGCTTAAAAGATCTCCTTACATATCCCTGCCCTTTGGAAACATACCTTGCTGAAACCATAAAATGAGAGTGCTGCTGGATTGGTTGAGGATTTTTACGAACATTTTGATAGAAATTCTTCTGACGAATGGTCTGAACTATGGTTTTGAATTCCCGAGACCTATTTCTCAGTGCTGATTCATTTGCCAGGCTAGCATAAGACGCTTCTGAAAATAGACAGAATTTCATCACAACTTATCTTTCACCAAAGAAATAAACATCTTGAAAAAGAATTACACATATTTTTTTTATCATTTGAGGGGCTGCCTACCCTCAGCCGCCTGGTGTATAACTTGGAGTGTCAAACCTTCCCCCGTGCATGGCACACTTCAACTCCTGCATACCTCTTCGGGCGAGACATGACAAATTTTTGCCAGTATGGCGCAACACCTGACTTACACAGATCTTTAATGTGGGCACCGTCATGGCACCTTTGACACCATCATGACAATATAGCAGCGTATCTGAAGATCTTAAAAATCTAGAAGTTTCGTCGAATCTCATTTCTGTTCTCCAAAAATGCATCAAATTAAATTTTACGCTCTGGAATGGTTCCGCCTTTAATTACTAACTGAACATTACTATTATTAACGTTATTTTTACTTTAACTAATAATTAATTCTAAGCATTGCTTTATTATAAGACCATCATCCACTTTATAGGTGTGAATCGATAAAACATCAGGAGACTAGTCAAAGGTGGCATATAAACAAGGTTTTATTTTTCTGAGGGGGATGGGGTAATTTATAAGAAAAATATAAATAGGGGATATAGTAAAATTCTAAGATTTATAAAAAAAAGGATAGAATAAGTGTGCATAAATACACAGAATGGAGACATCTGGTATTATTTTCTATAATTTTGCAAGAGATATGAGACAACCCTTTAATTTAGCGCAGATTTATTTTAAATAATAAGAACAGAGAAATAAACCTGCGATTACTCCTTACCTTATATAAAAATAATAATAATATAAAGTTCGTTAGGTACTCGACGTTTTTTATTTTTGAACTACACGGGTTATATTTACAGAAAATATAGCCAATTTTCAAAGTAATGATTCCAACAGTCAATTTAGTCAAAGAAGATGTTTAACTTCTTGACTACTAATATGATATCAGTTTTTAGGGCCTCTGCCGTCCAAAGCTAACAAGAGCTAAAAGCTCATATGGCACTTGTGACGAGGTCGGAAGAGCCAAGAGCCAAGAACTCATATGATATGAGCTCTAGCAAAAATCTAAGAATCAATAGATTGCTTTAAAAGGAAAATCAAAGGCTTAATCCCGGTCGGAATTTAAAATAAGAGCTCTGAGTCAAGGGGTCCTTCTAAATATCAAAATTAATTAAGATCCGATCACCCATTCATAAGATGTCTCGTTTTTAACGTTTTCCAAGAATTCCGGTTTCCCCACACCAAATCCCATGAATGTCACTGGATCTGGTCGGGATTTAAAATGAGAGCTCCAAAGCAAAAGATCCTTCTATATATCAAATTTCACTCAGATATGATCATCCATTCGTAAGTCACAAACACCTCATTTTTTTCTAATTTTTCCGAATTACTCCCCCCTTCAACTCCACCAAACAGAGCGAATCCGGTCCGGTTATGCCAGTCACCTATCTTGGACTTGTGCTTATTCTTTCCACCAAGTTTCATCCTGATCTCTCAGCTTTAAGTGTTTTCCAAGATTCCCTCCCCCCTAATGACACTGGATCCGGTCGGGATTTAAAATAAGAGATCTGAGTTTCGAGGTACTTCTAAAATATGAAATTTCATTAAGATACGATCTCTCTTTCGTAAGTTAAAAATACCTCATTTTTTCTATTTTTTAGAATTAACCCTCCCCCCAACTCCCCCAAAGAGAGCAGATCCGTTCTGGTTATGTCACTTCCGTATCTAGGACTTGGGCTTATTTTTCCTACCAAGTTTTATCCCGGTCCCTCCACTCTAAGCGTTTTCCAAGATTTTAGGTCCCCTCCCAACTTCCCCTTTACCAGATCCGGTCGGGATTTAAAATAAGAGATCTGAGTTTCGAGGTCCTTCTAAATATGAAATTTCATTAAGATCCGACCACTCCTTCGTAAGTTAAAAATACCTCATTTTTCTAATTTTTCAGAATTAACCTTCTCCCCCCCCTAACTCCCCCAAAGAGAGTTCCGGTTATGTCAATCATTTATCTAGGACTTATAATTATTTTTCCCATCAAGTTTCTTTCCGATCCCTCCACTCTAAGCGTTTTCCAAGATTTTAGATCCCCCTCAATTCCCCCCAATGTCACCGGATCTGGCCCGGTTATCAGGTCCCACTCCCTCTCTTGCATGTCCTTTCAGCCCGCTTTTTTCATTTGTTTCGTTTTTTTCATTTGTTTCGTTTTTTTGTCTTCTCGCGTTTTCAGGGCACACTCTAGTAGGGAAAATGTCTACAGAATCCTTTGCAGCCACCGCTCTCTGTAAGCAATCGGTGGCCTGTTTCAAGAGGGCATCACCGTTTCCTCGTTTTTCAGAGGCCTGCTTTTCTTGCAATGATTCCTCAATTCTGTCTAGCTCTCTTTTTTTTTTTAGTTAGAGATGTCAACTAGGTTCAGCTCCCTGTCTTTCTCTTGGTCTTGGGTGCTTTAAGCAGCAGCTTGTTCTTTTGCCTTACCCTCTACATAGTCTTGGTATTTTGACCAAGACGACCTAGCCAAAGTCGACATTTATTTGGGAATAGAAAAACTTTTAGGATTACCTCCTTATGTGTTCAATTCAACAATCATACATGTCTTCTCATCCAAAACTCTTTCTGACAAGGAGGCTCTGTCCAGCGTAAGAAGTCTTCTTGGGAGCAAAAAAACGTCTTTGTCAGCAATGCCATACAATAATGTCAATGCAGCTTTTTCAAGATTCGACAAAAGGGTATACTTTTGCCCACTAAAAGCATCCATTATAGAGAAGATTTGATGCCAGTAATGCTCGACGCGTGATGGCGTTGGCTCTACAGAGTTCTCGGCTGGCATCAATATCTACTCACTTCTAACATCGTCAACACTTACTCATACTGGGAACTCTTGAGCTAGCACAACTATATTTGATAGACTTCCAGCTCTTTTCCTTTTCGTGGGATTAAGGCATCTAAGCGCTTCGAGAAGGCTATTAGAAGAGATGAGGCACTTCTTGATCAAGTGTTCAAGCAGCTGCCTTGAAATGCCTTTAAGCCCTTCGACGGAACCCTTGTCTTTCTGCAAAGGTGAGTTTCTGAGCGTCTAACACAAAATCCACCTTCTCACCTACAATAGTGTCCTGCAAATAGTTGTCCAAGTTCCCAAGCAAACTGATAGAAATTTCATCAGCAGACATGAGAATGCCGGTTTCAGAAGTCTTACCAAAATAGTTAGAAGTAAGTCTTTCAGCTCGGCATGAAGAGCGTGCACCAGGGGTTCGTCTATCAAAAACGCTGCTGTGAATTTTGTAAAAACCTCAGACGATGAATGTACGAATTCGAGTTCTGCAAGCATTCTTTCTTTTTAAGGTATTTTACCACCTTGAGGTACTTTGCTGACGATACGACATTCTACAATTATTTCTCTGATAGTACATAATGCAAAAAGAAAGAAAGAAAAAACAGTCCAAGAGTGCCAGCCACTGATCAATCACTTGGCAAACAGCAGGACCCAACGTCAGCCACCTTGTTGGGACGTGCTGAAGCAAATTATTGTATGGAACGCCTTTCTTTTTTCGACATTTTTGAAAATCCTCACATCATGCAGGGCAGCCAAGGAAAAAATGCTTCAAGATGAAAACAAAGTTCGATGACTCCTCGCCAAATTCCTGGAGCCCTTTCTTGAATGCATTGTGCACAGCATGTGCGTTACACATTCCGATGTTTACAATCTCTTTCAAAGACTTTTCCTTCCTCAATGCAATCATTTGTGACCATACCTTTTTATTGACATTCGGCCCATTGATACCCATTATTATTATTCTTTCAAGAGGTAAATTATCGCTCCAAATGCATGACATCAGTTTTCTTACAATATCTCCACCAGTTGCATGTCCCATGAAATACGTCACCAAATTGCGGGGCACACCTTGATCTCTTAAAGAGGACCAAAAGTGCATTCTAATCTATAGCTCTTTTTTTCCTTCACTGTTTGTGGGTTCGTCTTATTCAAGAACAAAGTGAGCTTTACCTGTGTCCTTCATAAAAATCTGTTTATAGTGTAGGTGAAGTGCATCAGTTATCAAGTACATAGCTTTCATGGCATTCAGCGACATCCCCAGCGGTAGCTTACCAGGGAACAAGGCTTCAAAGACATCAATGATCCCACCACACAAAGTTGCATACATAGAAGGGTGCAAGGATTTGAGTACCCATATGATTTGTGCTTTGTATGTAGCATTTTTGTCATAAAGTATCTCAAGTGTTTCACATCAATTGCTAGCTGATGGCTCTTCCGATTGGAACTGTTGCCTAGCAGATCCATATAATCGAACCATTACGACAGCTATGGTTTTCCTGCATATTTTGCAGTAAATAGAAAACTCATCATCATCAGCCCTACATTAGTCGTTTATCTTTCTGCCACTCCTGTCTACTTTAGTTAACCAGGAGTAACAAAATTTGAGGTTGCCCATTGTCTTTCCTAAATACACTTGGGAGAACTTAAAGACAACTAGGTTTGAACAGAGCAGGAAAAGCACTGAGTACAAGATTTTTTGTCATCTCCATCAACCTGCAAATAGTTTATTAACTAACTTTAAGAGGGAGAGAATATGTAACTTTTACCAGTGGAATGCAAGTCAATTCAAACAAATTCATACTGGTATAGTTCATTTTATGAAGCTACAGGACATTATCTATCCTTGAACACTACCATGATATGACCAATCCATCCCATCCACCCTATAGGCAAACATACTCTCTATCTTTGAGCAGCAACACAATGTGACCCATCTATACAAACCCCCGTATAGGCCAATTTTTTGCCGTTATTTGCTGCCTATGCTTATGACAGTTAATAGACACTTTGACCAAAGACAAAGTTCCAATTGTTCCAACCATGCTCCCAAATAGGGAATTTTAGGGACTTTGGAGGAGTTAAGGGACTTTCCAAACAAAAGAGACTTTAGGGACTAATTCCGAGCCCTGTATACCACTGAATTCAGCTCAAAGAGGCAAACCGAATGGTGAATGCAAGAATGTCCTAATAAAATCTCTTGCAAGATTTTTCTAGCAAAAACAGTACTAGGCTATTAAAAAAGCTAGCTTATCCAGAAAGTCACATCTAGGATTCCAAAGAAAACTGAGAAAAGTTATTTTTTACCCAACAACGAATTCAGGTATACAGCAAAATAACAGTTTTTAGAAAAAAAAATAAATAAAAATGTAACTGCAGTTTGACTGTATTACATTCTCGAGATACTTAGATTTTCTCAAAATATTTCATGTCAGTCCTTTTAAATCCACCAAAGCAGGCTCATATACAGTAAACTTTGTTCAGGGAGGTAGGCAACCATAAATTCTGTTTATTGGAAACTTGAATGAGAAGTGCCAAGATTTTCAAATTTTTTTTTTCAAAATTATGGAAAAGGATTGGGGCCAAAGGCCCTCCCTTGAATTTGGCCTAGCTCCAAAGGGCTAAACTGGTTTGTATCTATGAAAAAAAAATCACGTCTCCTTTAGTGATTGGCAAAATACTTGTTAATTGAAGTTTTTAATGCCAATCATTTACAACACTTGGAAGGTATAAAAATATACCTAATTTAAAACAGGAAAACACATTAATAGCAAGACTCATAGATGCACACAGGTCTGACATTTATGATATAAGGGTTCCAAGGATTTCCTCAATGAGGGGGGGGAGGAGTGTTAAAATGTGCAAAAATTAAATTGTCAGACCAAAGTTTTCTAATTATTCTAGGAGGGACAAGAAGTCTATATGATCAATCTTCTGTTTTTTCATGTATTTTTTTTTGTAGCACTTTAAAATTTACGCAAGCAACAATAACAAAAGATATTCAAACTTGCTTCTCTCCATATCCTCGTCAGAGCTAGGGCTAAGTTCCTGTTCTGAGCTACTGAAGTCCTTCAGTTGACCAGGAAGCAGCTCGTCGGTCTTTTTGTGAGAATAAGAATTCTTAGCAGGTAAGAAACTGTTGACAATTGTTGGTAGCTGAGAAGTGTTACTTATGGCTCCAAGAAATGGGATGCTTATTATTATATCTCTATTCTGTGTTTGAGTTGAATCAGCAGAGTCTGAGTCAACTCTCCTTCTTCTGGTAGTCATTCAGTAGAACTAGAAAAAAGGAGAAAAAGTACAATGTATAAATCAATAATATATTTCCATGCTATTAAAACCATATAATTGCAGTATTAGAGCTCAAATCTTCAGAAAGTGTATCCAGAGCAAAATGTTGACACCAGGAATAGAATTTAATGGAAGGGAAAACCTTGGGCACAGTCACTGGGTTTAGGATAATCAAGGATGTAGAATGTACCAATTTTTATACACTTGATACTTTTACCTTCTTTAAGAGGAAGACAGAGGAGAGAGAGAGTGTGTGTGTGTGTGTGAGAGAGAGAGAGAGAGAGAGAGAGAAGAGAGAGAGAGAGAGAGAGAGAGAGAGAGAGAGAGAGAGAGAGAGAGAGAGAGAGAGAGAGAGAGAGAGAGCCTGCTAAATGTGGCCTAACCATCTTAACCTTACTTTTGTTACAGCCCTAGAAAGAGGGATAAAAATCCAAATTTTTTGTAAAGTCAATTGGTTGATACATGGCAAATCAAATGAGTACCTAAAACTAGCTTTAGACAACTTCTCTAGAGAGCATTAGCATGTCTTCCTCAACCTATCAAAGTGACCATGTTTCAGACCCATGCTTGACTACCATCATAATTGTATCCCAGCCACCCTCCCCCTCTCCCTAATGGATTCAGATATCAACATAGGCTACATAAAGTTTCCATTTTTTTCCAATCAGCCTCATTTGGAAATTGGACCAACTTTTGACAGGAGATAAGCATACAAACTAATGCAAACTTTTGTACATAGCTCAGAACTGTATCTTGCCCTATTATTATTATTATTATTTTTATTGAACTTCATACAAAAAGCAAATGACAGAGCACTACAAAGAAAAAAAGAAAAAACTAAACAAAAGTAAAATATCACTATACAACTATGACAACAGAACTAGAGTTGAAGAAGCCAGCCCTAAGCCCATCTTGAAATTTTTTATTGCGTTTTTTCGTAAGTTTAGCAACATCTATAGTAGATCTGCTATGCACAGACTATTGATGAGCTTTGAATTGCATGTCCAAATGGTCTATCTCAGTATGTATTTCGCAAAATGAAAGAAAGTGGAGCGATTTTCAATTTATCAAGAGTAGTGAGAATCTTTGAGAAGGGTGCAATATAGATGATTTGGGGGAGAGCATATGTGTTTTACAGCATTGCAAGATAACAGCAATAGAAAAGAAGCTTGGCAGAAACTATGGAAGCATATGAAGCTTATATGCAGTGTTTGATGCCTTCTGTTAGGAGATGACAAGTATGAGAAATGGTATGTCCAACGGGAATACCAAGATAAACGATTTGGTCAGAAGGGCAGATCTTTGAATTCCCAAGTACAATTTCCTTTCATGAGGAAGTGGGCCTTTCAAGTTGAAAACACTATGTTGGACTTTAAAGGGTTAAATTCAAGACCACATTTTAAGTATTCTGCTTGCAGTTTTTAGAAAGTTTCAAAAATTTTGTCCAGATTCTGGCTGATGTTAAAAATGTCATTAGCCTAAGTGACTAAGGATATATTAAGGCAAGAAAGAACACAAGACATCTTGCACTGGTCCTGAGCTTTGAAGACACAGTTATTGAAATAACAAGATAAGGCAATTGCACCTTGCCTGGCTCCTCTCAGAACTGGAACAGTTCAATCCAGTGGCCTTGCCATTTCTTCTTGCTTAGGAGGAATTTTACGACAGACTTGGGTGTGCAGAGTGTTAATTCCATCTACACCTTGTGAAAGCTTTGGCTTAAGACACATAATAGCATCAGTCATAGACATTACAGATACTGTAAAATCAGAGTCAGAGATGCATGCAAAAATTAGTGAAGCTCTTCAGCATATTTGTGTTCAAGTTGGGGGGTCTGGTGGAGGGAAACTGACCTCATAGTCTGGTGGAGAGAAATTGACCTGAAAGAAAGAATACCACTGAGATAGAGGAACATCTGCAGTGCAAAGGGGGGAGGTTTTTGGGATCCTTGGACAGAGTGTTGACCAAAGGAAATGGAGGTTATCTTTGATTTTTTTTAGCTGACTGTTCTGTGATTTTCTTGTGGTGGTTCTGAAGTTCCTTGCCAAACTTTTTCTTTGTTGCAATGCAGATGGAATTAACAAGTCCTGACTGATTGGTTGCATTCAATCCACTGATGTAGCCAAAACTTTGCTGAAACACAAGATTGGGAGATACTTTGATTTTCACACCACTTAGGAACTATTCCTGGATGACAACACTTCAATAGAACAGCACAAGGTTCTGCATATTGTAAAGCAAAGCATATCTCTGCACAATAAATATCAAGAAGAATGCATTTTTCCTCAGGAGGCAGCTGTGAGTGTTTGATTAGCAGGACAAACAGTAACTTAATCTTGGAGAGGATTGTAGAAACACTACCTCAATACACTTTTGGGCTGATTAATGCCATATTATGTATATATGATGAATTTGGTGTTTTTGGGTGACTAGTAGGTATCTGAGAATTTGTATTTGGTGAGAAAGAAAACAATACAGACAGGTCATCAGATATTAAATAATAACAAAAAAACCTTTGGTTGAGAGACAACTAAGGAGGGAGAGGTAACTACATGGTCTATGTTGGATGTGGACAAGGAATTGTAAATGCATGTGAAATCTTGGTCTTTATCAACAACATTCAAATGATTATTGAATATTTCACCAATCAGGGAAGAACAGGCAGATGCAGCAGTTAGGTTATGGTTGAAATCTGCAATAATTGGATATGCAAAATTACTAGAAATATTGCTTGAAATGCTTCCACAGAAGTTTTCAGAGACACATAATTGTGAAACAATAGACTGTTATATTGGATAAAACACTGATCAGGGATCAAATGTTTTATTAAACTCTGATCTCTGCTCTATACCAAATATTTATTCTTTTTATTATCTTGAAAAGTGATGTGGTCAGGTGAAAACTTCTGGGAATAAATCCAGAGCTCAAGTGATGCCCTCAAAGGTCTTTACATCACACACCTCTACTCTTTCACTATCCTGACTCAAAGATTTTGAATGATTGAGAAATGGGTCTCAAATTTGGAAAAAAAAGAAGAATTTAATATGGCTTAAATCCTATTCAATCTTTGGAACTGTATTTCACTTAAACCAGAATCAGAGAAAAACATATATTTTTAAAAGTTAAGACAGGCACAGACCTGTCTTATATATAATTTTCTAAGCCTCAGAAATAGAGATAAAATAAAGTTAAGATTTTGAAAACACTAGAAAAGTTATGAAGCTCAAAAACTTATGTTGACCCATGTATATCCTGTAGTTCTATATCCACTTACATAATGAAAAAACATGTTTTTTCAGCTAAAAGTAAGGAACAGCATTATATTTTCAAATGAACAGAAATGCTTCTATGCTCAGGGGGAGGGGGGCTGCCCCTTCCTCAACCCAAAAATATATATATGTATACATACATGTATATATATATATATATATATATATATATATATATATATATATATATATATATATATATATATATATATATATATATATATATATATATATATATTTGTAAGTTTGTCTGCATATGTGTGTTTGTTTGTCCACACATGACGTCTGAAAAATAAAGAAGAAAAGTAAACTAAAAAAATTAAAAAAAAGGTAAAAAACTAAAAAAAAAACTAAAAAAGAAAAACTAAAATAAGAGAAAAACTAAAAATAAAAAACAAAAAAAGAAAAAGACTAAAAAAGAAAAAACTACAAAAAAGAAAAACTAAAAAAGAAAAAAAAACAAAAAAAAAGAAAAAACCTAAAAAGAAAAAAATAAAGAAAAAGAAAAAAAATAAAAAAGGTAAAAAACTAAAAAGAAAAAAAACTAAAAAAGCTACAAAACTAAAAAAAGAAAAACTAGAAAAGAAAAAAAAAGAAAAAACTAAAAAAGAAAAAAAATAAAAAAGAAAAAACAAAAAAAGAAAAACTATACAAAAAAAAACTAAAAAAAGGAAGAAAAACTAAAGTAAACAAATTAATAAAAAGAAGAAACTAAAAAAGTAAATAAATTAATGAAAAGAAGAAAAAAAAAGAAAAACTAAAAAAGAAAAAAAAAGGAAAGAGAAAACTAAAAAAGAAACTATATCTATATATATAAAAATAAGTTGTATGTATGCATGTTTGTTTGTTTGTGGGTATGCATATGTTGTCATTATAACTATATAAGGCTTAGTATATGACAAGATTATAAGATGACACAACAGACCAGTACACAAATGACAACCAGGACACAGGGAATATAAATGACAACCAGGACACTCAAGGAGAAATTACAGACTGGGACACTGGGACACAAATGACAACTGAAAACAGGGAATATAAATGACGACCAGGACACAACTACAACAGGGACACCAGGGGGCACAGGGGGGATATATAAATGACAACTGACTAGCAATCATCATCAACAAAGCTCAAGGGCAATCATTAGAAAAATGCAGTATAGATCTGAATATGGTTTGTTTTTCCCAATGACAATTATATGTTGTATGTTCAAGAGTCAGTAAACCTGACAATATATTTATATGCACAGACAATGGGACAGCAAAGAATGTTGTATATTTGCAAGTTTTACATAGTTAAAAACATATATATATATATATATATATATATATATATATATATATATATATATATATATATATATATATATATATATATATATATATATATATATATATGGGACATAGTGACACAACTACAATGGTGCATAACAACTTACATGCGCAGGGGGGGGGGGGGGGGCTTGAGGGGCATGAAGTGCCCCCACCAACTAGGTGTTGGTGTGGCACAAAGCACCACACCAACAGCCAGTATATATATAAATATATATATATATATATATATATATATATATATATATATATATATATATATATATATATATATATATATATATATTATAAGGCATCCTAGCTGAGTGGGTTGGTGCACTGCTTTCTGGAGCCTTTGTCTGAGAGGGAGGGGTTTGAATCCTGGTGTACCCAATTATTTAGTTTGGAATGGGAGTCAGTGGTGTGACTGTATATATATACGCTGTTGCGATGGGGAGTAATGAGAAATTGGTTTGGAATGCGTTACTGAATTATGCTTTCCGTGCGATAAAAGCTGGTAATCGCTCGGAGGATATAGCGAAAAAAGCAGTCGAGTTTTTCTCAGAGGAAGCAATTGCAATGGCGAAGGAGTTATTGTGGCCCCTAGCAGGAATTACCACACGTGTTACTGCGCGATCGAAGAACACCGATGATATCCTGGACATATTAAAAGTATTTCGGGTTTGTGAAGATAAAAATATCTCGTTGCCGCGGTTTGTGATTTTCGAACCTGATGAAGTTCCGATAATCCCGGGAGAAGTGACGGCTACCCTAACCCGGAAAGTAAACGAATTGTGTGCTAAGTTCGATAGTTACGTGGATTCTAATCCCTCTCCTTCTGTCTCTGCTATGCCTGCGGCAGAAACCAACACGATCATGTCGAAACTGTCATATGCGGTTGTTTTGAAGAATCCCCCGAAAGATCTTTCGAACCCTTGCGCTCGGAAATCCTATTTGGACAGAGTATGTGGTGATACTAGTTCGAACATTGTGGAGCTGAAACCTAGGAAATCTGAATGGAGAGTAGTCTTGAACAACAAGAATGCTGCCGAGTCCCTGGCTGAGGCAGTGGGTAAAAGTGACTCAACTATAAGTGTTAAAGTAAAAACTCCCGCTTTCTTCGGAATAATCCGCCACGTTCCCACTGAAACTTCAGATGACGAACTGCGCTCAGTTGTACCGAACTGTGTTAAGGCCGTACAAATTGGTAGTACTCGGTCATTCAAATTACAGTTTGAAAGCAAAGCTCATCTCTTTAACGCAATGAACTCTCCGCCCATTTTTGGTTACGAGCGACTACCCATTACAGAATTTAAATTCTTACCGATGCAGTGCTACAACTGTCAGTCCTACGGACATGCAGCAAAATCTTGTGTAGATCCCCCGAAATGTTCAAAGTGCGGTGGAGATCATTCCAGCTCTCGGGACAATCCATGCCAAAATGCCCCCAAATGCGCTCTGTGTGGTTCTTCTCGACACCCGTGCTACAGCTTCCAATGTCCAGTAGCTCAGAAGCTAATTTCTAAACAATGATCGGTGATTCTATACGGGTTGTTTCATGGAACTTAAATGGTGGAGTGGTTGATAAAATGCCACTGTTAGAAGGATTGTTATGTTATAACGATGTACTCTGTGTGCAGGAACACTTCCTCTCGAATCAAGCCGTTAGTCTGCTTGAGCTAAACGATGGCGTCAAAGTATTTGCTACTCCTGCAAAGTCATCGGGCAGGGGAAGGCCGTCCGGTGGAATCGCCATTCTTGTTAGCAGCAGGTTAAATCCCATTCTGTATAAATCTTCAGACTTTTTTGTTGCTGTTAAGGTGCACAAAACTGTTATCCACTCTGTGTACATGCCAACAGACTACAGAGACAGTAAATCAGAAAAAAAATTTAGTGAAGCCTGCAGTAAGCTATCGAGTTCGGTGGGCAGCTGTTCTAGCCAGGGCCTTGAATGTATAGTCGCTGGTGACGTGAACTGTGACTTGACTGATGAGTCTAACGCTCGAGCACAGATCCTCCTATCTTCCTGTGACGGTCTTCGTCTTGCTAACAATGATCTGTGTTTTACTTATATCCATAACTCAGGCTCGACTTCATCTCTCGACTTCATGTTAAGTTCCATCCAATCTCCAGCTTGCGGCAATTCGCACGTAGATCTGAGCGTAAGCGCGTCTGATCACTTTCCAATTATAAACACTTTTCGAGTAATTCCTGCCTCTCCTAACCCCCCAACTAATGAAAAGAAGTGGAAAATCAAAACTAATTGGAGTAAAATTGACCTGGCTACTTATCATTACGTATTGGATGAGATTCTCACAAAGATTAAAGTGCCGTTCCAATTACTACAGCAGAGTGTATGTATTCAAGATGAAGAGAAACAGCTGCTACTAAACATCTACTGTAGTGAAATATCTCACGCACTGTTATCTGCCGAGGCCGCTGCGGTCCCCATTCGTAAAGTCCGAGTGGGAACGGAAATTCCAAAGTGGTCCGAAAACCCTGCTCTAAGTGAAGCATGTGGTCGTGCAAAATTTTGGCTTAGGCTCTGGAACGAGTGTGGTCGTCCGAAATCAGGTGTTGTAAATGAAGTTCGGCTGTTCAGCAAACGCAGATTTGCCAAGATTTTGTCTAAGCATAAATGTGAAGTGATCGATCAACATAGTCAATTGATAAGTAATGACCCAAATGCTGTGTGGAGATTTCTTAAACGTAATGGTGATCAGAATAGTGTTGAACCTGTGATCTCTGAGCAAGATTGGGTGTCCCACTTTACTTCTGAGTTCTCTCCACCCGAACAAGATCTTGAAGATAAATATGAAGTCGAACTTGATAAGTTCATGGAATTGCCTAGTTCTGGTGTTGGCTACATAGTAACTGTTCCTAATCTGATTCGTGCAATTTCAAAATTAAAAAAGAAACAATCGAAAGGTGTCGACAAGTTGTGTGGGTTGCATCTTGTACATGGTACTGCTGGTCTCCTGAGTCATTTAGAGCTTCTATTCCAAATTATCTTTAATTCTGGTCTCGTTCCCGACGTTTTTGGTACTGGAGTAATTACACCTATTTTGAAAAAAGGGAAAAATCCGTCTGAATGCGTATCTTACCGCCCTATAACTGTTTCGCCGGTTTTATGTAAGCTTATGGAATTGCTAGTTATAGATCATATTGCTTTTCAATGTTCTACCCCCGATAATCAGTTCGGATTTAAAAAAGGTGTTGGTCGCGAGCACGTCCATTATATTCTTGCTAATATATTAATAGAAGCTGATGAACTGAATGAATCCCTTATTCTAGCGAGTCACGATGTTAGACGTGCTTTTGATTCTGGGATACATCCCCAGTTATTAGTGTCTGCTCATAAACGTGGTGTGGACCGATCGGTTATTTTGCCTTTTCGGGATATGTATAAGAAGCTTCGAGTCCAAGTTAAAGTCCCGTCTCCTAACGGGCCGATTGTATTACCAAATGCTATTCCGGTTAGAAAGGGCATTAGGCAGGGTGCAATTTCGTCACCCCGGTTGTATAATAATAGTGTTCTCGAGGCCCAAAAGTTAGTGCAAATGAGCTGCATTTTCCGAGGTTTGGATGTAACATTACTTAATTACGCAGATGATATTTTTAATTTAAGTAGATGTTTGTCTCGTATTGAAGAAAATTTTCAGATTCTAGATGATGCTTATAGAGAGATAGGCCTATCTTTTAATGCAAGTAAAAGCGAGATTGTTGCTTTCAATAGGAGAAATGCAGATTGTATAGATCTTGCTTTCAAATTTGGTGCTCAAGAGGTTCCACTGTCTGACTCCATAATGTACTTAGGAATGCCTATAGGTCATAACATGGCATCTACACGTGCTCGCCAAATAAGTAATTTCGCAGAAAAGGCACGTAAGGCTTACGGGGCGCTATCTTCAACTAATGCGAAATATAATCGACAAATTCGAGCTAGGCTATATAATGCACTGGTGATCCCACACTTTCTGGCTTTATCACCGTTTTGGCATATATTTAGTGTTAGTGATAAAAGAAACCTTCGATCACTTTTTTACAAATATGCAAAGTTTCTTTTAAATACCCCACCGTGGGTTAAAAATTCCAAGATGTCTGCAAGGTTCGGTATCACAGATCCGATTGCTGCTGTGACGAAACGTCGTTCTGAATTTTTGGGGTCGCTTGGGCCTAGTAGTCTGGCAATTGCAATTCGTCCTTAGTGAGTTTTTGTAATAATGTTTTTATTTATTGGCGGTGTATCGTAACGTTTGTTTTTGTTTGTGCAGTTAAGTGTTTGTTTTTTTTTTTGTTTTTTTTTTTTTTCTTTTCTTCTTTGTACTCCATTCGTGCCATTTGTGGTTTTGTATCGAGTGGGTGAATAAAATTATCTATCTATCTATATATATATATATATATATATATATATATATATATATATATATATATATATATATTTATATATATTTATATATATATATATATATATATATATATATATATATATATATATATATATATATATATATATATATATATTTATATATATATATATATATATATATTCACAGGGCTAGGCATCAATGTAGAGTTGGGGCTGTTGAGAAGGAAACACTAGAAAAATTCAAATAAATCAGTAGCCCCAACCCCCACTAAAGAGCAAATATAGTCTAAATTATGTATCTTTTCTAGAAAGAAAGCTTAAGCAAATATAAAGTACCATTCTAGCTAGATATGGATTGGAGTGACTAGAACATTGGCAGGAATGATATTATCCAGGTCTTCATAAAAATAGGGTCTATGTCACTCTTTTGTTTCAACTTAATGCCTATAAGAACCAGCATTTAAGCTAACTTTAAATTAATCCAGAAACAGATATTGTATTAAAAATGTATAATTTGGGCTATGTATTTGTGCATCAGGGGAGGAGGGATAGTGGTATAGTTGAATAGAGCAAAGTGTTTCTAAGAATGATATGAGTAAGTATTTAAGGATTTAAGGATTTGGTAAATATATCACAGTTCATATTAGCCTTTTGACTCACCAATAAAGCAAACACAGCATACCACTCAATGTCTTTTTTATGCTCTTTAAGCACTTTTTGACCAAACTATAAATAATTTTGGCACTGAGAAAACACAGTAATAGGCTATTTTGTTGAAAACAATGGATAACTCATACTGTCATTAAAAATTCATCAATTTTAAAAGCTCAAAAAGTGCTTAAATTTAAATTTGTAATAGAAGCAATTATTTTATTTGTAAAGAGCATAAAAAAGGCATCAACTGATATGTTCACTTTATTGGTAAATCAATAATATGAACTGTAATATATTTACCAAGTATTTTTTGAAGTTTTTATTTCAGAATTTTATAGTGTTGCTTTCTTCACAGCAACCAAATGTACACTGGACACCATCAAAGGGAGAGAATGCATTATCAGCAAAGTGACAATGATATTTAGAAAAAAGCATCTACTACTCAATATAGGCAGAGGAGGTCAACTGCTTAATATATACCCTGAAAAGGTAAATGAAACTTATTTGAAATTAATAGCCTACATAGTCAACAAAGTTATGAACATGGCCTAGTTTAAAGCTGCATCTGGTTCCCAATACTGGTTGGAGGGCTAGGGCATATTTTAGTGGGTACTCATTAGTACGTTAAAAAAAATAAAAAGGAACATCAGTTAGACTGACCCTCTTTTAGCAAGCAAATTAAATTACAAATCAAAATTTACAACTGATTGATCCAGTAGGTCAGTTCAAGTACACAATTAGCTTAGGATAGGCATTTCCATCGAATTTTTCTTGAAATTTAAATTGAATTTCACAATAGCTCCATAACTTACAAGGAAAATACAGAGGAGATTTTTCTTTAAAGCTCAACAGGCAGATTCATTCTTCTTCTTATTCAGCAGACGGGCTTTTCAGTTGATACTGAGGGTGTTCCAGGTGAAAAATCAAGTAACTTTAAAGTAACTAAAGAAGTTACTTGAATTTTACACAGGAACGGCTTATGAAGTAACTAAGGTCTTATTCAGATAGAAAAAAATATTATGACCAAGATTTTGATAACATTTGTTTTAGACTCATTTAGTCTGAATTTAGAATAACTTCCTGTGCATAAGTACTTGTAAATATTGTAGCTGAGGCCACCGACCAGTAGAGGAAACTCTTAGAATATTTTGGAACGAATCTTGAAATCAACAAAATTAGATACACTCTAAGGGTGTATGAATAGGATATTCTAGGCTAGTTGCATGTTTAAACTTATTTGTCTTGTGTATAGTTTAAATAACGTAACCTCTTGCCAAGATTGCAAAAAGTAGCTAAACTAGAATTTTACCACAATGATTTTTTCTGCATTGTTTCCTGATTGATTAAGCTAGCCTAACCTATATCTTAAATTTAACCCACTGTATAAAATTGACCTACATTGTTCACAAAAAGAAAAGCAGAATGCTGCATAAATAATTTAATGCCAAATTCATTATGGAAAGGTATTAATTTTGCAATAAATCTGTGGGCATTAACCTAGATTTGGTTTAAATATCCTGTTTCTATATTAATTTTTTGTGCATTAGTGTCTGAGATAGCATACAGTACTGTTGGTTATTGAAACTCTTTGGCTTAGGCCTATCACTTTCTTAAATTCAGTTGAACTATTAAGGTTAGAATTTTAGACTAGGCTAGTTAAAATTTCCAAATGATGGCCTTTTCACTAGGCTATCTTGAAAAGTATTTGAGCTTACTAAATGATTTTTTAATGATGGATCTGCATCAAATGAGAGGGAGTTCCCCTAGATTTGGCAAAATAATTTGGGAATTTTCATTGAAATATATATATTTTGGTACATCCATCAAGGAACCCCCCTCCTCAGATTTTCAAAATAAATTCCCTTCCCCCTCCCATTTACAGTTTTGTAAATTAGTGCCATTTGTGAATTAGCATAGCAGAAAGACTGGTTTTGTCCTGGATTTTGTTTTATTTTATACTTGACTGATTTCAGCTTATTCATAGAAAATGTAAGGGTTTCATGTCTTCATTTTTATGGAATTCGTTTTTTTATTTATTTGCATAATTTTATAGTATTTGCTTATGAATAGGTTAAACTTGTATCAGATCAAAGGTATAAGCTATATAAAAAATGCCAATTTTTCATGATAATTAAAAATGTTTTCTTGGGCATTAATTTGTGAACACAGAACATTTTGTTGTTAGGGCAATATGATTTTCAGAAACTTGTTTAATAACCAAATCAGGCTCATACTTAGGCCCATGACCTAAACTTAACAAGAGAAAGAAACAGAAACTTGCAGTAAGTGGATGACATATATTTGAAATATTCAGTTCACCAAGTTTAACCTTTATAAAGCAGAGTAGTGACAACACAGTTTTCAGTTTACTGTATTTGCTTCTACTTAAATCTAGGCTTTCTTTGAGACCACGGTCCAAGATAAAAATGATTTATTCAAAGCCCAATATAGGAACAAAATTTTACAGCCTCCATCAAATATTCCAAAATTCATGAAAAATATAGCATAGAGATGGGTGCATAAAAATTCATGGCTGATTTAGGATTTTTCTGTGAAGGGAAATTTCTCTCTTCTGACGGCTGTTCAAAAACTGTTGTCTTTTGATAGGTAGAAAACAAAAATAACTGAACCTATAGACTTTGTATGCATTCCTTTCATCTCTAATACTTGATACTCTTCAGAACACTCACTAATATTGAAACAGATATCTTACAGAATCCTAAAATATCAAATAACTTCAAAAATTCAATAGATTATCTCAGCTAGAAACAATTTTAGATTTTACAATTTTACAGCTTTTTTCAAATCTTCATACAATGAACTCTGCCAGTGGTACATCAGAAATGACACAACATTATTTAGTTCTACAGTTGCTTATTGATGAAATAATGGATACTGATGTAGGAACAGATGAAAATGAAGAAAAATGGTGGTAAGTTGTAATATAATATTCAATTTAATCCTGCAAGTTATTATTTTTCTAGACACAATCTTGTATATTCAGGTATGGACAAAGTTCCAAAGCTGCCAATAGCACAATTAAATAGAATTCCAAAAGCTGCTGACACTTTAGCAACAACTGCCAAATAGCATTACTACTTAGCTACCCCATTTTCTCTATTGTGGGGTATATGTATAAATGAATGTTGGAGTGGAGACAAGTATTATGTTGACTAATAATTTGTATTTTTTTTTTATTTCATAGAAACAGTTTTTTAGGACCAAGAAAAAAGGATTATGATTTTATTTAAAATACATTATTTTGTTTTGCTACAAAGTCATTTATTGTTGTAACCTGCAATTATGATGTTATTCATCATCTTGTATATAAAGATGTCATCTTGTATACAATCATTGTGAGTCTTTATTTTGATGTGCATATTTGAAGAAAAAGTTTACCATATATATGGACCAACTAACCCAATAGGAACATTTTGACTAAATACCTGACAGCCTGTACAACTAACAAGTCTCTTTTTGCTTCCTGGCTTTTGGCTATGGTCTGTTTTATGCTTTCTATTTAGCTAATTTTGTTTTGCTGGTTAAATAGCAGAAATATTCTTTATTTGACTATATTTTTGAGTTTAGGCTATTTAATGGTTTTCATTTAGTTATTTTCTTTTTTCCCAAGAAAGAATGTCGGTTAAATAGCAGAAATAATCATATAGGCTACATCACCTATCACTGTCTTTGTAGAATAAACTTCTAATTTCTTGGAATTAATTTTTTCAGGTTTGGCATTAATAAATTTACTCATAGATAACATTGGCCTCCAAAATTACAGTTTTGAAAATTCTGTAAAGTGTTTTGCCAAGTTTCATGCTATTTGATATGTTAATTCCAAAAATGGTTCCCATCATTCCCATAATGTCAGGATTTTCTTGAAAAATACATATTATTTTAAACAAAACCCAATTTGGAAAAGAATGATGTTGCCCAATTTCTTGTGTACTATCTGGTAACATTAGTTTCACCCAAAGCCAATAATTTGTTATTTCTTTATATTACATAGAAACAGTTTTTTAGGACTTAAAAGTTTCTGATTTTATTTAAATGGCCCTTGTGTTTCAAGAGTTAAGACAAAAGGTCAAACTGTAGCATAAAGAGCAGAGTATTGTGGAGGGGAAATCAAATCACATAACTTTTCCTAGCTAGAATTTCCTCTTTGTGGAGAATTTTTCCTGCAGAAAATTCTCCCATCAAATATTTTTTTTTTCCTCAGAAATGCATTGATAAGCATCTTATCATTTTGGTTATGGATGCAGTTGTTGGCTTGTTGCAAAATTAAAAAATTTCTGATGGAATGTAAACATTAACTTGCTTTTCTGAATTTACAACAAATTAGTGCAAACATAAATGCTTAATTTGGTGGTGTCCATTGTAATTCTGAGTAACTTGCAATATCAAGGATAATAACATCTTTGTTTTATTATACTTGACATCTAAAGTTTGTGTTTCCAAGATTTGTCAGGGGCTAGTAGCTACAGTAAATTCTTAAATGATTCATAAATGAGGGTGGCTTCCCTGTCCTTAATAACTCATTTTTCACCCTGAAGTTTTTAATATCTTATAAAAGTTTCTTAGGGGCCATTTTTATAAGGATTCAAGTTCAACTAAAATCCTTGTGAAACCAACAAAAGATGGATAAAATTCATCTTTTGTTCAACTTAGAGATGGGCTTCATAATCCAGTTAAAAATGCGGCAAAAAACATAATCCATCTCAGTGATACCTTAACTCATATAGCAAATTTCAAGCAGAACTAGCTTAGCCTACTAGCAGTTGTCTTTCATTTTGGAGAGGCCAGGCCACCCAAGCAAAATGAGCTGGTGGAAAACTATTAGGAAAGTTACTGTTTAGAGATTAGGATGTCACAAAATTAAGCATTCAATATGCTTGTTTGTAAATCTTAAGTAAATACAAACCCTGTTGGAATTTTGTTGATATCCATCTCACAATTAGTGTGTCTAAAGAAAGTTTCCAAAGAGCATTCAGTTTTCAGCATGCATTTTATCTTTATTGATGGTTAAAGAAAGCAATAGATATACCTGCTGTAGCTGATTAGTAATAAATAACTTGCTGCCTTTCTGCATAAAAATGTGCATTTTTATGTATAATGTATAGCTTTTAAAGTCATTAATTCCTGAGAAGCCCCTTCTCCAGTTATGCCAGCTTTATGGGTAGTAAAACCTTTTAAAAATAATCTGAAATAATTCTTTGGGGGTCCTTACCAGTGGCTTTCCTTTCTACTGCAATTAGTAATGGGTGAAATATATTGCAGTCACTAAAAATTTACAATCTTACCTATTTTACCACTATTAAGTTGCAAAAGGGGTGAACTAAATATTTACCATTGAATTTGCCACAAAAGAAATTTCTAGCTTCAAGAAATTCAATCATGCCTTTAGAACAAGGGATCCTAAGTTAGGTCAAAGTCTTAAAAATGTGCTTCTAGTATAAGTAATTTGTAAATAAAATTTTTTATCTTTCTAAAAATGAGACAAAAAAAATCCTGCAGAAAAGAAACAAGGAAGATTAATAAAGGAAGAAATACCATGGATGCCCATGAAATGTAAGATAGAAATGAACAAAACTTCAATTATGCATCTGTTTTCTTTAAACAGACAGGAGGAATAAACCTCCAAGCTTTGACAAATTCAATCTCACTTTTGGAACCAGGTATAAGACTAATTTCCAGGGAATGAAAACAGTAAATCCCTGGCTTTTGTATTGAAACAGGCAGTGAAGGGAATAAAAACACATTTATTGTTCTGCCTATTTGTTCAACTTCTCTGTCTGTTCTACAAATTCTGTATTATATTTATTTGAAAAAAAAAGGCAAAATGTCATAGATAAGATTTATTTGCAAAAAAGCCTGCAGGCCATAGCAAACACATGCAACTTTATACAAGCACCTAATTCCAAACAACTTAAAAAAGCAAACAAACTTTCAAACACTTTATGAATTCAGAAACACCCATAAATAAACTCTTACCAAGCTAACTCCTCAAACATGATTCCCTATGCTTAATCCCTAAACAAAGATTAAATAAAAAAAAAACTAGTTTTTTAAACTGAAAGTAAGGAGCAATATTAAAACTTAAAATGAACAGAAATTACTCCGTATATGAAATAGGTTGTCCCCTCTGCAATCCCTCACTCTTTACACTAAAGTTTTTAATTGTTTTAAAAAGTAGAATTGTGGCAAAGAATCAAACTTTAGCATAAAGAGCAAGGAATTGCAGAGGGGACAACCCATTTCATATAAAGAGTAATTTCTGTTTGTTTTAAGTTTTAATATTGCTCCTTACTTTCAGTTTGAAAAACTATTTTTTTTATTTGATTTCTGAACATTTTTGAATTAATGCATTTTTGATTTTGGCTCTCCGCACATAAATTATTAAAATGAAATTTGCATATTAATTTTTTTTTGGCTAAATGGCTTTCTCTTAGTTTTGATCAGATGATTTTGAGAAATAAGGGGTGGGGAAGGAGGCCTAGTTGCCCTCCAATTTTTCGGTTACTTAAAAAGGCAACTAGAACCTTTAATTTTTAACAAACGTTTTTATTAGTAAAAAATATACATAACTTAAGAATTAACTTACATAACAAACTTTTATACTCTTATATTTTTTTTATTATCTATATGAGGGGTTTTGTCCCCTTATTAATACCTCACCTTTTATACTAAATCTTAAGTTTTGTCCCAATTCTTTAAGAATGACCCCTGAATCAGAAAGGCTGTGGAATAAATAGTTGAAATTACCACCACTACTACTATATCATCTACAAATAATATACATGATAGCCTGAACCAATCCAAAGATACAAATGGGGCTCCATTATTTTTTCATAAAACTGTCTAAATCATTAACAAACAAGGAGAAAAGCTTTGGGGATAAAGTACATCCTTGTTTACACCCAAATGAGACATAACTAGTCTAGAAAATTTTCCCATCACCTTTACATCAAACTTCACCCCCCTATACATAGCTGCTATTATTGCTACAAAACAAGACGGCAAGCCTATTTCTAACAGGCTTTCAATTAACAACCTCCTATTTACTGAATCAAAAGCACTTCTCAGGTCTAAAAAGATACAAATAGCCAACCATTTTTCCATCTCAATATTTCCAAAGTAAAAATATGGTCAATAGTGCTGAATGTCAATCTGAATCCCACTTGTACTGGACTCAGTATTTCCTCTTTATCTAACCAATCTCTTAGCCTAAATTCCAAAACCTTATTTGCACATTAGGGGAAGGGGGGTGGGGGGTGCATTATATCAAATACCTAACCTAACTATCTCTATATATAAATATTAATTTAAATGTAATTGCATCATAGTTTGTTTCACAAAAGAACCTAACTTTACTTATTGAGTGTGTTCTGAATAACACACAAGTAGGCTTATCCCTTGGCTTATAAATGCAAGTTCACTTGCATAAGAGTTGAAGCAGATTGCAGGAGGCCCTTGTAGGCCTTGAATTGGGCTCGTTATTTCCATTCATATTCATTTCTTTGGCGGGGTAATCAGTTGTAAATAGATTGCCAAATTTGTCAATATGCTGCTTCCCCCTTTCTGCAATTGTGAATTAACCTGAGAGAGAGCCTCCAACAGGTTGAACCCAACCCACCGTGAATTAGCATGAGAGGGTTGACTCTAGTTCAGCGTTGTCGAGTGATAGCCATGAGAGGAAAATTTTCAAGTAATTTAACCCGTAGTCAACCTGCATGTGTTCCCTAGCGAGAACCTCCAACAGGTATGACTCTAGTTTGGCATTTGTGAAGGGACACACATGCACGGAAAGGTGTAGCATAAATGGCAGACAGTAACAACGGCAATCAAAGGGATAAATTTAACCCTTGACTGGGCTGCCCACTTAATTCAACAATCTGTCTTGGCTTTTTTCTACAATTGGCCATGACTTCCACTTTTCCTACAACTATTCCCTCTTTTTTAAATTCAATATAACTGGCCTACTAACAACAATATTGATGCATAGCTTAGATTTTTTGTTATGCGTTGATGTATACAATTCTTCTCAATTCCTATTTTGATAGCAATACATAAGGGTTTGAGTTTCACATTATTTTGCATAATTGCATAGCCTACTGGTTTTGACCCTATTTTCTAATGTAGCAAGAAGTTAGGCCTACTTAAAAAAGAAAAAAATTATATGCTGACCAATGGTCAGCATTGCACAGCAAGTGATATCCTGATTCAATGTCTGTAGCTGGGAGTGTTACAAAACATTGATTCTTCATTTGAATTCATTTGAGTGCAAAAAACATTTGATTCTTCTTAAGTTTTTCCTCTAGATTTCTCCAGGTAGGCTAATCATTATAGCTAGGTGTACTGTGGCTAAGCTTACAGAGTCACACCATTGACCCTTATCCCAACCAAAATAACAGCAACACCAGGCCTTAAACTCCTAAGCTTAGGTTTTCAAGCCTGGAGTAGCCTACAAGAAATTTTGGTAGGAGGGCACAAATGTATCTATAAATTAATATTAAAAAGTTGTTACAGGCTACCAATAAACTGCAAAGTTTTTTGAAGCACTTCAATGAATTACAGGATTCAATCTAGCCAAGGCTAGCTTAAGTAATTATCATTGAATGTTTTAAATCAGCTTCCAGAGTGACACAGTGTTTCTTTCTGTCAAGTGAGATTGAACTAAGCTTTCTTTGAACTATATACATTTTTTTCTGGACAATTAGACCTATTACTCACTCTAGGCTATGCCACCTCTACAAAACAATTTACCACTGACTCTGGATAGGCTAGCAACTGTCCAAGGATTACAGGAATTTAATTAGAAACTTCCTAAAGCAAGACCTGAAGACTTCACCCCTACAAACTATTCAACAAGCTTCTCTAGATATGCCTAGATCACATTAATGCTTGAACTTAGCAATGAATTTTTTTGTAAAAATCATTTTAAGGTCAAAATAAGATTGTTTACCATCACTGGTTCTTTGAACAATTGCAGTTCCATTCTCTACCCTGCATAAAGGCTCATGGTCTTCAAACTTTTGTTAGCCACTATAAAAGTTTTATATATTATTCTGGTGATGATAATGATGTTAAGTTACTTAACTAAAGATGCTCGTTAACTATCTTTAGTAAAAGTTACTGAAAAAGTTACTTTGAAGTAACTTTTCTGTCGTTCCAGCTGCTAAATAGCATCAGCTGGAACGGAAAAAGTTACTTTTAGTAACTTTTCCGTAACTTTTAGTTACTTTTTGTCGCAGCTGGAACACGCTCACTATTTAGCCCTTTTCTTCTTCTTATTCAGCGGACGGGCTTTTCAGTTGATACTATTTAGCCCTTTTCCTTTTGGCTCACTCTGTGAGATCGACAGAGCTATGGAGCTGGTTTGTCTTGTATGATTTGTATCTGCTCAGATTTCTTGGAGTATATCTTTTGATACCAGCAGTTGAATTATAAGAGAGTATATATTGATCTCTGTGCTCTGCGGGAGAGTATGGTCAGCAAGACTCTTGGCTGTTAGTGGAATTTTGTGGTGTTTGAAGCATTCTACCATTTTACGTCGCAGGGTATACTGTGCAGACGTCAGCATATTACATTCAAATAGGCAGTGATCTATTGTTTCATTCTTAAGATTACATGACCTGCAAAGGGGGGACGAGGGAACTTCGCCACTTGAATTAGGAATCTGATATGAAAATGCCTGAAAATTTAGCCCATTTGAACCTGACCGAATCCTATGATAAATCTTGGAAAGGTGCTTACTTGGGAAAGGTGATGGGGTAGGATTCTTATTAATTATCAGTACCTCTGTAAATCTCCAGCGGTAAATATCTCTAATGGGGATTGGTCTCCCACTTGGCTGGTCAATATTTAAAGCATTTTTGGCTATTTCATCTGCCTTATGGTTACCTATTATACCTGAGTGGCTTGGAATATACTGTATATGAGTTAAAATACCTTTTGAAGCAAAAATATCAATAATCCTAAGACAAAGAAATGTGTCAATATCCATCTTATTTTGAGAAGCTGACGAAAGAAGTTCTAGGCTTGACAAAGAATCAGAATATATTATAATATTATTAATATTAACTTTCATATATTCATTAACCATGAGGAAATCTAGTGCCATGATTATGGCGTTTATCTCGGCAGACATTACAGATGAATTATCTTGTAATCTCTCTCCTAAAGCGATATTATGGGTTGGGAAGAAAGCTCCGCTTGCCACTTTCTCATTCATTTTGGACCCATCTACAAAAATTTGGAAATAGTTTTTATAAGCAACATTATTTAGTTCGGCAAATTTTTTCTGAATAAAAGAAATGGGGGTAAGTTCTTTGGTCCACTTTGAGAAGTCAGTCTTTATTATGGGGGTTGACCAACTCCAAGGGGGGGTTTGGGGGAATGTGGGTGAAATAGATTTTACTGGCACTGGGAACTTCTTGTGGATATTTGCATATTCATTTGCAACGCCTCTAAACATAGATGGATTTCTTAACCAGTTATGCAGGGTATGAGAATCATTGGCTTCAATTTTTGTAAGGTACTTAATTAGTAGAGATCTTCTTCTTTCATTTATTGGTGATAGTCCACTCTCAGTAAGCAGAAACTTAGTTTTTGTTGGTTTCCTAAGACCAAATATAAGACGAATTATATCATTTTGTGTCGTTTCGATTTTTTGCATGTGGGTCTTAGCACAAGCACCATACACTATGAGGCCATAATCAATATGGGGTCTTATATATGATTTATAAAATTGGATTAGTGTTTTCTCATTACAGCCCCAAGGTGTGGCTAGTAGCCTTTTAATTATTCTTGTTTTTCTATAGCACTTTTTTATTGTATTTGTGATGTGGAGGTGGAAATTTAGTTTTTGGTCAAGTATGAGCCCTAGGTAATTAATTTGATTGTCCTCTGGGATAAGTATTCCATTTAATGTTAGCCTAGCATCATAATGATTTCGCTTATGGTGGAATTGGATAATTTTTGACTTTGTGGGTGCAGTAGGTAAAATGGACTTTTGGGAGAACTTTTCAAATTGGAAAAGTGCATTTTGCAACTTTGAATGCGTAATCTCGAAGGTATTGCCAGTTGCCCATAATACCAGATCGTCAGCGTACTGTAGATTGGTATGTGGGAGGTTCATGTCCCACAGAAAAAGTGAAAATAGGAGGCAGCTCAGGACTGCACCCTGTGGAAGGCCTTTGGTTATTGAAGTTTTGGGTGAAGAGGCTGAACCTACACAAACAATGAAACTTCGGTTTTCTATAAAGGATTTTATGAAGGATACAAGTTTGGGGGGTAGTCCAAGGTTTGTAAGTTTAACTAATAGAATCTGGTGGTCAACATTATCATAAGCACCTTCAAAATCTAGGAATGCAGCAGTTAAGACATTATTTTTTGATAGGGATTCATTTATTGCATTTGTTAACACTATGAAAGCATCTGTTGATGAGTGGTGTTTCCTGAAGCCAGTTTGAGTATGAGGTATCAGATTATTCTTCTCAACAAACCAAAGCAGCCGATGGTAAATCATTTTCTCCATTAATTTTCCCAGCACTGGGGTAATCATTATGGGTCTATATGACTGAGGGTCATGTTTAGGTTTATTTTTCTTTAAAATTGGTATGAGAGATGAACATTTCCAGATGTTAGGGAATGTGGATGTAGCCCATGCATGGTTATAGCAATTTAGGAGCTCCTGTTTGTACAAAGGGGAAAGATTCTTTATCCATATAGGGTGTATATTATCATAGCTACTTGTAGCATTGGCCTTGATATGCTGAATTGCATTATTCAATTCATGTATCGAGAAGGGATGGTTTATATATTCTGAACCTGGTCGGGGCTGGTAAATAGGATTTGTCATGATTTGTGTGGTGATATTTTGGTTTTTTGATGTTAGCTTTTTTGAGAAAAGGGAGGCAAATAATTTTGCCTTATCAGTGTCGTTATCATAGAGGGAATTCTCATGTATTAGTTCATACATAAGGGGGTTGGAGGATGTTTTTTTCCCACAGATTTTGCTTATAAGTCTATGTATTCTTGGCTCAGATGTTTCTCTGGAAAGATTATTTGCAAAATTATTCCAATAATTATATTTGGCATTAGTTATTGTTCTCTTGAGGTTAGCCTCTGCTTGTAATTTACTTAAATATGTGTCAGGGGATGGTTTTCTTAGGTATGCTCTCCTAGTTGCACTTTTTATTCTCCACATAATTTGGCAATCTTTTGTCCACCATGCTTTAGGGGTGTGTTTAGGGATGGTTTTCCTAGGTGAAGTTCTGGGGATAGCTTGATTAGCTGCATTTGTTAATATTGATGTCATAGCTTCAGCACACGTGTCAGCAGTTACAACTGAGGTATGAGATTTCTGGGTTAAACTTAGGACTTCTTCATTAAGCTTATTTCTAAACATGGTCCAATTTGCTTTGGTGTTGACATATTTAGGGATATGTGGGAGAATGTTGGCTGGTTCATTTAAAGAGGATACTATTGCAAAATGGTCAGTGCATAGATTTTCAATTTTCTTAATATAAATTTTATTTAGTATATTTATTGAAACAATTTGTAGGTCAATAGTTGAAAATTTACCACTTTTGGGGTTAAAATATGTATTTAGATTAGGAGGGGTAGCAATTGCTAAATCGGCATTATTTGAAATCAATCTTTCAATGAGCTTACCAGCTTTATTTGCTGGCTTATCCCCCCACAGAAGACTGTGGGCATTAAAATCCCCGCAGATGATTATGTTTTTTAGCATATTAGAATTAGTAATATAAGTGAAAAAATCCATGGCATCTGTAGTCTGGCCATTGGGGTTATAAAGACTTAATATGTATGTTTTTGTATTATTTATCCAAACATTGATGCCAATAACATCAACATCATTTGAAAAATCTGGGAAATTAATACCGCAGAATTTAATATTATTATTTAAAATTATAGCTACGCCACCTCCTTTTCTCTGAGAAGACCTATCCTTTCTCAGGATAGTATATCCTGGAAACTTTGTTTGTTGGTTATTAGTCAAATGGGTTTCTTGAAGGCAAGCAATATCAATGGAATTTTTATTCATAAAAGATAAAAGTTCATTTAACTTATTTTCTGAAAGTGATCTTACATTCCACTGAAGTATTGAAATATGCTGCTTTGTTGTTTTAATTTTCATTTTGCTGTGTATCAATCTTTAGCTTTGCTAGGAGCAGAGCAAGATCTTTTTTTGCTTGGATATGCATGTGATTGGGTAGGTACAACTTTGCCAATTCGCTTATTATTTTTGCTTTTTGTGGTTGTTTTAGGTTCATTGACTGTACTGCATTAGAATTTAGTATAAATAGGCACATGTTAGGTGTTAATTCATTTGGATATTCATCTGGCTTTTTGTTGATAATTTGATTAATACCCGTTAATACTTCTGATTCATTTCTACTCGGGAGAGGTGGCCATTCTGTTATTCTATCATTACTTGTAGAGCCTGGAAGGTTTGTCCAGGGTGAACCTCTCTTATAGGAATGTGAGCTTGGTTGCTTTGAGGAAGGAGTTTTATTGGGGGTGCTTGATGCTTTTGGTAGAATGGTTGGTCTGTGGGTGAGAGGGTTGGGTGGTTTCATAAAGTTTTTGGTCAGGTGTGATTGAGCTGCATTTGCTTCCATTGCTGCAAAAGGGTAAGGTATGTTTTTTTCTGTTGCTATTTGGAGTGTTAGTGCTCGTTTTTTATATACAGGGCATAAAGTTTTATTAGTAGAATCGTGGGGACCATTGCAGTTGATACATTTTGGCTGATTGTTTTTACAATTTATCATTCCAGTGGGGTGGGAGTTTTTACAAGAATTGCATTCATGTAATGTTTCACTGCATGTGTTTTTTGTGTGTCCTAGTCTTAGACATTTTTGGCATTGGATAGGTTTTGGCTTGTAGGGCTTGTGGGGTTTCCTTTGTCCAAATAGGAATATCTGATCCAGGTTATTATTTTCTTCTCTTAGTGTGAATAAGAAAGACTTGCTTAACTTTTGGCCATTGGCATCTGGTTTACCCAATTGGGTTACATCAGCTACTGGGATTGGGTTACCAGTTCTGTCAGAGAGTCCTTCTTTTAGATCCTGAATAGGAATTTCTGGAGGGATGTTATACACTACTATTTTAGTTGGGTTTTGGTTTGGGGACCAGAGAACAGATTTTATTGGTATGTTAAGAAGAGATTTTGAATTCTGTAATATGTCTGCTGATTTAGAATCTTGAAGGGCTATTAGCAGAGATCCATCACGGTTAATGTTTAATGAAAACATTGATTTTAACATTTTAAAGATTGCAACCCTCAAAAGAGCTACCTTTTTTATCTCAAAGGGGGTATCTGGAGTGATTTTTAAGTAAATTCCAAGGTTTTGTGAGGGGAATGTTGGATTATGGGAAGGGGTATTATTTTTGATTGGTGAAATCTTTTTCCTTTTTTTTGAGTTTCTTGATAGGACCTCTTGAAATTCATTTTCAGTCTCATCCTGTATTGTGACATACGCCCCGACTTCCACCATTGTATTATTCAATGACCCCTCATGTGAGCTTTGAGAAAGTTGACTTGACCAGCCAAGGGGTTGAATGTTTTCAGTGGTACTTGGGGTAGGGTCAGGGGGGATTTTTTTAGGTGGTGTTCTATGCATTGCCTATTGGAATAAGCTTTAATACAATCAAAAAAAAGAAGGGAAAAATTGATAATATAAAACCAGACTGTCTGCCACTCTTTCAAAGGGAGGACTTCACCATCCACAAAAAAACACTATAGTGTTGTCTAGAAGATGGTTTGGTATAAGATTGGTTCAACTGACTGCTGATAAATCTGGGTAAATATCACAAGAACTTTTGTTATAAATTTCTTTAAGCGTTGCTGTTGAAGTTGTTTGTAGAAACAACTTCCTTTTCCTGTAGAAGTGAGCAAAAATATTCCTCTTCTTTCCAAAAACATATACTCATAAATTTAATTGGCAGCACTGGGAAAGTTAGCTTTTGAATGAAGAAATAACTCAAATAAAAATAATTTCCTCCAGAGGAAACATGTTGAAAATCTGATAATTGGCCACATTACTTAGAATCCCTGGGCAGATAGATACGTATCATAATAGATACGGCAGAATTCCTGGTCTTTGAGTTCGTAAGTGATCACCCCTGTTTTCAACAAGCTTAATGATTTTAATAATTTTATAGGCGAGGGTATTTGGTAACTTATAGGCTAGTCCTAGCCTGTTTTATTGTTTGCCCCCCTGAGAGGGAAACTATTAAATTCTGAAAACTTCTAAAAATTTGGGTAAAAGATAAAATTCTAGTTAAATGACTTCTTGCTATCTCAGAAAGGGTTTGGGCTAGGAAAATGAAACTTTCAGGGATGAATCTACGGACTAAAGCATGTCCTGGGAAGGTATTTTGAAGCAACTACCTCCACTCCTTCTCCCTCTAGAGGGTCATGACCTTTAAAAATATGTGTGTTATAAAAGTGAAACCTTGAAAATAGATCTTCTGCTTAATTGAAGTACAACAAAATTGTTTTCAGCTTCATAACTTTGCTCAGTTCCATTTTATAAGGTTTTAAAGATATGCAAATACATTTCCAAAATTTTGAAAAAAAAACAAACATTGATATGGCTCAAAATTCTACTCAAATAACTGGAATTACATTTTCAGAACTAAGTGCAGAGAAAAAGCAACTAGTAACTGAAAATTAAGGTAAAATGTTGTTTTGTCGAAAATTTCAGTAGGTATAGACCTGTCATGTAGGCAAATTTCAGGGCCCTCTAGAGAGAAAAGGAGTGGAGGTGGGTCCTTCAAAATACCTTCCCGGGACATACTTTAGCCTGTAGACCCATCCTGGAAAGTTTCATTTTCCTAACCTAAACCCTTTCCAAGATAGCAAAAAGTCAATTAACTAGAATTTTACCAGTTTCATATTTCTAACCTAAACCCTTTCCAAGATAGCAAGAAGTCAATTAACTAGAATTTTACCCAAAATTTTGCTACTATATGCAAGAATCTATAACTGCCATATGACAAGGCTAATATACTACTTGATTTGTTTTGTATGTTCTTTCCAAATACAATAGCCTAGGCCTGATCAGTTTGCTTGCAAATGTGCCCCCTTTCCCACTTGCTGGTCCTATATTGGCTAGCCTACATCCCTAAGAATGTATTCCTTCATTACATCAATGCACTCATACCTTCTAGTTTCCAAATAAACAGCCCAGTTGTGTTTTCAGGAACCAGGTTTGAAGTGTGTTTTGAGCAGGTTTGACAGTAATTGTCCTCAGGTTTTCTGTTTTCAATCCCTCATAACTTTAAGGCATTTTCCTGATATAAATTCCAAGCATGTTGCACATAGGTTCCTAAAAACTACCAGAATAGCATGGTTGAAAACAGGTTCTGTGAAGACATTTGCCTGTGTTGAACACAACATTCAAAACAATACTCTACATCATCTAAGTAAAACTCCATGTTGAATCTGGGTAGGCTTTCATTTATGACACAAATGAATGTTAGATTTGGATTCAGGATACAATTCTGACTATAAAGGTAAAAATGAACTCCCCCCTCCCCTGTAATGTGTAAATTTAAGTTGTAGGCAATTCAGAATTTAGAGTTTTTCTTTTGAGCAGCAAACCGCTAAATCTACTGACAGTATAAGCTTTGGTTAGGAGCTGTAGAGATACAAACATGTTAAGAAAACAGTTCAAACTTTGTAATAGGGTAAATATATGACAGTTCATATAACTGACTTACCAATAAAGTGAACATACCACTTGAAGCCTTTTTTATGTTATTTACATAATTGCTTCTATTGTAAATTCAAATTTAAGCACTTTTTAACCTAAACTAACCTTATCTATATATATAAAAATGAGTTGTATGTATGTCTGTTACACTATCTTCTACAAAAAAAATTAAAGAAAAGAAAAAAATAAAAAGAAAAAATAAAAAAGAAAAAAAGGAAAAAAAAGAAAAAACTGAAAAAAGGAAAAAAATGGGAAAACAAAGAAAAAACTAAGCTCGATGGCAATCATTAAAAAAAAAAACAGATTTCAGTTCTTTTCCATTTTCTCTACCACTCTATATTAATTAAGTATTCAATAAAACAAAACTTTATTAACACTTATGAGCAGTACATTGGCTTTGATCCTCTTTTTGGAATTTGAAGGATGTGAGTTCAAGTCACTTTGCAGTAATCTATATCCATCTGTATATGTCTGTCTGTATTCTACCAAACAAATCTATATATATGCTAGCTGTTGGGGTGGCGCTTTGCACCACCCCAACACCTAGTTGGTGGGGGCGCTTCACGCCCCCCAAGCCCCCCCACACACATAAGTTGTTACACGCCATATTAGTTGTGCGCCATTCTAGTTGTGTCCCTGTGTCCCACTTGTGAATATAGATAGATATATATATATATATATATATATATATATATATATATATATATATATATATATATATATATATATATTTTTAACTACATAAAACTTGCAAATATACAACATTCTTGGCTGTCCCATTGTCTGTGCATATAAATAGATTGTCAGTTTTACTGACTCTTGAACATGCAACATATAATTGTCCATGTGAAAAACAATCTGTATTCAGATCTATACCTCATTATTCTAATGATTGCCCTTGAGCTTTGTTGATGGTGATTGCTAATCAAACATTCCCTGTTTCCCCATTGTCATTTATATATCCCCTTGTGCCCCCTGGCGTCCCCATTGTAGTTGTTTCCCTGTGTCCCAGTCATCATTTGTGTCCTGGTGTCCCAGTCTGTAATTTCTCTTTGAGTGTCATGGTCATCATTTATATTCCCTGTGTCCCAGTGCCCCAGTCATCATTTTTGTCTCTGTTGTCATTTGTGTTCTTCTTTTTCTTCTTCTTTTCCTTCCAATGAATTATCATTTATTTATGAGACTTGTAAATTTTTGTTTTTAGGATCTTGTCTCATTTGATAGTCCAGGTTGTTGATTTTTACCCATTGTGAATTTATTTTGTTCAGGTTGTTTCTTTGGTCTTATCAAATTTGATAGTCTTCATTTAGATCTTGACCTGTCAAGACGTCTCTTTTTTAATAAATGACACCTGTGATTTTTAAGTGAAGACACAAGATCAGCCTTGTTGAACTTTTCTCTAGCAAGTACCAGTGCTAATCCTGGCTTAGGCAACCAGGTTTCAGTTGAAGATATAGTTTCTAATTCAAGGTCTGTGTCTCGTTTTTTGTTCCTTAGCCTAGAATGTCCCATCCTTGTAATGATTGCTACAGAAAATGTGGAACTGGGTCATTCCAGTGTTCTAAGTGCAATGCATGGTTGCACCCAGCTTGTGCTGGCATCACAAAAAGTAGTTGCCTAAAAAACCCTAAATGATTATGTGTACAGTGCTGATCAACAATGGTTGTAAATGACAAGATTATTACCAACAATAACCAACCTGAAGTGATCCAACCACCCAAGGTTAAAAAATCCCACCTTATTTCTATTGAAGAAAATTCAACTAATTCCAATGATAATCAACTGGAAGTGATCGTTCCAATTGGTATTGTTAATTCCCCATCCATACCTCATGTTTTGAATACTGATAAAAATAGTTCCCGTGGATTGATTGATTCTGCAAAAATTACCACCTACTATCAACCCAAAATTACTCCACAAATTTCTTGCTCCAGTAAAGATGAATTGACGTGCAATGCAAAAAAGGCTAGTGTGTTTGAGCCCCATACCTGTGAAGATTGCCTAAAAAAAGATGCAGAAATCATCAATCTCAAGAAATGGATTATTAATCTCGAATTTCTTTATGATAGCTTGTCTGATCTTTACAAGCTCCAGAATAGTGATCTCTTCAAGGACAAAGAAATCAAATTGTTAAAAGTCGGTTTTCAGCTTGCAATTGTTGAAGCTATACATACTTTAAATTCCCCTTCACTGCCCAGAATTCCTCATTTAGCTGATACTTCCACAAATATTCATTACCAAAATTCTTTGGTTCATCAAGCAAGTGCTAGTGTACTTCCTTCGTCAGAATTTTCTCAAGGGATTAAAAAGGTTATACAAACTAATCACACTGACCTCGTTTCAACCAAAGATAATTTATTGTTGAAATCCAGAGTTAATGACACTTCTTTAAAAAGTGATAATGCAGTTGAACTGACTTAAAGCAGACATTCTTACATAATGCAATCAAATATTCAAAAAAAATTAGCTTAATGATTTTACATGTAATAAACCTAATGTGTGTTTTAACTTCTTAGATAGTAGATGTATTTCTAGTAATTGTAAATATCTACACATTTGTAAATTTTATGTTTTTAGCCATTGTACAAATAATCTGTGTAAATACCCCCATGTTGATATTTGTAAAAAGTTTTCAAGTGGAAGGTGCTTTGGCTGTACAAAAGCTCATATTGAATCGCCCATTAAAGGTCGTAGTAGGCTCCACAAAACTGGGCTGCCCAGAAGCCACCTTAATCCTGCTAAATTTACTAAGCATTTTAAGTCATGTAATTTTGCTCATGTATCATCAGACGCAAATGGTAGTTTTAAAACCAATCTTTCTTAGGGCAGCGTCGAAAGCACTCACGACCCCCTCCTCCCCATGGTCAGGTTCCTGTCAAGTCCCATTCTCATCCCCCTGCATTTTCAGATCAACAATTAATAAACCCTTCCCAATTACATACTCCCCCCTACCCCTTGTTATCTCCTCCCCCTCTCCTTATACAGAAGTCCTATTTCTGTCCCCCTTACAGTATGCTGCCCCATACCCTCCCTACTCTGCCACAAACCAGCAATTTCTTGATGGACATGAATCACTATTCCCAACCAACCCCCCTTTCCCAGCACCTTACAGAACCCCACCCCCAGCCCATTCGTTTTATCCCTTGTGCCTACCCTGTCAACGTGACTCAGGTCTGAGACTTTTTGCATTCAATAATTGTCTTGTAATGAATCCTAATTGTTCTCCTCGTGCTTCATCCATATCATTGCCCGTCCCCCCACCCCCAAATCCCCAAGGCAAATCCTTCTCTTACTCTAATAATTCATCTATTGATGTTGACTCTAATAGTCATCCTATAAGAGTCAAATGTGCTCCCTCGGTCCCTTGTTCTGACTACATTAATCTGGCCCCCGCTAAGAATCCCACCACACCCCCTGTACCCATTTGTAATTTAAATAAAGTTAAGTGTAAAAATGGTACCTTTGCAGGTCGTTTTAAATTTTCCACACTTCTGTTAAGCAACGCTGAAAGTCTTAATTTTGAAAAACTTAATGAATTAGACTCCTTTTCCAAAATATATAGATCAGACATAATCGCTGTTATTGAAGTACACGCTCAAAATTCACACATGTTAAAAGTGAATAATTTCTCCCGGTTTATTAAACTCAGACCCAAAACCCACCCTCTGGGTAAGAAAGGGGGTGGAATTCTTTTCTTTGCCCATAATGATTTTTATCCTTCAGAAATATTAGTTCCTTGTCTTACTCCCTTTGATGAAATTTTGTGGGTTTGTGTTCAACCTAAGGTCTTACCACGTCCTTTCAACTTGATTGTCCTGTGTTGTTTTTACAACTCTCCTGGGCAGAGAGCAGCTGAAAGAATTAATTTTATTGAAAAATTGCATGGCACTGCTGACTATGTACTATCTAAATACCCAAATGCTGGAATTTTCCTCTTGGGTGATTGAGTCTTAGGTGATTGAGTGAAACTTGAGTCTACATGTAATACTTTTAGTCCGACTCCAAATATGGAGTCATTTTCGAGAAAAAATAAATACATACACAATTATTGCTCACTTATGAAGATAGCATAGTATATATATATATATATATATATATATATATATATATATATATATATACAATAATTTTGATAGCATAGTAATATATATGCAATAATTTTGGATTTTTTAACCTCAATTGAACTTGTATTGATTTAACAGGAATCAAAACAATGGATCAAGTGAGAGCTCAGCTGTTACTGGAACTTAAGAAGTCTCAAGAGAAGAAAAGTTCAATTTTGTGTAGGCATGATTACTTTCAGCAGTTAGTTCCCAGTGGTAGTATTTCTTCTGTTCCAACATCAGCTGAGGACCAAGCAGGTTTGGAAGTTAAATGCTCAGAAAAGGTAAGTCATAAATAGCAGACTAGATAAGGCAATTGCACCTTGCCTGGTTCCTCTCTTAACTGGAACAGTTCAATCCAGTGGCCTTGCCATTACTTCTTGCTTAGGAGAAATTTTAAGACAGACTTGGGTATGCAGAGTGTGAATTCCATCCCTTGTGAAAGCTTTGGCTTAAGACACATAATAGCATCAGCTTATAATAGCAATAGCATCAAATGATCACACTAGGGGAATCAGAGATATGATCCATTGGTCATCCATAAGTAGGCAGTCCATAGGTTTGGCTAGGCCATCTTGTCATTTAGATAGTTCAAATTAACAACGTTTACATTTTTGGCTCTTCGTACAAAATAAAAGCCTATGGATCTCTACAAGCAGAAATAATATTGTAGGTCTATTTATTAATATTATATAATAATATTGATTCAAATTGTATTTCAAGAATATTTGGAGTTCATGTCAATGCTGGTAGCTTCTTAAAATTCAGATATGATGTAATTGGTTGTTGTATTTTTTTTATCAAGTTGGACAAAAAAAAAATTTATGATCTTGGTTTCAACTGCTATTGAATCTGATATACGTTGGTTTTCAGAAAAAATTACTATTTTTTTCTTTTCTTAAAATAAAAGTCTTGTCCCCAAATATAAACCAAAGCATACTGGGTCCCTATGAGTATTTGCAAGGATTTACCTCTTCTTTTTTGAGAGCCAATAGGGTTTTTTGAATACAGTGATATTTTATAGGCCTATTCAAAATGTGGGCTCAAGCTCTGGTGCATTAAGCCTTCTAAATCTTTATTTGAAAAAACAAAATCTTTTTTGTCCTCTTCCTCTGCCTGCTATCTTGGATTTTGAAGCCAGTTTTATCACTTAAGTTTCAAAGAGTAAAATGGTGATTTCCTTTTCAATTTTTTTAACTGTTTTTTTGGCTAAATCTTAAAGTGTTTAGTTTTTTGGCAGTTTTCAGTGAATTTTGTCTCACTTTATGAGTCAATTTTTTTATGGTTTTGACACATGTTAAACTTTTCCCACTATATTTATGCTAAATTATTTTTACAATGACTTGCATGCAATTTATGACTGCATGCAATTTTGGGTGTGGTTTTGGGAGCACATCCCCTTAATGGCAAAGTTTGCAAAAAAAAAAAAAAATAATAATAACTATGTTGTTTTACTTTCTTGACTGTTGGGATAATAAATCTTAAACTACCATTTTGTGATAGATTTTAGTAAGGAAACACTGGCTGATACAGGGGACCAGAAGGGACCCAAGCCCTCACCCCCCGGATTCTTAATATATTTGTTAGTTAGTCAATTTTTGGCACCTTTGTTACATTCCTCCCCCCCTCCCCTTGATTTTGGTCATTGGCGCCCTTGTCATATTGGGCCTCCCCCAAGATTTTGCTCTAGATCTGCCCCTGTAAGAACATCTTCCTTCTAAAAAGAACTAAAAATAATTTCATTCAATTCTGAATTCAATGTTATTGCCTTCTTCTTGAAGACAGGTTAGGTGTCTTCAACTGTAATATAGAAGATCAATTTATATTAGATTTTAGCAAAAATGTTTCATTTTGCAAGTTCTGTTATTGCCTTCTTCTTGAAGACAGGTTAGGTGTCCTTAAGTCTTCGATTTACACAAAGAGATTGCAAAAACAAAAAATCAATTTTGTTAGGTTTCAGTGAAATATTTCATTTTTGCATTCAATGTGGCTGCCTTCTTCTTGAAGACAGGTTAGGGCTCTTCAAATCTTATTTTTTTATAAACAGATTACATAAACAAAAAATATATCATGTTAAGTTTCAGTGAAATTTTTCATTTTGACATTCAATGTTGCTGTCTTCTTCTTTAGGACAGGTTAGGAGATATTCCATTTTTGCATTCAACGTTATTGTCTTCTTTTCAAGATAGGTTAGATGTCTTCAAGTCTTCTAATTTTTACAAAGAAATTGCAGGAACAAAAAATCGATTTTGTTAGATTTCAGTGAAATATTTCATTTTTGCATTCAATGTTGCTGCCTTCTTCTTGAAGACAAGTTATGAATCTTCAAGTTTTCAATTTTTACGAAGAAATTGCAGAAACAAAAATCAACTTTGTTAGGCTTCAGTGAAATATTTCATTTTTCTATCCAATGTTATTCCTTCTTCTTGAAGACCGGTTAAATGCCTTCAATATTATTTTGAATGCAAAAATGAAATATTTTACTGAAATCTAACAAAATTGGTTTGTTTATTTCTGTAATTTCTTTGTAAAAGTTTTGAAGACTTGAAGACACCTAACCTGTCTTCAAGAAGAAGGCAATAACCTTAAATGCAAAAACGAAACATTTCACTGAAATCCAGCAGAGTTGATTTTGGTTTATAATATTTTTGTAAAAGTTTGAAGATTTGAAAACACCTAACCTGTCTTCAAGAAGAAGGCAATAACCTTAAATGCAAAAATGAAACATTTCACTGAAATCCAGCAGAGTTGATTTTGGTTTATAATTTTTTTGTAAAAGTTTGAAGATTTGAAAACACCTAACCTGTCTTCAAGAAGAAGGCAATAACCTTAAATGCAAAAATGAAACATTTTACTGAAATCCAGCAGAGTTGATTTTGGTTTATAATATTTTTGTAAAAGTTTGAAGATTTGAAAACACCTAACCTGTCTTCAAGAAGAAGGCAATAACCTTAAATGCAAAAATGAAACATTTTACTGAAATCCAGCAGAGTTGATTTTGGTTTATAATTTGTTTGTAAAAGTTTGAAGATTTGAAAACACCTAACCTGTCTTCAAGAAGAAGGCAATAACCTTAAATGCAAAAATGAAACATTTTAATGAAATCCAGCAGAGTTGATTTTGGTTTATAATTTGTTTGTAAAAGTTTGAAGATTTGAAAACACCTAACCTGTCTTCAAGAAGAAGGCAATAACCTTAAATGCAAAAATGAAACATTTTACTGAAATCCAGCAGAGTTGATTTTGGTTTATAATTTGTCTGTAAAAGTTTGAAGATTTGAAAACACCTAACCTGTCTTCAAGAAGAAGGCAATAACCTTAAATGCAAAAATGAAACATTTTACTGAAATCCAGCAGAGTTGATTTTGGTTTATAATTTTTTTTTGTAAAAGTTTGAAGATTTGAAAACACCTAACCTGTCTTCAAGAAGAAGGCATTAATGCTGAATGCAAAAATAAAATATTTTTTTCTGCAATCTCTTTGTGTAAATCGAAGACTTAAGGACACCTAACCTGTCTTCAAGAAAAAGGCAATAACAGGGATTGCAAAATGAAACATTTTTGCTAAAATCTAATATAAATTGATCTTCTATATTACAGTTTGAAGACACCTAACCTGTCTTCAAGAAGAAGGCAATAACATTGAATGCAGAAATGAAATCTTTCACCGAAATCCCACTAAGTTGATTTTTGGTTTAGTAATATCCTTTTAAAAGTTTGAAGACACCTAACCTGTCATCAAAAAAGTTAATAACAGTGAATTGAAAAAGTGAAGTATTTCAGTGCAACCTATTGAAGCTGATTTTTTTTTTGTCTTTGTAAACTTTTGTTAAATATAAACATCCTCTTTAACGATAAATAGCTTAATTATTTTTAGTTCTTTTTAGAAAGAAGATGTTCTTACAGGGGTGGATCTAGAGCAAAATCTTGGGGGAGGCTTAATGTGACAAGCGCCAATGAGCAAAATCTTGGGGAGGGGGCGAAATGTAACAAAGGTGCCAAAAATTGACCAACTGACAAATTTGTTTAACAAAAGAGTTAAAAAAAGGATAAGAGGGCACCAGAAAAATCCTGGGGGGCTTGGGGGCCCCCCTGGATCAGCCTATTGTCTTCTCCGTGAAGACAGGTTAGGTGTTTCATGTCTTTTAACTTTATAAAGAAATTGCTAAAACGAATTAACAATTTTATTAGATTTCAGCAAAATATTTCATTTTAACGATCAATGTTATTGCTTTCTTCTTGAAGACAGGTTAGGCGCCTTCATGTCTTCAAACTTTTATAAAGAAATTACAAAAGTAAAAATTAACTTTATTAGATTTTAGCGAAATATTTCATTTTTTTAATCAATGTTTTTGCCTTCTTCTTGAAGACAGGTTTGGTGTCTTCAGATCTTAAAACTTTTTCAAAGAATTTACAAAACCAAAAACTAACTTTTTATTAGATTTTAGTGAAAAATTCCATTTTTGCAATTAATGTTATTGCCTTCTTCTTTAAAACAGGTTAGGTGTTTTAAGTCTGTCAACTTTTAGAAAGAAATTGCTTAAACAAATTAACAACTTTATTAGATTTCAGCGAAGTATTTCGTTTTTGCAATCAATGTTATTGCCTTCTTTTTGAAGACAGGTTAGGCGCCTTCAAGTCTTCAAACTTTTATAAAGAAATTACAAAATCGAAAATTAATTTGATTTTAGCGAAATGTTTCATTTTTGTAATCAATGTTATTGCCTTCTTTTTGAGACAGGTTTGGTGTCTTCAGGTCTTCAAACTTTTACAAAGAATTTACAAAACCAAAAACTAACTTTTTATTAGATTTTAGTGAAAAATTCCATTTTTGCAATTAATGTTATTGCCTTCTTCTTGAAAACAGGTTAGGTGTTTTAAGTCTGTCAACTTTTAGAAAGAAATTGCTTAAACAAATTAACAACTTTATTAGATTTCAGCGAAGTATTTCGTTTTTGCAATCAATGTTATTGCCTTCTTTTTGAAGACAGGTTAGGCGCCTTCAAGTCTTCAAACTTTTATAAAGAAATCACAAAATCGAAAATTAATTTGATTAGATTTTAGCGAAATGTTTCATATTTGTAATCAATGTTATTGCCTTCTTTTTGAGACAGGTTTGGTGTCCTCTCAGTGAAATATTTCATCTTTACAATCAGTGTTATTGTCTTCTTCTTGAAAACAGGTTAGGCAGCTTCAAGTCTTTTAACTTTAAGAAATTTCTAAGACGAAACATAACACCTTTATTGGGTTTTAATGGAATGCTTTACTTATTCATTCATTCAATGTTATTGCCTTCTTCTTGAAGAAACTGGCTGAAAGAAGAGAACTTTTGAAACATTGAGAAAAAAAAATTTCTTTTTCAGGCTAGTCCATATAATTTGGAACAAGATGGTAGAAAATCATCAAGCATATTCTCAACTAAAAGCTCAAGTAAGAATTCAGATCTAAATATTGAAGACATGTTTCCAGTACCTGAAAAGGAATTGAAAAAAGATGAAGTACAGCCCTCAAATTGGAAGTGTACCCCTGGGAAATCGCTTAATAAAAAGAAGCACACTGAACAACAAACAATCCAGCTAAATATGGAGGCACAGCATTTTATTGATTTATTTGACCAACAGTTGGCTGCTGATTTTGCCACTGAATTAGGAATAATACCTAAAGATAATCAAATTATGGGAAACTTTCACACTCCTAAGATTAAATCTACCCATAAAGGGATTTCGATTAAGCCTGAAAATAAGCTTTTGAAACCTGATGTAGCTTTAAAGGGAGATAAGCCTAAAGAGCCCAATCAAAAACCGAAATTAGCAGGTGACAATGAGAAAAAGCGCAACATAACTTTAGTGGATATGTTTGGCAACACTGGAACTGAAATAAAAAAGAAAAAAGACGAATTGGTTAAGAACCGGGAAGAAAAGAAATACGTTTTGGCTCAAAAGCAAAAGGCTGTTCAGAAAACCAAAGACACCTCAAATTTGAACACAACCCACAAAAAGACACCCTCTGCTGTGGCTATTAAGAATCAAACTAGGATCCTTATGAAGAGTAGCTCTAAGACAGGAGAATCAGCAATGAAACAAGTAGATAATAATAGTGGAAAACTAGGAGTTGATAGACGTGTTAGTAAAAGTGAAGTTCCTCGTCCCACACCTTCCTTAGAAGCACAGAAAAGAAAAAGCATTCCAGACAGTAATTTGATAAGAACTGAAGGGGATCTTCCACCAGTTTTACTGCCAGAAACAGTTATGGAAGAAAAAGAAGAATCTACTGCTTCAGGTAAAAGTAGAACCAATGCTCCCAGTAGTTTACCCTCCAAAACTGAAGATGAAAGACATGTCGTAGTGTCACCAAGGCTTAGTAAGAACAGTCAATCTAGTGAAATGAGAAGTAGCAAAAAGCGTGGAAGACCTCCAAAACAGTCGCAGCAGACATCATCTGTTTCTAAAAACTTATCCTTTGAAAAATTGGAGGGAATTAGTACAGTTGTTGAAACCTGTGGTATGCCTTCTGTGTCCATTGTGAATAGTCAAACTGATTTTGTGGATGAACAGTATACTGATTTACCATCTCTAATTCCTATTCAAGCGATTGAGCCTTCCATATCAAAGAGCAATAGAAAGCATGGAAAATCCCCAAAACAGGTGCTTAGTCATTCTGCTGCCACTGAAAGTACGTCCCGAGAAAGCTTGAAAGATAGTGGAATAGCTGTTGCACCTGCAGGTTGCGACCCTAACTCTAGTGTTGATAATCCTATTGAAACACTAGGAGTAAAGAATACAAGTGAGAAAAGACTTAGAGTGCAACCACATGAAATGGAAGTGACTCCACTGAATAGAAGGAGCCTAAAAAAACAAAAGGTAAGTGCAATTCAGAAAAAAAATCTGAAGATTCTCTTTCCAAGGGATGTTGAGAAACAGAAAAGTTATACAAAACTTTCATAATTCATGAGGGGATATTTAATAATAATAATTATTTTTAAACTATGTTTTAAATAAAAATGATACTTGTGAAGTAAAACAAGGAAGGCAAGTGAATACAGTAGACTACAATTATACAACAATAAAATTAATAAAATGGATGGATTAAAAGATAATCGGGCGAAAATCGATAAAAAGCTGTATCTAGCAGCTCCTCATGCAGCATGGCCAGCTTTGCTCCCTATTTTCAGTTGATAAAACAAGTTTTTATAATTAATTTATGATCTTTTTCAAATAATCCAGGGAATTTTGGTTCTCCCTTCTATTTTTTCCCCAGAGACATAATTATCTGACCTTTCAACTATGCTGAACAAAATAACTATCTCAAAATTTCGGTCAGATATCTTTGGGGAAATAGAGGGATGAGTTACTATTGGGCCGAGTCACTCCTTATTTACAGTTTGTTACTGTGAACTGTTCGATATGTTCTTTTTATGATTTTTTTTTTTCAAAATTAGACCTCTCTGGTTTTTCAAGTATTTGACTAAAGAATTGAAATATCCAATTTTAATTTTTTTAGTTTTGACTAGTGTCTTTTGATGCATTTCAATATCCCCCCAACACTCGTTGAAAGTTTAAGCTAAATACTATTAACCATTCCTAAAATATTGCAGATACGCCCCTGTGACGCTCAGGATGCACATAGGGTCTTTTGACTGAGTTCAAAATTCCCATTAACATGCTCTGAAAGTTTTAACTCAATACTTTTAGCTGTTCCTGTTTCTTTTTATTAGTGTGTTAATTTTTTTTTCATTTTATTTTTCTTGCTCCACTATAATCTTTTTGTAAGTGGTGGGTAAATGGATCATTATTATTATTATTATTATAACATATTAACAAGCTGAATGTAAATAATATCTTTTCATTTAGTTCTATTCCCTAAGAGTTTCAGCTAAATACCATTACCTTATCCTTAGATATTTCACATATATCTTTTTGACATCCAGAATGCACATAGTAGCGTTTATTTAAGATCAACGCCCTGCTCAAGGTTCTCTGAAAGTTTCAGCTTAATACCCTTTACTATTCCAAAGATGTTGCACATATGTCCTTTTGAAAACCGGAAGGCATCTCATTTCTTATGATTCATTTCACCATGCTTCCTGAAATTTTCAGCTTAATAAATTTAAAATTAGCTATTCACAATATATTGCAGCTACGCCCATTGACAACTGGGATACACATAACTTTCTTTAAGTTCAGTATCCTCATCAACATTCTCCAAATGGTCTGGCTTGACACCCTTCCCTAATTCTTTTTGAAACATTGAATATGTGCTGTTTTGACATCATAGACGCATTTTGCGTCTTTTGATGATTGTTTAACATGCCCTCTAGCATTCCATGAATTTTTTAATTTAATATCCATAGCCATTGCTGTGATCAGTATAGATATTTCGACATACACCCTTTTGACAAATTTGATGTATCAAGTGTATTTTATTTTAGCATAACATTCGCATTATTATTCTCTGAAATTTTCAACTTTATAACCATAGTAATTTGTGATATGAAGCAGATAAGTCCTCTTGGCAACCTGAATGTATTATAATATTTTGATAAGCAGTATGCAGTTATACTCTTTTAATTTAGTTTAATAGTTCTATTTGTAAAAGTAGAAGCTGCAGTAGTGTTTACTAAAGATGTAGTCTTTCAAAAAAAAAGTGAAGTACTAATTTAGTTGAATAAATAAATCTTAGAACTAGCAAAAATTAAACTGAATATTGAAGTCAAACTTAAAATGAGCTAAACATTACTATAAACAGGAGTTTGGCTACTGCCCCTTCCCTGTCCTCTAACCGCAAAATGTCTAAGGCTTATTGCGTCATTTGCGCTTTACTGAAAAGGAAGTATGTTATAAACATTTTCTATATTCATAACTTTGAAAAGTAAAAAAATACTGTTTTGTATTCTCGTGCCCTGTTTTATTTTGAAAACAGTGAACAATATTGTAACTTGAAGACAAAGTGTTTTATCCCGAAGTGTTCAAATTTCCCGGAATCAATATCACGTATTAAATGTTGAATTTATTTTGCTTAGTTCTTCCCAGGCATATTGATTTTTACCGTATATTTATATTTGTTTTGTTTGTCATCCGTGTTTTGAAAAACTAAACCTCACTGTTGAAAATACACTAGTTTTCAACAAAAAGCAAATGAAGCAATAGGCTCCGAACTTCACCAGCTAAGGGATGGGAAAGAGGAATGGGTAGTAATTTTGTTTGTTTTAAGTTTGAGTTGAATGTTAATTTAGTTTTCACTTATTTTAAGTTTTGTCTAATTCTCTACGTTGGCATTTGTTATGTTTATGTTATCACAATAAAAAATCTTTTATGCCAAAAATAAGCAACTCCCAAACCTTACAGCCCTTGCCACAGGGTCTTCGGGGGGTTATGTCAACTCATGAGGCATAGTAATTTGGCCTTTGGATCATTTTAAACGAAATGGCTATTTATAAATTATGATTGAATATCTTTTGGGGAAAAAAGAACAGAAGAGCAGAGCTGGTTGTCCACCGGCCAATTTTGGCTCTTAAAAAGGGTGCTCAAACTCAATTTCCAATCAAATGAGCTCCTTCCAAATATTCTGCGACCACCTCTTCCATATGATGTGACTCGGACGGAAATTTTTTTTAGTAAGAACGTATAAAAGTCTTCTGGCTCTTAAATTTATCTCAAAATGTACATCCACCCCCAATAGAAAAAATCTGGATTCATCACTGATTCCATCTCGAAACAACTAGGCCTGTTCAAAATTATTACGTAACTTCTGATGCTAAAAAGTCTTGTAAGGTTCATTCCTTCGTGATTTTTGTTGATTTTTAACTTATATTCTCATAGTAGCTATTCTTGCTCGGTGATGTGTTTTAATATAGTTCAAATTAGTATACAAAAACAGAAGCTTGATCTTCCTCGTTTAATGTATGTTTGTTTGAACTTTTTCTTACCCTTTTGTATATTTATTAAACAAAGTGCTCTTTTATTGCGCTTTCCCCCCAAAATTCACAAAGTTTTCCAAGCTCTTTGATAAAGCTTGCTTAACTCCATAACATGTTGTAACTGGTGTTGAACAACGCCAAGTTCATCGTAGTTTTATATCATCCATTTGACACAAGGCCTGTTAACTGAAACGCTTGTCCGAAATTTAAATCATCCCGTTTTCAAACTCCACCTAATTAAGCTAATGGCGATCAATCTTGAGAGGCCCAAAAGCTAAAGCTCGAAGACGATTGCGCGAGGTTACAGTAAAAAAAAGAATGTTAAAAAAGGTCTTTCTTGGAGTAAAATCAAAATAAACCGTGTTGTCAAATTGTTTGGCTAAAAGCTCTTCACCAGCTCATATCAATTTAATTAAACTTGTATATATAGTTTTCTTGAATAGAACCAAGAGAGTTTTTTGATAAAGAAAAAAAATTAAAAAGAGACAAACGTAAGAAAAAAATGAACATTATTAAATAATAGCTTTTTTCGTGGCATTTCCGGTGAATTAGCTTGAATAATTGGCTATTTCAGAATAAAAATATATCTCTGTAAACCTTCCTCAGAAGGGAATTGATTGTTTTAAGTGGCAGTGCTACTTCAACAAAGACTAACATTTTCAGAAACGGATAGAGCTAGAAAGTTTTGATCATTAAATTTGGGCCAATCTCAAAACCCCTTATGTCTTGAATTTCATCCTATTGACCTCGTGATTGAAGGATATGCCGCCTGTACTTTTTTTCTATTAATGTCTTCATGTTGAAACATGTAGTGTTGGCTAAATACTAATTTATCAAATTCCAGTGTTTAGCAACATATTATTTTCCACTTTTTTTATTCAGTTTCTTCTAGTGCTGACGGAATAACTTTTTACCAGACCATCATAGTTTCAAAATAACTAATACAGAGTCGTACTACCAAAATGTTAGAAGGTTTCATAGAATGTTGATTTTCAGGGAAGGGTTTAGAATAAAGTTGGGTCTGTCACTTGACCCAGGGGAGGAGGTCACCTTGTACTGATGAAGGGATAGGGCTCCTTTGTATGTATAGGCTATTATGTATTTTGTGTATCACTCATCAATTTTATTTTAGGTTGAAAATAAGAAACTACAGTTGGATGATGAAGAAGAAGGTGAAAACGAAATCGCTTCTTCACCTCATAAAGTTTCTGAAAATGAAAGTGACTTCTGGAGCCCCAAAAGGGGAAAATCTGTTATAAAAAAATCAAAAAACAAAGAAAAATCAAAGGAAGAAAGGAAAGAAATCAAAGGAAGTGCAAAGAAAGCAAGAAACAAAGAAAAATTGAAGGAAGAAAATCTGGCTCCAGTTGAGTTCCCCAGTTTCATCGAATCCTCCAGTAAAATTTGCTGCAGCGTGTGTTTTGAAATCCTTTCTGGTTATTTGTTCCTCCCTCATGCTTACAGAGAACATAATTGTAGAGCATGGATAACAAATTTCAAAGGCCGAATTCCACACGCCAAGCAACTATATAAAATGCATCAGCTGGATTTGTATTCTTGTCGGATATGCGAAAAAAAATTTTACTTGGACGAATTTTTAAAGCATATAAGTGTTTGTTTTGAGCCTGGTGATGTTGAATGTGATGAATGTGGTTTAAAAATGAATGAGTCTGATTTTATTTTTCACAATTATCATCAACACGATCTGCTAGCCGGTATTAAAGACCAAGAAAAGATAGAAATTAAATCAAAAGAATGGAATAGTTTGGTTTCAATGGGGGTACCAATGCATTGCCCACGGTGTAGCAAAGACTTGAGCACAATACCTGGCTGTATTTACCACGTAAAGGTCTGTGGTGTAACAAAAATCCAGTGCGAGGTTTGTGGCAAATATGTCAAAGAAATGACAACTCATAAAAAATCTTGTGAAGCCAAGAATATTGTTGATTGTAGCTCTGTTGTTGGCAAAAGAAAATCTAGTCAAAAAGCTAGGCTTTCATTTAAGCCATTTGATGAGGAAATGGGTGTTTTTACGTGCAAAAATTGTGAGTTTACGTGTCTGAATACTGCTGATATTAATAAACATGTTGCTGAAGAGCATGAAAATATGGAAGAATCTATTGATGAAGATGTTGAGGAAGTTGTGCTGATTGATGATGAGCATGATGATGAAATTGACACACCCATGGGTACACCCAGAAGCCGTCCATCAACACAAGCTACTAAAGGAGAATCAGAAAGCTCTTTTGGAAGTTATGAACTTTCTCAAATCAAGTGGATTTCCGGTTCTAGTTTACCCTTAAATCTTTTGACGAGAGCTGAAAAAATTGTAAGAGAATTCGAGGAGAGTAATTATTCAAAAATCCCTCTATTCTCCAATATAATGCCTGACTTGCAAGAGTGGAAAAATTCAGAGCCATTAGATTGCTATAAACAGGAACCACTACCTGTTTACATAGCCGAAACAAGGGAACAGAAAATGATTGATTCTTTTACAAGTGATGGTTGTACTTTAAATTGTGTCGAGCCTGTTCTTAGTTTGGCTTGGTGCCCAAACAGTGATTATGTTAGTGTGGCAACTGAAAGCTTTTTACAACTATGGGACATGAAAGATTACATGTTTAAGTATGCTGTGATTGTGACATCAGATGTCATAAATGATACTACCTGGTGTCCGTCTGGAGGTGCTGATACATCACGCATTGGTATTCTAGCAATGGCGTCAGGATCTGCTGTAAATTTACTAGCACTGCCATCTCCAGACATGGTAGAATTAAATCGTGCGTTTCATGTAAGTCCAAATCGAACCCTAGCTGTACCTTGTGTATCTTCGGAGTGCCACTCTTTGTGTTGGTTCAAAGGTAAAGGACATAATAAAATTGCTGCTGGGTTTTCTGATGGATTAGTGGCTATTTGGAATATATCTTTGAACAAGACTCTAAATTTAGGTCCTAGGAAAACGGTTTTTCCTATACTGACGTTTTATGCTCATTCAACTTTAGTAAGTTCAGTTGAATTCTGTAGTGAGTTTAATGGTAATTTTTTAGCAACTTGTAGTCTTGATAAAACTACAAACGTATTTGACTTAGATGGAGTACGTTTAAACAATACACCATTAGTTACTCATAAAATGTCATTAAATACGAATATTGAGTGGCCAATTCAGTGGCCAAACTTAATAGTCAGTGGAGACCACTACTTAAACGACCGTCGTGGAACACACATACTTGATATTGGTGTTGGATTTCATCTTTCCCATATTTTGGTGCAAAATTCAAGTGTTTGTGCCTCTGCTTATAATCCCTGGTATGATCTTATTGCGCATGGAACAGAATCTGGGGAAATCATCTGTTCATTTAATATGAATCCAAGTAAAGATGAAAGATACTCTAGAGGAGCCACCGTCCGATTGAGTATGTTTAGTATTAATAACGGTTGTATTGTAATTAATGATAAGCTTAAGGGACCACGCTTTAAATCTGAAGAATGTATTTTATACCCATTTCACGAAGGAATTCAAGGATTGCAAGCTGTTACTGGAATTGTATGGTCTGGCAATGCTGAACACAGAGAAAGTTTGGCTATTAGTACGAATGGTGGGATTGTCCACTTTCTAAATATTAAACATGCTCTAAAAAAGATGAGGATAGTTAAAAGGGAATAATAAGCTTAGAAAGGAACACAAATTCCTAATCAGAAGGTGCAAATATGTAGAAGCACTTGTTTTGATAAGGAAATCGCAGAAAAAGGTTTGGTGTAGTTTGTTATATAAGGTGGGTTTGGGGGAGCTGGCAAGTCGCTAATATACCTTTTCACAAATTTTACTTTGTAATACAAACTTTGATCTTAAAAGAAACCCATAAATTTTATATTTTCATATATTGTAGTATGAAAATCCGGGAGAAAGATTTAGCGGAAAATATGCCTTAATCCACTTCTCGTCTTTTTTAAGATAATATCAAGCAATAGATAATACAAATTTTCGATTTCTTGTCAAAAGTTACCTTCTTTGAAGTATAAGCTAAAGTGAGAATTAAATGGAACAGGCTATCCAAAAGCTAGTCTAATGGACAAATGTAACTAGCAATTTTAAGTATCCAAAAAATTTACTCTTCATTTTATGGTTGATTTCAGAAATATTAGTAATAATTATCACTAAGCTTGTAAGAATGATTAGACAGCTCAGACCCTGTACTTACGTAGGGAGAGGAAGGCAGACCTTAGTTATTAAATATTATGTTATGTTATTCCCCCTTGAAAAAAGCATTTGTACATGCCAACTTTATAAGATTTACTGTTGCCAGTATTAACAAAAAAGAAATTTTTCAACGCCATCTAGCGTTTGGTGTTTTTAGGATTTTTATATTTAAGAAAAAGACAAAATTTTTGTTGTAATAACTGTCAGATCTCAATTTAAAAAAAAAAAAACAAGAAATGCCTAACGCTAGTTTGCGCTCGCGCTTCTTTTTTGACATTAGTGCCAGTTTTCTTAAGCGCACTTTTAACTTATATCTTGAAAAATAATGTTTTTCCGAAATTCTTTTTTTTTGCATTGGAATATTCTGAGACGCCACCTTTTATCAATTTTTGGCTCAAAACCAGATAAAAAGTACTACCGCCACACGAATTCGACATCCCCGTCGAGTGTAGCCTTTTTGTTGGGGGTCTTAGAAACAATTGCAATTCGTTAATTTTATGTTGTTTCGTTGATGAGTTTAAATGCAAGTTTTGTGAATTAAATCTGACTTTTAACTTGTAAGTTTGGCTTAAAAATGTTAAGACCGGTTATGAAGCTTGTGAATTGCACCTCGATTTTCCGTTTTATTTTCATTGTTTTTCATCTCTAAGAGTCAAGAAACTCAACTAAGTAATTTATTATTCAGTGATTGCGTTCTGGGTGATTTGTGTATTAAACCTTATTTTTATACTTTGTTTTTTTTTATTATTGCTTTTTAAATACATTATTTACCTTCTTTAAGATCGAGAACAAGTCAAACTTTCTCATTCCTATCAAGAAAACACATTTGTCCCTCTGAAAAGGGTTGTTAACGCGGAAGTTTCAACGCATCTGCTACTGTATTCATCTGGATGCAAAGAGATGGATAAGAATCCATGTAAAATATTAACCCTTTTCGTCTATTTAATGGTGAAAGTTAGGTATTTTGACTTTATTTTGTTGTAATTTTAGCTTTGACAAAAAACGAGGAACTATTTAAAAAAAAACCAAGAAAATCAGGGTGATTTTCAGCCAGTAGACAAAAAGAAGCGAAAAGACATTAGCAGTTATTGCTGACGATAATCACTGATGGTCAAAATATCAACAACTTTTGCATCTGTTTTTCACTGTCTAATAAAAGGATTTATCCCTATTTGAACTTTTATTTGTTTATGGTGAAAATTGGACCATAGGTTTCATCCCCCCTCCCCTCTACTATTGCGGTCTTGTTAGGCCTAAGGACCCATGAGGAGCTTTACCTATACTCTCTTTTCCCCAAAGGGATTAATTTATTTTTTAATATGTATTTCCAGTGCTTGGAAATTGTGGATATACAATTTTAGATTTTACATTAATGAAGTTTTGAATTCCTCACACAAAGTTAACTTTGGCTTTGTTTTACTGTCATTATATCTTTCATAAAAAAACGAGGAAATATGATTAAAAAGTAACTAAAAAAACGAGGGTTATTTTCAGCCTGTGGACAGAAAGAAGCGAAAAGACAGAAGCAGATATTTCAACAAAGATATCCGCCAAGCCGTCGTCAGTGATAAAAAAAAAGACTAACCTTTTGATGTCGACTCTAACCAGAAGAAACCCTTGTAATTATAGCTACTTTTATAATCGACCGGATCAACTACACCATATGTTTTGTTAGGGTTGGTTAGGGTATAATTCACCAAGGAATAATTCATAATCCACCAATGAATTTATGATCCGAAAAAAGAAAGTTTGTTTCGGAATATGTTTAATCAAAGAGTAAATTTAATAAGTATAACAATTGTCTTTTCCCAATGATTTTACTTTTATTTGTAATCAATAGGAATGATGTAAGTCCGTATGACCAGGGGAAGCAAATCCTTCCCTCTCCTCAGCCTTTTAAATGCGAACAGGCTGTACCTCTTTCGTCTTTTAAATTTCGGTTGTACCTCATTCAGGGGCCATTTAAGGAATGGATCAACATTGTCAATGGTTAATTAGTAAGAATAACCAAAATTGTACAACTGTACAAATTGACAACTCGTAAGGGTAAGAGTAGTACATATTTAACCAATAGTGTTTGTTTCACTTAAACATGGTATTTATGGATTTTGAAAGTGCTAATTAAAGAAAAGATTTTTTCAAGATCTTTTTTTTTATAAAGATTAAAATTTTTGCTGCAAGTGAAAAGATCCAGTACAGAATTTTGTGAAGGGAGGGATGGCTGCCAAAAATTTTGACCTTTTTGCCCGACATATTCGACGAAGTGGAATTTCATCTAATACTGTACTAACACCTCATTAAACAGTTTGTGCTAAAGAACTGTACGTAAGGATCTATGACTATTGTAATAAACAAAAGTTGCCCTGCGAAGAGACTGAAGGTATCATTCATTATTTCAGTGTTTTAATAAATACCAGTAATAAAATATAAACTAAACAATTTTTTATTATTAAAACAAATCCTAACATGATTCTTATTTATTTCCCGTTAAATATTTAATAATATTTTTTTTACTAAATTGAAATTTTCTTTTGTTGCTATCTAATTTCAATATATTACTTTTAAAACGTAAGTAAGTTCTACATGTGTTTTAATAAATACCAGTAATAAAATATAAACTAAACATAATTTGGTCTATATAATTAAACGAATTTGAATAATTGACCTCATTAAATGTCCATTTTAAATAAATGACCTAATTTAATTACTGAACAAAGGATTTACATGAATAATTAACTTATAAACACACAATTTTTTTTTATTAAAACAAATCCTATCAGGATTCTTATTTATTTCCCGTTAAATAATTTAATAATATTTATTTTACTAAATTGAAATTTTCTTTTGTTGCTATGTAATTTCAAGATATTACTTTTAAAACGTAAGTAAGTTCTACCTCTTCCCTAAACTAATAATCACTAAGCGACATGGCACATACCCCCAGTTCCGAAGTTTTTCAACAAACTAATATATTTCTTTTAACCAAAACTTATCCATGCATAATCAAATTAATTATAATTTTTCCAGTGTTGGTCTGTTAAATGAAAAACTGTTTGACGAAAGTTTTGTGCAACTTGATAAGGTCATGCTAACTTTTAGCATATAGATCAACTTATATCTGACTAGATTAAAAGCTAAACCACACACACGAAAAAAAAAATCCCATAGTCTTCAATTATCTTCTACTTCTTCCTCCAATTTATCTTCGTCACTGTACTGCATTGGATTAACAAACAATCTTGATATAAACTGAAAGAAGAAATTAAAATTGAACGTTTAAAGTACTAAGGACAGTGTAAATGAATTATTTTTGAGTTGTTTAAGCTGAAATGCATACAACGTTTTATATCTTAAAAATTAGGCAACATTCCACATTCAAGTTTTAATGATTAATATCATCTGCGATTATGTAGTTTTGATAGTAGCGAGCGCCAAATTAAAAACAAGAGCTAAGAGCTCATATGGCACTTGTGACGAGGCGAGAAGAGCTAAGAGCCAAGAGATCATATGGTATGAGCTCTAACAAAATTCTATGAATCAATACTACTACTACTACTAATAACTCACTGCAGCACCAAGCCGCCTGAGGCCAACACAGCTACGCACGCTCCTCCTCCAACCTAATCTATTTAAAGCCTCCCTCTTTACACCCTCCCAGGAAGTTCCCATTTCCTTTAAATCCTTATTTATGACATCCTCCCAACCCAGACAAGGACGACCTGCTTTCCGTGTAGCCCCAGACGGTTGGCCAAAAAGGACAATCTTCGGTAATCTGTCATCCTTCATCCGTAGAACGTGGCCTAGCCATCTCAACCTTTCTTTCATTATAGCCCCAGAAAGCGGGATTGAACCACACTTTTCGTACAACCTACTGTTTGAAATACGGTCAGTCAGCCGGGTACCCAGAACAATCCGTAGGCAATTTCTCTGGAAAACATCTAGTAAATTTTCATCTGCTTTTCGGAGTGTCCATGCTTCAGAGCCATATTTGACCACTGTCATCACTGTAGCTTCCAATATTCTAATCTTGGTTTGTAGGCTTATCTTTCTATTCTTCCAAACTTTTTTTAACTGTGAAAAAACACCCTGAGCTTTAGCTATTCTACTTTTAACATCTTCACTGCTCCCACCATCTTTACTAATAATACTACCAAGGTAACTGAAGCTCCCAACCTGATCAATCTTTTCGTTACCTAAGGTCACCTGTTCATCTTCACTTATTCCTAACCTTAGTGACAGTCTTCTTAACATTAATTTTCAAGCCTATTTTAGCACCCTGAACTCGTAAAACCTCTAAAAATTCATTCATTTTGCTCACACTTTCATCTAATATGCTTAAATCATCAGCATAATCTAAGTCCAGGAGCGTTCTTCCTCCCCATTTGATTCCATGGTCTCCAATTGCCTTTCCTGTGCTCCTTAAGACGAAGTCCATCAAAATGATCCATATAAAGGGGGATAGAACACAACCCTGCTTAACTCCTGATTTAATACAAAACCAGTTGCTAACCTCATTTCCTACCTTAACCGCAGCAGTATTATTCTCGTACATAGCGCAAATCACTTTAATGTATTTTTCTGGTATACCATATAACGATAAGACCTTTGTTAACGCTGTTCTATCAACAGAATGGAAAGCTTGCTCATAATCGATAAAACTAAGGACCAAAGGTGTTTGACAACGAAGGGACTTCTCAATTATTAACCTAAGAGTGAAAACATGGTCGACACATCCTCTACCTTTTCTAAAACCGCATTGTTCTTCCCTTAAAACTTTGTCTACAGCATGTCTCAGTCTAAAAAGTATCATATTACTCAGTAATTTGCTACCTACAGAGACCAGACTAATGCCTCGATAATTCCGACATTCACTCTTGTCACCTTTCTTATACAGTGGTTTAATTAAGGTTTTCCTAAAATCATTGGGTACTTCCCCTTTTTCAAAAATCATGTTCATAATCTTCAGTAGCTTATTCCTAACCTCAGAGCCACCATATTTAAGGAACTCATTAATCATACTATCAGCACCTGGGGCCTTATTATTTTTTAATCCTTCTAGTACTGTCGCTAATTCTTCCTCACTAAACAAATCTTCCTTCACATCCAAGGTATCACAAACTTTTTCATTTTCATCTATATCTTTTCCTGCAACTGTATCTCGGTTTAGCACATTCTCAAAATGTTCCACCCATCTTTCTTTAACTTTTTCCTTATCACTAATTGTGACCCCATTTCTATCTTTAACTGGGACTAGTCCGGATCGGCTACTCCCTTTCAATTTATTAACATGCCAGTATAATATTTTACTATTATGCCGTCTAGCCGCATCTTCCAGATCCTCAGCAATTTTATCCATTGCCTCCATTTCACATCTCCTTAGTTCATATTTTAATGCTTTCTCCACTTTCTTTACATTCCTTTTGTTTTCATACGACCTATCGCTCAGATAATTCTTATACAAACCCCTTCTACTCTCTATTAAACCTAAAGCTTTTTCACTAATATTCCTAGTTGCTGTCTTAGCACTATTCCCTAGGACACCATCAGCAACTTCACAAATTGTTTTTCTGAAATTATTCCATCCATCTTCCACATTGTCAAATTTTAAACCCTCAAGTTTAGTACTCAACTGTTCCTGGAATTTTTTTTCTCAAATTTTCATCCTGAAGTCTACCAACATCATAACTTCCCGGGAGGGAGTTACTCTTCCGAAATTTCAGCTTTAAATTAACCTTAGACACTACTAGATGGTGATCTTTACTTTTAACATCAATAACGGCACTCCTATACACCCTAGTATCTTGTATTGATCCTGCTAGTCTTCTGTTTACAATAACATAATCAATAAGGTTTGCTGTCTTACCATCACGTGAATACCATGTCAACTTATGGGCCATTTTGTGACCAAACACCGTATTGGTTATAACTAGGTTGTTATACCTACAAAATTGCAAAAGCCTATAGCCATTACTGTTTTCTTTTCCTACACCAAAATTACCTAGGCTAGGATACCATCTATCCCTATTTCTACCAACCTGGGCATTAAAAATTCCTAGCAAAAACACCATATTTCTACCTGGTACCCTGTCTATTTGCTCCTGTAACTGTAAGTAAAATTCATCTGAGTCACTAGTATCTCCATCAGTTGGTTCAATGGGGGCATATACTACTATAACTGATACCCTAAACTTTTTAGTCATAAAATGAGCAATTAGTATTCTATTATTAATACCTTCCCAGCCTAAACAAGACTTAGCAGCTTCCTTATTCATCATGAGCCCTACTCCCTGTCTATGTACCCCATCCTTCCTTCCTGAGTAAACAAATTCTATGTCACCTAATTTCATGCTTCCTACCCCTGGGATATGAGTTTCTGAAACTCCTAATAAATCCAGTTCAAACCGTCTGAATTCGTCAGTCAAAATGTCGATGCGATAGTCATTTTTTAACGTCGTAACATTCCAAGTTCCAATTTTCATGTTCTTTAAATCTTTGAAATTATTTTGGCCTCAAGAAAAGCAGTGATCCCGGATACCAGTGCAGGATGGGGACCAACATATCTTCTCAAGTCTACACCGAAGCGCTTAAGCCGGCTTAGAACCGGACAGCAAGAAGTCCCTGGGACCTCCAGTAAGTTGGAGGCTTTGTGCAATCCTGGGCCCATCTTGGTCACAACATGGTTTTCAGCACTTGGCGATGCTCTTCTATCAACAAGAGTCGAAATCCTGCACAGACAGTCCCAAGCCTATTACCTCCGACTCATTATATATTCATGCCTACAAATATTATGCTACTACGGGGAGGCAGCCCATAGTAGATAAATTAGCTAGGAAGAGGTTTTTCAGCCCGAAAACGCCCATCAAAACAAACCAAGCCCAGAAAATTATCCAATAATCAGAATCCCGTACGAGTGCTGTGTTGTTTACTAGGCTATAATTTCCTCGAGGGGCGCCACTCCTCAAGTGGGAAAAATTGACCGCAAGTTTCCCAGTCTTGCAGGTACCCCGAAAGGGTCGAGGCAGCCCTTTACAGAGGCCGTTGTCCATAAATCTGGATCTTACGCCCTGCCGCAGTTGTCCTCCTATAGAGGATCTTCCCACGATGGTGTTCTGCTTCACCATGCAATTTAACCCATTACTGGGAGAAGGTTTGTAACTCATCTGACGCGTGAACACGGCAGTTGGCCCTGCTGAGTGTACATTTGAGGGGCCTTCTTCCTCCTCCACCTGAAATTATGACCCCCAGGGGAGGGTTTCCCAGTTTCTATTATGGGCCCCACTGGGACAAGGTCCTACTTGGCCTAAGCCTCCTATGGAGCTACTCTACCTATCTATAGGGCTTACATATATACATATATATATATATATATATATATATATATATATATATATATATATCATACATATACACATACACACATATACACATACATACACATATACTCACTAACGTGCAAATATATACCCTGAATTGGTATAGGCTAGGTCTGTATATGGTGAATATTAATTTCCTTTCTGATGCAAATGCACAATAACTTTGGATTCAGGATGTAATTCTGACTATAGTGATAAGTATTTTTCTTACTTGAAGTGTATGTGCAGAATTAGAAATTCTGCTGGTACTACAAAAGTAGACCTAAGTAGCCAATTTAGCCTGTCTGAAACATCTCACAAGCCAACACCTTATAAAAAACACCTTTGATAATTTAAATGAATAAGAAAACTTATTAGAAATTCTGCTGATACTGCAAAAGTAGACCTAAGTAGCCAATTTAGCCTGTTTGAAACATCTCACAAGCCAACACCCTATAGAAAACACCTTTGAGAATTTAAATGAAGAAGAAAACTTATTAGAGACTCTGCTAATACTGCAAAAGTAGACCTAAGTATCCAATTTAGCCTGTTTGAAACATCTCACAAGCCAACACCCTATAGAAAACACCTTTGACAATTTAAATGAATAAGAAAACTAGTTAAAAACTCTGCTAATACTGCAAAAGTAGACCTAAGTATCCAATTTAGCCTGTTTGAAACATCTCACAAGCCAACACCCTATAGAAAACACCTTTGACAATTTAAATGAATAAGAAAACTAGTTAAAAACTCTGCTAATACTGCAAAAGTAGACCTAAGTATCCAATTTAGCCTGATTGAAACATCTCACAAGCCAACACCCTATAGAAAACACCTTTGACAATTTAAATGAATAAGAAAACTAGTTAAAAACTCTGCTAATACTGCAAAAGTAGACCTAAGTAGCCAACCAATTTTCATTGCCCTTGCACGTCCAGAAGCACCGAACTCGCCAAATCACTGAACCCCTCCCCCCAACTCCCCCAAAGAGAGCGAATCCAGTACGATTCTTTCAATCACGTATCAAGGACATTTGTTTATTCTATCCACCAAGCTTCATCCCGATTCCTACACTCCAAGTATTTTTCCAAGATTTCCCCCTCCAAATCCCCACAATGTCAAAAGATTTGGTCGGGATTTGAAATAAGAGCTCTGAGACATGAATTCCTTCTAAAAATCAAATTTCATTACGATCCGATCATCTATTCGTAAGATATAAATACTCCAATTTTCATGTTTTCCAAGAATTCCGGTTCCCCCCTTCAACTCCCCCGAATGTCACAGGATCTGGTCGGAATTTTAAATTAGAGCTTTAAAGCACAAGATCCTTCTAAATATCAAATTTCATTAAGATCTGGTCACCCTTTCGTAAGTTACAAATACCTCAATTTTCAATATTACCCCCCCCCCCCAATTCCACCAAAGAGAGCAGATCCGGTCCAGTTATGTCAGTCACGTATCTTAGACAGGCTTCTATTCTTCCCATCCAGTTTCATCCTGATCTCACCGCTTTAAGTATTTTCTAAGATTTCCGGTCCCCCCAACTGCCCCCCCCCCCAATTACGCTTGATCCGGTTGAGATTTAAAATAAGATATCGGAGTTACGAGGTCCTTCTAAATATGAAGTTTCATGAAGATCCGATCACTCCTTCGTAAGTTAAAAATACGTCATTTTTCTTATTTTTCAGAATTACCCCCCCCCCGCAATCGAGCGGATCCGTTCCAATTATGTAAATCACGTATGCAAGACTTCTGCTTATTTTTCCAACCAAGTTTCATTCCAATCCCTCCAATCTAAGCGTTTCCCATCCTTTTAGGTTTCCCCACCCCAAACTTCCCCCAATGTCACCAGATCCGGTCAGGATTTAAAATAAGAGCTTGGAGACAAGATATCCTTCTAAAAATCAAATTTCATGGAGATCCAATCAACCGTTCGTAAGTTAAAAATACCTCATTTTTTCTAATTTTCAGAATTAACCCCCCCCCCCCAAATACCCCAAAGAGAGCGGATCCGTTCTGGTTATGGCAATCATGTATCTAGGACTCGTGTTTTTTTCCACTAAGTTTCATCCCGATCCCTCCACTCTAAGTGTTTTCCAATTTTTATGTTTCTCCACTCCCAACTCCCCCCCCCCAATGTCACCAGATCCGGTCGGGTTTAAAATAAGAGCTCTGAGTCACGATATCCTTCTAAATATCAAATTTCATTGAGATCCGATCACCCGTTCGTAAGTTAAAAATACCTCATTTTTTTATTTTTCAGAAATACCCCCCCCCCCCCCCAACTACCCAAAAGAGAGCGGATCCGTTCCGTTTATGTCAATCATCTATCTAGGACTTGTGTTTATTTTTACCACCATGTTTCATCCCGATCCCTCCACTCTAAGTGTTTTCCAAGTTTTAGGTTTCCCCCTCCCAACTCCCCGACCCCATCACCAGATCCGGTCGGGATTTAAAATAAGAGCTATAAGAGACGATATCCTTCTAAACATCAAATTTCATTGAGATCCGATCACCCGTTCGTAAGTTGAAAATACCTCATTTTTCTAATTTTTAAGAATTACTCCCCCCCCCCAACTATCCCAAAGAGAGCAAATCAGTTCCGATTATGTCAATCATGTATCTGGGACTTGCGCTTATTTTTTCCATCAAGTTTCATCCCGAATCCCTCCACTCTAAGTGTTTTCCAAGATTTTAGGTTTCCCCCTCCAACTCCCCCCAATGTCATCAGACCCAGTCAGGATTTAAAATAAGAGCTCTGAGACACAATATCATTCCAAACATCAAATTTCATTAAGATCCAATCACCCGCTCATAAGTTAAAAATACTTCATTTTTTCTATTTTTTCCGAATTAACCGGCCCCCACTCCCCCCCCCCAGATGATCAAATCGGGAAAACGACTATTTCTAATTTAATCTGGTCGGGTCCCTGATACGCTTGCCAAATTTCATCGTCCTAGCTTACCTGGAAGTGCCTAAAGTAGCAAAACCGGGACTTTAGGTTTTCCCCCTCCAACTGCCCCCAATGTCATCAGATCCGGTCGGGATTTAAAATAAGAGCTCTGAGACACAATATCATTCCAAACATCAAATTTCATTAAGATCCAATCACCCGCTGATAAGTTAAAAATACTTCATTTTTTCTATTTTTTTGCGAATTAACCGGGCCCCCACTCCCCCCCAGATGGTCAAATCGGGAAAACGACTATTTCTAATTTAATCTGGTCCGGTCCCTGATACGCTTGCCAAACTTCATCGTCCTAGCTTACCTGGAAGTGCCTAAAGTAGCAAAACCGGGACCGACAGACAGACCGACAGAATTAGCGACTGCTATATGTCACTTGGTTAATACCAAGTGCCATATAAAGAAGATAGTAAATTACGCGGGTGAAAGATCAGCCAAAAATAAGCTATATGGCACCCATCAGCTTAACAAGTTACAGCGTTCATTTGAAGGCGTAGTGGTTTCTGGGAATCGACAGATTGTTATTAGGGAGATTTCTAAAATACCGTTATATGCTATTGGGCTTACCTTATTCTTTTACGGCAACTTAAATGATGATAGTTATGTAAAATAAGGCAAAAATCATCCGATCAAATTTCTTGTCTCTGATCTTTTGCGCTATTCTATGTGCTCACGATATATTGCTCAGCAGTAACTTAATACGTAAGGAGCTCAGCGCTCTTACATAATTTATGAAAGTGTAAGAGCTTCAGGATTCTAAAGATAATTTTATTTCCAAATAAAGCTATTAAGTTGAGCTAATTAATGGATTAGCAAGACTGTTCAGGATTTAAGTATACAATAGAACATTTTTCAAATAATCATGGTAATTATTTCAAGGCGGAGCTTAAATCACTTTTTAAGTTGATGAGGTTCGAAATCGCTGTTTAGCTAAAGATAGTAAAGCTTATCATGTAAAATTTGTTCACAGACAATTTTGCTATCACAGCCTAAACCTAAAACAAGTCCAAAGTCTTGCTCAAATAATTAAATCAAACATCAAGTATTTAAATTCCAAATCCTTCACTGTATCTTAGTTCTGAAACTAATGAACAAACAAAACAAGAAAGACCATGAAGTTAGTGGATCATTTTTTGCTGCTTTAAAAGGCGTAACCAGTGTTTCGTGTCAACTATAAGAAGTTATAAAAAAAAAAAAAAAAAAAAAAAAAAAAAACACGAACTAGATAACAGCACCAAGTAACAAATTTAAATTTAAAATACTTCCGATTTCGAACTTATTTTTTTAATCAAGATTGGAATAGCAATCTGCAAAATAAACAACCCAGACTAGGTACTAGGTTATTTCAGTAGGACCATGGTTGTCCAAGCCCTGACTAACCGAGTTCCGGTTTAACTGAGGTATTTTACTTACATAATTGCAATTCTTGATAAGGTAAAGTGCCAGGTATTTTAATGCTTTGACAATTATCAATAAATAAAAAACACACAGTACAGTATTTAAATAGAAATCTAATATACCGGGATGGTAAGGTTACTGCAAACAAAAATAAAACAAAACTCTCTTTGTCTAAGGCACTGTGCAGTGCGAGATAGCTACAACTGGTCATCATGTTATATTACGACAGTTTTTTATTTAAAATACAAAAATAGACGCTCATCTAACAGCTTTGGTCGAGTTTTAGTCATTTTACCCCAAATTTCCTTCTCAACTGTTAGAGTCCGTATTATCCGAGTTTCAGTTGATTCGAGGCAATCTCAGTCCACCTTACCTCGGAAAACCGCAGTTCTATTGTCGTTAAAAAGTGGCAAACTTTTGACTTTGACAAAATTAACTGACTAACTTAACTAACTTTAAAATTATTTGACTAGTTGATATTGGCAGAGTAAAACCAGGCGGAATTGGTGAATAGGGAAAACCTGATAGACACAAAAACTCTGAAAGCATATATATTTAGAGGCAGTCGTAGTATAAGATAAGAATTACTGTTAAAGACAACATTTTTAATATTAGATAGAGGAGCTTCCAATTTATTGCCCTAATTTTGCTAAGGAGTATTTACTTCATAGGAGGTTGTGGGGATTCGCTACGATAAGGTTTCACTTGAGACAGGGTCTCCACAAAAAAGAGACTGCTCTACATAATTTATTTGTACTATTACCAAACAAACACACCTTATAAAGTTTTGACAGGTCTTTCTTATTCAGATCGTCAAACAAAGAATCCCATGAAAAACACCCCGATTTTCGAAAAACAGTTCGCAATATACCTTATAATGGAATGTACCTTAATGAACATTCCTTGCCAAACATATCTTGCCGGTGAAAATATGACTTACCTTTGATTTTAAACAAAAGGAGCCGCCAAGTGAAACAACCAAATGTACAACCAGGTAACCAATTAGCGTAAAGTAAAACAAAGCTCCAAGAGCAATGGGTAGGAATATTGCTGGGTGGAATGGATAAGAGTCAAATATGCTGAAGACAACGAAATAAATGTTAATCGATATAACAGCAAATCCAAGGCACATAATAACAATTTTGTTGAATCTGGAAAATAAAAATAAATCTAAAATAATTTTGATAAGGCAATTTAGCAAGATTAGAGGCACTAATGAAATCTCATACTTATGTGCCATAAGAATTCCATTTGAGATTTTGTTATAGGAAGTGTCATAGCAATTGTTATAACATGTGCCACAGAAATTGTCCATTTGTCATAGAACTCTGATAGATATTCAAACCTATCTCATACAATGGTTGAAATTTCTCTTGAAGGATTTGACTGGAAATTTTATGGAATTTTTGAAAAGCTATCTCGACTGGGAGCTTCTTCGGTCTGAGCACTCATCATCGGATGAAATTTTCAGATAAATATTCCTTCTAAAATATGTAACAAAGCATGACAAAGCAACTGAATACATAGTTGATTATCAATCCAAGTTAGCCATTACTGTCCCGAAAATCATAAATTAAAGAATTTTTTTAATTTTTTAAAAAGCGCGACAATTTTTTAGTTTCTTTTGGCACTATTTGATTTATTAGACAAATGAAGCTTCAAATTAGCCTACAAATTAACTCTTTAAGCTATCAATTGCTTTATGTTATTGGTATTTCCAGTCCTCCCCCCAAAAAAACTAGTAATAAATCTTGCTCGGCAATATTGAAAAAATTTTGATAATGAAACTTCAAGGTTTCCTTGGCGTCTGTGACGCATAGCAGAGTTTTAGCGGGAACATAGATAAAAATAAAAAATGAACGTGATTCTGTTTACTAAATTAAATGCAAACACAGCTGACTAGCTCACTCTATCCCGATTGTTAAGCGTTTGAAAATTTAATCCCCCCACTTGAAGTTCTTACTTCCTCTAACTCCTTCTATGAACTCTTTTCAGTTCTGTCGAGGCCGTCCTACCTTTCGTTTGACTCCCAACTAGATTGTCAAAAGGTAGAATTTTCGGCAACCTATGATACTTCATTGGTAAGAACCTTAACCCTTCGTTCGCTATAGCACTAAAATATCTAAGTGATTTGTATACTTTTTATTCAGATCATACAGGGGAGCCAATAGTGGTAGGGGTAGGTAGGGGCTGTAGGTAGATACGGGTAGGTAGGTAGCGGTAAGGTCCGTTTTGTAAAACTTATATTTACAAACTTGTATTTTGAACTAAAAAAGTTCAACAGATAAAGTTTCAGCATAGCACTTTAAAACTTTAACGTAGATTCACTAATCAGAATGAAGGTAATTTTTTTCATTTAGGAAAGATGGAGGCCTGAACCTAATATCAAGCTGCCAGAGAAAGGAAAAATAGCATTATTCACCTATTAACGTGTTATGATATAGTTTACCATGGTTGCCACATTCCTAAAACATACTTTAGTTTGGTTAATTGTCAATGGTAAGAAGAAGGAGAAGATGAAAAGTTAAGTATTCACCGCAATTTATCTGAAGTCAAAAAAATATGATACAAAATCTATCAAAAAGGAGTTAATACTTGGGAATAAATTTGTGTCCGTATACTCTTTTCGAACCGAGTTCTCACTATTTAAATTGTCTTCTTAAGTAGCGAAAACATAGTACTGGAATCAATGAAGAAAACAGACATTCACAAATAATGGCTTTTTATCAACAATTGTGCTCTGTAGTTGACAAGAACAGACTATAGTTGTGCCCTGGCATAAATTATATCCTATCAAAACAAGTCATAATTATGTCGTATCAATAATTGGGCATTCGAAACAACTTGTTAAAAAGTCATAGGATATTTCAAATTTAAATTGGTGCTAGTGGACGTAATAACAGTGGACACTTGAGTGATATCTTACTCTCTGCGTAGTTACAACAGATGGCACTTTCAATGAAGAGGAAAAACAAATAGCTTGACGAAAGCCAAACGGTCCTTTGTCATGAACAGACACGGTTTTAGGGGAGGGACAGAATGGGTTCTTTTTACTTAGGAGCAGAAATATTAGGGGCAAAAAATTTGAAAAAAAATAATCTAACGGTTTTTATTAGAATAAAGTAGAGGGTGCATTTAATGCGTGAAAATAATTAAGGAATTATTTATTAATTAATAAAATAAAATTAAAAAATAAATAATAATAATTAAATAATTAATAATAGTTAAATAATTTGAATAATAAACTAAAAATGATCAAAACATAAATTATTAAACCGCTAATAAATTGAACACTATTCTGTAAATTAAGGAAAATTTCATTAAACTTTGGCCTGAAAATTTAGTGAGAGACAGGAGGGGGGGGGGTAATCAAGATTTGGCCCAGGGCACAATAGGCCAGAACCGCCACTGGTTGGGACTTTTTTTTTCTTTGGCTAGCCTTTGGCATGTAGCGACCACTAGATGAACCGGAACCAACCGCTTTATCTGAAGACAGGATCTGTTAACTTACCAGAAACGACACAGGTTTTGATTCAGATTCTAATTTGCTCAATTACCATTCTTTAAGGATCGACGCAATAACTCATCAACTTCCAATTTTTCAGAGCGCATTAATGAAGTTCAGTGCATGGCAACCAGATAATCTTTTCTTCTTTTTTTGCTATTATTTAGCAAGTTCTGCTTCTGAGTATATTTTCCTATAGCTAGCAGAAACACTGTTTTCTGTTCGTTCAGCTCCGCGTGATAGCCTACCGTTTATATTCGCGCGATGTTTTATGGTTTTTATCCATCATAATATTTTTGGTTTTCAGATAATACGTTCTTTTTCAAAATATACTACTACTACTTCTAACAACTCACCGCAGCACCAAGGCCCCTGAAGCCAATACAGCTACGCACGCTCCTCCTCCATCAAAGCCTATATAAAGCCTCCTTCTTCAAACCCTACCAGGAAACTCCCGTTCCCTTTAGATCTTCCTTTAAGACATCTTCCTACCCTAACCACGGATGACCTGCTTTCCGTTTAGCCCTAGACGGTTGGCCGAAAGGGACAATCTTCAAAAATCTGTCATCCTTCATCCGCAAAACGTGCCTTAGCTACCTCAACCTTTCTCTCATTATAGCCCTAGAAAGCAGGATTGAACAAGACTTTTCGTACAGCCTACGGTATAAAATACGGTCAGTCAGCCGGCTACCCAGAGCAATCCGTAGCCAATTTCTCTGGAAAACATCTAGCAAATCTTCATCCGCTTTTCGGAGCGCCCATACTTCGGAGCCATATTTGACCATTCTCATCACGGTAGCTTCCAATATTCTAATATTGGTTTGCAGACTTATCTTCCAAAGTTTTTTAACTGTGAAAAAACACCCTGAGCCTTGGCTATTCTAATTATAACATCTTCGCTGCTCCCACCGTCTTTACTAATAATACTACCAAGATAAGTGAAGCCATCCACCTGATCAATCTTTTAGTTACCCAGCGTCACCTTTTCATCTTCACTTATTCCTAGTCTTAGTGACTTAGTCTTATAAACATTAATTTTTAAACATGTTCTACCACCCTGAACTCGCAAAACCTCTAAAAGTTCATTCAATTTGCTCACAATTTCATCTAGGATACTTAGATCGTCAGCATAATCTAAGTCAAGGAAAGTTTTACCACCCCATTTGATTCCGTGGTCTCCCATTGGCTTTCCTGTGCTCCTTAAGACAAAGCCCATCAAAACGATCCTTATAAAGGGGGATAAAACACAACCCTGCTTAACTCCTGATTTAATACAAAACCAGCTGCTAACCTCATTTCTTGCCTTAATCGCAGCAGTATTATTCTCGCACATAGCACTAATCACTTTAATATATTTGTCTGGTATACCATACAAGGATAAGACCTTTGCTAAAGCTCTTCTGTCAACAGGATCAAATACTACTACTACTACTACTAATAACTCACTGCAGCACCAAACCGCATGAGGCCAACACAGCTACGCACGCTCCTCCTTCAACCTAATCTATTTAAAGCCTCCCTCTTTACACCCTCCCAGGAAGTTCCCATTTCCTTTAAATCTTTATTTATGACATCCTCCCGACCCAAACAAGGACGACCTGCTTTCCGTGTAGCCCCAGACGGTTGGCCAAAAAGGGTAATCTTCGGTAATCTGTCATCCTTCATCCGTAGAACGTGGCCTAGCCATCTCAACCTTTCTTTCAATATAGCCCCAGAAAGCGGGATTGAACCACACTTTTTGTACAACCTACTGTTTGAAATACGGTCAGTCAGCCGGGTACCCAGAACAGTCGGTAGGCAATTTCTCTGGAAAACATCTAGTAAATTTTCATCTGCTTTTCGGAGTGCTCATGCTTCAGAGCCATATTTGACCACTGTCATCACTGTAGCTTCCAATATTCTAATCTTGGTTTGTAGACTTATCTTTCTATTCTTCCAAACTTTTTTTAACTGTGAAAAAACACCCTGAGCCTTAGCTATTCTACTTTTAACATCTTCATTGCTCCCACCATCTTTACTAATAATACTACCAAGGTAACTGAACCTCCCAACCTCATCAATCTTTTCGTTACCTAATGTCACCTGTTCATCTTCACTTATTCCTAGCCTTAGTGACTTAGTCTTCTTAACATTAATTTTCAAGCCTATTTTAGCACCCTAAACTCGTAAAACCTCTAAAAATTCATTCATTTTGCTCACACTTTCATCTAATATGCTTAAATCATCAGCATAATCTAATTCCAGGAGCGTCAAATGCTTACGTAAGTCAAATGCTTACTCATAATCAATAAAACTGAGAACCAAAGGTGTTTGACAACTCAGGTACTTCTCAATTATTAACCTAAGAGTAAAAATTTGGTCAAAATATCCTCTACCTTTTCTAAACCAGGAAACTTTTCTAAAGCCGCACTGTCCTTCTCTTAAAACTTTGTTTGCAGCATCTTTCAGTCTAAAAAGTTTCAAATTACTAAGTAATTTGCTGCCTGCAGAGACCAGACTAATGCCTTGATAATTACCACACTCATTTTTATCACCTTTCTAATACAGTGGTTTAATTAAGGTTTTCCTAAAATTTTTATCTACTTCCTCTTTTTCAAAAACCGTATCCATAATCTTTAGTAACTTATTTCTAACCTCAAAGCCACCAAATTTAAGAAACTCATTTACTACACTATCTGCACCTACAGCCTTATTATTTTTAGTCCTTTTAGTACTGTCACTAATTCTTCTTCACAAAACAAGTTTTCCTTCACGTTCAAGGTATCACGAACTTTTTCATTTTCCTCCATATCTTTTCCCGCAGCTCCATCTCAGATTAGCACATTCTCAAAATTGTCTGCCCATCTTTCTTTAACTCTTCCCTTATCAGGAACTGTAGTCCCGTTCCTATCTTTAACTGTGACAAGTCTGGATTGACTACTCCCTCTCAATTTATTAAGATGCCAGTACAATATTTGTTACCATCTAGCTGCATCTTCCAGATCCTCGGCAATTTTATCCATGGTCTCCACCTCACACCTCCTTAGTTCATATGTTAATGTTTTCTCCACTTTGTTTACATTCTATGATCTACATGATTTCTATGATCTATCACACAGATAATTCTTATACAAGCCCCTTGTCTTCTCTATTAAACATAAAGCTTTTTCAATAATATTCCTAGCTGCGCTCCTAACTTTCTGCCCTAAGACACCATCAGCAACTTGTTTTCCTAAAATTATTCCATCCATCTTCCAAACTGTCAAATTTTAAACTCTCAAGTCAAGTATTAAACTGTTCCTGGAAAGTTTCTCTCAAATTCTCATCCTTGAGTCTATCAACATCATAACTTCTCGAGAGGTAGTTACCCTTCCGAAATTTCAGCTTTAAATTAACCGTAGACACTACTAGATAGTGATATTTACTTTTAACATCAATAAAAACACTCCTATACACTCAAGTATTTTGTATTAACCCTGCCAGTCTTCGATTTACAATAATATAATCAATAAGGTTTGTTGTCTTCCGATCATGTGAATACCATGTTAACTTATCGGCCATTTTATGTCCGTACATTGTATTGGTTAAAACAAGATTGTTATACCTAGAAAATTGCAGCAGTCTGTAGCCATTGCTGTTTTCTTTTCTTACACTAAATTTACCTAGGCTTCGATCCCTAGGATACCTTTGATCCCTACTACTACCGACTTAGGCGTTAAAATTCTCCTAGTAAAAAACACCATATTTCTGACTGGGACCCTGTCTATTTGCTCCTGTAACTCTAAGTAAAATTCATCCAAGTCACTAGTATCTTCGCCAGTCTGTTCTACAGGGGCGTATACTGCTATAATTAATACTCTAGACTTTTCATTCATAAAATGAGCGATTAGTATTCTATTATTAATACCTTCCCAGCCTAAACAAGACTTAACAGCTTCTTTATTCATCATCAGCCCTACTACCTGTCTATTTACCCAATCCTTCCTACCTGAGTAAATAAATTCTATATCACCTAATTTCATACTTCCTGCCCCTGGGATATGAGTTTCTAAGACTGCTAATAAGTCCAATTCAAATTGTCTGAATTCGTCAGTCAAAATGTCAAAACGCTGGTTATTTTTTAACGTCGTACCATTCCAAGTTCTAATTTTCATATTCTTTAAATCATTGAAATTTGTTTGGCCTCCGGAAAAGCAATGGTCCCAGATACCAGTGCAGGACGGGGACCAACATATTTTCTCAAATCTACACCAAAATGCTTAAGCATAATTAAAACCGGACAGCAAGAAGTCCCTGGGACCTCCAGTATGAATGGAGACTTCGTGCAATCCTGGGGTCATCTTGGTCACAACATGGTTATCAGAACTTGGCGACGCTCTTCTATCAACAACAGTCGAAATCCTGCACAGACAATCTCAAGCCTATTACCTCTTGACTCATTATATATTCATGCCTACAGATATTATGCTACTACGGAGAGGCAACCCATAGTAGATAAATTAGCGAGGAAGAAGTTTTTCAACCCGAAAACGCCCACCAAAACAGGTCAAGCACTCAAAAAATATTAATCAGAATCACGTGCGAATGCTGTGAACCCCAAAAGGGTCAAGGTAGCCCTTTGCAGAGGCAGTTGTCCATAGATCTGGATCTTAAGCCCTGCCGCAATTGTCCTCCTACAGAGGATCCTCCCACGATAGTATTCTGCGCCAAACTGCAATTTAACCCATTGCTGAGAGAATTTTTGTAACTCACGGTACGTGTGCACACACATCCGGGCCCTGTTGAGTATACAAAAATATAGCCCGAGAAACAGGCCTGTTCTATAAAAAAAAACAGCTAGTAGACATATCTTTCAAGAAGTAATGTTAAAAATATTCATATTTAACTGAAGTACCATCGCTTTCGTGCTGAGAGGTAAGTAGTGTTAATCTCTTCTTGAAATAAAAACCCGCTCAGCCCCTATTACTTCCCTGACCCATATCCTTTGTTAAGAAGAAATATTAGTTTCAAACGCAGAAGCATGAGTGTATGTTTTTTTTTTATTGTGTTTCGTCATTTAGATATTTTTTTTTCTAATCGTGATTTTTATACGAGTTTTTGAGTGATTTTTTTTTTTTTCAAAATTAAAATAGGGTCTAGAAATACTGACGTTTAGATAAGAAATAACATTCAACCTCCGAAATAGGGAAATTTCCAGCAACGGATTTCACGATACTTTTCATCAATTTCATCACTGAATGCCAATTTTCGTGATAAACTGGGCGTTGATACCATGAAAATACCAAGCGTAATCAGCAACGTAAATTGAAATCTTCAAGAGCCTAAGTAGCCAAACCAAGTTCTCCTTCAACCGACAAATTCGCTTTCGCTTTCCTTTTCTTTCGCTTCTTCATTCACTTTCCCATTTATCTCGTAGCACACTTTTCGCAAATTTTCCCGCAGCGTATTTTTTGTTCTTTTCTTTAGCTAATCTTACAGCACAAACGTAGGACTAGAATTTTTCCATCGAACATAAATAATATTGCATAATTCTAGGTCAACACAGATAAAATAGATTTGAGAATTGCAGCAATAGGCTATTTTATTTTCTTTATATTCAGATAGGATTTTCTTCTATGCTTATTGCAGCTTTTTAGAAACAAAAACTAAATAATATATAACAGTTTACACGTCAAGCGAGTTTTCGCTTAAAACAAGAGCTAAGAGCTCATACGGCACTTGTGACGAGGCCAGAAGAGCTAAGAGCTAAAAGCCAAGGGCTCATATGGTATGAGCTCTAACAAAAATTTAAGAATCAATAGATTGATTTAAAATGAAAATCAGAGGCTTAATGCCGGTCGGGATTTAAAATAAGAGCTCGAGTCAAGATGTCCTTCTAAATATCAAAATTCATTAAGATCTGATCACCCACTCGTAAGTTATAAATACCTCATTTCTTCTAATTTCTCTTCTCCCTTTAGCCCCACAGATGGTCGAAACTGGAAAAATGACTTTATCAAGTCAATTTGTGCAGCTCCCTGACACACCTACCAATTTTCATCGTCCTAGCACGTCCAGAAGCACCAAACTCCCCAAAGCACTGAGCCCCTCCCCCCAACTCCCCCAAAGAGAGCGAATCCAGTACGGTAACGTCAATCACGTATCTACGACATTTGCTTATTCTATCCACCATGCTTCATCCCGATTCCTCCACTCTAAGCGTTTTCCAAGATTTCTGATTTCCCCCTCCAACTCCCCCCAATGTCAACAGATCTGGTCGGAATTTCAAATAAGAGCTCATGAATTCCTTACAAATATCAAATTTCATTAAGATCCGGTCACCCGATCTTAAGTTAAAAATACCTCAATTTTATTAATTTTTCCAAATTAACACCCCCCAGCTCCTCCAAAGAGAACGGATCCGTTCCAATTATGTCAATCACGTATCTAGAACTTGTGTTAATTCTTCCCATGAAGTTTCATCCCGATCTCTCCACTCTAAGCGTTTTCAAGATTTCTGTTTCCCTCCTCCAGCCTCCTAAGTCCCCGGATCCAATTCGAGTCAAAAATAGAGCATATGAGACATAAGATCCTTCTATATATCAAGTTTCATTAAGATCCGATCACCTATTCGTAGATAAAAATACCCCAATTTTCCTGTTTTCCAAGAATTCCGGTTTCCCTCTCCAACTCCCCCCCCTCCAATGTCACAGGATCTGGTCGGAGTTTAAAATAAGAGCTTTAAAGCACAAGATCCTGCTAAATGTCAAATTTCATAAAGATCTGATCCCCCTTTTGTAAGTTACAAATACCTCATTTTTCCGAATTACCCCCCCCCCCCAACTCCACCAAAGAGAGCGGATCCGGTCCGGTTATGTCAGTCACGTATCTTAGACTCGTTTTTATTCTTCCCATAGAGTTTCATACTGATCTCTCCGCTTTAAATATTTTCTAAGATTCCCCCCCCCCCCCCCCAATGACGCTGGATCCGGTTGAGATTTATAATAAGAGTTTTTAGTTACGAGGTCCTTCTAAATACGAAGTTTCATGAAGATCCGATCACTCCTTCGTAAGTTAAAAATACGTCATTTTTTCCAATTTTTCAGAATTAACCCCCCCCCCCCAATTCCCCCAGATAGAGCGGATCCGTTCCAATTATGTCAATCACATATCTAAGACTTCTGCTTATTTTACCCACCATGTTTCATCCCGATTCCTCCACTCTGTAAGCGTTTCCATGATTTTCGGTTCTTCCCCCCAGTCCCCCCCCCCCCAAATTCACCAGATCCGGTCGGGATTTAAAATAAGAGCTTTGAGACACGATAACCTTCTAAATATCAAATTTCATTAAGATCTGATCAACCGTTCGTAAGTTAAAAATACTTCATTTTTTCCATATTAACCGGCCCCCACTCCCCCCCCAGGTGGTCAAATCTGGAAAACGACTATTTCTAATTTAATCTGGTCCGGTCCTTGATACTCCTGCCAAATTTCATCGTCATAGCTTACCTGGAAGGGCCTAAAGTAGCAAAACCGGGACCTACAGACAGATCGACAGAATTTGCGATTGCTATATGTCACTTGGTTAATACCAAGTACTATAAAAAAATTGCCACGACCCACGACGAGCAATAGATTTTGTGATTTTTTCTATAGTCATGATTTTTTGATTATTTGTTGAGTGATTATTTTTCTTGGGCCAGTGGCAACCCAAGTACAGGACGTATAACTAAAACACTTCACGCGGCTCTGGATAAATTTGTGATAGAAGTGAATCAGATGTTGATTTCTTTATAATACTAGCGAATATTGCTTTTTTCCGTGCGCAAAAAGAATTCAAAAATGTCTGATGGTTATAATGATCATGAAAAAAATCGTACACAGCGAAATGTTAGTTGGAACACTTGCATAACATACAAGTTTTGGATGACCCTTAGTATAAACAAAAGACGAAAGAAAAAGCTAAAGTACTTACAGCCCATTGACAAATTCCCCCATAATTTTTGGAGAGCAAGTAAAAATTAGAGTTGGAAGAAGCGCAAAAGGTAGCTGCAAACTCATAATAGCATTCAGTAGGTCATTCAAGGTTGTCAATTCTCTAATCTGAGCAAATATTGCAATAAGCAAAGCTGGCAGTACTGCAATAGAACGAGTCAGCAGAACTCGTTTCCATCGGGGCCACTGTAGATTCAAAAAACCCTAGAATTGACAAAGACTTACAACCGGCACCATGGTAAATCATACACTGGTAAAATGTTTTCTCCGCCTATAAACATCTAAAAATATTACCCGTACAAAAATTATATTTATACCCTTTAATACATGATAAATTGAAAATAAATGTGTTTTATTTTTATTTATTTAATATATAAATGTATATTGTTTAATTTATTTATAGTTCGCTAAATGTGTGTTTTTTATTATTAGTAGTATTCGCTGTTATTATACGATTTTTTTCTTTGCTGTTTTTTCGATGAGTTTATTAGTTTCTTGATCGTTTTATTTATTTCTTTTTCTTTGACTGTTTTTCATATTTTTTTTTCTCAGTATAATTGAAATAAAGGCTATGTGAGTGTTATAATTGTGACAATTTAGTGTCAGTACATGTTATGTCTTCTCACAGGCGGCTATATATCATAATAGTTGCAATATCTGTTTAATCAGTTTTACCAACTTCAAAATTAAAAATCATTATATGGATTACCAGGAGACATTCTGAAAATCAAATTCTTTAGCCAAACTTAGATACGAGCTTCTTTAGACAAACATACAAATACAACCTAGTGTTTGGGGCTGTTCAGAATCGGGGGGGGGGGCTAAGATGCCCCAGGTACCGTGGCTGGGGAAGGGCACCGCGGCTGTGGATTCTGGGGCTTTTTCGATTATATTTGAGTCAAGAGAGGGCGCCGTAAATGATTTCGTCCCAGGCGCCACCAACCTTAGTAACGGCCCTGCTGATGTTAACAAGGAAAACGCAGAAAAACTTAGAAGATGGAACAGTATTGTTAATCAAGTGAAAACCAAATTAAATAACTTCAATATTTTCTACTTTGCTGTGCATTTAATCTCGAATTTTCTATTAACAGAGCACTAGTATCAAGAAAGTATCAGTACCAAGAAACTCAAAAGAGGTTGAAACAGGGACTCTTGGTTCTAAACTGAAACTGGAAAAGATAGAGTAGAATCAGTCACTAGAATGGAATTTTGAGTCAATCAAGTGTTGAAAATATGCAGTAGGGTGTGCAAATATACCTTACCTATATACTTACCCTTACGTAAAACCTTACCTGCAATCAAACAAGTTAATAGAACCGACTCATTTCCTGAGTCATTTCCTCATTGGAAATAAGTCATGGCTCATTGGAAATGAGTCATTTCCGACTCATTTCCAACAGGGCCACTGCAGACTCAAAAACTATAGGAATGGAAAACAAAGACTTAAAAGGCAAATACACGAGAACAAAAAAGAAAGATGGAAAGAGAGAGATGATGGTGATGAAAGGGCTTGGCAATGGATGAAGACTTACTAAGCGACGCCAGAACATTTGCCGGAATGACACTCCTTATGCGGGTTCACTATACCGAATGTGGGCAATTTGAGTAACACAGCTAGCTACAGCACCAGTTCTCATAAGGCTGGAAGCTAGTCCCTGGCTTTACCATTTTTACGCTACATCACAGGATTTTATTAATTTTCCTTTTTACAGACCCTTCCCTGATTTTATAAGTAGTTGCTTTTCATCTATTACATGATTAGTAATGTCATGTTTTCCGTTTTAGTTTTCTTTTCTTCATATTCTTTTATTCTTCAAGTTATTGTAAGTATTATTGTCTATTTATTTTCCTTCTTGCAGACCCTTCCCTGGTTTTATAAGTAGTTACTTTTCATCTTTTACATGATTAGCAATGTCATGTTTTTTATTTTAGTCTTCTTTCCTTCATATTCTTTTATTCTTCAAGTTATTGTAGCGTTTTTATTCCACATCCCTGGCGGATTGGAGCGACAAGAGTTGTGTTTGTGTTGTTACCCAAAGCCTTCTAAACAATGTGATTCATACGAAATCACAATTCTCGTGAATATATTGCTGCATCACAAGCGTAGCATTACGAGTTTATCATTAATTTTATGATTAATGACAATACCGTACTAACTATTTATTGTTATAAATATTAATTATTTCAAACATTAAGTATAATTCAAGAATACTAGCAATGATAATACAAGAAATTATAAGTAATTACGATTTATTATAATTACTATATTAATATTTTACTTGAATAGATCACTCATCGACTTAATTAAAAAAAAAATAAGATAAATAAAGAAAGATTGAAGATTCTGCAAAACCTTTCCAAGTCACGTGTCACATGAAATAGCGCATACCAAAGTCATGTACGTCACATTCAATAAAATACAGTTTATCTGAACCAATACATATATGCATAATAACGTGTCACATGAATGTCAAGGTCATCTCAACGTTATTCGTCACATTAAATATATTACAGTTTACCTGAACCAAGAAAAAAAAAACACCTCAGAAACGACACGAGAACCAGCAAGGAAAAAAAACACAATAAAACATAATATCAATATAATACAGATACAAGACGAAAACAACAGGAATATCAAAACAACCCTCCTCCCAAAAGAGAAAAGAAAAAATATAGATAAAATGCTACTCATTAATAAACAGATACGTGTTAAAATTAGTTTGAACTTGTTTGCAAATTAGAACTGTCCTTATTACTCACTGCAAAAATGTCCTTATTACTCACTGTTATTGTTATCGTTACAGTGAACTATCCTTATCACTCACTGTTATTACTGCACTGGACTCATCCTTCATAGAAAAAAGTAGGCATTCTTTTGCTAGCCTATACAAAATTCGCAAAACGTTATAGACCCCTTGGACTCATCCTTCATACAAAAAAGTATGCATTCTTTAGCTATCTTCTGCAAAATTCACAAAATCGTTCTAGACCCCTTGGACTCATCCTTCATACAAAAAAGTATGCATTCTTTAGCTATCTTCTGCAAAATTCACAAAATCGTTCTAGACCCCTTGGACTCATCCTTCATAAAAAAAAGTATGCGTTCTTTAGCTATCTTCTGCAAAATTCACAAAATCGTTCTAGACCCCTTGGACTCATCCTTCATAAAAAAAAGTATGCGTTCTTTAGCTATCTTCTGCAAAATTCACAAAATCCTTCTAGACCCCTTGGACTCATCCTTCATAAAAAAAAGTATGCGTTCTTTAGCTATCTTCTGCAAAATTCACAAAATCGTTCTAGACCCCTTGGACTCATCCTTCATAAAAAAAAGTATGCGTTCTTTAGCTATCTTCTGCAAAATTCACAAAATCGTTCTAGACCCCTTGGACTCATCCTTCATAAAAAAAAGTAGGCATCTTTTGCAAAATTCGAAAATTTTTCTTTTTTTTCGAGGAAAAAAGAGGATGGTCGGTAATGAATCAGCTTGAACTAAAAATTTTGATCATATTATTACTTTTTTTCTATTTTTACATTAGGGAAAGAGATATCAAAACAATTTTAAATATTGTTGAACGTTTTTTTTTTAAATTTTTGATTTAAAAAGTTGCTAATAGAAAATTCCATAACATTTAAACTGTCCACAATAATAATTCAATTATCAAGGACAATAGAAAAAGCTTCCGAAACATACTTCAACATACTTAATTAATTTAACCTTAAACGGCACATAAAAGTGAAATTCTCAAAATTTTAGAGACTCGCTTGTTTTTGTTGCTTTGTTTTTTTCTAAGGACGATATTTTTCTTAAAAAAAAGCATTTGTATTTTTCGCTTCTTGAAATAAAGCCTAGAAACGTACGTTTGGTTCAAAGAGAACGCTTAAACTTTAAGATAGAAAAATTTCCAGCAGCCGATTTTACGGTACTTTTCATCAATGTCATCAATTTTCGTCATAAGCTATCAATTTTCAATTATTTATCGATTTTTATCATAAGCGGTGCCTTGACAGCATCGAAAATGCCAAGTGTGAGCAGCAGCATAAAGGAAAATCTCCTTATAGAGCCTAGAAGTTAGAAGAAATAGAAGGAGATGAAGAACCTAGAAGAGGTTAGAAGAAGTAGTAGAAGAAGAAGAAGAACCTAGAAGAAGATGCTTGAAGAAGTAGCAGAAGAAGAAGAACCTAGAATAAGTAGTAGAAGAAGAAGAACCGAAAAGAAGTCAGACGAAGTAGAAGAAGAACCGAGAAGAAGTTAGAAGAATTAGAAGAAGAAGAAAGAGAACAAATAAGAAGCAGCTTAAACTAAGATCTCCTTCCGTTACTGAATTGGCTTTCACTTCCCCATTTATCTAGTAGTACAGTTTTTAGCACTTTCTTCCGTGGTGTATTTTTTTTTTCTTAAAGTAATCTTATAGGACAAATGTAGGCCTGGAAGCTTTCCAAAACCCAAAACCATGAAGAGTTTACATAGTGTGTTTTGACTGTAAAAAAAACGAGCCAACAAATAACACATCATTCAATTTTCAGCCAAAAATTTTTCCAATTATTCTGGGACTTATACTTTTGTTTCACACCAGGAATAGACAACCCTTTTATGATTTTTGATACAAAATGTCTGAGTTAACAGTTAGTCTGTGATATTACAAAAAAATGGATAAATACCTCCATAACAAACTGTCCAGCATATGTACCAGTCATTGTACTTGATTGACCAGCGGCTAGAATGCCGATGCCCCAGATAATAGTTGCCACATATCCATACTTGCATCCAAGATAAATACCCCCACTGTATATACTGGCATCAACATAATCTTCTGGGAGCTAAAGAAATAGTTCAAATTTGTAATTTCAAGCTTAAAATTATAATTACTTCTTAAAGATAGTTAAAGCAACAAACATAGTCAAAAGGATAGCTAAAAAAACATGCGTTTTTGTTGCCTTTTTTTAACACGTTCTTTAGCAATTCTAAATATTGACTTTGACTTTCAGTAACAAATTTCTTAATTCGATTCAAATTCACTCCAGTCCCACGCACAATAGTTAAAATCGAACATGTAAACTAGATTTCGATGGGGATATGTTCTATACGAAAAGACATAAGAAACCAGTGAAATAAAACCTAAGTCAACGTATTTTTAAATTCTATTGTAAATAAGACGCTACATTATAGTTTATCAAATATTTAAAAAAGATCCGAGTTTTATTCCGAACAACACTTGGTTTCAAACGGTAGGTTCTAAATTATCAAATGATGCATATGATACATCTTTAAGTAGTGATTTTGTGGTTTTCATGATTTTGTGTTTTTGATGCTTTCTGTGCCTTTTGATGATTATTGGTTTCTTTTTATTTACACCAATTATTTAAAATAATAGGTAAAAAACGAAATTTTACAATAGTTCATTTTATAACATTAACTTTATATTTATAATAGTAAATAATAGTATAATCACAATAATATTACAGTTATTATCATAATAACCATAATAATATTTTTGATTATAATTAAAATCAAAAAATCAATTTCAGAATTCCGGATGCCAGTTTCACTTCTTTAGTCCAAAATTGTCGTTTCGTAGAATAAAAAATATAGTAGAAAATAGTACTTTGCCCTGGTCCTATCTGTTTCGTCCTTTAAAAAAGCATTCAGGGAAGCCAAACAGGAGGGAAGAAAAGTTAACATTATTATTATTATTTTATAATCATAATATTATAATTAATATTATGTTTATAATGGCAATTAATATTATAATCAGCTTAATTATAAAATTATTATTATTATCATTATTATTATTATTATTATTACAGTCAAAAAATCAATTTCAGAATTACCAATGCCACTCTCGCTTCTTTAGTGCAAAATCATCGTTTTAAAGCATAACAAAAATGTAATAGAAATTAGTACTTTGCTCGAATGAAAACAGTAATTTCCATTCGATTGAGCTATTCCCCAGCTTTCAGCAGAATATTGGTTCGATACATCTATATCTAGTAAAAATACGAAGAGGAAGGAATAAAATTTGAAATGGGAGCCATGGCACCCTTATTATTTGAAAGAAGTGGAGAATCGTGATCATAAGGTTTTTGGATGAAAGTTGGATATTTAAAATCAACTTAGTGCCAAGGACATCGACGTTTTTAGCCCCTTGTTCCCAAAGAGTATGGATAACTTTGAAAAGCAGAAACAGGCGCTAGTGTCAACAGAAAAAAGACTGTTAACGTCACCTACCATATGGCGACATTCGGAATTTTGTCAAGCACTTTAATCATTTTCCTGTCAGGAACTGAAATTAAATACTCATTACCACCCCAATTATGTTAATTATTCTTATTATTACATTGTTCAAAATACCAAGCGTCGCTAAACTCTAGATGGCATCGATAGTCTTTTACTGACGCTAGCGCCAGTCTCCAATCTTATAGTTACCCAAACACTTTGTCCTGTCCCTATCTTAGGTCTATTCATACCTGAAAACTATAATTTTCCAAGAATTTCCTTTACTTGTTTCAATGCTACAAAGTTTCTAAAATGGTAGCCTACTTCATTTTCGTCACTGCTGCCATTTTGAACCGCAAAAATTCAATTAGCAAAACTAATTAGCTAAATTTGAGAGCTTTTTTAGTCCGTAAAAACGATAACTATTTCCTGATCCCGAAAGAAAAACTACGCATTCAAAGAAAACCTTCTTAAGCTGTTTGATGTCACATGTAATTAGCTAATATTTTGTAGATTTTCACTCAAATTATTTTCATTTTTTACCTTGGCACTTGCTACTATCAAAAACTGCATAACTGCATATGGAAGGTTTTATCTTGATTATTTTTTAAGATATATATATATATATATATATATATATATATATATATATATATATATATTTGATTTTCCCTAATTAAATTTTTTTTGAAGATATATATAGCTTTGTTGGTTTCCAATTCATGAATTCAATTAATCACTGCCCTTGGCAGTTTCAAAAATAGAATATATCTGACTGTGCTTATTTCCCTCATTACCCAATAATGCAAGTTGACTTACTATGACACACACCCTAATCTCCCTGAGAGAGAGGGGGTCAAAATTTAAAAGATGATGAGTCGTAGCATATCAAAAAAATTAAAAAATTATACAAAACATATCTTTTATATGCTAATCAAGGACTAATCACTCACACGTATATACAAATGCAAAAATAAAAAAGCTGGGAAATTACTCAGTATACAACAATATTTAACGGAATGACTAGGATCTACTGATAAAACAGACAATTTTCGATTCTTAAATTAATAATGTGTGATCAGTTTTCCTTAAAGAATCGTGACATAAATTCAAACTTTAGCGTAAAGAGCGGAGAATGAGGAAGCAGTAGCCCTTGTCATATACGGAATAATTTCTGTTACTTTTAATGTTACTCCTTACTTTCAGTCGAAAAACTTGTTTTTTTCATTTAATTTCTGACCGTTTTTCAAATTATGAAAGGAAATCCTTTTATTTATTATTATTCATTGAATATTTTTTATACGTTTTTTAACAATCTCTTTCAAATATATTTTTGAATTGTATTCATTGTAAATCATCCATTGACTATGCTGAAATTATTATTCATTTCAAGGGCGTTACGGGGAGACTGATTATTTTTGTTTTGTTTTTTTTCTTGTGGGGGGAGGGGGGCTGCAGTGTTTAGACCAAATAACTTATATTGTTTGACTTCAGCAGTCTAAAAAGATAGAAAAATGCCCCAGCCGCAATACTGTCACACATGTGGATAGAATTAGAACCTGAGTACAACGCCAATAATGTATCCTGTTAGTAGTTTATTGAGTTGAGCTATGTTTAACTTTCAGATATAATATTAGGATTTACTAATCAGACTGAAGAATTGAGGAATACTTTTTAGAATATTTTTTAAATTTTAAATTTTTAATTAGATGATATATTAGAAAAGCAGTTTTTTTAACGCATGATGAAACTAGGAAAATATATAGTCTTAATAGGCAGTAATTAGGAGCACATTAGTGTTGATACAAGCAATTCAAATGAATTTCTTGGAATTTTAATTTTCTACTTCTATAGTACAAGTTTGACCCTAAAATCAATGTAAAACGTAAATTTAATAAATCTTGGCTTGTATCAACAGATGTGACTATGGTGTGGCCTGGGCAGGTGATTGAGATGATTTCGTACCCCCTCTAGTTCGTTGTGTTCTAAGATTTATCTATCCAAATAAGGTACATTCTACCCACATATACGACACACGGAGATCGTTTAAAAAAGCGTTATTTGATAGCTATAGAATTTGAAACTTTCTGATCTGAATAGAATAAGCTATATTTCTACTTACCAACCCATTTCCGAAAGCATCTTGGACATCATCCTCATTTATAGCGCCACCAGAATCGTTGCATAATTTGATCTGTCAAAATGAAACCATTAATCTTCGGAATTTGCAAGAATGACAGAAAATAGTTATAATCATGATCGTATTCCCTATTGTCTAATCCCTGTACAATGAGTACTGCAAAGTAACAAACATAAAGTCAAACAATTAATCCCCTTCTTCTCTTTTGAGTAACGATGTCAATAGTGATGTATATTGAAAAGAAGCAAATAAAGCAAAAGAAGAAATAAAGTAAAATAATAAAACAAATAAAAGCAAAGAATAAAGCAAAAGAATAAAACAAAAGAAGCAAAAACAAACTTGTCAATACGATTAAGTTTGATTTAAGGTTCATTTAGAATTCTAAATTATTTAGGGCTATGTTAGGGCACCGGTTCCACAAAACAATCACATGTAAGCCAACTTTGCCGTTTTGGTAAAAAGGACTTGCTTAGAACAAGATCCTTACTTAACACTCTTCAACCATGAGGATTGGAGGTCCTTGAATAACTTTGATTTCAGCTATGCGTAAAAACTCCATATTATTTATTTAAACGTAGCAACGAAGCTTCAACTTTACCTGGGTTACTTGCATAGCTTGTGCCCCTTGCTGCTGCTGCAGCACTTATCATGTTACCCCCAATTTTACTTTACCTTTCAACCGTTATGATAAATAGCTATCTTGAAATCTTTATTCGATCCTATATAGGTTGGGATGGGGAAGAGCGCCCGATGGGATATGGGTGTCAAAAATGTATCAGGCTGCCCTCTCAGGGATTTTGATCCTTAAAAAAGTTACTAAAGCTAAGCTGATTTTTGATCAAATAAGTCCTTCCTCAACCTTGTCAAGGCTATCTGCACAACACGATAACACACTGGAAAAGGCAGATACATCAGACACATGTTTCTCTTTACTAAATTAACGTTATTGCACCGGCCATGATTTTTTAACTCTTCAGCAACTACTGAAACAGCCCGCCCAATGCTTGCATCATAACTTATTTCATGACTGTACTGAAAGATATTGTGGTGTGGCTATGCAGGCCAAATTGTATTTTGAAACTTTAAATATAGGCATTGTTCACTACGAAACGCATACACCAAGAGGGTAGGGGAGTGAGGTCACTCCCAAGTTAGGAGTCCCAACCCTGTCATGCACCTCAAAGATTTTTGTTCGGCGTCTTAATTTCAAAGATTCATAATCGGGCATTTGTTTTATATGCATATTATATGCGTGACATGACTGTTTATAACCAAAACTTGCTTCTTTTCATTTATCTGATTATTTCAATTTTAACAAACAATTCCTTTATTGCTACTACTACCAACAACTCACTGCAGCATCAAGCCGCCTGAGGCCAACACAACTACGCATGCCCCACCTCCATCCCAATCTATTCAAAGCAAACCTCTTTACAACCTCCCAAGAAGGTCCCATTTCCCTTAAAACTTTCCCTACTACAACCTTCCATCACATTTGGGACGACCTTCTTTTCGGTTGGTCCTATATGGTTAGCAAACAAGGACGTTCTTTGGCAATCTGTCAACCTTCATCCACAAAAAATGTCCTAGTCATTTCAACCTTTCTCTCATTATACCCCTAGAAAGCGGATCTTGAGCAAATGTTCTTACAGCTTCTTGTTTGAGATACGGTCAGCAAACGGGTACCCAAAACATTCTGTAGGCAATTTCTCTGGAAAATTTCTAGCAAATCCTCCTCCGCTTTTCGGAGCACCCACGGTTCAGAGCCAAACTTGACCACTGTCATCACTGTAGCTTCTAGTATTCTAATCTTGGTTCGCAGACTTATATACCATTTCTTCGAACTTTTTTCAACATGGTAAAAAAAAATCCTAGGTCTCAGCTATTCTATTTTAACATCTCACTGCGCCCAATGTCCTTTCATAAAAATCCTTTATATTCGTAAGAATTCCACATAAACGTCATTTGGTATGAAAATTTTTTCTAGCCGTTCTAATTCTCTTCAGATAAAGCTCCTGTTAGTCAAAAAGATAAAATTCACAGGCCTGAAATAACAAGAGGACAATAAACACATATGATGATATAAGACAATACAAATTATGTAGGAAAATGGCTTTACAAAATCATTTAAAGAACGTTACATATTCAGTAAGTAATGGATTATAGTTGGTCAACAGAAGCAAATATACTCCAATCATTGATGTTAACAGGGGGAGAGGGCAACAACCCCGCTCAGGGATATGAAGACATTAGAAAAATGTATAAAATAAGAAAAATGAGAAATATACCCAATTAAATCTTAGTAAAAGACAAGGCTCCTGGTAGCACTTGCGTCCCCTCCCTGAAACATTTTCTGGCGGTACTCATAAAACCTATATATTGAATTGGTAACACTTGGTTTGCAGAGTCTTATATGGAAAGAATCAATACAAAAAAATAAGACACTACATATAATCAAGATTAGTTAAGAAAAGATAAATTTTCAGTTTTGTATACGGAAAAAGAAAAGTAAAATATTAGAATTTAAAAAAATAAGAAATTCAACTTAAATTTAGTAAGCAGTATAAATGTATAGGAAATAGTAAGAAAATAACAAAATTATAGAAATAAATACAAAAAATGAGAGAGGTAATAAAAAAAGCGATAGAATTAAAATACTAAATAAAAATACTGCGAAATACAGCACGACAAGAAAACATAGCAAAAGTATAAAAGAAAATACTCACAATATCAGCGTTTGTTTTCTGATATAGTCCAGCAGCAAAAACTGATACAACAAAAACGTTAATAACAAAGGAACAGAACAAGGCGATTCCCGATTCAAGGAAGAAATAGAAGTTTCCTTCTCTCACTGCTGATTTATTCTTTCGATCAATGTCCCGGGACTAAAAATAAGATAAATCGTAAGGAGCCACAAGCGTTTTTTTTTTTTTTTAGCAAAAGCTAATCGTGTATACTAAAGTAAATAGTAGTGATTACAAATTTTCGTATTTGTGCTTTGTGCATAAAGGCACCAGTATTGCTAAAAATTTGGGTAAGTTGGTAAGCAGCTTGTAATTGGGTTTATTGATTAGTTTTTTTTTTTGGCAAGAAGGGCGGACATTTTCTTCTCTCAGCCATGGCTGGTTTTCATGATCTCTTATGAAGTAAATATCCTTCTTCGAACACGACCAGTGTAGGTCCCCCAGAGGCATCTTTTACACAATCACAAATGACTGAAATATACCCTAGGGTATCGAAATCACGTTAATTACGCCTTTTTTTTAGTTTCATTTTGATATTTAGATAAAATCACGTTGGGTGGTGCAAGAAATGCTGAATTTATTTTGTATCAAACCAGGCTGTTTCTACTACTTTCTAAGAAGCACACATGTCTCTTCGAATGCAAACAGTAAATAAAAAAACTAGAGGTATTTTTTCACTTTCAAATAAATTTAAATACCCCATGCGATGTAAAATCACAACAGTAATATATTTTTTAGTTTCATTTTGTGTTTAAATCAAATCTATTGGGTATTTTAGCGATAAATGCTGAATAGAAGACACTTTCCTAACTTTCAAATGAGTGTAAACACGAGATAGTAGATGAAGTCGCAATAATAACATTTATTTATGTTTCATTTTGATAGTTAAACAAAAATATATTGGGTAGCTTTTAGCAAGAAATACTAGATTTATTTTGCCTCAAACAGGGTTGGTTTTCATTACTTTTTAAGATGCAAATGTGTATCTTGTTGTTGCTGTTATTTAGGTGACGTTTGAGCGAATCAACTGCTCATATACGTGCGATCCTCTACTAAATCTTGGGCTCTAAGCGGAGCCACGCCGCTTTGAATATCTATATATATATATATATATATATATATATATTTATATATATATATATATAAAAATATATTTATATATAATATATATATTTATGTATATTATATATATAATATAGCTATTTATATATATATAAATATATATATATATATATTTATATATATTTTATATATATATTTATATATATATTTGGCACAATTATATATATTATATATATTTGGTAATATATATTTGGCTATTTATATATATATTTGGCACAGGCCACGTCAACACTTAAAATATCAAGGGGTCGTATTAAGAAGTTTTAAAGAGTGTTCTTGCTTAAATAACTGACACTATTGTGCATATCACATCCTGCTATGGTCACATAGTATACCTAGAAATACATAAAATAAAAAATAAAAAAACTAAAATATATATAATAATAATAATAATAAAAAAATCATATAAATAAAAAAAAATCATACATATATACAATAAAGACACCAAAATTATAGAGCGTTATGCAGATTACATTTTTTATATACTTAGTCAATAAGAATATAGCCTTTCTACGGGCCCACTCAGGGGACTTTGCATGACTTAGGATTGCTCTCATTGTAAATACACCAAAATACTTTAAAATTAAGCTTCTAAATACATTTCTTTGTACATCATATTTCCTATATTTCATTAAGATATGGCTAACATCATCATACTCATTACTAATATCACTATCAATATCAGTAATATCAGTAATAATATCAGTAATTCATTAGACCTTAGACCTTAGATACTCCTGTGCCACCAGAGGCGCCCAGGACGTCCAAGAAGAGTCTCCAGTCGTCTCTGAAACTTACGGCTGCGACTATGTCTTCCCACTCTGGCTGTGTTGAGGCGTGAAGGTGCCACAGGTCGTTGTTGTAGGCACGACGGAGTGTATTTTTGGATCTTCCTCTGTGGCGGGTGCCTTCAGGTAACCAGAAAAAAGTAGACTTGGGAATTCTGGAATCGTCCATGCGCAGTAAATGTACGAGGTAGCTCCACCTGTGCTGTATGGTCTCGATGAGGGATGGTTGACCTGTGATGTTTCTAATGTGCTCGTTCGTTACCTTCTGAGCCCAATGGATGCCGAGAAGTCTACGTAGGCACATGTTTTCAAACGACTGAATTTTCCTCTCTTGTTCTTGGTTTAGATGCCATGTTTCAGATGCATAGAGGAGGACGGGCAGGACGTTGCCGTTGAACAGGCGGAGCTTAAGCCGGAGAGAGAAGGTACTCGATCTCCAAACTTTTTTGAGTCTGTTGAAGGTGCTTCTAGCCTGTCCAATTCGGGCGATGACTTCTTTGGCTGCGGATCCCGTGTTCTCAATGGTGCTGCCAAGATATTTGAAATGGACCATTTGCTCCACGTCGTTATTACCACATCTGATGTTCATAGATGAACCACTAGTTGCCATGCCTTTGGCTTTACTGGTGTTGATATTGAGTCCAAAACCTTCTGCTTTTTGTTTGACGCTAGAGAGCAGCGCTTGAAGCCGTGATGTGCAGGTTAATATTCATATTATAATATTAATGTCAATATAAATATCACTAATATCAGTAAGGAGAGCTAACTCTACCCATTTATGTAGAACTGAACGGGTTTTGGCATCACCTGTTCTCAATCTGAAAATAGTAGCAGCAACAGATTTAATATCATATACCAGTCCATCAGGTGGTGGCCCGTAATCATAAAGCTCCAAAATAGGGTTTGCAGAACTTCTAATGTAGCCTACTCATTACTCTTATGTGTATCTTCGAACGCAACAAGTGAATAATGATCCAAAAGAGCCATCTTTCTAACCTTAAGAGATGCACCCAAGGTGTAAAAAAAATATTAATAACATATTTTTTTCTTCATTTTGATGTTAAGTACACAAATCAGATAGTTTTTCAGCGAAAAGATTTCTTCGACGAATTTTCTCAGTTTCAGGTTAATAGCAATTTAAATTGAATAATTTCTGTCACAGTTAAACCCTTCTGTAAAATTTAAACAAAAATAAAAATACTCATATAGGTAAAAAAACCTCAAAAGTGAAAATACTCACAAAAACCTACAATACATCAGCATGTAGAACTAGACCTCAGGTCCCCAGGCCCGTCTGGATTGCTGCACAAACCCTAATTATTGATTATAATCATTAATTATAACTATCTCTCAATAACTTAAAAATAAACTCATTAGAGAAAACAAGATCCAACAGCTCATATGGCACTTGTGACGAGGTTAGAAGAGCCAAGAGCTCATATGGCACTTGTGACGAGGTCGGATTTTGCTGTTCTTTGTTTATTGGCAATTATCACAAAGATAAACTTGCAAATACAGTGTTCCTATAGTCTCTTCTTAGTCGGTATTGTAACGTTTGTCCCACCAAGTTCCATTCCGATCCCTCCATTCTAAGTGTTTTCCAAGATTTACAGTTTCTCCCTCCAACTCCCCCCAATGCACCGGATCCGATCGGAATTTAAAATAACAGCCCTGAGACACGAGGTCCTACTAAAAATCAGATTTCATTAAGATCCTATAGCCCGTTCGTAAGTTAAAAATACCTTATTTTTTCTAATTTTTCTGAATTAACCGTCCTTCCACCCCTCCCCCCCCCCAGATGGTCGAATAGAAGAAGTGACTATTTCTAATTTAATGTGGTCCAGTCCCTGATGCGCCTGCCAATTTTCAGCGATCGCTATATTGATCACGTACCTAGTTTCGGAACTTATTCATGTAAAAATTGGGGTAGTGATTCGAACCTGAGATCTCTCGCCCCTTAAGCGAGAATCGAACCACTAGACCAGCAACCACAGTTAAGAAGAACAATCTTTTTTTTATCGGAAATAAAATTCTTCTCAACTGTCTCGTTCGTTCGCTCTCCCCCTCAGATGGTCAAATCGGGGAAGTGACTATTTCTAATTTAATTTGGTCTGGTCCCTGATACGCCTTCCAACTTTCATCGTCCTAACTTATCTGGAAGTGCCCGAACTAGGAAAACCGGGACGGACAGACGGATGAATGGACAGAAATTGCGATTGCTATATGGCACTTGGTAATTACCAAGTGCCATAAAAAGTATAGCACAAAAGCAGTAATGCTTATTTCAATTATTTATATCTTTTATACTATCTTTTTATACTACTATTCTTTTTATACTTTTTATACTACGATCTTTTTTATACTACTACTACTAATAATAAGTCACATATACTACTACTAATAATAACAACTTGTAGAACAGCACATGCAACTATATTTAACGAAAAATAAATTGTATGCTCCTATATCACGTTTGTAGATGTACTATGGTTATTACAAGTTATTATTTGCAAGATAACCGTGTAATTAGAGAACTTCTGAAGCGAGTTCCGTGTGTACAAAGTAATCGTCCGACCCAGTATCCATATTGTTTTGTTTTTACTTTTTATTTTTAGCTTTTTTATTTTTTTTTTTTTTTACCTTTTTATTTTTATCCACGTTGAATTATTTTTAGACTTTCATTTTTAGACTGCGGTTAATAAACATCATTGAGTCGGTTCATTGTGTAGAATTTAATTCTTTTTAGTGCATAGTTCATTTTGAAACGTAGAAGAGTGCATGTTGTCTTGCTTCTTTTTTTGGCAATAAACGTATAAAATATAATTAAAATCAAAATCTGAAATTTTAGAAAAAATAAGAACTTCTGTGCTTATAGTATTATTTTCCCAAAATTTAAGAAGGATAAGAAAATAAGAAGATAAGATAAGAAGGATAAGAAGGATGAAATTTTATAATTTTATAGATAAGAAGGATAAGAAAAGTTTGCTTAGGTTTTCGGAGAGACCCAAAGCTGTTCTATCAGTATTCAGAGCTTTCAGTATCAGTATCAGAACTTTCAGTATCACTATCAGTATCAGTATTCAGTATCAGTATCAGCACTCAGTATTCATTTTGGATTAAAAAAAAATTAGCTTCGGAGCTTAGACATTTAATTAGGCAAAATGTAGGGAATTCACAAAATCAAAATTTCAAAATAGAAAAAGTCATTAGAAAAAAACGTCAAATTTGATATGGTGACAATTTTGGAAATTGCTTCTAAGTGAACTAAGCAATTTCATATATAAAAAAGTTCATGTCATATGGTGTACGTTTCATAATATTTTCATTTAAAATACAAGAGGCATCAAATCAAAAATTTCAGAAAACAACCCAAAAATTTGAATTGTCATTCGAATTTGACTTTTTCGAGGGTTATTTCTAAAAAAAAAAAAACTAGAAGATATGCAAAATTTTGTTTTCCAGCTATCGGAGAGATAATTTAATGTTATACAATATTACCACATAAAGTTCTAATGAAAAAGTTTACATTCCCAGCAAGGATTATTCTATTTTGGAACCATATTTCAACATGAGGAAAAAAACAGTTTTTTTTTTTGGAAAACTACTGGAAATTTTACAAACTTCACTGGAAGTTCCCAGCCCCGTTTCACGATTCCCAAACCAAGGAGAAATTTCGAGTTTACATCTCTACACTTCGGAGCCACAACCCACTGATCACAGTAATAATAACACAGTAATAAGCTAACCAGAGTTACATTCATAAGTTTAAGACAGCAAAAACACTTGATTATATACCTTTAAGGGTTTAAACCATAAAATTTAAAACTAACTATTGAAAACAGATACATTATTTTTTTTAACTAAAACCAAAAAGCAAGTCCCTAGTTATAAAAAAAAGGAATAGCCTTCTTTGCCCCAGCTCTCCCCTTTTTAAAACACTGGTAAAAACAAGGCCTATGATTGTCAAAGCTAGATAAAGAAAATAAAAGAAAACAAATAAAGAAAAGGAAAAATCAAAAACATATTTCTTTTCAGTTATAGTTCTTGCAACAGTGAAACCCTTGCTTTGCAGAGTAGTACGGTAAGTTACACCGTACGGTATGTTCAATAATCATAGTAACCATGTGTGATTATATGATCCTTGTGCTACCCTGTACAGAGCTCCTAGTTCTGTCACAAATTCATGATATTAAAAAAAAATAAATTAATATATATATATATATATATATATATATATATATATATATATATATATATATATATATATATATATATATATATATATATATATATATATATATATATATATATATACAAATTTTGTAGTCAATACCTCTGACTTTTTTTTGTACATAAAAAAAGGATTTTGAATATGATATTTTCTGCAACGTGACCATAAAAAAGATTAGTCAAGCAGTTTCTATTGATATTTAAGATGGCACTGTAGTAGAAGCTTAAGACAGCTTATATTGAGCATTCTAACTGTTTTCACGTACCTTAACAAGCGCAGAATGAAGATACAGATTGTGTGGCATGATAACAGCACCAATAATACCCACAGCTTGGATAAGTTCTTCACTGCCACAACCTTTGCAAGATGGTATGACAATGCCACTGAGAACTTTCAGCTGATCAGGAGCTGCCTTTACGTACTAATATTGACAAAAAAAAGAGATATTAGTGACAAACAAGCAAACAATTCTCGGTAGTCGATAGCTTGCAGTCTAAATTTTAAAAATTTTCCATTTTGTGTCTATTTTTGATTTTTCTCATTTACTATTAAAATTACGCAGGATTATCTTCTAGGACTATTAGTTCGATACGATCAGCCCTGGGAAAAAACAACAAAAAACAAATAAATATGCATCCATTATCTTTCTTCTGGCAAAAAATGCAAAATTCCACATTTTTTGTATTTAAGAGCTTAAAACTTCAACAGTTGGATTCCCTGATACCCTGAATCTGATCGTGTGATTCTCATCAAGATTTCTTGACTATTAGAGTATGTTCCCCTCTTTTTCGAAAGTTTTTTCAGGCTCGAAGCTTTTGATGGGTAACACTAAACTTGATGAGTCTCATATATGTGGAATCACCATAATAAGCCAATTCTTTTGATGCATCAATTGATATCAAGATTCCGTTTTTTAAAGTATCGTTTACTATTGAGCTGAGTCCCTCTTTACTTACAGTTCATTACCACGAACTGTTTGATAAATAACTACTAATATAATAATTATTATTATTCGTTTTATTACTTATTATCAAATATCCAAAATGATGTAAACGGAGCAGTATAAAACAAGAAAAGAAAAAGAAAGAACAACAAAATGCACAAACACAACTCAACTACACAATCAAAGCTATATAATAAGTGAATTCGACAAAAAGAACAATGGAAAGCAATAAGTTATTGCTGCATACAGTTAAGATTGGCTTGGGTCAAATGTCTTTGCAAACCGTACAGGGCGCTTTACCACATATTTACGGGTCGGCTAAGCCCTAATTATAAGATATTTTCCATTGAAGATAGTTCGTGTTCCAGATGGGATGGTGAAGCAGTACTTGCAGTATCTATAAAAAGTTGAAAAAAACTTTCGCAACCAGACGCAGTGAACATTATCCAAAACAGAGCTAGGGCTAATATATGGCAAAATATAAGCCTTATACACCTGAGCAAGTAAAAATCTTAAAAGTGGCACTTCATTGACAAAAGGATTCCATAAGTTCTATATTTTCTCATCGAACAGCAATACAGGGCAGTAATGTTTTTTTTGGGTTCCTTCACATTAACAAGTCAGAGGTACATAATCTTAGGCAAAGAATTAACAGTATGGGATCCGAAAATAACATAAACTGGTGCAATACCTTCGACGCAGCTATTAAATACAATTAAATCACTCTTCTGGGTTTAAGGATGAAAGTACATGGGGACGCAAAACTTAACAAAGTTAACTTAACAAAGTAAAACTTAACAAACTTAACAAAACAAAACTTAACTTTAAAAAAAAGCCTTTGAGTTTTTTCTTCCCCTAAGGTTAGCCTTTGGTAGCAATTTAGTTAAATATAAACTTTCTCAATAGTAGAATTTCCATTTCCTAAATTTGTATTTTTACTGACGCGACAACTGTTTACACTATCCTTAACTTACAATAAATTTATAATATTTTACAATAAATTTACAATAAATTACATAAATTCCTAAATTTACTAAATTTACAATATGTTGGATATGTAGAGCGCGGCCATAGCTACTGTACTCTTGACTCAACTCACAAAATTTATTTTTGATGCCTACTTGTATTCGAATAACGTTCAGAATATCGTCGGCATATTCATTCGGTGAAACATGGCATAATATTACCATTATTAAACAGTGGCGGAAATCCATGTTATTTTTACGTAAAAGACTTTTTACGTAAACTCAGGAATAATGGGATAATTTGTCTATTGCAAATTTGTAAGCTTATCCTGATTCATTTGGAAAGTAAACATTTGTTTGTATTTGGTGCAGTTACAAATAAAAACATTCTTTAAATCTTATAAATAATTTTGCTAATGTTCTTCACTACAAAAAGTGAGGACAAATTAGTATGTAGACCCGCTTAATTTTTTTTTCCATGAGAGGAAGTAATATTTTACTAACATGACATCTATTTATTAAATTAGCTTAAAACAGTTAGATGTCAGGACATGTATACGCTCTTCTAAATGTATAATATGTTGGATATATAGAGCGCAGCCTATTTTACTGTACTCCTGACTCAAGGCACAAAATTTATTTTTAAACGAAATTTACATAAAGAGAAGAAGTGTAAAATAAAACATAAACTTAATGAAAAGATAAAATTAATCTTCTTTTTTACTTCAAAAGGCTTGAATGATTATTTTCGAGCAATTCAAATTACCATTTGTTTTCAAATACATGGTTCAAACTTACCTTTTCTTAAAGACAATCTGCTTACAATCTAGCTCTATTATTTTTATCTAAAGTTATTCCCAAAATATTTTCTAATTTTTATCCGTAAATATCGCAAGGTAAGTTCCCAGATGGATTTCCTGAGCAATAATCTGATATTACTACTACTACTACTAACAGCTCAACGCAGCACCAATCCGCCCGAGGCCAACATAGCTATGCAGTCTCCTCCTCCATCCTAATCTATTCAAAGCCTCTTCTTTACACCCTCCCAGGAAGTTCCCATGGTAGATCGTCCAAAACTGTCAAATTCAGGTATATTTGACAAATTTTTACAAAAATAAACAATGATTTTGTTTATACTTAACTTCTGTATTTGATTCAACTTTGTATTTTGACAAAAAGTAGAATAAATAAACAATTTTTTTTCATTTGAAGCTCTATTAAAGAAAAAAAACCTTTTAACCTTTAAACAAACAACCTAATTGAAACCATAACACGTTTAGAAACACATGAAACACATTTAGATTTTGGTTTCCACCGAAAAATACTACTACTGCCAACCCTGACAACTCACCGCGGCAAAATGCATATATTTTGCACAGTATAATACAATCCACGGATAAGAAACATTGAATACATATATTAGATCTCAGTTTTCACTAAAAAATACTATCTATCCTTACAACTCATTGCATCACATAGCAACCTGTTGCTATGTTGCATAGCAATCTGTTGCTATAGCAATCTGTTGCTATAGCAACCTGTTGCTAGGTCAGCAAAGCTGTTCACGCTACTGTTACGAATAATTCTGTTCAATTCTTACTCTTTATACCCTCAAATCAGCTCTTACATTTGTATACGTTGTTTAATGACCCCCCCCCCCAAACCAGTGACAAATCTCCAGAATTTTTATTGGGGGGAGAGGAAGTCATATCCGGATAGTCAAGGGTCGTGGGATGTATAATAATTTTGCTCCACGTTACTGGGGGTCAACTCCCCCTTCCCCATCTGAAAAACATCTAACTTTCTCAACCTTTCAAAGCACCCCCTGTTTCAGAACCCTACTTGACCACTAGGTAGGTAGGTAGGTTCTATTTTTATCCTCAATATAAACATAAATAAAAATGACAACACCAATAAATTATTGCAGCAAAAAGAAAGTCCTAAGGACTTGTGCTGCAAATTCATGTTATGATTTATCTATATATATATAAATAAGTTGTCTATGTGTGTGTGTGTGTCGAGTGACGTCATGTCTGTGTGTCGACTGACGTCATGTTTGTCGACTGACGAAATTACAGACCGGGATATCAGGACACAAATGACGACCGGGACACCGGGACATAGGGAATATAAATGACGACTGGGACACAAGGAACGTTCGATTAGCAATCACCATCAACAAAGCACCGGGGCACAAATGACGACCGGGACACAGGGAATATAAATGAAGACCAGGACATAAGCAAAAAAAACTAAAAAACTAAAAAAGGTAAAAACTACAAAAAAACTTAAAAGAAAAAAAAACTAAAAACTAATAAAAAAACTAAAAAAGCTAAAAAACTAAAAAAAAACTAAAAAAGAAAAAATAAATAAAAAAGAAAAAACTGAAAAATAAAGGAGAAAAACAAAACTAAAAAAATAAAAATAAAAAAACTAAAAAGGTAAAAACTGCAAAAAAAACTAAAAAGAAAAAAGAAAAAAACCCAAAAAAACTAAAAAAAACTAAAAAGAAAAAAAGGGGGAAAACACAAAAATTTATTTCATCATATGAAAAATCATATGAAAACGAATGTATATACAGACCGGGACACAAATGACGACCAGGACACAGGGAATATAAATGACGACCGGGACACAGGGACACAACTACAACGGGGACGCCGGGGGGCACAAGGGTATATATAAATGACGACGGGGACACAGGGAATGTTCGATTAGCAATCACCATCAACAAAGCTCAAGGGCAATCATTAGAATCATGAGGTATAACTAAAAAAAAACTAAAAAAGGTAAAAAACTAAAAACTAAAAAAAAGACCAATTCAAAAACGAATGTATATACAGACCGGGACACTGGGACACAAGGAATATAAATGACGACCGGGACACTCAAAGAGAAATTACAGACTGGGACACCGGGACACAAATGACGACCGAGACACAGAGAATATAAATGACGACCGAGACACAGGGAATATAAATGACAACCGGGACACAACTACAACGGGGACGCCGGGGGGCACAGGGGGATGTATAAATGACGACGGCGACACAGGGAATGGTCGATTAGTAATCACCATCAACAAAGCTCAAGGGCAATCATTAGAATCATGAGGTATAGATCTGATCTGAATACGGATTGTTTTCCCATGGACAATTATATGTTGCATGTTCAAGAGTCGGTAAACCTGACAATCTAATTATATCGCCGACAATGGGACAGCGAAGAATGTTGTATATTCGCAAGTTTTACGTAGTTAAAAACATATATATACATATATATACATATATATATATATATATATATATATATATATATATATATATATATATATATATATATATATATATATATATATATATATATATATATATATATATATATACATATATATATATATATATATATATATATATATATATATATATATATATATATATATATATATATATATATATATATATCTATATTCACAAGTGGGACACAGGGGCACAACTACAATGGCGCGTAACGACTGACGCGCACGGGGGGGCTTGGGGGGCGCGAAGCGCCTCCACCAACTAGGTGTTGGGGTGGCGCGAAGCGCCACCCCAACAGCTAGTATCTTATAAATAAATATCAAAACATAACATCTCATGATTATCCACCTAGCCTATCTTGTATATAAGAAAAAATAAAACATACACATGAAAACAATACAACAAAATAATCCTATTAAATATTATTTACCGGTATTTTCTCACTACTTAAAAAAACATCCGGATAGTCAAGGGGCGTGGGATGTATAATAATTTTTACTCCACATTATTGGGGGGTCCACCACCCATTGCCCCCAAACGACACTCCTGTCCCTTCCCCCCACGCCCCATTCAAGGAAGCACTACTTTTCGTTTGGTCATAACTGTATTTCCAAGAAGTGCAACTTTTGGCAATTTGTCATCCTTCATCGGTAAAGAACCTTCATCTGTAAAGCGCAAACTAAACATCTTCATCTTTTTTTCCATCAAACCATTTTCTTTGTACACATTTATGTTTCATTTACTGTCATTCATCAAACTCCCTCTGAAAAACATCTAACTTTCTCAACCTTTCAAAGCACCCATGTTTCAAACCCTACTTGACCACTCTCACTACAAAAAACATTTTTCTGCATGCTAACTATGGTCTGTGTTGTGCAGATATCGATTTCCTTAGTTAATGCCTTCGGCTGGGAGTGTAGCGCGTGGTTAGGAGCAAATCCTTCGATACTTCCTGTGTTTTTCCCCGTCTTTATACATTCCTAATCCAGTCCACTTTGTCTTCTTATACCTTCGCTTATGTGTTTTTTGTACATATTTACTGCATCAACCATTCGAAAGAATACTGTTACCTGTGAAGCAGCCCACTAGATCAATTTTCCCGCCATCTAACATCAACACTTCATCTTCACCCATTCTGTGACCCATTCTTCGTAATAATTTCGACGTATATAATAATTCAAGCGAATTAAATAAATTTATTTTCAAACACTGATTATCAGCAATTTTGAAGTATGAGTACTTTAAACAAAACAAAATATTGACTTTAATTTAATTACAAATCCACAATATTTTTGCAAAAAAAAGTTCACCAAAATTTCTGTTTAGTTTTAATTGATCTACCTGCTAATTAATATACACTACCCAAGGAAAGGGAAAAATCATTCGATAAGGTAAACTGAAAAAAAAAAATTAAGGGCATAAAAAGAATACCTCTTTTAGAACCAACACCTAGAATTTTTAGTTTCGGCCTCTAAGAAAATTTGTATCATCACAAATTACACTTTGTAAATTATACATCTAAAAATATTAAAAAAAAAAAAAAATGCAAGTACATTACAAACGGGATTTTTTTTCCCCACTTCTCAAACTAATCAGTCTCTTCGGTTAGGACATACATCAGAAACCAATTCGAAACGAAAGTTTTGAACATCCTATACTTACATAAAATTTGAATTAAAATTAAATACCTCGTATCCAAAGCTTATACCCATAACTGTTATGAGAAACCCAAAGAAAAACTCCAATTTCCTCAAGCCATATTTGTCCAGGAGAAGAAATGTGAATGTGTCAGCTATTGTGATAAGCACTCCAACCCAGATTGGAACTCTAAAAACATAATTAAAATACTATACTTAGGCTCGCAATGCGCAGTACCGATCAATGTCATCATTTTAACAATATATATATTCGTTTTTTCGGCAGTGCTTTTTTAAGTAGCTTCTATAGGTCTGTGTAGAAAGGATCACTGAAAAAATAAAGTTAAAGCTACTACTAAGGTGGGAGTAGGACTAAAGAAAAAGAAACTATATTTCGGGAGGGGAAGAGTTACAGTATTGTTTTTATTTGTGATATAATTTTATATTAAATCTTTGAAATAGTTCCAAACAAACCAGATAAAGCAAAACAGACACATACCCAGAATTTGTTTTAATGTATAAGGACTGGCTAAATTAAAAAAAAAAAACAAAGAGACATGGAAATAATAAGCAGAACATAGAAAATTTTTAGCTAGCAAAAAAGTGGCCGTGACAGGCGATATTCGTCTACTGTACTCCAACAGCATTTTACGTCGGCTTTGTCCGATTTAACATCCATGATTAGCATTTTAATAAAAAAAACTTACTTTCTATGGCTGTAGCTGTATTTTCGGAAAATTGTCTGAGAAATTGCGAAGTTGACATGCGAAGTTGCCAATTTTCACCTTATATAAACTGTTTGACAACGACATCAAAATACCAACAGTTGGAAACTAAAATATCATGCCAATCGAATAGGCCTAAGGTTTTTTCTCTTCATTCTCAGGATACGTGCCTCCCATTATAGTATCAAGTCTCTAGTTGTTGGACAAAAAGACTAAATAATTTTTCATTTATCAAACCAAAATTGTGTGTTTCACTGTGTATCTGTGTTTCGAATTTCACGTGTTTTTCAAATAGATTTCATACTGGGTCATTCTCAGGATACGTGTGGCACCCCACTGTGTGTGTACCTGTTGTTGATTCAACCCGTTCCAGGTTTTCTATAGCTTATAGAGGCTGTTGAGGATGAAATGTCTTAAGAAAACCTTCATAATATAGAAACGTTCATAATATTACTTCATAACATGCATACGAAAGTAAAACAGTTCAAAATAGGGATGAAACCTTTTTATTGATAGTGAATAGATATAAAATTATTTAACTGGATATTTCGAACACATGTACAGTGTTCATCATCAGCAGTAAAAACAGTAATTTTTACTGCTGATGATGAATCGGACATGGCTATAAGGGAAACAAATTATATCACCATGAGTAGTAAAAATAGTTTGAATCAAAGGACATGAAGTACCTGACCTGGAAAAAATCTGTAGACTAGATTCAGCTAGATTTAGTGCAAGGCGATTTGCATCGACCCAGGCAAATGTTCTTTCTGGAACGGAACACACTTTCTAGATAACGGAAGAATCCTCAGTTTTTGAACACCCAAGAGTACTATCATCTGCAAATGCAAATAGCACTGGGTCTTGAGATGCCTCACCAGGTGGAACAAAATTGTGATCATAAATACTACAGCAACTTAGCTTGGTTTGTTCAGATACAGCAACAAAAAGATCATTGATGAACATAGGGAACAAAACAGGCCCTAGAATAGACTATTGAAGGACACCAAAATTAACACAGAATTGATCTCGAAGCTTAGGGTCAATACTGACAGACCTTTCAGATAAATAAGTTTTAAACCAATGATAACTACTTCCCCGTATTCCTATGTATTCTATTTTGGAGAGTAGTATAGTATGTGATAGGCTGTCAAACGCTTTGCTGATATCAAGGAAAATTGCAGCTGAGCTGGAATTCTACCCTCATCAAATGCCTTGCGAATGAACTTTAGCCGGGCCACGCAAACATGTTTTGTTGCCTCTTAGGGCGAAAACCAAACTGATTGTAATGGGAAAATAGAGTTCAGTAAATTTCTATATTTTTTATATTTTTCATAATGATGATGAGAGTTAGAGGACTTGAATACTTTCCAAAATAAGTCTTTCTTTTTGTACTCTTGTGCGCTTTTTGTACGCTTGGAACTTTTAGCAGCTGAGGTTACACAGCAACTATCAACAAAGACCTCTTTGACCAGATCATAGAATTAAGATTGAAAAGACTATCAACAGACCGACTTAAATCGGTGATAAACACCTTGAATCGGTTATAAACAGACGGACTTGAACCGTTGAGGTATTAGACAAGCGAAATTTAAACTATTCAGTTTTATACTGTTGGTAACGGACTGGTAAATTACATGGAGGGGAAGGAGGGATAAACAGACCGACTTGAATCGGTGAATCGTAATCAATAGACAACCGAAATTTAAATTATTCAGTTTGATGCTGTTATTGCTGTTAGTAACGGACTGGTAAATTACAAGGAGGGGAAGGAACTGAAGATAGACCAGAGATTGAATAATTTGTAATACATGGAAAACGTTCAGAGATGTCAGACATGATAACAAAGTTCGAATTAGGCATTAGAGTAGAAAAAATATTGTCGATTAACGTGGCAGATATGTCAGTAGCGCTAGTAGGAATAATGATACAAGGAAACCCATTAAAGGACAAAGTAGAGGATAAAAAGTCATAAGAAGTTTTTAACAGGTCACTATTGAAGTTTCGTGAAAGGATAATTTAATAATTACTTCAGCATATTTCAGGCAAAACCTATTCGAAAATTCCTAGGAAAGAAGGTAACGACCCACTTGGTGGGCGGTATATTTCCCTAATGATAGTTTTCTTGTTGTCAATCAAAATTTCATAAGAAAATAGACCCACAAATTCCATCATAGGTGGGGTCCCAGATGAGTCGCCAATTAAATTTAGAACATTTAGAGGAGTCTTCGCATGCAATTTAAATTGAATGGGAATAGAGTTATCATAACATAGTGTTCATCATCATCAGCTGTCATTTATAAGAAATGGATATAATAAAAATCTGGTTATAATTAAAGAGAAATGTGCAAATAAAGGGGAATGAATAGATAATCAATAGAAAAACGATTTATGCAATGATCTAAGAGCAAAATCGTGGTATTTCAGAAAAACAGAAAAATCATTAACAATGTCAAAACAGTGAGGTAGCACATAGCTATCAAACCCAGAAGTTTGGAAGAAAAACATAAAAACTGTAATGATAAAAAGAAAGAGAGAGAATTTACAAAAGTTGATCCATTGTATAAAGAAAAAGAAGAAATAAAGTGGCCCAGCCTAAAAAACAATAAGAATAGGGGATAAAAAGGAAACCAAGTATGAAAGATTAAGAACAAAAAGAATAATAATAAATATGGGATGGTTGAAGAAAAAATAACAGCAAAATGCAAACTAATATCAGATGCAAGGATAAATAGCAATAATGAGAAATGAGGACACAAAGATTACTAGACGGATCAGCGGTTAATATCATAGTAAGGGAGAGAGGAAGGTGGTAAAAATCACATTCGTCTTCGTCAACATGAACGACAGAACAGGGAGCAACGGTGGAGCAGATACAATGGTCAATATTGGTCATAGTACCACTATTATGAATACAACTGTAATTAAGAGCTTTAGGTGCTATACAGTAACCAATTGGCAACGAATCCAAAACTAAGTTGGCAAGAGTAGAGGAGCTATGAACATCACTATTGAAGTCACCTATCACTAGCCACCGATACCCATGCTTTTCAATATTGCATAACAGAGTTTTGAGGAATTAGCAGGCGTTAGAAAATTTAGTAAGTGAAGCTAGACGTTTCTGATCACAGGGAAGATATATATTTATAAATACAAGGTGACCAAGTTGTATTGCCATAATATTATCAGACGGATGAAATAATACAGGTGACAAAGGTGCAGCTAATGGTTTAATAACACGTGCAAGGCCCCCGGAGGGTCGGACTTTTGTTGTGCGGGTGGTACACACAATATGCTGACTGCTTCTTCGTAGAGAGATAACGGAGATGGCAGGAAGTAAATGTCCTTACAAGAACAAAATGTCAAAATCATTCATTTTTTGGTTTATTGAGTCATATTTACCATTGATATTAAACGAGCAGATTGAGACGGACAATTCGACAATAATTTCCGAATCATACGCTTGCTCAGGATATCAAACAGAAGACGACATTTTAGGCTTATAAGATGCGTGACTACCTCACAATTAGTGCATTTTGGATTAAAAACACAGGGGAAATGACGGGATGAATGATAGGGCCACAGTGGCTGCATTTTATTGGCTTATCACATTTGGTTTTCAAAATGGTGAGAGATTGACGGTTATGGCAGCAACGGGGGGGGGGGGGCAGGAACTAAGAGACCCAAAAAGATTCATAACCAACCTTGAGCCCGATTCTTATGCTATTACCCAGGTCTACAGCGTCAGCAAAGGTAATTTTTACCGCTAGGAATTTCCTGAAACGTTCAGCGTCGATGACACCTTCACATTTCATAAAGATCTTCGCATCATAATTAGCGGACACCCCCTCAACAATGCCATGAAATTTTTTTTCGCGCGTCATGACGTCACAGCTATTCAACACGGTTGGAAACCCATCGCTAAAAATTTTAGCTGCAGATTGACGAATATGATATAACAGCTTATCGCCAGAAGGCTTTTATGCTGTGAATATTAAGTTTATCTATGAAGGTATGAAGGCCCCAGAACGCATTACAGCACAACAATCTGACAGACCTGTACAGTCTTGATACCCACATGCAACCAGAGGGGAGGAACATCGTGGCTGCAGTAAAATTGAGGGATGACTGTAGTGGCGTCGCTAGGGGGGCAGGGGGACGGTTTTTTGTCGATAAAATGATCTGCTTATAATATTGTTTTGACTGTGGGGAGGTGGTCCAACATTGTCCCTGGGTGCTGAAAACCCTAGCTACGCCTCTGAATAACTGAGGTATCTTCCTTGATTCCCTGGGTGCCTCTGGCAGTCCAAGCGGAAGGTAATTAAGTGTCATAATAAATTTGCTGTGTCTTTTTTTGTCGTTGTCCTATTTCTCTTACTTGGGGTTTTATAAGGCTGTTTTGTCTAGCCATAGGCTCCTCGCAAAACCTGACATTTTTATATTATGCTATATTTATGTTTTATCATATTTTTGGAACAAATTCAAACGAGAAATATGCATAAACTATCAATTGAACCTGTCTACAGGGGTGTATGAGTGTGTGTGGGGGGGGGACGGGTCGGGTCCATGCCTCCCATCAGAATATCCAGTAACCCAGTTATTAAACGAAAAGACTAAATAATTTCCATTCAGCCTACCAAAACGTGCAAATCCACACTCAACATTAAATGGCTTTGAATCCAATCCAATAAAACTGGCCAATTAGCAAAGACTTTCGCTTTTGATCTTACCTTACCTAACTAATGTCTGTTAAACTGAACACGAAACGTACGATTTCATAGCTTTCTGAAAGAACTCCATAAAAACGGCAAAACAGCGAAGCTTAAGGTTTTTGTCTTAACTTACTATATCAAAATATGTTAAGTGTAAGATTTGTAAAAGGTAAGATTTATCAGCTTTTGGAAACATTCAATAAAACTGGCAAATAAATAAACTTTTCCCCTTTTTTACTTACGTTCTGGAAGACAAAATATAGATGGCAATAGATGTTCCAATAACTTCTTGCATGTCTGAACCAATAATTGCAATTTCCGACATAAGCCAAATACAAATACGAGGAAGAAACGGGAAATTTCTGTACCCATGTTCAGCCAGATGTTTCCCGGTAACAACACCAAGTCGAACCGTAAGACGTTGAACCAAAAGACCAAGAACTGTGGCCCATAATAAGATCCATAACAGCTAAAAGGAGGCATTGTGATCGTTATACATGCTATACATACCACAAGTTAGGGTAAATAATCGATTCTCAGATAATACTTTTAAGAAATTAACCAACTTCATATAGCAAGCCAAAGAAAATGAATGGCAAAAAGAGGTACAAAGCCCCATTATTACTGTCTCTAATACTCACTAAGAAGGCGCAATTTTCACTGTCTCTTTTAAAAAACTAAGAACATATAAACGTTCAAATGGGGACAAGTTCACTTAAAACCGCCACTTTCATTAGAAAATCAACTTACATTTAGGCAACGTTAAAGGAGAAAATTTACAACTCAAGACTTTGGATGAACTTTGGATTGAAGTCCCTCAGACAAATCTAGCGAATGAACAGGAAGTAGTTATTTCGTTCTGTATAAATATGTTTAGTTTTAGTTTTAATATTCTAGTATATCTGCTGATGACGATTGCTATATATATGTGGTCGAAAGATTGAGATTTTTGTATCTGTTTTCACCTTCTAATAAATGGATTTATCCCCATTTGAACGTTTATCTGTTCATCATAGAAAGGCAGTGTGGTCTTGAAAAAAAAAATACCCAATGTAAGGTATTACGTCGAAATTAAGAAATTAAATATTTGTTTCTGTTTTTACATAACTTAGCTAGGAAAAAAGTGAATACATCACTTGATGCTAATTTGTGTGTTCTTTTCAATTATATTAATTGCTTCAGGGGGAAATTCCCTTTTGAGCCCTTAAAGGGGTCCTAAGAGCTAACTTATTTTTGTCAGATGGACCTGACAAAAATAATTGTCAGGATAAAATAATGAATAATAAATAAAAAAAATAATTATTTTTTTTTCGTCAGGTCAAAAAAATGACCATCACTGGAAACAGGTTTAAAAAGTGATTAACAATATACCATTCGTTTATAAATCATTTATTCAGTAATATTCCAAAGCCATTGATTTATAAAAATATATTTTCACGAAATTTGAATTTATAAACATTATTATAGAATGTAAAATGTTTTCCTGGTTTATGTAGGAAAGGATGCGTTTTCTCTGCGACAAACCTTGCAGTAACCTAACAACAGTGTTCGGATGGAGTAAGCAAAAATTACAGATTGCTTCCCTTCTACAAAAATGACCAGAAGCAAAATGATGTGAAAGAAAAATGACGGGAAACAAACACTATTGTTATGTTACGGCAAAGTTTGTTGCACAGAAAACGGCGCCCTTAAATAAAGACGCCAGGAAAACGTTTGGGATTTGAGAATAAATTTTATAAATGCAAATGCTTATTGAATTAGATAGTAAAAAACTTCGAATGAATCAATGCCCTTGGAATACACTACTTCAAAGTAATGGATTAAATAATTGAATTGAGAGTCTTTAATTAATTTTCTAACTTCAAATCATAGTCTAAAAACTATGGAAAAGGTAATAAATCACCTTTTAGGGCCGCACCGTAAGCGGCTCAATGGAAAACATTAAGGGAAAAGATCATTATATTTGGAAAAAGCTTGAAAAAAGGCACCAAAGGATGTGTTTACTTTTTTTCCTAACTAAATTATGTAAGAAAGAAAAAAAATACCATCACAGATTATTTTAGCAATACATGACATTTAATTCAGCTTCCCACCCAATTTAAAATTAAATCGCACCGACATTCGACATTGTCCGACATTCGTTCGGGGGGCCACTTTTATCAATGCAGCCGTGAAACCAATTTTAGACATTGTTCAAAACAGTCATATTTGTTTCCGGAATGCTGTCACATCCGAAGTGCAATCAGGCCATTTCAATTAATTCAACCGTAAAAACAATTTCTAGCACAGGCCAAAATGTTCCAAATCGTGTCCGGAGTTAGTACAACCAAACTTTTTCTACCAAGCTTTCAACCAAAGATCAAAGAGTACCACTGACTCTAAATAACGCTGCTTCAAGCAATATTCATGCATCATTTATTCGTGGTCAGGAAATATTTTACATACAAACCATAGAAAGGTGAAAAATCAACAAATAAAAAACTGAAATTGCAACTCTATAAATCATTGTGTCTTCAGCGATTTTAAATCACTTCCGAGTTTCCCAGTCTAGTTCTACCGCGGTTAAGAGTCTAGCAATATAAGGTATTTGTTTACAACCCATACAGAAAGAAGTAAAAAAACAAACAAAAAACTCTGAAATGCCATAAGTAACAAGTTACTATACACTGACCATATCCGTATTATCTTATAGCAGACTAAACACAGGATGGGGTTTTACGAGCTCCGTTTTTTCTTCCATAGTACACGTAAAAGTTTCTTCCCTAAAGCTGTCTAAGCTTTTTAAATTATGCTCTGCCTTACAATACTGCTTGTGGCCTTAGTATTACAGACATTCTAATTCTTCCGTTCAACTGGTAGCTCTGGCTGTTAACATGGTCGCGTGTAACAATGATTTTTATCTATTATCTTGCATATAGTTGAGTAGTAAATCTATGAATGAATTTTAGCATAGACTGACGGAGCTCCAAAGCTCAAAAGTTTACACCAAGTTAGAATAATTGGTGATCTGAATACAAATGTTATCGCTAGTTATTAATCTCCTTATTGATAATAAACACTATTTTCATAGTCGATAATTACGACACCTACTTAGTCACTAGTTCCATTTTAAGATATGCTTAATAATTTGTGTAATTCTGATGTGGCCAAAATTAATAGGTACGGCCATAATAAAAGAAAAGTGAAACAGTGTTTAAAATTTTGGAAAAAAATCAATCACCAAAATAAATTGCTACGTCCCGTATTCTCATTTGTATAGACTTTTAGAGAGTAAAGCAGTCAATACAAAATTTTTTCTATTTCAAAAGAAATGTTTCGTTGTTAGTGAACATGATTAAAAGTGGCTTCCAAAAAAGTTCTCTGTATCCAAGTCATTTTGTTTAGATTTTAATTCTTATGTTTAGGGAGCAAACCAAGCTACACAATAATTTACGTTTTAATATTTATTAATATATTAAATATTATTAATTTGATTTTATTAATTTGACATCTGAATAGTTCACATATCTAAGGAGTTAAAATGTTTGAGGCGCGAGAAGAAGATTTTTCCTAGAAGGTGAGGATCTAATGCTTAAAAAAAAATCTCTGAGTCCTATCAAACTTGGTAAATGTTTTATATACTCGACCAAAAGAACGAAGAAGGTTAAATTTAACTCCCATTGACTTTGTCTAAAGGTCTCAAATAATGTTTTTTTTACCAGTATATTCATGACCACTTTATGACTCGGGGAAATATTTTTACTTTTTAGGTTTTTTTTTAACCTGTTTTTTTTTTCAGCCCAGTCTATGAGTCAGAGAATTATTTCGAAAGGGGGGGGGGGGGTAAAACCAAGAACCCCCTCCAAATGTGAACAAACTCCACAAAATTAACGTATGTAGAAGTGTCCTAAGAAAGTTTCTAGGTGAAAAGCACAAGTCTATGCTGTTTCATCTTTGCAGTGGGGAGGTTTTTTTTTTTTTTTGCTTTGTCGTCAATATTAGAACAACCTTTTTTGAACAATCATTCTTTCTTCCAAAACTTTTTAATACTGTGTAACTGTATAACCATAATAATGTAGGTTAGCTTTAAAGTTAAAAGAGTTGATTTTGATCATACTAGCAGTTGAAAGTCTATTAGCCTCAATACACAACTTAACGATAACACAACATAAGCTTTATACAAAATAAAACCGAAACGGAAGAAAACAAAATATATCAAAATATTACAAAACTAGGGGACATCACAAAATGGGGTTAATTTATTAAATTTAATGATAAAACTAACATTACAAATGGTGACTATATACACTTTGATAACATTGAAGTAAGAAGAAATAGGCATAGATTATTGTTACAATGCCCAAATGAGTTCTACCTTAAATTTAAAAGCTGTTGACAAGTCGATAAAGGTCGTATTTGACACTTTCAACTTCTGAGATAATTGCCAGACCAGTTTGTTAAGCTGCTCTTAAAGGGGGAATCAACAGGATAAACGTCGGTGTGAAAACTTCAAATACAACGTGCAGGCATGACAGCGACGTTTTATCGTCGTAATTTCATTTAAAAAGGAATGAATACTTCACTTCTGGACCTGGCATTTTTTTTTCTTCTGGAACTTTCACCAAAGAACGGTTGACTATAATAACCATGCTAGTTTGTACTCCTATGCTCATAAGGGCAACAAAAGTTGGCTGTTGGTCATGAAAGCACGGGGTAATATTTCAAAAACAGCAAGAAGTGAAGACTAGAATGGACCACTTTATATTAAACCTTTTCTAATGACTTAGTTTCAAATCTGCTTTTGAAAACTTTGAGTATTTTTTTTTTCTGCAGTACAATACTGTATCTAGGGTCCTTTCAAACAAGCTGGTATCGTTGGGTCTAGAAGCCTAAATCAGAATTACAATCATTCTAAATAATAGTTCAGCGTGACCCGTATAATAATCATAGGCTATTACTAAAATACAATCTTCAATTTCGCATTGTCGTAATTGATATAAAAAAAAACGATAACCGTATATTTATGAACCCAGAATAAAAAAATAATAATTACCTTATATTCAGCAACAGCACCTGACCTTAAGTCAGATTCAATATTTCCAGGGTCAAGATACGCTATACTCATTAAGAAACCAGGTCCAGTGAAAGCCCATAACTTGGCAAAACTAAAACCACCCTGAAATATAAATAAATTCAAATAGGTTAAAATCATCACAGTTAAAGCAGAGATAGAAAAACCAAATTTCGTGTGATTTTGCACCCTTATATAAGGATTATAGCAAAGAATATGTGCAACTGATGTGAGAGGAAACTCACAAGCTTTAAAAGCCACTAGCACCACTGACAGTGAACAAAACAATTTTGTTACGCAACAAAATTTTGTTACGCAACAAATTTTTTACGCAACAAAATTAAAATTTTGTTGCTAATTTTGTAATTTTGTAATTAAAATTAATTTTGTTACGCAACAAAATTAGAAACATTCAAAACTATCTCAATATAATTTGAACTTCAATTAAAAGTGATAGTTTATCCGAATCTGACCTGAAATTTTCCTAAAGTAAACCGGTTATTTTGCTTAGAGACTCTCTTTTATTGATCGTTCAATAGATAGGATTAGGTTAGTCTTTAGAACATAGGCTAGTTTTATAAAATGTATACAAATGTAATCATTGTACCCTTTTAGTAAAAGTTACAAGATATTGGCTAGTTTTCTAAATTTTTTAGGAGTAAACAGATTGTTCTGCTTTTAAAATTTCATGGGGTGTAAAAAGTTAGGGCTAAGGTAGGTTGAAAACCATAGGCTATACATTTTAAAAATGTAGCAATTGTGCCATTTAAGGTATCCACGAATGAGGAACCCTATTGGAATCGAAACTGTAAACTGGAATTACAATCAACAAACTGTTTCAATCCCCCCATAACTACTAGAATTTTTTCACTTCCTGACTTAAGTTTGAAAAAAAAAGATATACCCTTTCATTTTGGGTTTGAAGATAGCCAAACAACTGATACACATATTTACCTCACCAGAGTTTGGAATGTCAATTCGTTGATCAGCAAAGTAGGTGTCAGAATCATGTTGAATTGGACTAGGCACGTTTCTAGAAGATGATATATTTTCTTTTCTCGTTTCATCAATTACTTCAACGTTATCCTCTTTGGAAACATTTTCGGGTTCCTTTTCACCAATACCCTGTAAAATTACAAAAAAAAACATAAAAATAAAAAAGTGTTTCTGTGCAGTCTGGGTTCCCATATCAAAAAATGTTCAAAGAGTGGTCTTATCACAAAAACAGAGGGAACACCAAAATTTGTCTTACATAAGGTTTGAGTGAGACTTGGATGTGGAAGAACATTAATATGGTATCAAATACTTTTTTTAATTCCTATATTCATGGAGCCAGGCACACAAAGCTATCTGATGTGCGGCTATTCATTTACCTTGTTTTAAAACCTCGAGGTTTTAAATGTCCGTTGAACCTTCTTATGAAGGAGTCAAAAGAGGAACCTGAGCGACGAATCAATACACCGCGTGACATTTGGCAATATTGGCCAGAGTAGCATTAATTTACAGCGTATAAGTTATAAAAAAAACTGCTAAAAGCAGATACACATTAAGACGATTAAAACAAGTGAATTTTAAATAGCCTATTTAGAGAAAACGCGGAGAAATCAATTTTTGCCTGTGCAAACTTTTTTTGAAAATTTATCATCTCTGAAAAATTTATTTCTGGCTTCATCCTCAAAATAAAAAAAAAAAAAAATTGGTGATCCTTGAGGTTCGCCAATGACCTGGGAACAAAAAAAAAGAAAAAAAAAGGATCACATAGTGCCTAAAAATCGCTAGGATAGATAAAAAGTAATTACAAACATAATTATACTAACCTTGCGTGGCTATTTTATCAACCATTAATAGGGTTTTAAACTTTGCTACAAACTAAAGAACAAAATTTTAAGTTATCAGTCAGTTCATTTCATGATCTCATCAAAGTAGGACTTAATATTATCTGTATGGTGTCAGTTTGTCTTTAGTAAAGTTTTTTTTTAATAGAGTTTTTTCTTTAATTGTTAAAAGGTTTTTTTTAATTGTACAAAAATGGGATAAGTTTCGGATATTACTTAAAAATATGGTCCTGAATTAAGACCTTTCCTTGCAATGTTACTGATCAAAATTATTGGTCTACGATATATACCGGTGAGACGTTGTGGATCAGCAATCGTATTCTAGTGACCAAAAAAGGTTCTGTTGATTAGTATTGTAGATTAAAACGACCATAAAATTTAAATTTTTGTTTGTCAAACTTGTTGATCAAAATAAGCAGGAATTTTCAATGTAGAGCAATCATAGTGAAATTTAGTTTGTTCTTATAATTTTAGACAAGAAAATATAGTGACTTTTCTATGAAAGTGGTAACACTTTTTATTAGTTTTTTTTTATCTTCTAACTAAAGTAAGACACAGGAAAGCACTTTTTTGAATTTTCCACCCCTATCCATTTCGTATGACATTGATCTTTGATGAACTTAGACAAATTGTCTTGTATAAAACCAATTTTACCCAAGAGTAAAAAAGATGCATAAACAGTGAAAAATCTCCACAATAAACACATTTCTAAGAGAAAGTAATAAAACAAATACATTTGAATTTGAAATATTGCTGCTAATTTCCAACAATAACAAAATTAAAAAGAAATGTAGTCAATAACTAAAAATTTACTAGTAAATGTAAATTAATAACAAAAATTACTAAACAACAATAACAATTACGAAAAATTCTTGTTCTTGCAGGAATTATTGTGAAGGTACAGTTGTTGATCAACAATCCGTTCTCCTCAACAATGCGTTTCACCAGAAAAGGTTAAATTATACTAATACTAATAATACTAATACTAATAATAATAATAATACTATATACTAATACTAATATACTAATAAATTATACTAATGCTCAACTTGCATTGTTTACTTAAAAGAGTAGAACATCAAAGCAAATGTGTAGATGCAGCTGTCAAGCTTCAGAATTTAAAATCATGGTTAAATGTTATTATGATGAACTAAGATACTAGAAAACAAAGAATTCTGACTTTCAAAAAAAATAATGTTAAGGGAAGGATAAAATATTGAAACGAAATTTACAATTTGGTATAAAGCATGTAAACATATTCAACAATACAGTAACTTTTTTACGAAAATATTTCGTGACAACATATAAATGCTAAGTACTGAGTTCAATGTACTAGAAAATAACCTTCGTCACAACTTTGTGAAATTGCAATGGGATAATAAAGAGTCAGAAATTTCACTAATAAAAAATATAAAAATTAAAAACAAGTGCTTTGCTACTAGTAGGAAAAACATATTTATTACAAATAAGGTGTTGACTGAAATTCTAAAGATTAAGAAATCATTCCAGTTGAAGCATGACAAGTTAAAAGATACTTGTTATATAAAAGCTTGGATTTTAACAGGACTTTGTCCACATTTGTTGTTCAGAAAAATGTATGATTTATGAAACATTTCTGGACAAACATTCAAATGGCATATTTTTTTGTGTTAGTAGAAGTTCTTCAAAACATGGTGACCTGGAAATTTAATTTTAAAAAAAGTATATTTACTCTGACCCTCGAAAGCTTTTTGAAGGAGTTTCCTTTAGTTGAGTAAGATTTGTTAGGATAAAAAGTGCTGACTTTATGTCAATAGATTCGATTTTTTTTTTTACATCGGTCTGAGCAGAAGAATCCACCTTGTGAGTTCATACTCCCCCCCCCACACATACACACAAAAAATGGGCGTGCACCTACACCATCCGCCAAATTTATGAGATCTTTTCTTGCCTCTAAATATTGAGATGCTTTTTGAGTTATACATTGTGAGAATTTCCCTTCTAATAATAAAATTCCCTGCTCATTGCTTTACTACCCACACTCTTTGAATCACACTGAATTTAGGAGTAATTTTGAAAACTTGGTATGCCAAAGAAGCCCCTTTGTGCTTATTGAACCTTTCAAGATAGATTTGTTAATTTTTTTTTCGTCCTTTTTTTAATAGTCAGCAAACATGCAATTGCAGTAATTTACAAGTTCTCAAAAAGGGCACTAGCTCAAAGCTAATTTCTGTTTTTTTTTGTGCTGTTTTTTTTTGGAATCAAGAAAAGCTGTTTTTGGAATCAATAAAAAATAATCTTTTTTTCTAGTTTCCAATACTGTCTATTACCCTTGATATTATGTCCAACAGCAAATTAATTATGTCTGAGTTTACTTTTGATACTGGGCCTAATTCTCATGATGATTGTCCATCGCACAGCAAGCAGTCAAAGTTAGACTTATCTAGGTCTAACAAAGGGATTGAAGGTGTTGATTAGAGTTTAGTATCACATAAAAAAGGGATAATTGCTTCTTTGCGTTTTGTAGAAAACCATTTTCGTTTTATCTTAATCATGTTGATAGACTTTGTCCATATAAGAGCTTCAGGCATAATCATAAAAATTGTAATAAAAAAAAATTAGCCATCTGGGATTCAATCAAATTGTCCGTTGCGGAAAAATCATAAGCTTTTGAACTTAGAACAATAATGAACTTAATAACAATTATGATAAATTATGATATAGGGAAATGAAGAATAATGAGTTTGGTCAAAGAATAATGCCAATGTATCGATTTTAACTTGGGAGGGGGCAGAAGTAAGTCAAGAGACACTATACACATCCATATTATCAAAATAGCATATCTACTATATCTTGAGAACAGCTTGAGAGATAGAGATGAAACTTTCAGAATGTTGGAAGGGGGCAGCGGGACTTTTTAAACATTGTATTTAGGGAAAGGGAATGAGGGGACAAATGTTTTTTTTTTTTGTCTATCTTAAAAGTTTTTGAATAGAAGCTCTTGTGAAAATATTCTCGTAGAAGCAGCTAGGTAAATCAAAATACACTTTCTATGGTTAGGTATTCAAAATAATGTACCTGTAATACCTCAAGGACAGTTTAGAATCTATTCCCGGCAAAGTAGCAAGAAAAATCAAAAGTGTTGGGGAGGGGGACAAGTGGACACCAAATTTTAAGTTCAGGGAAGGGATACACGGGAAGAGATTAAACTTATCTCAGTAATATCTCAAGACAGTTAGAGGGATTGAATTAAAAATTTTAAGGGCGTTGGAGGGGGGGGGGCAAAGTGGACCTCAAGTTTTTACTTAGGATAGGTGGCAGAGTGTTTACAATTATATTGCCAGCAAGAAAAGGCGGTGATGACCTCCCGTGGATTTCTCACTGGTGATGGTGTAATGACTTCAGTTGATTTTTGAGTCCCAATTGGGCTTCCAATCAACGTTGGCACAATCTTTGTCAACCCCAGCTTTGAAGGAATCTATAATGGCTGCCTTGACTGTCTTTTCCGTCACCCCATTCCACAATGGTACTACTCTAGCACTAAAAAAATTATGTTGCTCTCTTCTTCAAGACCAGGGGAGATGGATTCTTTTTTGCCGTGGCCTCTAGCACAGTTCTGGAAAGAAGAGGGAAGATATTTGGTTCATTATCCAGAGTTCATCCATTTCTGGGTTGTAATTGAATCATCCATGTTTCGTCGACAAGTCAAGGTGAGCGACTTTAAAGAATGTAGGCGTTATTCATACAGAGCACAATGCAAGGTGGGGACAAGTTTTGTTGCCCTTCTTCACACATTCCCTATGGCCCTAGCCTCTATTTTGTATTGCGGGGGCGCTACCACCACTCCAAAATCAAGGTGAGAGCGTTCGAGAGCTGTATACAGTTTATTTACCACCCTTGGTTTTCTTATGATGAACGTGCTCTTAATAGGCTCAATGGCAGTGTTTTCATTTTCTTTCAAATTTCCTTATTTTTGACATTTTATTGTATTATGGTATGGTATATGATCATCAGAACTAATTTTCCAATATTTGGTATTAAATTTCTTCCAGTTACCAAGCTCTGCTCACTGATGAGGAAAATATTCAATTCCTGCTTATTTTATGTTGTGTCTCTTTCTTTTACTTTTCTTTCAAGTCATTTTACTTTTTTCATAAGTTAATATCATGAAAAAAATATTAAAATCATTAAGTTTCATAAAGTTGATAAATTAAGTTTCATAAAGTTAAGTTGATAATTTACTAGAAAGTTATAAAGTTAAGTTTCATAATATATTTGTTTACTTTACTACAACTGGAATTATTACTTCTACTAATATTACTATTGCTACAACTGCTACAGAAACTATTAATTCGTTGCAGCACTAAAACACCCAAGACAAATGCAGCTGTTACATGTTATCCCTCCATCCACTTTATTTAGAGTTTCCTTCTTGTGTCCCTCATTTCCTCAATTCCTCATTTCAGGTGAAAATTGCAGGACAAAAGAAAAAAAATTTAAGTCTAACTAGACAGTGACAAAAAAAAAATCCCAGAAAATCACCAGAAATAAAAAAAAAATCACAAACAAGAAATGATTTACCACAAAGGACAAACCATGAGCAATCCTGCATTTGGGCAAATTCCTGCTCGTAACTGACATCATATGCAAAGTTATTTAACAATTTTTTTAAACATTAGTTTGCTGATTGTTTTAATTTTCACCGTTGTCGTTTTGGGGAAGTATGTCTGCACTTGAGACATTTTTTTCTTCTCCAACATCAGCATCTTTTGCATTAACTAAGAAAGTTATCCTCAAGTTTTAAACTGGGAGCTCATTCAGTTTTTAAGGAAAGGCCTTAATTTCACAACTCCCGTTTTGTCCTAATGGAATAATGCTCTATAGATGGGACAAATGGTAACCATACTTGGGACATACCCTAATATGTCTTTTTGACACAAAACTCAGCTACTTAATAGAGATAATAGGAAGAGAGAAGTACAAATGTGTAAGACAAGAATTAAGAAAAGCACTGTTCATATTTATTTATTAATACCAAATACGGTAAGCTTTCAAGCTTGTCACAATAAAAAAAATAAATAGAAATTATGACATTACTGACAACATAATACACACATACAAATCAATGAAAATAACAACTACAACAAACACTGACAAATAATACTATAAATTATTTAAAAATGATTTACTTTGAATATTTGTTTCTACTAGTTTTGTTTTGAATCTGTTTATGTCATCTGTTAGAAATGTTTTGGGTGGAAGGTCATTCCATGGCTTCCACACCCTGCTGTAAAATGAATGTTGGCCTATTTTCCTTTTTGAAAGTGAGGGGTACAATATATGTGGGTGATAACGGGTCCTGTTAGTGTCATTAAACGTGAAGAACTGTGATGTAATTATATTATCAATGCCTTTGATTACACGGAATGTGTTAATAATGTCTGCCCTATCCTTTCGGAATTGAATACTTGGCAATCCTAGCCTGTGCAGTCTATTTTCATACGGCAAATGTTTCAAATAAGGTACAAGCTTAGTTGCTCTTTGCTGTACTTTTTTCAACCCTTGTTCTGTCTTTTTTATTCAATGGATACCATACTGACGAACTGTGTCCGAGCATAGGTCGAACTGTTGATTTATAAATGGCACTGAATGAACGGAGATTAAACTTACGGAAATTCCGTCTAAGACATAATAGCTGATAGTTTACCATACGAGTTACTTCAGAGACAAGCCTGTCAAACCTAAGACTAGAATCAAAATGAACACCAAGGTCACGGACATTTTCAACAGGTAAGATTGAATGTCCAGCAAGATGGTATTGGTAACTTTGTTCTACTTTGCCGAAGTAATGGACGACCCTACAGTTATTTTCGTTGACAAACAATGAGTTAGCATCACACCAATTGTGCACTGCATCCAAGTCTTTTTGAAGCAACGAAGCTTCATCAGAATTTGTCAAGGAGCAGAAGAGCTTCACTACATCTGCGAACATTTTAACTGTGGAATGGTGGACAACAAGAGGCAAGTCATTGATGAAAAGGCAGAAAAATACTGGACCAAGGCAACTACCTTGTGGAACGCCACTTAAAACTATCTCAGCAGAGGACAAAGCATCACCTACAATCAATTTCTGCGTCCTGTCTGTTAAATAATCACCAATCCAATTCAATGTTCTGGCCCCAAGGTGATATACCTCACACTTTTGTAGCAAAAGCGGAATGGAAATTTTATCAAACGCCTTAGAAAAATCTATATAAATACAATAAAACCTGAGACCTTCATCTGCCATCCTATGGAAGTCAGTAATTACTTCCAAAAGCTGTGTATTACATGAACATTTTTTACAGAAACCGTGTTGAGATGAATGCCAAAGAAGATTTGATTCGAATTTGATACAGCACATAAAATTACGATAGATCAAGAGAAAATACGAAGTGTCCTGCTTGTCTTGAAGTCTGTCCTGATGGTTCAGGGTCAGACAAGAGAGTTGTGATATCAGTAAAATTATTCAACACACACTTCACAAGTGTTCACACAATTCAAGAATGGAACAGCTCTTCTTCTCTTTCAGCAAATGTGGACTTTTCAGCCGAGACTATTCAGGCCTTTTCCTTTTGACTCACTCTGTGACTTAAAATGAGCTACTGCATTGGTTGTTCCTTATTTATCTTCAATCTGCTTAGACATCTTGCAGTAAATCTTTTGATTCTAGGAATTGAAACATCAGAGGATATACATTAAGTTCCGTACTCTGTGTGCAGGTATGATCAGCTAGACTCTTAGCTGATAGTAGGATTTTGTGGTGTTTGAAGCACTTTAACAGTTTACATAGCAGGTATACTGTGCACCCATCACCATATTACATTCAAATAGGCAATGACTAATTGTTTCATTTTTTTAAATTATATTACCTGCAAAGAGGGGAAGAGAAATTTTTTGCTATTTGAACTAGGGAACTGATACAAAAACACCTGAAAATTTTGCTCGTTTGAGCCTGACCGAATTCTATGAAAAATTTTAGAAAGGTACTTACTGGGAAAGGGAGATAAATTTGGTTTTTTCTTATTTAACATTATCTTTGATAATTTCCAGCAAAATATGTCTCTAATAGGGATTAGCCTTCCACTTGGATGGTCAATATTTAGAGCATTTTTTTTACATATTCATCCACCTGATGGTTACCAGTTATACCTGAGTGGTTTGGAAGATACTGAAGGTATATTCTTATGCATCTTGATGCAAGAGTGTCAATAACGCTAAGACAAAATAACGTGTCTATATCCGTCTAGTACTGAGAAGCTGAATACAAAAGCTCTAGGCTTAACAGAGACTTGAAATAAACAACAATATTTTGTAAATTAGGAATGGAAGTTTGATTATTCATAAGGCACTCTAATGCCATGAATATGGCATTTAACTCAGCAGACATTGTAGACACATTATCATACATTCTCTCACCCATTGCAATATTAAGGGATGGGAAAAAAGTTTCACTTGCCACCATTTCATTCATTTTGGACCCATCAACAAAATTGAGAAATGGTTTTTATATATAATTGTATTAAATTCAGCAATTTTTTTCTGGATGAAAGCAATGCAGGTAAGTTCTTTAGTCTGTTTTGAGAAATTTGTGTTTATTATGGAGATAAACTCCATGGGGAGGGGAGGAGAATAGGGGGAAGGTAGGTGCAATTGACTTTTGATGACACTGGGAGTTTCTTCTGGGTGCTGGCAAATTCATTTGCAATGCCTATACATGGATGGATTTCTTCATAAGTTATGCAGGTAATGTGAGCTATTGGCTTCAATTTCTGTCAGATAATTTATTAAAAGAAATCTTCACCTTTCATTTATTGTTGATAATCCACTCTCAGTAAGCAGAAACTTAGAACTAGTTGGTCTCCTAAGACCAAATACGAGGCAGATTATATCATTGTGTGATGTTTCAATTTTTGTATCTGGGTCTTTGCACAAGTACCATAAACAGTGAGCCCATAATCAATATGGGGTGTTATATGGAGTTAAGTTTTCTTATTACACCCCCGGGGTGTGAAAAGTAGTATTTTTATTATTCTGGTTTTCTTATACCATTATTTTATTGTATTTGTGATGTGAAGGTGGAAATTAAGTTTTTAGTCAAGTATAAGACCTAGGCAATTTCATAAGCCCATTCGTAAGATAAACATACCTCACTTTTTTCACGACTTCCTCGCCCAGATGCCCCCGCTCAGATGGTCACTTTGGGGAAACGACTGTAATCAAGTTAATTTGTACAGGTCCCTGACATGCCTACCAATTTTTATTGTCCTAGCACGTCCAGAAGCGCCAAACTCGCCAAAGCATTGGAAATCCCCCCAATTCCCCCAAAGAGAGTTGATCGGGTCTGGTTATGTCAATCACGTAGCTAGGACTTGTGCTTATTCTTCCCACCAAGTTTCATCCTGATCTCTCCACTCTAAGCGTTTTCCATGATTTCTGGTTTCCTGCTCCAACCCCTCCAATGTCACCGGATCTGGTCAGGATTTAAACTAACGGCTCTGAGACACGAGATCCTTTTAAGTATCGAATTTCCTTAAAATCTGATCACCCATTCATAAGTTGAAATTACCTCATTTTTTCAAATTATTCCAAATTAACCATCCCTCTACTCCCCCCAGGTGGTCGAATCAGGGAAGTGACTATTTTTAACTTAATCTGGTCTGGTCCCTGATACGCCTGCCAACTTTTATCATCCTAGCTTATCTGGAAGTGCACAAACTAGCAAAACCAGGACCTGCAGACCAACTGACTGACAGACAGATATTGCAATAGCTATATGGCACTTGGCCAATGGGCAAGTTCCATAAGAAAAGAATCAAATTTCTATGCTACAAAAACATCAAAAAGAGTAAGATCATTAAAATCCTGGGCAGCCTTGGTCCAACACTAAATATCCTTTTATTGCCTCTTGCATTTGTTCTAAGAGTGTGATTCAAGGTTGCACTGTTTTAAAAAACGTTGAAAATGTATTTCAATATATTTCTTCCAAATTATAGAAAAACAAATTATACTAGTATTTCAAGCAAGGGGAAGAACTTGAACTAATTTTGGGACCCCTCACCTTTTTTTATTGTACTTAAATAATAACCAATATTTTAACCATAGGTATTTCATAGTTTTTAAATGATAGAAAACATTTTCTACTGTAAATGTCGTAAAGTAGAAAAAAAAACACTATACAAATAAAAATTTGACAGATCATTCATTTTCAAGTTCCTCTTCATAGAACTTGTCTGCTTAGTTTTCATTTTTGCAGATATCTGTTGGCAAATAGCCTATTCAGTAAAGTAATCATCAGTAATGCCTGGTAAGTAAAGCAATGTTGCATTTTTCTTATCCTTACAAAATACATCACACACACACTTCTCATATCAATAAATTTAGACAGGTGACTTACATAGCTTCTAGAGGAAGATGGCAGAAGACTTGAACCTTCATTAAGACTCATCATGTAATAAATGTTTGATATTTGTTATTTTCAGCACCCTGGCACTTTTGCCTAAAAGGAAAAGCAAGGAAATGAGTTTTGTTCAATAGCAAGGAATATTTTAAAAGGTTTTTTTTTGTAAAAAGATATATTTTCAGAGAACAAAAGAAGGAAAATTCACACTACATATACATGGTAAATTACTAAAAACAAGATTTCGATACTGAAATACAGTTTTAAAAGGGGACATGACAGCTCCCGCATTAAGTTGCCAGAAATCCTCAATGGTTAATCTTCTAACCTCTCATTAATCTATACAGTCAGAAGTCCTAAAATCAATCGATAAATGAAAACCAAATGCTCTCCTTAATTCAAAAACAAGAATCTGGTTCAAATCCAATTTAAGATAGATGTCTGCAAAGAAAATTCAAAAGAGATTGCATGAACAGCTCCAGCCAGTTGCATCAAATACAAAATCGTAGCTGTAAAACAAAGAGTATGGGAGACTAATAAAGAGAGAAAACTCAACTTGATTTTTGAGGAAAAAAGAAACCCGAAACAACTTGCACCATCCAACAAAATCAAACAGCTGCTTATCCATAAGTAAAAAAAGAATATTAGTTATTAGAATATTAGTTGCACATACATTTGGCCAAAAAACAAAAGAACCAGTTTACCAAAACAGTACAATTTTTGTTTACTAGCTTAGCACTTACTACTTAAAGTTAATTACAAAGAACAAAGTTTTTCAAGGAATAAACAGCAATTTGATTCTTCTGTACAAACAAAATGCTCTGACAAGGATAATATGGGTGCAAAAGACTGGAGTTTTTCTGAAGCTGTGGGTTTCCACTCTGTTATAGACTCCTTTTTCCATCCCTATCCTTGGAATGTCTGCATGACCTCATAGCAATATTGGGACTTCATGATTTTGCTTAACTATGACTGTGACCACAAACAGTTCTGTGGGGTAGGCCTTGATAAGTGGTAACTCTTGAGGAAATACTATCACAGTGAATAACAAAGAACTGTACTTGATACTACATGATGGATAGTACTTCTGGTATTTTATGAGCTACATAGCTTCCCCTTTTACATACCTTTAATTACATAGTTCCCAGCACATAGTGAATACAAAAAACCTCATTCTTGTGATGCTCTATGATGACTTCTAGGGCCTTGTTACAAATTCAGCTGCCTCCTAGTTGTAAAAGAACTCTATGTACCCAGCCTTTGTCAACTTCATTCTTATAGATGCTTGTTGATTCAGAGAAACCAGGCATGTATACATGATTCTATAGAGGGGAGGGGGGCTAAATTGTGAATAAGAACAATTAATTTGATGATTCAGAGAGGATTTGCAAAATATTATAAGTGGGGCCAACACTGGCACCACTATTACGCCACACCAGGGCTGCTGACGGTTTTGTTAGAGTATGGTAACGTGATCAAATGATCAAGAGTACGGAACTATGGGCCAAGGGTGCCACAGTCTGCATCACCACAAACATCACTAGCTATCTTTTTGGAGGGTGAATGGACCCCTTTGTTGATTTATTATAAACGATAGCTCTTTTCCTACCCTGCCTGGGTTTGGGAAAAATAATCTTGCACAGTTGAAGAAAATAACCGACTTCTAATCTCCCAAAGGTCAACTCCAACAATACACATATCTAAAAATTCTGAAAACAGGTAAAAAACAAAATCACTACTTTAATATAAAGAACTTGGCATAGGGGGGGGATCTTACACTGACCCTGGCTGATCCTATAAATGAAAGCTTCAAAATCAAAAACTTTTTGAATACCATTAATGGTATTAATGGCCAAGTTCAGACAGACAGAATTAGATTTTATCTCAAAAGTTCACTTATTGCATAATTATGGACTTGACAACAAGAATTTAACTTGTAATTGAAAATTGTATTATGAGCAAATCTAAGCAAATATAAATAAGAAAAGGAAAACAGGTCATTTAGCTGAAAAAAAAAGAAAAGAAGCAGGGAGCATCAACACCTCCCCCCATAAGATAAATGACCACCCACATGCCATGCTGGTCCACCCTTAAAAACATAAATACTGAACTTAATCTTTACAAAATTCATTTGCCTTCTTCCTTCCACCAGCGTCTGTGCTGCTGCTTCCATAGCTTTGTTCTGTGATCTGTCACCCAATACACGTCTCTGCTGAAGAACAACCAGAGTCTAGATAGTTTGGGCATCCACATGAAGTTTGGAAAATTTAAGTCAACAAGATTAGCAGCAAATAATCATGTCAATCTAATCAAGCAATCTTTTGGTCAAGCCAGAGTGAATTCCACCCCCCCCCCCCATCCAAAACATAGTGGAACCTAATCATGCTAAGCATGACTTGATTAAAATTTTTGCTCTAACAAATTGACCTTTGTGACAAGTATGAATCAGGTTCTAGCACATTTGATGATGCCAGCCATCAAGAAAAATTGGCTGAGCTAGCCAATTTAATTTAAATAAAACTGGTCATTTATATGAAAAAAGGGGCAAGGAGCCCCAACACCCCCCCCCCCCTTGTAAAATAAATAACCACTCACATGCCACGCTGGTCTACCCTTACAAACATACACACTGAACTTCAACTTTACAATATCCATTTGCCATCTTTCTTCCAATAGCGTTTGTGCTGCTGCTTCCACAGCTTGGATCCAGATCTACTGTAGAAACCAGAGTCTAGGTTGTATGGGCATCCGCAAGAGGTTTGGAAAATTGAAGTTCACAAGATTAGCAGCAAATAATTGTGCTAATCTAGTCAAGCAATCTTCTGGCCAAGCCAGAGTGAATTCTAACCCCCCAATCCATAAACATGGTGGAAGCTAATTGTGCTAAGCATGATTCAATTAAAATTTTCTCACTCCCACAAATTTACCTTTGTGAGAAGCATAGAATCATGTTCTGGCTCATTCAATGATGCCAGCCATCAAGAAAAATTGGCTGAACTGGCCTCTTAATATCAAGAGGTGAAAGCAACACTACATCTCAATTAAAACGCAAATTGCCCCTTGGCACAATTTGAAATAATCCATGGCCAAAAATACAAAGGCCTATGAAAACGATAGACATACAGGGAAAACAGCTACAAGTCCAAGCAAGTCATTAATCAGTTCATTCTTGGTCCCATCCCCTGGGATAATCAAATGAAGAATAGGTTTTGATACTAACTGAAGATGAATTTGGATATCTTACTCAATGAATAAGGTTTACAGGAAATAATTGTTGATTTCCATGAAGAGTTAAAACCATGAATAGGATTGCTGGACAAAGGTTTGGGTGAAATATGAAGTGATTGGTAGAGAATATCCCCCAAGGACTATGAATCAGAGAGACAAAATATTGGTAAAAGGGTCACAACAATTGGCCAACCAGTTGTCTTTTGAGCAAACCATCTATCATTCATGGCTCCTCAAAGGGACTCCCCCACAAAAAAAATAGACCCAGTCTCCCTTAGAGTTGATAGAAGTGATCTCAGATTCTTTCCCAAGCTTTTCCAATCCAACCCAAAATTAAATATCTCCAAACAGGTTCACTTATTGCAAAATTACTGGCTTGGCAACAAGACTTTAACTTGTAATTGAAAATTATATTATAAGAAAATCTAAGCAAACATAATTAAGAAAAGGAAAACAGAAACAGGGAAATTTTTAAGTTAATATCACATACATTCATTTTCATTGCCAGAAAAGGGCTAGCATTTCATGCACACAAACACTTTGTAATTCTATCAATTAACAAAGCTATTCGAAAACAGAGAAGGCAACTTCAGATCTTAATTAAAATTCCAGATTTAACCTGACAATACTAACTTGAAGGACCACCTGGAAAAATCAGGGATAACTGCAACTTACTCAAAACAAGATCATTACATTACTTAACAGCTATGCTTTGAAAAAAAAACTTGCAGAGAAAGGAAAAGAATCTTGGTGGTTTTCTGTACTTGTTGATAAAATGACAGATACACAAAATGATACAATACTCTGGCAAATAAATGACTTTCTGTGTTAGGTTTGTCAAAAATGAAGAAGTTCATGAAGAGTTCTTGCAATTCAATCTTGTTGCTGATATATATAGAAAGGGATTGGCAGATGTAATATGAAAAAACATAAATGATCTCATACTTCAACCACAATACATGGTAGGTCAAGGATATGATGGTGCAGAGGTGATGACTGGAAATATTAAGGGAATTCCAGCACTTATAAAGGAAAAGTATCCTAAAGGCATGTATGTGCATTACAGCTCACGCTGCTTATTTCTTTACATTTCTGAAAGATGCACTGTTCAGGGTGTGCAAAATTGAAAGTGTTTACAATTTATTGAACAACCCAAAAAGGAAAGCAATTCTTATTCTGCAATCTGAAAGAACAGAAAGTGACAACAGAAGAAAAAAACTAAAAAAAAAATGTGCCTCAATTGTTGGATTGAACACCACAACCCTGTGCAATCAGGTGTAGATTTGTTTCATTCCATAGAAATTTTAGATGCAATCAAATCTTGGATTGACAAGAAACCTACCATTAAGGCTCAGTTCCTTCAAAGTGTGAATGAAAACTTGGACTTTTTAGTGAGCCTCTTTGTAACTGAAAATATGTTTTCCCTGACCTTGCCACTAATTTTGTAATTAACAAGTAAAAAGGTAGATTTTTCTGATGCAGTAAAGCCTGCAATAACATAAAGTCAATAAAGTCAGTTATAAAGAAACTCTTTTTACACCTAATCTTTCTCAACTTTATGCATTTTCATTCAGGGGAACTAGACATGTATGCATGACATACTACCTGTGCCATATAAAGCCAAATTTGACATTTTTGGTCCCTGGAAAAAATTTTTTTCTATACATCAGTTAAGATACATACCATTTAAATATTCCTCTTACGTACTGTGAATTATATTATTCTTGTTTTTGCTGTAATGGGCCAATATGGAAATAGAAACATGTTTGGTCTGTATTTTTTAACTTCAAATTTATCCTTAAATTACCTTAAATTGTATTTGATAGCAAGATAAGGTGGTAGATCCTCCTGTAGTTCTCTTATCATAGTCATATAATTATGATTCTTTATTATTACCTGAATTGGTTTGGCCTATAGCTTAAATAAGGATTAACAGCTTCATAATTTAGGGAGGTAACAGTGGCAGGGACTTGCATAAATTCTAGTTCATCTACTTTTTGCTATCTTGGAAATGGGTTGTGTTGGGAAAATGAGACTTTCAGTAATGAGTTCAGGGCCAAAAATATACACTGGGAGACACCTACTGAAATTTTGAAAAAAAATAACATTTTGCCTTAGTTCTCACTTATGTTTTATTTTCTCTGGTTTAGTTCTGAAACTGCAATTCCTGCTATTTGAGCAGAATTTTATGCCATATTCATAGTTTTTTTATTAAGTAAATGTATTAGCAGATCTTTGTAGCTTCATAAATTGAGATGGAGCAAAGTTGTAAAGTAGAAAACAGTTTCCTTGTACTCCAATTAAACTGGTTTGCCAAGATCAATTAAGCAAGATCTGTTTTGCCAGGTTTTACTTTCATAACACAAAGAATTTTAAAGTTCAACAAAGGCCATTGCCCTTTAGAGGTATAAGGAGTGGAAATAAGTAGGCTAGGCCTATAGCCTACCCCTGGGACTGTGAGAATGGCATAGCCTAGCCTCCCATCTGGGGGCTTATACTCTGTTCCTAAAACTTAAAGCACAATTACTTGAATTACACCCTTTTAAAAATCAAGTTTAGCTCCACTCAAAATTAAAAAAGGGTAGCATATTAATCCAATTGTTCCTTGATCCACATAACTTAGACTCATACGCAGTGGTTCAAAAGCTTCGCTTCAAGCGTCCAGAGTTGCAATGTCTAAATTATTTTCTAAATTTCGAAGACTCTATTTGAAGACAACACTGCCTTTCAATGACGAAAATATAACGGTTCAAAATAGGGATGGAACTTTTTAATTGACAGTAAAAATTTTGAATTTTTAACTGTATGTTTCAGACGCATACACAGTCTCCATCATCAGCAGTAAAATTATAAGACATCAATACAAACAAACAAAATTTATATCCAATAAACTAATTACACATAGTTTATTGCTCTTATTTCTTTCAATGCAACAGCGGAAGCAAATCTCCTTGACCTTTTTGGTTCCAGTTCATTAGATCTATTTGATATATCAGCTGGACAGAGGTAAAAGCTCTTAGGTGATATAAGATTTACTTCATTTGATCTCAGTAACTTATTATAAATTAAATTCAATCCAAATTCAACTATATCTCTGTTTATAGAATTATCCTTGAATATTTTTTTTTTTAATTTCGATCATTTTCCTGAGAATCTGCTTTAAACCTTGGTCCTTAGAAATCAAAGAAACATTCTCAAACAAAATAAAATGATTCGGAAAATTAAAATATGTTCCGACAGAGTCGACATGAAATCTTCAGGTTTGGAATTTTTCTTTACGATGAAATGTAATTATGATATTGTAGCAATCTCATTTTCAAATTCAGGTTAGTACGTCCCACATAACAGCTTTCACAAGTAAATGGGACTATATAAACTCCACTTTGTTGCTCTACGGAAGTTCGATCCTTTCCAAAATATAAAAAACTGGCCAAAGTATTACTATCGCTTAAAGTTACCTTTAAACCATTATTTTGTAAAATTCACTCAGCCCTGGAACATATGGTGAAGAACAAAAGACATCTTTCTTTTCCGTTATTTCCAGGATATCGTTAGAAAATTTTAAAAATTTATTCCTTCTTTTCGAAAAAGTCTGGACAATTAATTAATCTGGGTAATGGTTACTTATTAAAATTTCTTTTAGCAACAATAATTCCTCCTCAATGAGTTTTGGAGAGCAAATTCTAAAAATGTGGTCAGTTACGGATATGATTAAACCAAATTTTAACTAGCAAGCGTGACCGGAGAAGAACAACAAACATCATAATTCTATTTCATTGTATTTAAAGCAAAATTCCAAACCTGAAGATTTCACGTCGGCTCTATTGTATTATATTTCTAACAATCCAAATAATTTTATTTTGTTTGAGAATGTTTCTTTGATTTCCAGGGATCAGCGTTTAGAGCAAATTTTAAGGGAAACAATCGGAAAATAAAAAAAAAATATTTAAAAATAATTCCATAAGCGGAGATAGAGGTGAATTTAGATTAAACTCAATTCAAAATAATTTACAGAGTTTAAGTAAAATAAATATCATTTCCCATAAGAACTTCGAACTCTGTCCACCTGATATGTCAGATAAATATAATGAACTGGAACCGAAAAGGTCAAGAAGATTTGCTTTTGCTGTTGTATTGAAAAAAATAAGAACAATAAATCATATGTAATTAGTTTATTGGGTATAAATTTTGTTTGTTTTTATTAATGTCTTTTAATTTTACTTTTGATGATGGACATTGTATATGTGTCCGAAATGTCCAGTTAAAAAATTTATATTTGTTTCACTATCATTTAAAAGGTTTCATCTTTATTTTGAACTGTTATATTATTTTCTGCTAATAATCTCACTAGGCTATCTTCGCCAAACATTTTTCACTTTGAAGCAGCAAAAGTGCTGCTTCAAAGTGAAAATTAAAATATGCTCGTATCAAAAGCTTCTTTTTATATTTTCATATGGCAGATGTTCTACATTCTAAGAATCCGAAGACAAAGATTATCCATTATTAACAAAATTTGAGTCGTAATTAACACAGTTTGTGCCCACATTTATCCAAAATGTGTTTAAAGTTGCATGAAACTAAATGTGTCGATGCACGGGGCTGTTGGAATAGCTCATCGCTAACCTGTGATATTTAGCCCCCTTGGCTGGGCCAAGCCCTGCCCAACTAGAGTTGGGGAAGAAGAAGAGGATACCCGCTATAACATTAGTGGCAAACCAGCTCCATAGCTCTGTCGATCTCACAGAGTGAGTCAAAAGGAAAAGGGCTGAATAGTATCGACTGAAAAGCCCCCGCCTGCTGAAGAAGAAGAAGAAGGCAAAGCTAGAAAAAAAAAACAGAAAAATCGAAACGACGCAAAATGATATAATTCGTCTATAGTTGGTCTTAGGAAACCAACAAAAACTACGTTTCTGCTTACTGAGAGTGGACTATCACCAATAAACGAAAGAAGAAGAGCTTTACTAATTAATTACCTTACAAAAATTGAAGCCAATGATTCTCATACCCTGCATAACTGGTTGAGAAATCCATCTATGTTTAGAGGCGTTGCAAATGAATATGCAAATATCCACAAGAAGTTCCCAGTGCCAGTAAAATCTATTTCACCCACATTCCCCCAACCCCCCCCCCCTTGGAGTTGGTCAATCCCCATAATAAAGACCGACTTCTCAAAGTGGACCAAAGAACTTACCCCCATTTCTTTTATTCAGAAAAAATTTGCCGAGCTAAATAATGTTGCTTATAAAAACCATTTCCAAATTTGTGTAGATGGGTCCAAAATGAATGAGAAAGTGGCAAGCGGAGCATTCTTCCCAACCTATAATATCGCTTTAGGAGAGAGATTACACGATAATTCATCTGTAATGTCTGCCGAGCTAAATGCCATAATCATGGCATTAGATTTCCTCATGGTTAATGAATATATGAATGTTAATATTAAAAATATTATAATATATTCTGACTCTTTGTCAAGCCTTGAGCTTCTTTCTTTGGCTTGAGCAAAAAAATGCTTTAAATATTGACCAGCCAAGTGGGAGACCAATCCCCATTAGATATATTTACCGCTGGAGACTTACAGAGGTACTGCTAAATAATAAGAATCCTACCCTATCACCTTTCCCAAGTAAGCACCTTTCCAAGATTAATCATAGAATTCGGTCAGGTTCAAATAGGCTAAATTTTTCAGGCATTTTCATATCAGATCCCTAATTCAAGTGGCGAAGTTCCCTCGTCCCCCCTTTGCAGGTTCTGTATTCTTAAGAATGAAACAATAGATCATTGCCTATTTGAATGTAATATGCTGACGTCTGCACAGTATACCCTGCAATGTAAAATGTTAGAATGCTTCAAACACCACAAAATTCCACTAATAGCCAAGAGTCTTGCTGACCATGCTTTCTCGCAGAGCACAGAGCTCAATATATATTCTCTTGTAATTCAACTGCTGGTATCAAAAGATGTACTTCAAGAAATCTGAGCAGATACAAATCATATAAGAGAAACCAGCTCCATAGCTCTGTCGATCCTACAGAGTGAGCCAAAAGGAAAAGGGCTAAATAGTATCGACTGAAAAGCCCGTCTTCTGAATAAGAAGAAGAAGAAACGGAGTGAATACAAAATTCCCTTTCATCCATGCGAAAGCTTGTTTATACTTCACTACTGGGGTCTGTACCAATTCACTGCTGACAGCCTTATAAAGGCCAGGCACCATTGTCTACTTTTGTGTTTGTTTAATATGTGTACGTTGTTAATTATGTATTGTGAGGTGTGTTTTTTTTAAAGATTAACTGAGTAGCGCACTCTGTGAATAATAAGCCCTCACCCCGTACAATTGAAATGATAAGATAATGCTTAAACTGATTTGTTCATTATTTTAGGGCTTTTTCTACACATACTTTATACCATAATTTAATTGTCTTGAGAATGAGAAGACTTCGTAATAAATTGAAAGCACATACAATACGGAGCCGGACAACCTATGGGCAAAGAATGCCACCAATTTACATTTATTTGTCAAGCTTAAATTTTCTGGAATAAAAATCTTACAAAGATTTAAATTTGATTTCCTTATGTTATTTGATGTATCACTGGTCATTGCAAAAAAAATTGATTTGACCTCTTTTTCCAAGAAAGACGACTAACGTGGTCAATCAAAATTTTGCACCCTAATAATCTTATTTATGTAATACTTTTTGAAGTTTTGAAAAACTCAAGTGTGTACTGGTTTCTATAGTTAATTGAGGTTGCTGAGACATAGGAATGGAATATTGATTCAAATCAATAACTTCTTTTTGTCGCATCTTTCTGTTAGCTGTTTTTACACAGTTTATTTGATACAATAAGTGCAAGACGCAAAGAAAAACGATTCGATCAGGATTTTTCTATATCTTAGAAATCAGTTACGATTCAGTTATAATTTAATTAAAAATTCTAGAATTAATTGTCATTGTAGAATTATTCGATTAATTGGGTATATCTCCAACCTCAGGCAGAGACCTAATTTGCTATGGGGTTGGGGGCAACTGCTCCTCCCAGACCTCAGTTTTGGATTACTGTCAGTTTGGGATTAATTGATTACTGTTTGATTTAAATATGAACCACAGAGAAAAAATATTCGATAAAATGTCTATCTGCACTATCCTAAAAGTTACAAGGCTAAAAAAAAGTCAGGTATCCGTGGTAAATTTAGGCTTTGTATTATAATGTTCATGTAATAGAAGCCTGAGATACCGAGGTTAGCCAAGCACAAGCCCCAAATTGATTCATACCACAAAATAATTCCCTAAATAATTAGTTGGACGTCTAAATTACATACATGTTGTCAATGATATGTTAGACTTTTTGACAATGATTTAACCAAAAAGGCCAAATTTACGCCAGTGAGAGCTCAGTTATTATTGGCAATTGTATAATCTCGGAAGTGAAAAATTAAAATAGAACAAGCGAACCCTGGGAGTTGAGTGGAGTTAAGTCATTTCTTGTGAAGTTAAACCCAAGCTTCATGAAATACGATATACATGCATAGTCATGAATGAGAGACTTAATAAGGACTACTTGCCGGATTCATGGAATTATGAAACCAAAATATCATTTCTGTTTGAAGAAGCAAGAATCTTCTGGTTTGAAAATATATTATAGCCTAGGCTATCTCTCAAGTTTTGCTATTACACGCTTTAATATTTTCTAATTAAAGAATATTTGAACAATCTAAGGCTAAAACTTTCAAGAATGGGATAGCTTAGGTTATATTTTAGCATAGGCTAGGCCTGAAATCAGACCTGAATGTCATATTCCCAAGCTAATTCAGCTACTCTCAGAATAGCAGGAAGCCCCTAAATTAGAACTTTACCCAATATCCCATGCAAATATTAGGCTATAATCAACACAGTTAAAATTGTGTATCACTCCCTGTCCTCCCTGGTAAGGCCAGGTAGGCCTAGAGGCCTAGCCTATATAAAAACCCTGGGTAAAATTCTAGTTAATTGACTTCTTGCTATCTCAGAAAGGGTTTAGGAAAATGAAACTTTCAGGGATGAATCTACAGACTAAAGTATGTTCCAGGAAGGTATTTGAAGCAACTAGCCAACCTCTACTCCTTCTCCCTCTAGAGGGCCCTGACCTTTGATGACCCTTAAAAATATGTGTGTTATAAAAGTGAAACCTTGCAAAATAGATCAGTAAAATTCTAGTTGATTGACTTCTTGCTATCTTGTAAAGGGTTAAGGTTAAGAAAATGAAATTTTCAGGGATGGGTCTACAGGCTAAAGTATGTCCCAGGAAGGTATTTTAAAGCACCCACCTCCACTCCTTCTCCCTCTAGAGGGCCCTGAAATTTGCCTGCATGACAGGTCTATACCTATTGAAATTTTGACAAAACAACATTTTACCTTAATTTTCAGTTACTAGTTGCTTTTTCTCCAGCTTTAGTTCTGAAAATGCAATTCCTGTTATTTGAGCAGAATTTTGAGCCATACCAATGTTTTTTTTTTTATTTAGGAAATGTATTTGCATATCTTTGAAACCTTATAAAATGGAATTGAGCAAAGTTATGAAGCTGAAAACAATTTTGTTGTACTTCAATTAAGCAGAAGATCTATTTTGCAAGGTATCACTTTTATAACACACATATTTTTAAAGGTCATCAAAGGTCAGGGCCCTCTAGACAGAGAAGGAGTGGAGGTAGTTCCTATCCTGTGACTTCAGATTTCCAACATAGGATGGTTTTGCTATCAGTTGATAAGTAAGACTCAGTTTTATCAACCTGTCAAATTATGTTCTTTAAACTGACTTCTTTTTTTGGAATTGGTAAATGGTGTCAAAAATGGAAAACTTTTCTATTTATTTAGTTTCAGCTGAAGAGTCTGAAACTCCCCACTCTTGTCTACAGACATAAAAGGGGTGATATTATTATGACACATAAGCTCCTGAATTAGCTATTTCAACTTGACCAGTCTGCAAGAACTAGGGGGCATAGTCAGAAACTATATCAGAAGAAAGCTACCACTAGACTGTGCAATGACTTCTTCACTTACAGAATAGTGAGTTTGTGGAATTCTCTCACTGAAAAAGCAGTCACTACCCCCAGTACTGCTGCCTTTAAAAGAGCCATTGATGGAGAATGGTCATCAAAGCTGTGGTGAACTGAATGGGATGTCATTGGAGACATCCAACCATCATCATCACTAACCAGCAATTCTACAGGTTTTAATCCTTATTTCAATGGACAATGCAATTTAAGGTAAATTTAAGGTTGAAGTACCAAGGGCATCAAAAGAAAAACAGTTTGACTGTTTGTTTGTGTATGTAAATATTGTGTACCTGAAAATATCAATTTTCTAATATTTTTTTTTTTAATTATGAAAATTTTAAGGCGGTGGCATATTTGTGTCAGTGTTACTATGGTTATTGTCTTAATTGAAAGTTTTTTCTGGTTTGCAATATAAACAAAATAGTTAAACTATCTTAATCACTATAAATAAGATAGTCAAAATAAAATATATTGAATGATTAAATCATTCAATTTAGTAATGGTGTCTTTGCAATTGAATTAAGAACTCAAATAATTTAAATGGGGATAGGAAGAAGCTGGCACATTCATCTATAGAATGAACCTATAAAGTCAATAGTTAAACTGACGTAAAGTTTACAATAAGCTAGAAAAAACCTGTGGTGACCAAAAGATTGTTTTACAGTAAAATGAATCTTGTTCTTAGGTGCTATTAATGAGACAATAACAATAATAATGAGAAAAGGGGGAATAACATTAACCAATATGTGCTCCAAAACAATTTAGTTTTTTGAAGTCATCGTACAACACTTGTCATATATTTGTAGAGAAGATTTACAAGATATTTTATCCTATAGATAGACTATACCAGTGGCCTTTAGTTTTCATTTTTTTTTCAGTCAAACCATTCATGATTTTGAAAGGTAACTAAAGACCACTCCTTATCAATAGCAAATGAAAATCAACAAGAGCTAAGAGCTCATATGGCACTTGTGACAAGGCAAGAAGAGCCAAGAGCTCATATGGTATGAGCTCTAGCAAAATTCTAAGAATCAATAGATTGATTTAAAAGGAAAATCAGAGGCTTAATGCTGGTCAGGATTTAGAATAAGAGCTCTGAGTCATGATGTCCTTCTAAATATCAAAATTCATTAAGATCAGATCACCCACTTTAAGTTATAAATACCTAATTTTTCTAATCTTTCCTCTCCCTTTAGCCCCCCAGATGGTTGAATCTGGGAAACGACTTTATCAAGTCAATTTGTGCAGCTCCCTGACACGCCTACCAATTTTCATCATCCTAGCATGTCCAGAAGCACCAAACTCGCCAAATTACTGAATCCCTCTCCCCAGTTCCCCCAAAGAGAGTGAATCCAGTATGGTTGCGTTAATCACATATCAAGGACATTTGCTTATTCTATCCACCAAGCTTCATCCCAATTCCTCCACTCCAAGTGTTTTCCAATCCCCCTCCAACTCCCCCCAATGTCAAAAGATCTGGTCAGGATTTGGAATAAGAGCTCTGAGACATGAATTCCTTCTAAATATCAAATTTCATTAAGATACAATCACCTATTTGTGAGATAAAAATACCCCAATTTTCATGTTTTCCAAGAATTCCGGTTTCCCCCTCCAACTCCCCCCAATGTCACAGGATCTGGTCGGAATTTAAAATTAGAGCTTTAAAGCACAAGATCCTTCTAAATATCAAATTTCATTAAGATCTGGCCACCCTTTTGTAAGTTACAAATACCTCATTTTTTTCAAAATACCCCCCCCCCCCCAACTCCACCAAAGAGAGCAGATCCAGTCCATCACTCTGCTTTAAGTATTTTCTAGGATTTCTGGTCCCCCCCCCCAATGATGCTGGATCCAGTTGAGATTTAAAATAAGAGATCTGAGTTATGAGATCCTTCTAAATATGAAGCTTCATGAAGGTCCAATTACTCCTTTGTAAGTTAAAAATACGTCATTTTTTCTAATTTTTCAGAATTAAACCCCCCCCCCCAATAGAGCAGATCCATTCCAATTACGTAAATCATGTATCTAAGACTTCTGCTTTTTCCCACCAAGTTTCATCCTGATCCCTCCAATCTAAGCATTTTCCGTGATTTTAGGTTCCCCCACCCCAAACTCCCCCCAATGTCACCAGATCAGGTTGGGATTTAAAATAAGAGCTTTGAGACGCAATATCCTTCTAAATATCAAATTTCAGTGAGATCCAATCACCCATTTGTCAGCTAAAAATACCTCATTTTTTCTAATTTTTCAGAATTAATCCCCCCCCAACTACCCCACAGAGAGCGTATTCATTCTAGTCATTTCAATCATGCCTCTAGGACTTGTCCTTATTTTTCCCACAAAGTTTCATCCTGATCCCTCCACTCTAAGTGTTTTCCAAGATATTAGGTTTCCTTCTCCCAACTCCTCCCCCCAATGTCTCCAGATCCGATTGGGATTTAAAATAACAGCTCTGAGACACGATATCCTTCCAAACATCAAATTTCATTAAGATCTGATCAACCGTTTGTAAGTTAAAAATACTTCATTTTTTCTATTTTTTCTGAATTAACAGCCCCCTTCCCCATAAGGTAAAATCAGGAAAACGACTATTTCTATTTTAATCTTACCTGGTCCCTGATACGCCTGCCAAATTTCTTTGTCCTAGCTTATCTGGAAGTGCCTAAAGTAGCAAAACCAGGACCAACAGAGTTTGCAGTTGCTATATGTCACTTGGTTACTACCAAGTGCCATAAAAAACAAGATATTGAAAAAATAGATTGCCCATATCAATATATATGGACATAGTGTCCAAAGAAGGGGGGGACTGGGCCGGAATGCCCCCAACTGAAATGCTTTTTCTGGCTTGTAAAACATAACAAAGATGCATATAAACAAATTTCTTATATGTTTTTAAAAGATTTTCTTTTAAACAGAATCCTGGATATGGCCTTGTCAATAGAATATGTTTTTATGTCCATTTTAAACATGTGATATTCATTAAGTTTAAAGCTACCCATCAACAGTTATTATTCATCAGTATTTAAATAATTACCATAACCAATGGATTAAGGTAGTTGCATCCAGTTCAATGGGTAGGGGCATTCAAATATGAAGAATCTCCTTTCTGCTATTACAAAACCCAAACCTGCATATTTAATGTACCTTTTCACATTTCAGGACAGGGGATAGAGATTAAACCCAGGATAAATATGTTGATGAACATACCTGAACAGTTTCAACTGCAATGAACCTTGTAGTGTCCAGTAAAATTTGAGAATACCCAAGGGCCCATTTAGCTGTTGCAATACCCACTTTTACAGGGCTTATCAACATCATAGAGAAAAGGCAGTTGGTAGCTGTTACCAAAACTCCTTCAGAACCAATCAATTCTTCAGTGAACTTGCTGTATTTCTTTATATTATTTCCCTTTAATGAACAAGTTAGGATAGCTCATTCAAGTTGGGAGGTAGGTTTTTGCCTGGGATGAAAGTAATGAGCAATATTAAAACTTCTAACAAATAGAAATTAGACAAAAAATTATTAAGTAGCTTTGTTCTATTTTTTCCCCCTTTGTCAATAACATCAGTCATGGTGATTTCTTACTTGATAAAAGCACTCAAACTAAGGTTTAGCAGCAAGCAAAAGGTGAAGAGAAAAACAGAAAAATTGTGATTGTTTTTTTTTTTTTTTTTTTTTTTTGGCTTTTTTTGTCAATGCTGCAGGAACCCTAGTGAGACAGGGCATTGGGACATTTACAAAGTGACTATTAGATATTAGCTAGGCTAATGACAAAACTGGGCAGGGTATGGCAGAAAGCAGATAGGAACATCGTTAGGGAGAGGAATTCCTCTGTTTAAACTAGCTTTCCAGTATTGTAACTATGCAAGTGTGATGTCTGGTCAATTTAAAGGAGCCCATCAGAAAATGTTGGAACTTCTTGATTGCTGTGTGCCCTCCCTGACAGGCCCACAGACTAAACACTGTTTTAGAACATATTGGTAATTCATCTTTTTATATAGTTGAGCTTTTCAACATCCTTGAAGAAATATGTGTATTCTTCTGTTCACCTTCTCTTCATCAAAGGAAAAGTATCTTTGATTGAAAACAGCCTAAAGCAACCAAAAATTATCACAGACTCAATAAACTGCAATGGCTGAAACCATACAAGCTGTAGTTACTTGGTTCGTAGCATTAGTTTCAGCCATTTACAAACAAAACAGATAAGGAACACCAATGTCAAGTTGAAGTTGCAAGCTAGTGGCCTTCTGGTAAGGATTCCAAACTTCGAATTTTATGCTTGCCTCGTCTTTTTGAATACAAAAATCATGTACAAGATTAGTATAGCTTTAGAAAAACTTGTAGAAGAGGAGATAAACATCATCAATGCATTCGACATGCTTTTTGCTATGATGAAACATTTCCAAAGACTATCAGAGGATAAAACAAACAATTTCATTGACAGTGCAAAAGTGTTTACCAGAATGAGAGAAGTCAATTCAGAGACAGATTTTGTCAGGCCTCATTGTCACCAGCTTGTACCATCTGGTTTTGACAGCCAAGCTTAGGGTCAAGCCAAAATCTCAAGGTATCGTATCTCTAGACAACATTTTAGAATCCTGCTTCAAAGGTTGGCTACAATGATGGGAGATAATCTCACAGCCTGTCTTGTCAATTTTCTGCCATTTTGGTCCTAACTTTAGCCTTCTTTAAAAAAGGGTTTGAGTTGTAAATATTGAGCTAGCACCAACGTTTTTTTTCCAAACCAAAAAGACTTATCCAGTGCTGTTCAAGTAGAGCTTGGAGTTCTATTTCAGTTTTCCGACACTGCTACTTGCTTCAGAGAAGTTCTAGGTGAAGGAAATTGCCGGCAACACCAGCTTAAGCAAGCTAATTGCCTTTGACAATTGGCTGTGGTAGCACCTTTTGCTGTTGCTGCTGCTAAAAGAACATTTAGCAAGCTCAAGTTTGTTAAGAATTTTCTTAGAACGGCTGCAGTTAATTGTTGATTAGATTCCTTATGTTGTTGGCAAATGAAAAAGACCTCACTAATGACATTGACTTAAACAAGATTGTACAGCAGTGGTCCCCTTTGAAGAACAGGTGAATACAAACATACCTGTCCTCTTACTTATGATGTATTCCGTTTTAGCTTCTTCTTTGTCTCGATGGATAGATATAAATGGTAGAAAATTAATTATAATAAAATTTCACGAGTTGTATAATGTGAGCCAGGAATGGTTTAAATGATGGGATGTCACCCCCCTGGCCTTGGTCCTTCAAGCCACCCCTGCACCTTCCCCATCATGTAGCTATGAATTTGACTATCAATGCTACTAGCATTTAATAATACAACATAATGTAACCTGTTTTGGTTACTTTAGGCATCATGTATGCTCACAATACAGGTATTTTGGCAAGTGTTTCTATTTTTGAAAAATGAAGATTTTGACATTTTCCTCTGTAATTTACAGATTTTTAACCTAGTTTGCCTCTTTGTTTTTAATCCTCTCCACTCTCCCAAACAATAAATTTATGTGTACATGATTGCTGAACAGATCTAATTATTTCCTCTATGGTTGCTGCATATGCATCTTTAGAAATTTCTTTAGAAAAAAACAGTTTTCTTTTAATGCCCAATGAGAGACAAAAATTGGAAAAACTTGGAATGTATATTTATCCTTGGGTTGGTAGTACCTCATGTACATATTCTTCCTTGAAATTTCTTATCAACAAATGAATGGAATTTCTTGCCTTTTCTTTTATTTGCCCTCTTAAATATTTTCATGGGCATGTACCCTTCTCGCCCAAATGTGTATTGCCCAAAAATCGCAAGATTGTTGGAATTATTTTCTGAATTTTCTGTACATATTTATGTAATTCTCCTATTTTTTCCCAAATTTCTCTCCTCGCCTGAAAAACCAGAGTACATATCTGTCAAGGACTACCTGACTATCTATTTTATTGGAAATTCATTGTTTGGTCACATCCATAAATTTTTGCCTCTTTAATTTATTGTCATATTGAGGTTCTAGCAATGTATCATTTAGTATTTTCAATACTGCCTCAATTTTTTAATTTTACTTTCAAGTCCCTGTCAACTTCAACTTTATGCGTCTTACTAGCAAATTTAGGTTCTATTAATTATTCATTTAATGTTTCCAATAGTGCCTCAACAACTTTTTCAATATTTGTAACTAACGAGCAATTTTAGGTTTTAATAATCAATCATTTAGATTTTTCAATTAGTTCCTCAAGTTCAACTTCTACAACTTTTTCTATATTGTTGGCAAACTTATTTTCTAGTAATTGATCTTTTAATATTTCCAGTACTGCCTTAACATTAAATGTCTTCAACTTTCTGTATTTTACCTACAAATTTAGGTTCTAGTATCTAACTTAATATTTCTTTTAGTGCCTCAACTTCAACTTCAGTAACTTTCTGTATCTTACTGGCAAATTTTGGTTCGAGTAATTATTCATTTAATATTTCCAATAGTGCCTCAACAACTTCTTCAATATTCGTAACTTATGAGCGATTTAAGGTTTTAGTAATCAGTCATTTAAATTTTTCAATTAGTTCCTCAAATTCAACTTCTACAACTTTCTCCATGTTATTGGTAAATTTAGTTTCTAGTAATTGATCTTTTAGCGCTGTCAGTACTGCCTAAACTTCCAACTTCAATTTTAAGTCAATTTTACGTTTAAAACGTGAATTTTTTAAGCTGTCTGTATCTTAATGGCAAATTTAGATTCTAGTAGGCTACTAATCAAGATTATTAGTTTCTAGTAATTGATTTTTTAGTGCTGTCAGTGCTGCCTAAACTTCCAACTTAACTTTTAAGGTCCTTGCAACTTCAGCTTCTTCAGCTGTCAGTATCTTAAAAGAAAATTTAGGTTGTAGTAATTAATCTCTTAATTTTTCCAGTACTGCCTCAACTTCCACTTACAACAGCTGTTACAGTTCATCCCAGAGAGAAGACTATTCTCTTTAATCAACGGATTGGGGAAGGATCTCAGAAACAATTGTAAAGCTCTGAAGATGAACAGGTGAATCAACAGCTGATGGCTTTGACCTCTTCTGATGCTATTCAACTAAATGATGGGACTCAGGGAGCTGTCCATAAACCTGGAAGACACAAGCTTTTTGAAAACTCTTTTGAAAATTTTTTCAACTATTTTTGCTGGTCCTAATCAAGGTTATTATACATTTCTAATTCTTCTGTCCTTATTCTTCTTATTTTTATTCTTCATTCTCAGGCCTTAGTTCATATTTTTCACTCTTTTATCCTCCATTCGCATTTCTCAGTCTTCATATTTCACATTTCTATGTGCAATATTTGCTTATTATATGTTAGTCTTAGTCTGATAATTAAATAAAAAAAACTAGTTTTTTAAACTGAAAGTAAGGAACGATATTAAAACTTAAAACGAACAGAAATTACTCCGTATATGAAATGGATTGTCCCCTCTGCAATCCCTCGCTCTTTACGCTAAAGTTTTTAATTGTTTTAAAAAGAAGAATTGTGGGAAAGAATCAAACTTTAGCGTAAAGAGCAAGGGATTGCGGAGGGGACAACCCATTTCATATACGGAGTAATTTCTGTTCATTTTAAGTTTTAATATTGATCCTTACTTTTAGTTTAATAAACTAGTTTTTTTAATTTAATTTCTGAACGTTTTTGAATTAGTGCATTTTTGATTTTGGCTCTCCGCACATTAATTATTAAAATGAAATTTGAATAATAATTTCTTTGGCTAAACGGCTTTCTCTTAGTTTTGATCAGACGATTTTGAGAAATAAGGGGCGGGCAAGGAGGCCTAGTTGCCCTCTAATTTTTTGGTTTTCCAACTACCACATTCTACGGTTACCCATAGTGGCCTGATATTACATGAAACTAGAACGCAAGTTAAATTGAAATCAAGTTGTCGGCAAATCTATTCCTTTGTCTAGAATTCCGTTATGTATTTAATTATCTTCAAGACTTAGATTTGGTGGTTTGTATTTTTACCACCTCTTATGGCCAACCAGTGTGGCCTGATGCGGTATTTAACTAGAACCATAGTTACATTGAAGCCAGGTTGCCAACAAGTTTATTCCCATAGTCACAAAGTTACTTGTTAAGTTAATTAATTATCTCTAAGACTTACCTGTGAAGGTGCGGATGTTTACAACCTACCACCTCTATTGGCCACCCATGTGACCTGATTCTGCATCAAACTAAATTTATAATAAAATTGAAGTCAAGTTGTCAGCAAATCTGTTCTCTTTGTCACAGAATTAATTATATAATTAATTATCTCCAAGACTCAGATTTGGTGGATTCGATTTTTATCACCTATCATCTCCTATTGGCAATCGGTGTGGCCTGATATAGTCAAAAAATTAATTGTTAAATTATTTGATTATAACTTAAGACTTACGTTTTGTGTTGACGTTCACCACTTACCATTCCTGTTGCCACCCATCCTGGCCTGCTGCTACTGAAAACTAGGAGCGTAATTAAATTCAAGTTGTCAGCAAATATATTCCCTTAGTCACATACTCAATAGTTTGTCTGTATATTTGTGTCCAGTTTCATAATTGATTTTAGTCATACCTCTTTGCAAAAAAAAAGAAAAAGAAAAAAAATGACATCTGAAGGCTTTCTTATTTGTATGGATATCAAAAAAAAAAATGTAACAGTAGATTCGCTTATGTAAAGCTAATTGATTTTTGCAAGGGAATTACTGTATATCTTTTATTGACGTTATTTTGCATAATTTGTGGCATAGTAGACTCATGTGTATCAAGACCCAAGCCTTAAAGGTCAATTGCCTCCACATCCTAGAAGGCTGGACTTACCTAGTCATACCACCCCGCCAGCACTGGGAATAGAACCCTCATACTGACGAACATAGCATCGCAAGTTCTGTGTGGCATCCACTCTATAATGATTGCTCTATGTTATTGACGTTAGTATTACAAGGATAAATAATCTCTTAAGACCAGTCCAGCTATTCTTGACAAAATGGAAAAAACTTCCGAAGAAGAAAAACGAGGATAATTACAGCCAGTGAAGAAAGGAAGGATGAATGTGCAGACATTTCCGTCGAGACCTTCGCTCGACCGTCCTCATTGCACCGAAGTAAATAAACAATAAAGAGAATATACCAATGAAATTGCTAAGGTCAAATTGAAACAAAGCAAACACTAATTTAAAAAAGGCCCTCTCAAAACAACGGTGATATTTTAATATTCTTGCTTTTGTTTTTGTCTTCTGTAAATGAATGGTTTCACAAATATATGTCTCTGTCTTTTTTGTTGTAACGAGTTTTTAATTAATAAATAGTAAATTGCAGATATTTATTTGAAAATGAGTTTCCATCATAATTGATATTTATAGGTGGCTGAAAGGGTCAAAATCAAACACCAATGGTACAGCCCTTCTGTCAGATGATGCTAAGAGGAATACCATCAAGGAATAGTATCCAGCGGATGGTGCAGTCTCAGACGTGCTTAGTGTATGCATAACCCTTATCTGATGCTCTTCCACCTCACATTACAAATCAGCTTCCTAATGTCTCGCCACCCACTCCTTTGATAATTGGTCATCAGTCACCCTCCCTATACCCAGTAAGAACTAAGTTCTAAATCTGTTAAATGTAGTTGTACCATATAGGAGATAATTGTTAAAGTGCGTCATCGTCTATAAGTGTTCTTATCCTTTTTGTGTGTTTTTTTGTGACTATGAGACTAGGAAACCTCGATGCTTAGTTACATTTTAATTGGGCGAACTTGCTAAAGAGGTAAACAACAAACTGTAGCATATTATTATCCAGCTTCTAAATTAATTTAAAATTTGATTCGTTTATTATACTGCGGATTTTGTTACATTGGATTTATTTATTTTTTATCTATTCATTAAGTGGAAAATGTAGGAAGGGTCATTTATTATTCAAATATGACAATATTAATATTATACTGGCTAAGTTTTTTTTTTTTTTTTTTAAACTACAAGTGTTCTAAGATAGTTTTTTAACTTCAGGTTGTCTAAATAAAAACTTTATTAGGGGCTTCAGAAAATGTGGCTGACGCTGCGACAAAGAGGGTCATTTGTAGAACAATTATCCTTGTATGAACAACTATCCTTGTATAATAGCCAGTGGCGCCAATTAAACCAATTTAAATGTTGGGTTGAGGGGATAAAATGTATTAAATCTAGGAACAACTACACTTGTATGAACAACCATCTCTGTATGAACAACCATTCTTTTATGATCAACTATCCTTGTATGACAGCCAATGGCACTAATTCAACCAGTTTAATTTTGGGTTGAGAGGACAAAATGTATTAAATCTGGGAGGGGGGCAATTTTTTCCAACAAAATGCCAAAAAGGGTGTTTTGTTTTAAATGTGGGAGGGGATTAAAAAATTTGAAGGGTGGGAGATGACCTTCTCATTGAACAGTGGAGAAAGATCTACCATCCGAGGGGTGTGTATAACATCTTTGCAAATATTTTTTTTTTTTGCTACTACAAGTTATTGAGCCTTGGAAAGCTCAATAATTAGTAACATTTCAATTTAGAAAATTTCAAAGAATTTGATTTAAGAAACCATGACATACTGTAACCTGTCTTCTAAAATAACTTGAAATTGGACTATTAATCGTTTATTTACTCTACTGTAGTTTTTCCTTCAATGCTGGATTCCTTTTTTTTTTAATTTTTGTGAATTGTTGAAAATGTTGATTTGCTTTATTCAGTTATGACATCTTTGGCTGTTTATGTTTTATTAGACTACAGGGGCTTCTTCGAAATCACCCCCTTTAGACATGCAGATCTATCAGTATATGGCAATATCTACAAAAAATATAATGAAGTTAGAGAAGGATGTGGATAATTTGTAGCATGTTATTTTCTGTCCACTTTAGAAAATTTGCCGAGTTGTGTCAAAACCATCAGTAACATATTTTGTTTTATATTAAAGGTCTCATACTAATCTAATGCTGCTTAAATTCAGTATTTTCTTCCTCTGTTTAAAGAGTATAGAAAATGACAAACTGGTTTTTCACAGAAAAGACAGAATTTTTTTGGCAAACATTTCAAATTTGTGAAAAGAGTCTTCAAGAAGAAAGATTGCTTTACAGAAGCTTCATCAATATCCCGAGGCACCACAAAATTGCATAGAAAAGCGTGCCCCAGATTTTCTCCCACCTTTGGTCTTGGGGATATTTTCATTGAGAGTTCCTTTTTTGGTATTGTCATTGACCCCCCCCCCACAAAATTTAGGAAATTGAAACCCCAACTCCCCTCTTGCCAACATAATCCCTTCCAGAGACGAGACAAAGAGGATGAGTCATCAAGACTTATAGGCGTGAACTGCGTTCACTAAGCAACACGTTTAGAGAAATTTAATCTGAAACTTGCTTGCGGCTGATTTTTGCATAAAAAATTTTATGCCTTTTCAGTAACTTTCAGTAAAAAGTATTTTGTAATACTTCTATTAATAGTCATAATATCTGTCCTTTTTTGGCTTCATAATTAAGAACTTATAAATTGTTTGTTTCTGTTTTATTGACTCAAACTCTTAATCTTAAAAAGTTAGCCATAAAACGTGTTTAAAATAAGCATTGAGAAATTGTTTTTTGGTTGAAAGCTTTTAACTTCAGTTTTTATTGTTGAATAAATTACGGCTGATTTTAGTCTGAAATACGCTCTATCCAGCTCATATATCAGCAAAAATATTTTGCACAGTTTATCTTTTAATAGTGTTAAATATCTCCTGTGCCTTTTGATTTTAGTATGTATAGTATATAATTTATTATTATTATTATTATTATTATTATTTTTTAGTTTGCGGTCCAAGGTATTGTTAGGTATTTGTCACTAGTCCTTTATCAAGGCTTTAGTAGACTAATGAACCTTCTTTTAAAAGAGTCAACAGAAAAAACTTTTAGGGATAACTTCTTCAGGAAGATCATTCTAGATCAAAGTGCAACGTCGAATGAAACTAATTATTTTGTTTTGTTTTCTTTTTTGAAATTTTTGGTTTCTTTTTTTCTTTGTTTTTGTTTTGAACTGTTTAACTTGACCTTTCAGATAATGCAACAAGTGAGCTCTTATGCCCCAATGCAGTCTCCAGGGTATTCGCTACTATCTCATGCCCCTGTTACTTGGAGTGAAGGGACTTCACACCAAAGTCCAATGTCACAAACTACCATTCATCCGTCTCAGACTCAACGCTCCCAGCACAAACAAATGAGTAGATTTCACACAAATATCTTCCAGTTGTGATTTCAAGTAGTGTTGGCTCACCAGTGCAGGTTATACCAAACAATGTGAAAATGCAAACTACCAAATGTAAGAAGGTAAATATCAATAAAACGGACGGTCATTTACCTTGGTCACAAACTTTGACAAAAGTGAATGAGCCTCATTTTGAACAGGCGCTCCCTTAGCCTCCTTCAGTTGAATGTAGTCCTAAAGAACTTCAAAATCCTGTTATGTACAGTGCTAGTGAGCAAATCCGTATTTTAAATGACACAAAAATCCTTGATAAAGGGCCTCAAGAAAAAGACCAAAAAACAAACTTCAAAAGGACAAAGGATAAAGTCCAGTTTTGGTTGAAGAAAACATGATATAGAAATTCGGCACAGTAATTGTTGATAGTGATAGAGTTATGAAAATTGTAGAGAATGAAAAATCTAGTGTAAAGAGTGTAAAAACTGATAATTGGATTAAACTGCCAAAAGGCTCTAAGAATATTGGAATGATGAAGCCATCAATGAAGTTCTGCAAACTATCGGCTGTGGTAATTTTTTTGGGTTTTATGAGTCGTTTTTAAACTACTTTTACTACTCTTTTATTAAACTTTTTGTTTTAATTTATTATAATAATATTTATTCATATATATATATATATATATATATATATATATATATATATATATATATATATATATATATATATATATATATAATACCATAAATATTATTTATATTACTTTCGATAGTATTTTATTATCTTTCCTATTACTTTATTTATTTAATTCCACCAAAAACAGTAAGTATACAGTGCTTAATCACTGCTTAACACTTACACAGTATAGTAAACTATAGGTCTAATAGTAAACAAACAAGGTCAAGGTAATTAGGTTTGTCTTGGTTAACCTGTAATAATTTAAAATTTGCTAAGAAAAAGACCGATTCATAAATTGACATGTTATAACTGGATTTAATGTTGAAAATAGTGATAATTAAAGATTATTAGTTATTTCAATGATTTAAGTAATTGTTTCAGTTCTAATTCTAAATACAGTGTCTCAATTCTCATTTATAAGATGTATGTGTATACCATTGTTTTATCATATTAGGATTTCTCTGGAATCAGCCGAAATGTTTTTTCTCCCCTCTTCTGATAGGGGGCGCAGGATAAATGATCAGTTTTGGATTACCCCTTTTTGTTAACCTTTTTAATTTCTGTACATTTTTTTATATATTTGGGTGGAGGGGGGGTGCTAGCATAAAACCTAAGGGGAGATGAACCATTTACCTCCTTTTTGTCCTTTTGTTACCCTTTCTAATTTCCTTGTAAATTCATTTATTTTTTCGTTTGACGAATCCAAGTATAAACTAATTGCATTGAAAATAAGAAATTAGAATACAAGAGGAGGCAGGTTCAATTCAACCCGATACCTCAATTGCAATATATTTTTTGATTTCAATAATATTTATATTTTTCATAATTTTTAAAAAAATATGAGAAAGGAGCAACTTTAAAGCTCCTTTAAAGAAAGGAGCAACATTAAAACTGAAAATGAACGGAAATTATTCCACATATGAAGGGGTCCTCAATACCTTGAACTATACACTAAAGTCTTCAGCACTGAATAACTTGTTGTTGTTTTTCTAATCGCTAAAATGGCACAAGTAATATAGGTACATATGCTAGTAAACGAAAAGTTGAAAGTCTGACAAGACAAATAGAAAACATTTTGGTAATCTTAACTTCTATTATTGACAAAACAAGAAGGATTACTACTATTTATGTATCTTTTGGGTTGATTCGATGTTTGTTAGTTCTGTTCTCCATGACTTCCATTTTTAGCTTTTTTGATTCGTCAATTTTGTATTGTCATTTTTTCAGTATTTTTTGAGCCTACATTGTTCACTAAAGATGGATTAGCAAAGGTTTTGTGTAGGTGTCAGCACTTTTTTTTTGTCTTACTGCAAGTTAATCTTTTTATTCTTTGTCATCAGTACAGCCAGCATCGTCTTTGAAACCAGGCGTTTGGACAGTCTCAACCCCCAATCCCCAATATCCCAAGATCTTTGAGGTTTCCTGTGTCTTATTTCCCTCGTTGTTTTCTGATGAGTTTTTTCTTCAGTTTACGTTTACCCTTCCCCCCTCTTGAAATGAAAACAGTGCATAACTAATCCATATTTCTTAGCTGTATAATTTCTAGCACTCTTTCAAGTCTCCTGTCCCTCCCACACTCCCAATGGAGGTTAGTTAAAAGGTCCTTTAACTATGCCTCTGGAGATGGTATTGACCCCTGTAGTCCCTGAGGAAAGGGCTGTAAGATATGTAATTTGCCCATTGTTCATATAGGCTATACTATTTGTTATTGGGAAATATACATTTTTTTGAGGGGGGGGGGTGTTTTTCATAGGGGAAAACGTTCCCAGGGGAATGAAAGGGGATTTCTTGGCAAGATTTGAGTAAGGGTCAGAAATTAAAAAAAAAGTTTTTTGACTTAAAAGTAAGGAGCAGTATTAAAAATTAAAACAAGCAGAAATTATTCTATATATGAGGGGGACTGATCTCTTGCTCAATCTTACTTTTTTGTTTTACTTTTTGTCACAATGCTTTTAGGAGATTGATCGAACAGAAGGGCCGTTTAATTTTTAATGGACGTATTTTTAAAGAAGATAAAGATTTTAACATAAAGACTGAAGGTTGTGGAAGGGGCAGATTCACTCATATTATGGTAGTTTTAGCAAGCTCCCAAGTCCCCCTCGCTTACTTTGAAGCGAGTATTATCTGCTCAGCCGACAGGGGTTTCATGAAGGGGCCACCTACACTCATTGTCGCCCGGTTTTGCTAAAATTACCATTTTCTGTGCCAAAAAAGTACTGGGAAGATGTTCTTTTTCTCTCTCTCTCTCTCTCTCTCTCTCTCTCTCTCTCTCTCTCTCTATATATATATATATATATATATATATATATATATATATATATATATATATATATATCCAAATTCGAGGCAAAAAGATCATCTTCAAGAAAAACAATCATAATATAAAACTATCTTACGAAAAATTTAAAACTAGTCTAAGGAAAAAGTAATTTTGATATCTAGAAAACGAGAATTTTCCAAACTGTAATCCTGTAAAAGCATATCAGCATCTAAAACAGAAAATTGTTATAAAACCTAAGGTCTCTTCCAGAAAGATTTTGGAGCCTCATATTTCCTTCTTCTCTCATAGCTGTCTTCTCTCCTATTTCTTGAAGACCGTGAGCTATCCCTGTTGGGAGATCCATATTTTCTGTGTCTCTTCTTTCGATCTTGCTCTTCCTTTTCTGCCACATCCAACCTTCGTTTGCGATACCTTCCTTGGAATGGAGAGGGTGTCCTTTGTTTGTATTGTTTCTTGCGATATTGGTCACTCTCTTCCACTGCAGAAATTGATGAGCCTGCCCTGAGTAAATTTCTCTCCATTTCATCCAAGATTCTTCGCCTCATTTCTTCCAAATTATCTTCGTCTATTCCATTTTCCACTGTTTCTAAATTTGCTGCATTACTCTCATAAGAATTGCTAAAGTCGTGGTAATGGCCTTTACAAATCGCACAGTCACAATTAAAAGATATTTCTAATTCAAAACTTTGATCCATGTTAATATCTATTATGTTGTTGCTTGATGTAAGTAAGTTTCACAACTGAAAAGTTTTAACGAATTCATTTCCTTATATTAATGAACAACATAGCTCTTAGATATTTGCACCAATCAATGCAAAGAGAATTGCTGACGTATGATCTTCGGAAACATTCCGTTTAACGGTTGTAACAGCCCAATTCACCTGTTTCTTAGATGTAACAGCCTTGCATAAAAGGCCCAGTAACAGCGCAATTTTAGTTATGGTTGTAATTAAAATCTTGTTTTCCAAAATCTTACAGTCGTAAAAAACCTAGTATGCATTTTACGTTTGAAGCAATGCATAGCAAATAGTATGATTCAAATCATTAGAAATAGATTCAGTCATTGAAATATATGGCTGAAACCAAAAATCAATGCGTTTAAAACTGGCAATTAGGCTCAAATAAATATCAGTGGAACATTCTTTTTGTGAATAGAACTTATTTTTATCTTTTTAATTTTTTTCTAGAATAAAATGTACCAGCATATCAATATTTGTAATTATTAATTCGAATTACATTCTTGAAATTGGGTTAGGTTTTGAAATCCAGGTTAGGTTTTGGGGTTTGAACCCCTCCCCTCCCCCGAAATGTTTTCTGACTCGTAAAAACATAACAAAAATGGATATAAGCACATTTTTTCGTTATTAGTTATTTTTTTGTTTGTTTGTGTGAACCCCCCACCTCACCCTCGGAAAAATTCATGTTTTTATTTAATGTTTTAACACAGTAGCTTAAAAAATTTTCTTTGGAAAACTACTCCGATAAGCCCGAAGCTATTCTGAGTTACTTAATTAGAAGGGGCTTCCGAAGTTTGGAAGAACATTTCAAACAGTTCGTGGTAACGAACTGTAGTAAGGAGCGACCCGGCTCAATAGTAACCAAAACTCTAAAAAATGGAATTTTGATACCTATAGCTACATCAAAAGAATCGCATTTTAATGCTGATTTTAAATATATAAGTTTCATCAAGTCTTACCCATGACAAATTTCGACCCTGAGAATATTTGCCATATTTTAGAAAATAGGGGGAAACACCCCCTAAAAGTCATAGAATCTTAACGAAGTTTCAGTGTATCAGACAACCCTATTGTAGAAGTTTCAAGCTCCTATCTACAAAAATGTGGAATTTTGTATTTTTTGCCAGAAGGCAGATCACGGATGCGTGTTTATTTGTTTGTTTGTTTGTTTGTTTTTTTGTTTTTTCCCCAGGGGTGATCGTATCGACCCAGTGGTACTAGAATCTTGCGAGAGGGCTCATTCTAACGGAAATGAAAAGTTCTAGTGCCCTTTTTAAGTGACCAAAAATTTGGAGGGCTCCTAGGCCCCCTTCCACGCTAATTATTTTCCCAAAGTCAACGGATCAAAATTCTGAGATAGCCATTTTATTCAACGTAGTCGGAAAACCTTATAATTATGTCTTTGGGGACGACTTACTCCCCCAGAGTCCCCTTGAGAGGTGCTACAAGCTATAAACTTCGACCAGTGCTTACATATAGTAATGCTTATTGGGAAGTGTACAGACGTTTTCAGGGGGATCTTTTGGCTGGGGGGAGGGGTTGACAAGAGGGGGATATGTTGGGGGAACTTTCCATTGAGGCATTTGTCATGGGGGAAGAAAATTTCCATGAAGGGAGCGCAGGATTTTCTATCATTATTTAAAAAAAAACAATGAAAAAATAAATGTGAAAAGTTTAAGCTTATAACTATGTCTTTGGATACGACTTACTCCCCCACAGTTCCCGTGGGAGGGGCTACAAGTTACAAACTTTGACCAGTGCTTAATCACTATATGTAAGATAGTCAAAATAGTATATATTGAATGATTAAATTATTCAATTTAGTAATAGGATTTTTTCAATTGATTTAAGAATTCAAATAATTTGAACGGTGATAGGGAGAAGCTGACACTTTCATCTGTTGAGTAAACCTATAAAGTGAATTGCTAAACTGACTTAAAGTTTACAATAAGCCAAAAAAAGCCTGTGGAGACCGTAAGATTGGTTAACGGTACAATTAATCTTGTTCTTAGGTTAATTGATAAAATTAGCTGATTACATTAGATTGTTATAAAAAACTTTTAAACTGTGATAATAATAAGAAAAGGGGGAAGAACATTTGCCAATATGTCCTCTAAAATATATTTTAGTTTTTGGAAGTTGGATGAACACTTTTTCTTTTGAAACACCATTATTAAAAAGTATTAATAATCATATAAATGATAAAATATTCTAATTGGCTAATGTCCATCTTTCTCAACTCCGAAAACAATCAGGTTACATTAAACAACGAGTACTTGAAGCATGAAATCTAATAAGTACTTCTCTTTTTTTTACTCTGCCTTATTGTCTGAGAATATGCAATTTTCATTGTTTAATGCCTGGCGTCATTTGTTCATAATAAGTTAAGGAATCAACTTTAAGAAATAAACTTTAAGAAACAGTCAAGAAATCAACTTTTTTATTGTGGTGCATAGCAAATATGCATAGCATAGCATAGCAAATAGTATAGCATAGCAAATAGCAAATAGGTGCATAAAATATCAAATAGCAACAAATAGACCAATCGCTTTTCACCAAAAAAAAGCGACTTGATTGCTTTTTTTCGACTTTTTTCACCAAAAGAAATGACTTGCGTCGTTAAATCTAGTGTCGAAAAGGAATTGGGAATGTGAATAAGAATTCTGAAAGCGAATAATAAAATATTAAATTTGAAAGTTTTATTATATTTTGTTACGAAAAACATTTTAGGTATTCGACAACCAGGGGTGGTGCTAAAACTGAATCGGAAAGCTGTTAATTAACTCTAATTTGTTTCTGCATTGTGATAAAGGGAAAAGATTATTATTATTTATTATTCGTGCACCAAGTCATTTCAGCAACGGTATATTCCCATTTGACATGTCATCACTTGGGGCGTCACAATCGTTAATAGACAGAAGGACTGTGGCATATAAATACAAAAAGGAGAGTAATTTTTTTTTCTGAATAAACTATGATTTAAATTCATCGTTTAAAATGTTTAGATCAAAATTTAAGATCGAATCCGAAATTCAAGTCACTCTCTGAAAGAATCCACCTCTCTGAATTTGTACTTGGCCTTCATGAGCCATCGTTTCTGCAAGTAAGAAAAAAAGATATAACATGTTTTCACTGAGCAAAAACATTTAGTGCAACTTGAGAAATTAAAAAAGGAAAATGGTGATAAGAGGGATTGTATCGTATCTATCCAGGAAGTGCAATTTCACAGGCCGCATTTCCAATGTGCGCAGTTTCACTACCCTGTATATTAATGCGCATGACTGTTCTAAAGGAGTAAATACCTAACTATGTTGCCTAAAAGCTTTTTATCAAACAGTTCGTGGCAACAAACTGTAGTAAGGAGCGACCAGGCTCAATAGTAACCAAAACTCTAAAAAATGGAATTTTGATACCAATAGCTACATCAAAAGAATCGAATTTTAATGCTGGTTTTAAATATATAAGTTACATCAAGTTTAGTTATACCCATCAAAAGTTACGAGCCTGAGAAAATTTGCGTTATTTTAGAAAATAGAAGGAAACACCCTCTAAAAGTCATAGAATCTTAACGAAAATAACACCATCAGATTCAGCGTATCAGAGAACCCTACTGTAGAAGTTTCGAGCTCCTATCTACAAAAATGTGGAATTTTGCATTTTTTGCCAGAAGGTAGATCACGGATGCGTGTTTATTTGTTTTTTTTCCCCAGGGGTGATCGTATCGACCCAGTTGTACTAGAATGTTGCAAGAGGGCTCATTCTAACGGAAATGAAAAGTTCTACTGCCCTTTTTAAGTGACCAAAAAAACTGGAGGGCACCTAGGGCCCTCCCACGCTAATTATTTTCCCAAAGTCAACGGATCAAAATTCTGAGATACCCATTTTATTCAACGTAGTCGAAAAACCTTATAACTATGTCTTTGGGGACGACTTACTCCCCCATAGTCTCTGTGGGAGGGGCAACAAGTTACAAACTTTGACCTGTGCTTACATATAGTAATGGTTATTGGGAAGTATATAGGCGTTTTCAGGAGGATTTTTTTGGTTTCGGGGAGGGGTTGAGAAGAGGGGGATATGCTGGGGGAACTTTCCATCGATAATTTGTCATGGGAGAAGAAAATTTCCATGAAGGGAGAGCAGGATTTACTAGCATTATTTAAAAAAAAAACAATTAAAAAATAAATGTGAAAAAGCTTTTTCAGTTGGAAGTAAGGAACAGCAATAAAACTTAAAACAAACAGAAATTATTACCCATATGAGGGGCTCACCTCCTTCTAATACCTCGCTCTTTACGCTAAAGTATTTTTAGTAATTTCAACTATTTATTCTACGGCTTTTGTGATTCAAGGGTCATTCCTAATGAATTGGGATAAAATTTAAGCTTTAGTGTAAAGAGCGAGGTACTGACGATGGGGCGAATCCCCTCATATATGTAATAAAAACATGAGAATACAAAAGTTCGTTACGTAAGCTAATTTATAAGTTACGTAAATCTTTTACCAATAAAAAGATTCTTAAAAAATTAAAAGTTCTACTTGCCTTTTTAATTAACAAAAAAATCGGAGGGCAACTTGGCTTCTTCCCCTCTCTTTTTGTCTCAAAATTATTTGATCAAAATTATGAGAAAGCCATTTAGCCAAAAAAAAAAAAAATACGCAAATTTCGTTTTGATAATTCCTCTGCGGAGAGCCAAAATCAAAACATGCATTGATTCAAAAACGTTCAGAAATTAAATAAAAAAAAACAAGTTTTTTTAACTGAAAGTAAGGAGCGACATTAAAACTTAAAACGCACAGAAATTACTTCGCATATGAAAGAGGCTGCTTCCTCATCAACGCCCCGCTCTTTACGCTAAAGTTTTTTACTGTTTAAAAAAGAAGAATTGAGAGAAAGAGTCAAACTTTAGCGTAAAGAACGGGGCGCTGATGAGGAAGCCCCGCTCTTTACGCTAAAGTTTTTACTGTTTTAAAAAGAAGAGTTGAGAGAAAGAGTCAAACTTTAGCGTAAAGAACGGGGCGCTAATGAGGAAGCCCCGCTCTTTGCGCTAAAGTTTTTTACTGTTTTAAAAAGAAGAATTGAGAGAAAGAGTTAAACTTTAGCGTAAAGAACGGGGCGCTGATGAGGAAGCCCCGCTCTTTACGCTAAAGTTTTTTACTGTTTAAAAAAGAAGAATTGAGAGAAAGAGTCAAACTTCAGCGTAAAGAACAGGGCGCTGATGAGGAAGCCCCGCTCTTTACGCTAAAGTTTTTTACTGTTTTAAAAAGAAGAATTGAGAGAAAGAGTTAAACTTTAGCGTAAAGAACGGGGCGCTGATGAGGAAGCAGCCTCTTTCATATACGAAGTAATTTCTGTGCGTTTTAAGTTTTAATGTCGCTCCTTATTTTCAGTTAAAAAAACTTGTTTTTTATGGCACTTGGTATTAACCAAGTGACATATAGCAGTCGCCAATTCTGTCGGTCTGTCGGTCTGTCTGTCGGTCCCGGTTTTGCTACTTTAGGCACTTCCAGGTAAGCTAGGACGATGGAATTTGGCAAGCGTATAAGGGACCGGACCAGATTAAATTAGAAATAGTTGTTTTCCCGATTTGGCCATCTGGGGGGGGGGGGAGTGGGGGCCCGGTTAATTCGCAAGAAATAGAAAAAAATGAAGTATTTTTAACTTATCAGCGGGTGATTGGATCTTAATGAAATTTGATGTTTGGAATGATATTCATTCTCAGAGCTCTTATTTTAAATCCCGACCGGATCTGATGACATTGGGGGGAGCTAGAGGGGGGAAACCTAAAGTCCCGGTTTTGCTACTTTAGGCACTTCCAGGTAAGCTAGGACGATGAAATTTGGCGAGCGTATCAGGGACCGGACCAGATTAAATTAGAAATAGTCGTTTTCCCGATTTGACCATCTGGGGGGAGTGGGGGCCGGTTAATTCGAAAAAAATAGAAAAAATGAAGTATTTTTAACTTATGAGCGGGTGATTGGATCTTAATGAAATTTGATGTTTGGAATGATATTGTGTCTCAGAGCTCTTATTTTAAATCCCGACTGGGTCTGATGACATTGGGGGGAGTTGGAGGGGGGAAACCTAAAATCTTGGAAAATACTTAGAGTGGAGGGATCGGGATGAAACTTGATGGGAAAAATAAGCGCAAGTCCCAGATACATGATTGACATAATTGGAACTGATTTGCTCTCTTTGGGGCAGTTGGGGGGGGGGAGTAATTCTTAAAAATTAGAAAAATGAGGTATTTTCAACTTACGAACGGGTGATTGGATCTCAATGAAATTTGATGTTTAGAGGGATATCGTGTCTTAAAGCTCTTATTTTAAATCCCGACCGGATCTGGTGATAGGGGTGGGGAGTTGGGAGGGGAAAACATAAAACTTGGAAAACACTAAGAGTGGAGGGATCGGGATGAAACACGGTGGGAAAAATAAACACAAGTCTTAGATAGATGATTGACATAAACGGAACGGATCCGCTCTCTTTTGGGTAGTTGGGGGGGGGGTATTTCTGAAAAATAAAAAAAAAATGAGGTATTTTTAACTTACGAACGGGTGATAGGATCTCAATGAAATTTGATATTTAGAAGGATATCGTGGCTCAGAGCTCTTATTTTAAACCCGACCGGATCTGGTGACATTGGGGGGGGGGGGGGAGTTGGGAGGGAGAAACCTAAAAATTGGAAAACACTTAGAGTGGAGGGATCGGGATGAAACTCGGTGGAAAAAAAACACGAGTCCTAGATACATGATTGACATAACCAGAATGGATCCGCTCTCTTTGGGGTAGTTGGGGGGGGGTTAATTCTGAAAAATTAGAAAAAATGAGGTATTTTTAACTTACGAACGGGTGATTGGATCTCCATGAAATTTGATTTTTAGAAGGATATCGTGTCTCAAAGCTCTTATTTTAAATCCTGACCTGATCTGGTGACATTGGGGGAAGTTTGGGGTGGGGAAACCTAATATGATGGGAAACGCTTAGATTGGAGAGATTGGGATGAAACTTGGTTGGAAAAATAAGCAGAAGTCTTGCATACGTGATTTACATAATTGGAACAGATCCGCTCAATTGCGGGGGGGGGGGTAATTCTGAAAAATAAGAAAAATTACGTATTTTTAACTTACGAAGGAGTGTTCGGATCTTCATGAAACTTCATATTTGGAAGGACCTCGTAACTCCGATATCTTATTTTAAATCTCAACCGGATCAAGCGTAATTGGGGGGGGGGCAGTTGGGGGGACCGGAAATCTTAGACAATACTTAAAGCGGTGAGATCAGGATAAAACTGGATGGGAAGAATAGAAACCTGTCTAAGATACGTGACTGACATAACTGGACCGGATCTGCTCTCTTTGGTGGAATTGGGGGGAGGGGTAATTTTGAAAATTGAGGTATTTGTAACTTACGAAAGGGTGACCAGATCTTAATGAAATTTGATGTTTAGAAGGATCTTGTGCTTTAAAGTTCTAATTTCAAATTCCGACCAGATCCTGTGACATTCGGGGAAGTTGGAGGGGGGAACCGGAATTCTTGGAAAACATGAAAATTAGAGTATTTATATCTTACGAATAGATAATCGGATCGTAATGAAATTTGATTTTTAGAAGGAATTCATGTCTCAGAGCTCTTATTTCAAATCCCGACCAGATCTTTTGACATTTTGGGGATTTGGAGGGGGAAATCTTGGAAAAACACTTGGAGTGTAGGAATCAGGATGAAGCTTGGTGGATAGAATAAACAAATGTCCTTGATACGTGATTGACAGAATCGTACTGGATTCGCTCTCTTTGGGGGAGTTGGGGGGAGGGGTTCAGTGATTTGGCGAGTTCGGTGCTTCTGGAAGTGCTAGGGCGATGAAAATTGGTAGGCGTGTCAGGGAGCTGCACAATTTGACTTGATAAAGTTGTGTTCCCAGATTCGACCATCTGGGGGGGGGGGGCAAAAGGGAGAGGAAAAATTAGAAAAAATTAGGTATTTATAACTTACGAATGGGTGATCGGATCTTAATGAATTTTGATATTTAGAAGGACTTTGTGACTCAGAGCTCTTATTTTAAATCTTGACCGGCATTAAGCCTCTTATTTTCCTTTTTAAATCAATCTATTGATTCATAGAATTTTGTTAGAGCTCATACCATATGATCTCTTGGCTCTTAGCTCTTCTCGCCTCGTCACAAGTGCCATATGAGCTCTTAGCTCTTGTTATATTTAGAAAGAGCTCGTGTCTCAGAGCTCTTATTTTAAATCCCGCCTGGCATTAAGCCTCTAATTTTTCCTTTTAATTAAATCTACTGATTCTTAGAATTCTGCTACAGCTCTTGGCTCATCCGGCTCTTCCGTCACAAGTGCCATATGGGCTCTTAGCTCTTGTTTTATTTAATATAGAGAAAGAAAAATACTTTAATGTCTTTCGTTTTTCTTGGAATTGAAGGTAAATCTTTGAGACAAGTTCCTAGGAAAGTAGAAAAGGTAGTATTCTTTTTCAAAACGATAGCTGTTTTTACATATCAAAAACGCAAGCAAATTTGAGTTTGTCGAATAAAGCATCATTTTGTGTTTCATTATTCAAAGAGGTCCAGGTATACATATGGGACAGCCATGTTATTCTTGTGATCTGCCTGCTGCCAGGTTCATCACGAGCATAAATGATGTTTTTCAATGAATGATTGAACTGCCTGTTTTAGTAATTTAATATTTACCCTTTTGTGTTATTATGCTTTTCTTTTGATCGTATGAGATATGCATTGCGGCATATATGTATATCCCTGAATGCAGAGGGGATCCATTAATAAAAGATAGTCAGGGAACAAGTCACAAATGGAAAAAAAGAGTCTTATTCCTCCCTCATTCAAAACCTTTCAGGCTTTTGTTTCTCGAAATGATGAATTGAATGCAACAGTTTTTTTTTTACTTATTATTTTTAGCCTTATGTATGAGAAAGGCGCGTATTGTTTTTGTTCTTTTGGATTCTGTTTACTTTTTCACTATCGACAACCTCCAAAAAGCTAGGGCTCTTGAGCAAAACAGCCGTCAAAATGTTTTAAACAATTTTAGAGTAGGAAATATTGTCCAGCCATTAATGTTCAGCCCTTTTGTTTCAATTCTATTTACCTATTTTAGTTTTGATTATCTTTTGCTTTAATACTTATGAATTCAATTGAGCGTTTCAGCTGACATGCCATGTGTACTTTCTCTGTCTTGATCTGTGCTTATTTCAATGACTCGTTCCCTGAGTGAGCCGGATAAGCAGTCCCTTGGGAATGAGAACGCAGGGCTAGATTATAATTGTCACCATGGCTGTGTTTATTTCTGGAACTATATAACATTTGGCAACTTTTTTGGGTGCAGGAACAAATTACTCACTCGATCATGTGTTGTATCGAATGTCGTAAAGTTAAGCATGAGAATGCGGGAATCGGTGATTGGAAACAATAAATTCCAATGCCTAAAACAGAAACATAGCATCACGAAGAAAGGGGGACAGATTACCAAAGATCGTCCTTTTCGGCCAAACGAAAAGCAGGTCATCCCCGAATGGGGTGGAAAGAAGTAGTAAGAAAAGATTTAAAGGACATTGGGACTTCTTGGGAGGGCGTAAAGAGGGAACTTTTGAATAGATTGGGATGGAGGAGCAGCTTTCGGGGCTGTGTTTGCCTCTGCCGGCTTTTTGCTGCGCTGAGTTGTTAGTAGTAGTAGTATGTCGGAATTAGAAATACAGAAATAAATTAGCTACAATTAAAACTTTGTAATTATCTATAGTTGTAAATAAGTGATTTAAATAATGTGAAATGTTAATTAATTGCATGTCTAGCTTTTTACCAAGCTCTAATGTTGAATATTCTATTTGTAGTAGCATATCTAATAGTAGTATATTGGAATTGGAAATACAGAAATAAATTAGCTACAATTAAAACTTTATAATTTATCTGTAGTTGTAAATAAGTGATTTCAATAATATGAAATGTTAATTAATTGCATGTCTAGCTTTTTACCAAGCTCTAATGTTGAATATTCTATTTCTATATTCCATTTTCAATTCTATCCCTTTTTCACCATCACCGGATACTCTTTTTGGTAACAAGGGCTTCTTAGTATGTGTTATCCCCATAAGCCCTTAAATTCGACAATTAACATTAAATAACAGGGTTAGTCGTGATAATCTTGATCGAGTAGGCTACTGTTTCAAAAAAATAACTTTCTGATTATAAAGTTCAATAAAAACGAAAAAAGCCTTGCGAAAGTTCCGATGAGCCGTAGACTTTTTTAACTTCTTCATTATCTTTCAGGTATCGGATGATACTGAGGAATGCACAATTTGTCTTTTTGATTTTGAAGAAGAACAAGATGTTAGGTATGTTATTTTCTTTCTAAGACTTTTATTAATATGGTTGTATTTCATTTCTGCCTTTGCAAACACTTCTATGCCTTGCTCTATCCAGTTTTAGTGATTACAGAAAGCTTTTTTAACTTTTTTGTTTCGAGAAATCCTAGAAAACCATGTTTCAAAACTCGACCACACTCGTAACCTTGTTGCAATCACTCCATCACGAATTTAAGCTCTGATTCAGTTTCTGAAGAGTAGAAAAGCACCAGGGTCTGATGGTCTTCAGCGTGAACATTTGATTCATGGAGCCCCTAAACTATTTGAACACCTTGCAAAATTGTTTCAGGCATTGGTTGCTCAACAATATGTACCAGATGCATTGTGTGAAGGTATTGTAACGTGTGTCCCAAAGAAAAATAAAGATCCAAACTTATGTGATTCATATAGACCAATTATAGTATGCTCAGTTTTAGAAAAACTATTTGAAAAGATATTATATAGAGAAATTAGTTATAAGTGTGACCACGAGGACCAACAGTTTGGGTTTCGTGAAGGTTTTCGTGTCCAAAATCCCCACGCAGCTTTTCTTGTGATTTTTTAACGTCATACTACTACTAACTACTACTACTAATAACTCACTGCAGCACCAAGTTGCCTGAGGCCAACACAGCTACGCACGCTCCTCCTCCAACCATTCAAAAAAGAATCCTTACGTTTGTGCTATTGACATATCTAAAGTCTTTGATAAGATTCTACATTCCCAAGGGATTTTATCTCTACTAAGAAGTGGTGTGGACCCTTTCATGTGTCCATGTCTGTGGACATGGTATCGAAAAGCATCAATTCGCCTGCGAGTAGGAGGCCATGTGAGTAACCGTATTAATGTTCGTCGTGGAGTAAAACCAGGTTCAGTGCTTAATGTCCTGTGATTTTTAATAGTTCTATTCGTTCGGCTACTCGCCATTTACCGCCATATCTAATTGAGCCATATGTAGATGCAAGCCATTTGTCATATGTGGATGATATTTTTTTCTGTCTGATGACCTCCAAAGGTTACAGAAAGCTGTAAACAGTGTTTGCGCTACTTTAAACGGAATCGAACTTTCAGTTGCCACTTCTAAAGCAGAACTTCTTGTTCTTGATTCGGGTTCCCAACAATCCCCAAATGCGGCTATTCAAGTTGGTCCTACTACTGTATTTGCGTCTTCTTCACTCAAGTATCTTGGTCTCCCATTTGGGAGTTCGATTAAAGCTACTAGAACACTTATTATAAACTCGCTGAAGGAGAAACTGAGAAAATCATATGGGTTGCTTGCTAGGGTAAAAGGCCAATTTGACAAACGAACACTGGGTCGGCTTTACAATTCATTTCTTGCGCCGCATGTATTTTTCCTGATACCAGTGTGGCGATTATTTTCTCAAAGGAAGCGTAAACAGATCTGTTCAGCAGTTTTTGGTTTTGCAAATATTTTCTATGTATACCCATTTGAATACGAAACTGTTACATTTCTAGGCGCTATGGGGTGATTGAAATATGTAAAAAAAAAATAGATATACTCTCCACCAAATTCTGAGTTGCGACAGAATTGTTGATTTTCCTCTTGCGTGCATTCTGAACTAAATATATATCACTAGTGTTCGACCTATAGTTCATTTTTATCTCTTTTTGTGTTTTTACGTGTGTGTTTTTCGCTTTTCTATTTTTCTTTCTTCATTAACTCCTCTATGATGCTTTTTTTGTACAGAGGGTGTCTAAACTATTATTATAGACAAAGCATTTAATGCTAAATTACAGACAACATTTATTTTTGCGAATACCCTGCCCATTTTCTTCCATGCCGTCAGGAAAGATTTCCTAACATGTATAAAGCAGGGAAAACTGACTTTGTAGCTCCTCATTTCTAATAGCTCCGTTGATTGTCGTCATTCACGTTCAATACGTAGTGGTTGTTACCGGATCGCGTGTGCAGTGTCTTTTCTATGTTATTTGGTATCTTTTCGGATAGTAAATCTATGGCCTCCAGTCACCTTTTTAGGGCTATAGTGTCAAGGTGACTTTTTAATATTCGGTTTGTTTTATTTTTTTCAAGTTCTTTTTTTTTACTTCTGTAATTTTGTAATTTTTTGCTGTAATAATTTTTTACCGAGAAAGCTGGTTGTGGTTAAATGTTTATTGGCTATTTTTGTTATGGTCATTTTTTTTTCAGTTTTTTTTCTGGGGAGATTGTATATTGATCACATATTGTAATACCATCGAAGATTTGAAGGGAAGTAAAATTTCTAGTATCTATTTGTAATAAAAAAAAGAAAAGAAAAGAAAAGAAATCATTTTACAGTGGAGAACCGATTTCTTGCATTCTTTAGGACAAAAGAACGATTTGGCTAAAATGTTATGGAGTGTAAAATCTGAAACGGAAAATCGGTTAAAGCTATGTATACATAGTCTCCCAATCTCATATGTCATACTGCCATCTTTATAAATTAAACGATGGTTAAATTAAATGCTGTCAACCTTGTAAGTTAAACGATGGGTTAGTATTTAGAACTTTTTTTCTAAATTAATAAGAATAACTAAGTATTAGGGCGAGGTCGATGGGTTTTCTTTTTTGGGAAGGGGCGTGCGCATAAAGCTTCAAAAAATATTTTAGGGCTCAATTTTCCATCTTTGTTCCAACTTCCTTTTTCATTGCAAAATACAAGAAAATATGGTGGATATGCTCTCTTCTTTGTTTCTGAATAATGTGTATACTTGTGTAATATATTCTCTGTAAAAAAAAACCCTTGGTAATATATTTGTACATAGATTAGCTCTTGTTATTTTTATATACAAGCCTTGCCACAGACTTAATAAAAGAATAAAAGATCTGCTTCTTTCATAAATACCTTCTTTTTAAGTAACAGTAAATATTGCTGTTGAAGTAAATTACTAATATAAATGCTACTCTTTTTTCCAGACGTTTGCCTTGTATGCATATTTATCATATTCCCTGTGTTGACCGGTGGCTGGCAAGCAATAAGCGATGTCCGATTTGCCGTGTCGATATTGAAACGGAGCCAACCTTTGAATCTTGACCCTGGGGCGTTAATTGTAATCTCCTATAATGTGTTTTCGTAAAGCTTATATTCTGAAAATTAGAGTCGCCTGTGCCTTTTTGTTTTCCTTTGTTTAGAAGCGATAAAAACGTGTGTATGCTATTTTATCCTTTTTAAAGTTTTTCGTTTTATTTCTAAGAAAAAAATATTTGCTTGTTTGATTTGTAAAATTTATTACGTAGCCCGAGTAAACAATTGAAGATGTATTAGCTACCTTGCTTTGCACTGACATTAAATTTTAGTAAATATAACGTTATTAAGAAAAAAAAAATAGAGAGAAAATATACTATCTGTAATTAGGCTATCCATAAGCAAAAAAGTCGCTACATAAAAAGAATGTCGGGCAAATGTAACTACAACCTATTGTCAAAGCATGTTAGGCTTCTTCCACAACAACTAAAATTATTAGGACAAGCGAAGTTTAATTGTAAAATGAAAATAAAAAATTAGATGGTAGACGTCCTCCGGGATAAATAAAATCCGGGACAATAAAAAAAAAAACTTTATAACAAAATAAAAAAAGAAACGTTACGGATTATAATTTGGTCATGAAAAGATCCAAATCAAAAGTCATCACAGAAAAATAGTTCGGACAAATGTGGTTTCAAGCTATTATCAAAGAATGTTAGGCTGCCTTCTGGACAAATAAAATTGAGAATAAATAAGATCTAGGACGGATTAAATTTTATTGCTAAAATAAAAATTTCACGTGCATTTATTCTCGTACTTACCAAATCGATTGACAAAGGTTGATAGTAGACTGCCTCCAGGACAGATAAAATTTAAGATGAATAAAATCTATGGCAAATGAAAATTAGACGTCTATGACTTTTTATACTTGATTAAATGAAAAAAAAACAACTTTTTTAAATGAAAGTAAGGAGCGACATTAAAACTTAAAACGAACAGAAATTACTCCGTATATGAAAGGGACTTTTCCTTCTCAACGCCCCGCTCTTTACGCTAAAGTTTGACTCTTTCTCTTAACTCTACATTTTAAAACAGTAAAAAATTTTAGCATAAAGAGCGGGGCGTTGTGAAGGAAAAGCCCCTTTCATATACGGAGTAATTTCTGTTCGTTTTAAGTTTTAATGTCGCTCCTTGCTTTCATTTAAAAAACTAGTTTTTTTTTATTTAATACCCTACTAGGGCCATTTGTCTCTTTTTAATAGTGAAGGTGTTGAAAAATATTTAAGCAAGATCACAGATACAAAGAGTTTGCTTGCATAAAAGGTATGATATCACTCGTTTAACTGGCGAATACCTCTACAAAAGAAACCATAGGTTTTACATTGTCTCAACTGGATCAAAATTTGTTTACAACATTTGTTTGCAAATTTTGTTATATTATACAATGGTAAAAAAAAGGTCGGTAAATTTGGTCTCTTTTTCTGACGTGAAATACTTTTTAGCAATAATTTAAATAAATTGCCAAAATCTGTTATAAAAATAAATAAATGGGATTAAAGCACACTTTTAATACGGATGCATAGCATAGTAGTAAGGATATATCAGCTTTTATGCCGATCACATTTAGGGCTATCCCTTTGAGTTTCAAGCCAATTGGAAAGAAGACCCTTTTCGGCCCTTTTTCAGGCCGTATTTTTGAGGGAAGCAGTATTTTTTTTTGTGACTTTCATTAAGATTCTATGACTTTTAAGGGTGTTTAGGTCTTAGGTGCTTAGGTCTAACGGAAAAAAAAGGGGGGGGGGTGGAAATTAACTAAAAGAAAAAACAGTTATTTTTAAAATTAAACAAAAAAAACACCAATAAATGCACACTCGTTTTTTTCTGTGTGTTATTTTAAAAAACAACTGTTATTTTTATATTTATTTTTTTACTTCTTTTGTTGTTGTGGTAAAATGTTCCCGGACGTGGGGACGAAATATTTGGAATTTCTTTTAATTAAAGTGTTGTTTTTTTTTTCAGTGCTTTGTTGAAATTAAAACCGGTTTTTATCGCTTAATTTTTCGTAAGAGGTTAAGATTCTTCTGCAGATGCAAATTACAGTGTTTTGACTGTCTAATATCTTAGGAATGGTATTAAGAGTATTTCCTCCCATCTTTGGTGAAAAAAAACAACAAAACAGTTCTTAGTCGCTTGCTAAAAAAATGAATTTATTACGGAGCTGGTGTGCTGCACAATAAAAGTTACTAAAGTGATTTGTTTTAAATCTCCGCAGACTTTTCAAATGGTTATGAATTTTCATGTAATTAAAAGGTTTAGGGTATAGTCACAACAAAAACTATTTAAATGGGATAGGGGGTTCATGAAGACTGTTACAATTTAGGAGTGAAAAATGTAAACGATGTGACTTATTGACTGGGAAACTCCTCTGGCAATTTGTTAAGTGGAAAAATCGAGATTAATTTCCATGAAACTGTTGATGGGGTTTGATACTTCGTATAATTTGACAAACTATAGACACCATTTTTTAAGCATCTTCCTATCAAACCTGTGGTATCATTAAATAATAAACATTTGAAATTTTTTGTGCGGAATTTTGTCTACATGCGGTAAGGAAAATTCTGAGTTAAAGTTTAGTGTACTGAATGGTAAAAATTCCATAAAACAACTGAATTAAAATTTATGCACTGGTTGTATTTTTAAACAGTAAGGAATTATAGATGTGCAACCATATTCAAAAGGATGATCCAAACACAAAGCCAAAAAACTCCTCTTAGTACGTATATCAAAAACAATCTATAAAGAAGTTGTCAAAGGTATTAAAAATTAGTTGGACCTGGTGTTTTTTACTTCTTTTTTTCCCGATTAGACGTTATTCGAGTTTATCTGATATAAAAAGAAAATCCCCCCGTAGTTTATAATGTTTATCATTTAATAGCAAAATCAAAACCGAGAGTCAATTTGTTTGGTTTTATTCCCATTTATGAGAATTTAAAAAAATGTTTACTAAATTTGACCCAAGAAATTAAACTTAATAAAATTTCGTTGCCATTTTAATCTATCAGCTTTGACAACCACCCGACACACTTTCCTTCAAAGAGCCGATCGAATTCCAGAAATTAATAGCTCCAAGCTATGAAACTTTAATTTTATTTTTCAGCGTAAGTTTTTAGCTTCTCGACTATAGAAACTTCCGCTTGGTTTCCCTTTTGGGGCAGTAAGGAAATTACCATTCAACCTCCAAGTCATGCAGATTCCGGTTCCAGTGGAGGGGGCACCTGCATTCAGAAATCTCGTGTACCAGGTGGTGCGTGCCAAACGTGGTGGAAACTATACCAAGTACATCGGAAGCTCTGCTAAGCGTCGCAAAGACTGTACCAAGCGCGGCGGTAACTGTACCATGTCCAACGAAAACTGTGTCGAGCATGGCGGAAATTCTACCAAGTGGGGTGGAAATGTGTAGCATACGTTAAGTTTTCACATGTACAACAAGTGACAGAAATTGGGTGCACTCTCAGTTCTAGAAGGAAAAACTCTTATTTTGTTTAAATTTGAATTGTCACCATTAGTCAAGTCAAGACAGGCGATACGGGACCCCAGAGATCCGGCACAAAAATTTAAATAAAATAAATAAAAGAAAGAAAGAAAAGTGACACCCCCCTCTTACAACCAATAAAAAATAATATATTATGCGACATATTTCTTTTCTAACCAATTCGAACATACAAATAAACTAATTTCAAAAAATCAATTCATAAACATAATACAAGGAAAAAGAAATGAAAGTGACAAATTTTCATTCTTACCTATTTGCCTATATTACCTATTTGCTAAGTGATCTAAAATTGGTTTTCCCTGAAAAGTTGACATTTTTGTACATCAATGTGTGTACACATAGCTGACCGTTTAGTTGAATTATTATTATTACAGATAATCTAGGATATGAGCTTAAAAGGGTGTCAACAGGATACCGTTATTACGTGGAATATTTTCAAAAGTTTTCTGAACCTCGGTTCTATTTCAACATTCTAGCAGTATACCACGTAGTTGATCTTCCCATTCCCAAGACTTCGTAAACACTGAAATTATCTCACAGGCTTTCCTCCAATTGTTCTATAATTCTCCCACTTAAAAAAAAAAAAAGCTAAACTTTTTATCAAAAATATTGGCATAATGTTTTGCATGCCGTTGAGTTTGGATACATCCTTAGGAGAATTAATCAGATAGTTTAGTATTTCTCCGCCCCCCCCCCCAAAAAAAAAGAATGTTATCCTAGTGTTTTTCCAAATTCTATCTAAAAATAATTTCTAACATTACTGTTTTTGATTCTGATTTCGAAATAAAACACTTTAAAAGTTTTAAATAAACTATCCAGTTCTCAGTTTTACAAAGGTGAATGAGTCATTCAGAATTAATTAGGCGTAAAAGCAAGGTATGTGTAACTTGCACAATAAAAGCAGTTTTTCTGCTTAATGTCTTATATGCTAATATGCCAAAAACATGACTTCATTTTCCAGGTGCCAAACCAAATTACGGAAGTAAATTGCTTTAACAAAGCAACATATATTTACATATTTTTTTATATTCTGGAGGGTGGAGAATCAGCCCTCGCCCCTCTGGGTAAGATTTTGAACAGTGAAATTGTAAAGCTAAGACCCCTTTATAACTCTGAAAGTTGTCTTAGATGTGACACTGGTATATATGTTTTTCGAGGGAGGGTCCCCCCTTTCCAGAACCAGTTAAAATCTGTCAAGCGTGGCAAAAACTATGCTATGTGAGTAAGAATCTGTACGAAGCGTGGTGGAAACCGTGCCCAGCGTGGCAGAACTGTGCGACAGACAAGGCATTCTGTGATGTACACCTTGGGCGAAATGGATGGCCACAGATTGTTTTTTAACGTGATTCGAAAAATCATAGGTGCAACACTGAATAGGTATTTAATTGCAAGTTCCATCAAAAAGCCTTTTGCATTCGGATTTTAACAACTCATTTTGTTTTTCATTATCGGGCAAGCGAGGAATAAGAATTGACCTGCTCTGCTAAGGTCAGCTTTCCCTTTTAAAAGCAGAAAGAAATCTGGGGTGGACAGAAAAAATAAAGCATAAAATAGGATTGATTGGCCCTGATACTTTTACGCAATACGCAATAATATGCAGGAAAGTCTTTTAGGCCGACTTTACACACGTTGGATTGGAATCCACTTGAATGCAATTGGGAGGCTCTGCCCTCAATTAAAGATAAGTCTTTTGCTCTGTTTTTCAACTTCTAAAAATAAGATACTGTTAATGATGCAGCGTTTCAAGCAGTTTGATGTTGCGCTAGCTAAATTCAAGAACTACCCTCTATGGCCTGTGAGAACTTTCCAAATAAGAAAGGATTCGCACGGAAAGCCCACTTATCTGGTCTTTTGTTACGGTAGCCATGATGAATTTAGGTTAATAGATGCGAATCTTCAAGAATACAACCCTAAAACGATAGATTCATCCATGCCTGCTGTCAAAAAAGGAATTGTGGGACTTGATAATACCCATGAAATTTATGAAGCTCTTTCTAAGACTTTTTTTGCCCTGAAAGCAAGTGATAAATTAGGGTGTAACTCAGTTTCTTTAAGTATCACCACAATTTATGACAAATTAGTTGCAACTGAAGCCCAACTGGAGAAGACAAGAAGTGATGTGCTGGAAAATATTACAAAGAAAGTGACTAAAAAGTTCAAAGATCCAAGGTCACTGAAAGAGGCTAGTGAACTGATAGTTAGCCTGGTTTATGATTCAATCACGCTCGAGTTTAATCCAAAGTTTGCAAAAATTGAGCAGACCCTAAGTAGTCTGAGGACTCAAATTGAAAATTTGGAAGAGAGGATTAGTAGAATAGAATTTTTTTAGAGAGAGAGAGAGATTTGCTTTTGTTCGAGATTTCATTTACTCTCGCTGCGTCTATATTGGATGATATAATGATCTGACCTTTTCTCCTTGAACAGGTTTTGTCGGCACAAATAGCAACTGATATTGAACCTTATTAAATAAAAAAAAAACTAATTTTTTTAGCTGAAAGTAAGTAGCGATATTAAAACTTAAAAAGAACAAGAAATTACTCCGTATATGAAATGAGTTGTCCCCTCCGCAATCCCTCGCTCTTTACGCTAAAGCTTTTAATTGATTTAAAAAGTAGAATTGAGGCAAAGAGTCAAACTTTAGCGTAAAGAGCGAGGGATTGCGGAGGGGACAACTCATTTCATATACGGAGTAATTTCTGTTCGTTTTAAGTTTTAATGTCGCTCCTTACTTCAGCTAAAAAAATTAGTTTTTTTTTTATTTAATTTCTGAACGTTTTTGAATTAATGCATGTTTGGTTTTGGCTCTCCACACATAAATTATCAAAATAAAATTTGTATATCAATTCTTTTTTTGGCTAAATGGCTTTCTCTTAGTTTTGATCTGACGATTTTGAGAAATAAGGGGTGGAGAAGGAGGCCTAGTTGCCCTCCAATTTTTCGGTTACTTAAAAAGGCAACTAGAACTTTTAATTTTTAACGAACGTTTTTATTAGTAAAAAATATACGTAACTTGAGAATTAACTTACGTAACAAACTTTCATAACGTTATATTTTATTATGTATACGAGGGGGTTTGTACCCTCGTTAATACCTCGCTCTTTACACTAAATCGTAAGTTTTGTCTCAATTCTTTAAGAATGACCCCTGAATCAGAAAGGCCGTAGAATAAATAGTTGAAATTACTAAAAATACTTCAGCATAAAGAGCAAGGTATTTATCTCCTCCTAAATACCTCGCTCTTTATGCTAAAGTATTTTTAGAACCCCTCATATGCGTAATAATCTGTTCGTTTTAAATTTCAATGCTACTTCTTCCTTTCATTTGAGAAAACATTTTCATGTTTATTTTTCATTGTTTTCTTATAGTAATGGTAGAGAATCCTGCGCCCTTGTCATTGACTTTTTCTTCCCCCATGACAGATTCCTCCAAGGAAAGATCCTCCAACATAGCCCCCTCTCCTCAGCCCAACCCCCAAACAAAATAAAATCCCCCTGAAAACGTCTGTACACTTCCCAATAACCATTACTATATGTAAACACTGGTCAAAGTTTGTAACTTGCAGCCCCTCCCCCAGGGATTGTGGGGGAGTAAGTCATCCCCAAAGACATAGTTACTATGGTTTTGACCATGCTGAACAAATTGGCTATCTAAAAATTTTGATCCGTTGACTTTGAGAAACAAATGAGCGTGGGAGGGGGCCTAGATGCCCTCCAATTTTTTTGGTCACTTAAAAATGGCACTAAAACTTTTCATTTCCGTTATAATGAGCCCTCTTGCGACATTCTAGGACCACTTGGTCGATACAATGACCCCTGGGAAAAAAACAAACAAACACGCACCCGTGATTTGTCTTCTGGCAAAAAATACAAAATTCCACATTTTTGTAGATAGGAGCTTGAAACTTCTACAGTAGGGTTCTTTGATACGCTGAATCTGATGGTGGCATTTTCGTTAAGATCCTACGACTTTTAGGGGGTGTTTCCCCCTATTTTCTTAAATAAGGCAAATTTTCTCAGGCTCGTAACTAAACTAGATGAAACCTATATATTTAAAATCAGCATTAAAATGCGGTTCTTTTGATGTAGCTATCGATATCAAAATTCAATTTTTTAGAGTTTGGTTACTATTGAGCCGGGTCGCTCCTTACTACAGTTCGTTACCACGAACTGTTTGGCAAATCCATTTCCGTGTGTCGGTAGCAACGTTTAACTCAATTAGAAGCATTAATTCCTGCAATTCATAAAACAAAGAATGTTGAAAATTTGAGCATTGAGAATAGTGGTGTTGGAGTGCTTTTGAGACTCGGTGAAGAACGTACTCATGGAGATATAATCTGGCTCCAAGTTTGTTGTACTTTGTAACAAATTTAAATTATTATTTGTGTAAAAATTTTTGCGTAATTAAGAACTGCCATTTTCGTAAAGTAAGGAGGTATGGTTGTGTAATTAATTATCCCACTTAGTCATCGCATTTGTAATTTAGAGGAATAAATATTAAAATAGCAATATTATAATGCTGTTCTTCTACAAATATAATATAGTGTTTGCTTGCCAAATTTTCTTGGTTTTGCCATTAATAATTGTTTTAAGGTCAATGTCCCTATGAACATGTAGTGCTGATGAAGTACTTTGACGCTAAAACATCAAAAATGAATATGATTTTAGCAAACAATTATTAGGCTTTATAATTGCTCCATATGATGGCCTCATATACTGTATTTGTTTCAAAACTATAAATAGAACATAATTTGTCTTAATTTATAGCAACTAAATTTTTTGTTTGATCTGGGAATTTGTCCAAACAGCATATTTCTCTGCTTCTTAAACTATGTGTCCGCAAAAGGTACTTGGAGTTCCCTTTGAATAATTAAGAAAAGTTTGGAGCACATTTTACACTGGTTTTCTCAGCCTAGAGTGTCGTTGCCCCTTAGAAGATCACAATCCCATAGCCATAGACATGGGTTTTTTTTTTCAGTGCTTCTACTTTGTTCCTATCAGATTTGAAACCGGTCTATTTAAAAAGTCAAAAATTTCCGACACCCGACCAGAGAAATCTGACTTTATTCCGTTGCATAAATTTTTTTTTTCACTTGAAAAGATTTTACATTGTCTGTTCTACGGCTCCTTCTCCCTCAATACTAACATATATATGTTTACCATTCAGAAAGAAAATAAAATCGCACCTTATTTAGTCTCTCTTTTATTCTTTTCATCTCATATATTTTTAAAAATTCATAGAAATTTATTGAAAAAAATTCCTTTTTTTTCCTCAAATAAAAAACCAACTTTCATAATTGTTTCTTTTTTAACTGTACTTTATTAACTACACTGAACGCACTCTTCTCCTGTCGTGTTGGCTTTTGCAAATTCGAGTAGATTTAAGAGGGGAGTATCGACTTCTAGATTATGGAACACATGTCTCTTCTTTTTCATGCTAGACTTTGCCTGCATAATTGAGGTAAGGGTCACACTTTTGAGTGAGTTTCTATGATCTATTTTAACATCTTTCAAGGCCGAAAAGAATCGTTCCACAACAACACTCAAAAATGGTAAGGTCAGAAGGTACTGGACAATACCTACTATTTTAAAGAATCTCTGGGTGCCATTTAGAGTTTTTATCGAAGCCACATGTCGCCAAAAGTTGCAGACATCTATCACATTTGGAAGAGCAAAAAGCAGTATATTCCGCCATTCTTCTACACTCTTTCTTCCGCATTACGACGGTGTACTATATCTCTGTAGAATCTTTTGCAGAACTCCAATTGCACCTTTGTCCGAATCTTTCGTAGGGTCAAGGATTTCGAACAACGTAGACGTAGACAGTCTGCAAATGAGAATGGCTGCTTGATTGCTTCACCGCCTCCACATATAACTTACGAGCACATTCATAGATGACTTTTATTTCACGTTGTCTGCTTTTGTACTTGGATTTGACTGCAAGGTGTGAATAGACTCGTGAGCTGCCATCCCCAAGTACTAATGTTCAGCTGGAAGGTATTCACTTGCTTTGTCAGAGTCGAATTAATGTTCAATTTTATCAGATATATCTCCACCTCTACTTGATTTTTCTGAAACGAAAGTTTTTTACCGTGGAAAAAAAGATTAAAATTTGTAAACAGTTTCAGCACATAGGATTTGAAATAAGAGCTCTGAGACATGCGTTCCTTCTAAATATCGAATTTCATTAAGATCCAGTCACCTGTTCTTAAGATAAAAATTCCTCAATTTTTTTAATTTTTCCAAATCAACATCCCCCAGCTCCTTCAAAGTGAACAGATCCGTTCCAATTATGTCAATCACGTATCTATAGCTTGTGCTTAGTCTTCCCATCAAGTTTCTTTCCGATCTCTCCACTAAGGGTTTTCCAAGATTTCTGTTTCCCCCCTCCAACCCTCTATGTCCCCGGATCCGATTGGAATTGAAAATGGAGCATCTGAGGCATAAGATCCTTCTATATATCAAGTTTAATTAAGATCCGATCACCCATTCGTAAGATAAAGATACCTCAATTTTCACGTTTTCCAAGAATTCCGGTTTCCCCCTCCAGCTCCCCCCAGTGTCACCGGATCTGGTCGGGATTTAAAATAAGAGCTCTAAAATACAAGATCCTTCTAAATATCAAATTTCATTAAGATGTGATCACCCGTTCGTAAGTTACAAATACCTCATTTTTTTCTAATTTTCCAAATTACTCCCTCCCCCCTTAACTCCACCAAAGAAGGCGGATCCAGTCTGGTATTGTCAGTCACGTATCTTGGACATGTTTTTATTCTTCCCACCAAGTTTCATCCTAATCTCTCCGCTTTAAGTGTTTTCCAAGATTTCCCCCCCCCCCCAATAACGCTGGATCCAGTCGGGATTTAAAATGAGAAATTTGAGTTACGAGGTCCTTCTAAATATGAAATTTCATCAAGATACGATCACACCTTTGTAAGTTAAAAATACCTTATTTTTTTCTAATTTTTCAGAGTTAACCCTCCCCCCCAACTCCCCCAAATAGAGCAGATCCGTTCAGGTTATGTCAATCACGTATCTAGGACTTCTGCTTATTTTCACCACCATATTTCGTCCCGATCTCTCCACTCTAAGTGTTTTCAATATTTTAGGTCCCCCCCCCCAACTCCCCCATATGTCACCGGATCCAGAGCGGATCCGTTCCGGTTATGTCAGTCACGTATCTTAGACTTTTTTTATTCTTCCCATCAATTTGCATTCTGATCTCTCCGCTTTAAGTGTTTCCAAGATTTCCGGTCCCCCCCAACTCCCCGCCCCCCTTAATGACGCTGGATCCAGTCGGGATTTAAAGTAAGAGATCTGAGTTACGAGGTCCTTCTAAATATGAAATTTCATTAAAATCCTATCACTCCTTCGCAAGTTAAAAATACCTGATTTTTTGTAATTTTTCAGGATTAACCCTCCCCCAAACAGAGCAGATCCGTCGGGATTTAAGATAAGAGCTCTGAGACACGATATCCTTCCAAACATCAAATTTCAGTAAGATCCCATCACCTGTTCGTAGATTAAAAATATTTCATTTTTCTATTTTTCCGAATTAACCGACCCTCCCCCCCAGTTGGTCAAATCGAAAAAAACACTATTTCTAATTTAATCTGGTTCGGCCCCTGATACACCTGTTAAATTTTATCGTCCTAGCTTACCTGGAAGTGCCTAAAGTAGCAAAACCGGGACCGACAGAATTTGCGATCGCTATATGTCGCTTGCTTAATACCAATTGCCATAAAAATAAAAACTAACACAATTAAATTCAGAAAAATGTCACTTGTTTTTTGTTGTTTTTTTTTTACTGAAAATCTCACACAACTCCGACGTATGAGCGATTATTTTTTTCCTGACAAGAAGGCCAAATATCTGACAAAGTCGCAAAGATCCGACATGGTGGAAGCACTGCTTTTTTCAGAGACTTAGATCAGACTCTTATTGCTATACTAATATTGCCAATTACCCTGATTTTGCTTGTTATTACATTAATAAAATGCCAAAAGAGGCCAAACGCTAGATGGTGTTAATGATTTTTTGTTTGTCGGCGCAAGGGCCAGTGTCCACACTTATGCATTGTCTGTGCTCTTTGGAAATGACGTTAACATTCCATACAGAAGCTTTCTTTTTTTTTCGATTTTTAGTACTTTAGAAAGAAAAAAATATTGTCACCGTGAACACCATTTCACAAATTTAATAAAATTTGGTAAGATTGGAAGTAAACTATTTTCTGGACAATACAAATTTCAAGTAAAATTATTACAACTAATCACAACAATAAGCTTGTAACTGCACTAAAATATAGGTATTTTGCTGTGATAATTAATAAAATCCAGCTTTTAGTTTACTATATATCCGCGTAAAATTACTCAGTAATCTTTACAGAGCTCTTAGTTGCGAGCCATGGAACTTTATGAACTATGCAGTGCTTCCACTTTTTTTTCTGAAAATCAGTAACGACTCCAAAAAAGTCGGGAGATTATCGGGAGTTTTTTTTTAAGTCGGGGAAAAAATCAGGAGGTTTTAAACAGCTGTTTTGTCTCACATACCAGTTGTATTGGTGGTAAAAATGTCAGTAATCAAACAGTTCGTGGTAACGAACTGTAGTAAGGAGCGACCCGGCTCAATAGTAACCAAAACTCTAAAAAATGGAATTTTGATACCAATACCTACATCAAAAGAATCGCATTTTAATGCTGATTTTAAATATATAAGTTTCATCAAGTTTAGTCTTACCCATCAAAAGTTACGAGCCGACTTACGACTTGCTCCCCCAAAGTTCCCGTGGGAGGGGCAAAAAGTTACAAACTTTGACCAGTGCTTACATATAGTAATGGTTATTGGGAAGTGTACAGGCGTTTTCAGGAGGATTGTTTTTGGTTGGGGGAGGGGTTAAGAAGAGGGGGATATGCTGGGGGAACTTTCCATCGAGAATTTGTCATGGGGGAAGAAAATCTCCATGAAGGGAGCGCAGGATTTACTAGCATTATTTAGAAAAAACAATGAAAAAGTAAATATGAAAAAGTTCTTTCAGCTGGAAGTAAGGAGCAGCATTAAAACTTAAAACAAACAGAAATTATTACCCATTTGAGGGGCTCAGCTCCTCCTAATACCTCGCTCTTTACTCTAAAGTATTTTTAGTAATTTCAACTATTTATTCTACGGCTTTTGTGATTCTGGGGTCATTCTTAATGAACTGGGACAAAATTTAAGCTTTAGTGTAAAGAGCGAGGTTCTGACAAGGGGGCGAACCCCCTCATATATGTAATAAAAATATGAGAATACAAAAGTTCTTTACGTAAGCTAATTTATAAGTTACGTAAATCTTTTACTAATAAAAATATTCGTAAAAAATTAAAAATTCTAGTTGCCTTTTTAATTAACCAAAAAATCGGAGGGCAACTAGGTTTCCTCCCCCGCTCTTTTTTTTCTCAAAATCATTCGATCAAAATTATGAGAAAGCCATTTAGCCAAAAAAAAAAAAAAAAAAAAAAAAAAAAAATGCAAATTTTGTTTTAATTATTCCTCTGCGGAGAGCCAAAATCAAAACATGCATTGATTCAAAAACGTTCAGAAATTAAATAAAAAAAACAAGTTTTTTTAACTGAAAGTAAGGAGCAACATTAAAACTTAAAACGACCAGAAATTACTTCGTATATGAAAGAGGCTGCTTCCTCATCAACGCCCCGCTCTTTACGCTAAAGTTTTTTACTGTTTTAAAAAGAAGAATTGAGAGAAAGAGTCAAACTTTAGCGTAAAGAGCGAGGCGTTGATGAGGAAGCAGCCTCTTCCATATACGAAGTAATTTCTGGTCGTTTTAAGTTTTAATGTCGCTCCTTACTTTCAGTTAAAAAAACTTGTTTTTTTTATTTAATAGAGAGACAGAACAAAGTAGAATCGAAAATATGTTTTAGAGTCTTAAGTCCGGTCTTCACCTCCCGGAACTTCCGAAATCTGGGCTTCCAGATTATTCTTTGACGTCTTCTTCTTCTTGCATCTCGAATATGAACCGGTCCGAAAGTATATCAAAATCATCCGGAAAAAGGGGCTTTTGAACTTCCAGATTTCCGGAATTTTGAAGTATCGCAGAAGAAATTCAAAAAAAAATCTCGGAAAATCTGGGAACCCAGATTCCGGAAGGTGAAGACTTATTATTACTCCAAAATCAGCTATCAACAAGGAACAATGTTTCTTTCTTACAAAACTTATGCAAACTAAATGGTTTTATTGAGAGTCATCTAAAACTACTTGTTCACATAATTATAACTAGAATTACGAATACGAGTAACAGAACTCAGGCAGAATTTTCACTAGATCACACTGCAGCTAATCCTGATCGTCAACGGTACTGTTTGCTTTTTCTGGGGCCAGACGAGCTCGCGCTAAAGAAGCCGATTTCAAGATAGCGGCACTAGCTTCAGTAGTGGTTGCGGAAGCAACTACGCCTTTCAGTAGCTGCCTCATGCTCCCATCTACGACCAGAGACTGAGGTGTCACCTTAAGCCTACTCATACCAAGTTTAGTCTGAAGCGTTGAACTAATCGTAACTGTCGACAGGCAGTTACGTTTGTCTGTTTTGACGTCCTTCAAAGTACTAAACAGTCTCTCCGCTATTACGTTCGAAAACGGTAGAGCGTACAGGTACTCAACGACAAGCCTCAGGTTACCAAACTTTGGCTTGCCGTTAGAGTATTTCTGGGCAAATATAAGCTTCCAGTTACTGAGAGCGAACTGGCATCTTCGCCATTTGGCTGTCTTACAGAGCTCTGCTCTCTCCACTCTCTGTCTATCAGACTTTTGGACCAGGAGGATAAGCTATATTTCTCCAAAAATGGTGCCAGGCTAGGAGGATTCAGATCCTGGGCCTGAACAGGGTCAAGTAGTTCTGAGAAGGCGAAAATGTTCGAGTAGAACGAGAAGCGGTTTTTAATCTGGACCACCACTTCCTTGTAAAATTCTCTCGCGGTAAATAAACCTTGCCAACTTCGTCGGGATTGGCACTTCGTCCATCAAATATTTTCTGACTCATAAAAATATAACAAAAATGGATATAAGCACATTTTTGTCGTTATTAGTTGTTTTTTTGTTTGTGTGAACCCCCCACCCCACCCTCGGAAAAATTCATGTTTTATCTAATGTTTTAACACAGTAGCTTAAAACATTTTCTTTGGAAAACTACTCCGATTAGCCCAAAGCTATTCTGAGTTACTTATTAGAAGGGGCTTCCGAAGTTTGGAAGAACATTTCGCTGTAAGAATTGGCCTTTTGTCGAGTTGTGAGCTTAGGCCGAAGTCCCCTTTCCTGAAATAAATGAGAATGGGAGTCAAAATACGAGCAAATCCATCTTGGAACATCAATTTTTTTATAAGGATTCTGACATGTATTGTTCTGCTATCCCTTGTCTTTAGATTTTCGACATAAAACGGTTTGGCTATCAGTCGATAAATGAGACTCAGCTCTATCAACCTGTCGAATTACGTTAGTCAGCACCAAAAGGAAATTTTTTTGCCCCTAGACTGTTCGTTCGTGTATTAATACGTGAAAACATCGATTTTCTAATACATTTTTTTTTTAATTATGAAAATTTTAAAGCCGGGGCATATTTTCGTCAGTGTTGCCATTGTCTTAATTGGCAGTGTATTGTCTTAAGTAAAAGTTTCGCCGGTTTACAATATAAACAAGATAGTTACACTATATTAATCACTATAAATAAGATAGTCAAAATAATATATATTGAATGATATATATATATATATTATATATATATATATATATATATATATATATATATATATATATATATATATATATATATATATATATATATATATATATATATATATATATATATATATATATATATATATATATATATATATCCGTATCCAGGGTAGGTTTTAGGGTTTGAACCCCCCCCCCCCCCCGAAATGTTTTCTGACTCGTAGAAACATAAAAAAATGGATATTCTAAGTTGATTCTTTTTGGCCAACACTGATCACTTTAAATTTTCTTCATTTTTTCAAATAATTCGACTTCTCGCTCGGTATATTCAATTTTGGCTTTAAGTGTATAGTTTTATGTATATAGTCTTCAGTAACTCATTAACTACATTTACTTTTTTTTCACTTTGCCCTATTGTCTCAATAATTCTATGCATTTTTTTCCTTGTTTAATTATCTTTTCATAGCCATCTAATTACTCTACCTTTCTATACTGAACTATTTATTCTGGCTGCATACCAACAAGTTAATTTTAATCATATGTTTGTTTACATCCTATGACACATGTGATCTTCTCTCAGCCAAAGATAGCAACACGTTGTCATTGTAATCACGTGTTTTTGTTTGTCAATGAGTTTATTATTTCCTTGTATTCAAATTTATTTTGCATACAAAACACTTTATTTGTCTTGCACTTTAAAGAGGGGTTTATTCCGGATTTTTTAATGGCACATGGTATTAACCAAGTGACATATAGCAATCTACAATTCTGTCGGTCTGTCTGTCTGTCTGTCGGTCTGTATGTCTGTCGGTCTGTAGGTCCCGGTTTTGCTACTTTAGGCACTTCCAGGTAAGCTAGGACGATGAAATTTGGCAAGCGTATCAGGGACTGGACCAGATTAAATTAGAAATAGTCGTTTTCCCGAGTTGACCATCTGGGGGGGGGGAGTGGGGGGCCGGTTAATTCGCAAAAATTAGAAAAAATGAAGTATTTTTAACTTATGAGTGGGTAATTGGATCTTCATGAAATTTGATGTTTGGAATGATATTGTGTCTCAGAGCTCTTATTTTAAATCCCGACCGGATCTGATGACATTGGGGGGGGAGTTGGAGGGGGAAACCTAAAATCCCGGTTTTGCTACTTTAGGCACTTCCAGGTAAGCTAGGAAGATGAAATTTGGCAAGAGTATCAGGGACCGGACCAGATTAAATTAGAAATAATCGTTTTCCCGACTTGACAATCTGGGGGGGGGGATGAGGGGCCAGTTAATTCAGAAAAAATAGAAAAAATGAAGTATTTTTAACTTATGAGCGGGTGATTGGATCTTAATGAAATTTGATGTTTGAAATGATATTGTGTCTCAGAGCTCTTATTTTAAATTCCGACCGGATCTGATGACATTGGGGGGATTTGGAAGGGGGAGGAACCTAAAATCTTGGAAAACACTTGGAGTGGAGGGATCGGGATGAAACTTGATGGGAAAAATAAGCGCAAGTCCCAGATACATGATTGAAATAATCGGAACTGATTCGCTCTCCTTGGGGTAGTTGGGGGGGGGGAGTAATTCTTAAAAATTAGAAAAATGAGGTATTTTCAACTTACGAACGGGTGATCGGATCTCAATGAAATTTGTTGTTTAGAAGGATATTGTGTCTTAGAGCTCTTATTTTAAATCCCGACCGGATCTGGTGACGGGGGCGGGGAGTTGGGAGGGGGAAACCTAAAACTTGGAAAACACTTAGAGTGGAGGGATCGGGATGAAACTTGGTGGGAAAGATAAGCACAAGTCCTAGATACATAATTGACATAACCGGAATGGATCTTCTCTGTTTTGGGGAGTTGGGGGGGGGCTAGGGTTAATTCTGAAAAAATAGAAAAAATGAGGTATTTGTAATAACTTACGAAGGAGTGATCGGATCTCAATGAAATTTGGAAAGATATCGTGTCTCTAAGCTCTTATTTTAAATCCCGATTGGATCTGGTGACATTGGGGGGAATTGAGGGGGGAGGGGGGCTAAAATCTTGGAAAACGCTTAGAGTGGAGGGATCGGGATGAAACTTGGTGGGAAAAATAAGTACAAGTCCTAGATACGTGATTGACATAACCGCAACGGATCCTTTCTCTTTGGGGGAATTGGGGAGGGTTAATTCTGCACAAATTAGAAAAATGAGGTATTTTTAACTTGCGAAGGAGTGATCGGATCTTAATGAAATTTGAAGTTTGGAAGTATATCGTGTCTCAGAGCTCTTATTTTTAATCCTGACTGGATCCTGTGACATTGGGGGAATTGAGGGGGGGACCTAAAATTTTGAAAACGCTTAGAGTGGAGGGATCGACATGAAACTTAGTGGGGAAAATAAGCACAACTCCTAGATACGTGATTGACATAATCGGGATGGATCCGCTCTCTTTGGGGGAGTGGGGGTGAGGGTTAATTCTGAAAGATTAGAAAAATGAGGTATTTTTAACTTACGAGTTAAGAAGGAAACATGTTTGAGAAGGAAGCATGATAAGAATACAATATGCATAACAATTGTAGCAAACAGATTTTGCATGGAACTCCTTATGTTTTACCCCCCCCCCCCCCCCTTAATGTGTAAATATACAGGCGAAATTATATATTTCCCCTCTATTGTCCCAATGCGTCTCTCTTGTTTCATACCTTGTACTTATTAATTGAATTAACTGTTTAAAAGAAGAACCGGAAAACAAGTGATGGGTGACAGAATGCATTGGTTTTATATAATTTGGACTATATATTTTCTTTTTAGGGGAAGGTGGGTTGGCAGTAAAGTATAGAGGGGATCCATGCAAAAAGTGTTAGCTACAGCTATTGTGCGTATTATGAAATGTTTTCTTAACATGTTTCCTTCTCTAGGCTTATACCCCTAAGCTGTAACTATTGCTGACAAAATTGGAATTCCCTAAGAAGCAAAGTCCTGCGGATGTAACTGTTCCAGTCATCTATGCAGTCAACACAGTAAAGGGAAAATATTTTTACACTGTGACAGTCATCAATGATGATTTTACATTCATGAACTTAGCTATTGACTTTTAATTAGTTCCCATGTCCTTGTGCACAGACAACGCGGACCCCAGTTATTGCTCACCTGTTTCAAAGGCCGCCATTTCAAATGCGAAATTTAAATACGTATTTAAAACGTTTTCCATGAATTTGATGAGCAGGTCATTCAAAGAATATATGTCAAAAGATAAGGATAAAATTGTAACTGAAATGCATGAAAAAATTCCTACCTATAAAGAACGGTATCGATAATTCAAAAGGGCAAGGTAATCATTTTTGATATTATTCTAAAGTCGGGTGTTGAATATTTCGATAGCCTTGCATACTCAAAGGACTGCAGGTACATACACAGGCTCTTGGCTAGTTTTTTAGGGGGGGGGGGGTGATTAACTAAAAAAACAACAAAATTGGTTCTATTAGTCTGTGGGCTTTTGAAAGTAAATTACTGGTACTTATGTATTATGCCTAACACACTCAAGAAGTGTAGTTACGTTAATCATAATGAAATACACCAAAACATGATGTAAATATAATACTTTAGTTTATACAGTAGTATAATTTGGGCAATATATTTGCAAATTAGGGGGGTGGGGAAGAATATATCTCAGAAATGGGTTAAAAACCTAACCTTACCCCCACCCCCCCCAATGTACACATATTTAGTGCAAATCATACAAGTCCAATGCATTCTGTCTCCCGACATTTGTCCTTGTGGCTACGAAACCCGTTTGGTCAGATCGTACATTCAGCTAACAGCTCGACTGTTTGGTATGTTACAGGGCCTAAGTAACAAATTATTTTATGGTCTTTCCAAAAATCAGAGTGGTTTATCTAACACTACCCCCCCCCCCCCCTCTTTCGTTAGTTTATTTCAGCTTAGGGTAAATGTTTTGTTTCGTCACACGTTTTCTAAAGTGTTTATTACTGCATATAGCAAGATTCTGATGATCGCATATTGTTTCTCTGTTATTATTAGAGAAGCGCATTTATTTTTATGGCACTTGGTATTAACCAAGTGACATATAGCAATCACCAATTCTGTCGGTCTGTTTGTCGGTCTGTCGGTCCCGGCTTTGCTACTTTAGGTACTTCCAGGTAAGCTAGGACGATGAAATTTGGTAGGCGTATCGGGGACGGGACCAGCTTAAGTTAAAAATAGTCGTTTTCTCAATTTGACCATCTGGGGGGAGTGGGGGTCCGGTTAAATCGAAAAAAATAGAAAAATTGAAGTATTTTTAACTTACGAACTGTTGATCAAATCTTAATGAAATTTGATGATTGGAAGGATATCGTGTCTCAGAGCTGTTATTTTAAATCCCGACCGGATCTGGTGACATTGGGGGGGGGGAACCTAAAATCTTGGAAAACGCTTAGAGTGGAGGAATCGGGATGAAACTTGGTGGGAAAAATAAGCACAAGTCCTAGATACATGATTGACATAACTGGAACGGATCCGCTCTCTTTGGGGTGGTTGGGGGGGGGGGTTAATTCTGAAAAATAAAAAAATGAGGTATTTTTAACTTACGAACGGGTGATTGGATCTTGATGAAATTTGATATTTAGAAGGATATCGTGTCTTAGAGCTCTTATTTTAAATCCTGACCGGATCTGGTGACATTGGGGGAAGTTTGGAGTGGGGAACCTAAAATCATGGAAAACGCTTAGATTGGAGGGATCGGGATGAAACTTGGTGGGAAAAATAAGAGTAGAAGTCTTACATACGTGATTTACAAAATTGGAACGGATCCACTCTCTTTGGGGTAGTTGGGGGAGGGGTTAATTCTGAAAAATTAGAAAAAAGAGGTATTTTTAACTTACGAACGGGTGATCGGATCTCAATGAAATTTGATATTTAGAAGGATATCGTGTCTCAATGTTGTTATTCTAAATCCTGACCGGATTTGGTGACATTGGGGGAAGTTTGGGGTGGGGAACCTAAAATCATGGAAAACGCTTAGATTGGAGGGATCGGGATGAAACTTGGTGGGAAAAATAAGCACAAGTCCTAGATACGTGATTGACATAATCGGGATGGATCCGCTCTCTTTGGGGGAGTGGGGGTGAGGGTTAATTCTGAAAAATAAAAAAAATGAGGTATTTTTAACTTACGAACGGGTGATTGGATCTCGATGAAATTTGATATTTAGAAGGATATCGTGTCTTAGAGCTCTTATTTTAAACCAGACCGGATCTGCTGACATTGGGGGGGAGTTGGGAGGGGGAAACCTAAAACTTTGAAAACACTTAGAGTGGAGGGATCGGGATGAAACTTGGTGGGAATAATAAGCACAAGTCCTAGATACATGATTGACATAACCGGAACGGATCCGCTCTCTTTGGGGTAGTTGGGGGATGGGTTAATTCTGAAAAATTAGAAAAAAGAGGTATTTTTAACTTACGAACGGGTGATCGGATCTCAATGAAATTTGATATTTAGAAGGATATCGTGTCTCAATGCTCTTATTTTAAATCCTGACCGGATCTGGTGATATTGGGAGAAGTTTGGGGTGGGGAGCCTAAAATCATGGAAAACGCTTAGATTGGAGGGATCGGGATGAAACTTGGTGGGAAAAATAAGAGCAGAAGTCTTAGATACGTGATTTACAAAATTGGAACGGATCCGCTCTATTGGGAAGGGGGCTAATTCTGAAAAATTAGAAAAAATTGCGTATTTTTAACTTACGAAGGAGCGATCGGATCTTCATGAAACTTCATATTTAGAAGGACCTCGCAACTCAGATCTCTTATTTTACATCTCGACCGGATCAAGCGTAATTGGGTGGGAGGGGGGCAGTTGGGGGGGATCAGAAATCTTAGAAAATACTTAAAGCGGTGAGATCAGGATAAAACTGTGTGGGAAGAATAGAAAGCTGTCTAAGATACGTGACTGACATAATCGGACCGGATCTACTCTCTTTGGTGGAATTGGGGGGGGGGGTAATTTTGAAAATTGAGGTATTTGTAACTTACGAAAGGGTGACCAGATCTTAATGAAATTTGATATCTAGAAGGATCTTGTGCTTTAAAGTTCTAATTTAAAATTCATACCAGATCCTGTGACATTGGGGGGAGTTGGAGGGGGAAACCGGAATTCTTGGAAAACGTGAAAATTTGGGTATTTTTATCTTACGAATAGATGATCGGATCTTGATGAAATTTGATTTTTAGAAGGAACTCATGTCTCAGAGCTCTTATTTCAAATCCCAATCAGATCTTTTGACATTGGGGGAGTTGGAGGGGAAAATCTTGGAAAAACCCTTGGAGTGGAGGAATCGAGATGAAGCTTGGTGGATAGAATAAACAAATGTGCTTGATATGTGATTGACAGAATCGTACTGTATTCGCTCTCTTTGGGGGAGTTGGGGGAGGGGTTCAGTGATTTGGCGAGTTTGGTGCTTCTGGACGTGCTAGGACGATTAAAATTGGTAGGCGTGTCAGGGAGCTGAACAATTTGACTTGATAAAGTCGTTCTCCCAGATTCGACCATATGGGGCTAAAGCGAGAGGAAAAATTAGAAAAAATTAGGTATTTATAACTTACGAGTGGGTGATCGGATCTTAATGAATTTTGATATTTAGAAGGACATCGTGACTCAGAGCTCTTATTTTAAATCCTGACCGGCATTAAGCATCTTATTTCCCTTTTCAAATCAATCTATTGATTAATAGAATTTTTTTAGAGCTCATACCATATGATCTCTTGGCTCTTAGCTCTTCTCGCCTCGTCAAAAGTGCCATATGAGCTCTTAGCTCTTGTTTTTTATTATAATTATTTTTATGGTAATTTATTTCAAAATAAAACACAACATTTGAAAAGATTATTTAATTCAAATTAGTTAGAAATAATACAACTTATTTTATGTAGATAGGGTAAATGAACTAGGACACAATGGTCCTATGTGTAGGGAGAGGACTCATTGTCAAAATTCTGAGATGGCCATTTTGTTTAGCATAGTTGAAAAGTTCAATAACTATAAATAAGTTCAATCAATAAGTGTCATGTAGCGATCGCAAATCCTGTCGGTCTGTCTGTCTGTCTGTCCCGGTTTTGCTAGTTTAGCACTTCCAGGTAATCTAGGACGATGAAATTTGGCAGGCCTATTAGGAACTAGGCCAGATTCAATTATAAATTGTCGTTTCCCCTAATCCACCTTCTGGAGGGGGGGGGGTGAGTGGGGGACGGATAAATGGGAAAAATTAAAAAAATGAGGTATTTTTAACTTACGAACAGATGACCGGATCTTAATGAAATTTGATATTTAGATGGAAATCGAGGGGCGATCAGATCTTAATGAATTTTCATATTTAGAAAGACCTCGTGACTCAGAGCTCTTATTTTAAATCCCGACCGGCATCAAGCCTCTGATTTTTTTTAAAAATCAATCTATCGATTTTTAGAAATTTGCTAGAGCTCATACCATATGAGTTCTTGGCTCTTCCGGTCTCGTCACAAGTGCCATCTGAGCTCTTAGTTCTTGTTCAATTAGTTCCTCAAGTTCAACTTCTGTGACTTTCTCTATCTTATTGGTAAATTTAGTTTCTAGTAATTGATCTTTTAGTGCTGTCAGTGCTGCCTAAACTTCCAACTTAACTTTTAAGGTCCTTGCAACTTCAGCTTCTTCAGCTGTCAGCATCTCAAAAGAAAATTTAGGTTCTAGTAATTAATCTCTTAATTTTTCCAGTACTGCCTCAACTTCCACTTACAACAGCTTTTACAGCTCATCCCAGAGAGACGACCATTCTCTTTAATCAACGGATCGGGGAAGGATCTCAGAAACAATTGTCAAGCTCTGGAGATGAACAGGTGAATAAAGAGGTGATTCAGACTCTGGCTTTGACCTCTTCCGATGCTATTCAACTAAATGATGGGACTGAGGGAGCTGTGTATGAACCATGAAGACCCGTGCTTTTGAAAAGTTTTTCAACTGTTTTCCTGCTACTAAACAAGGTTATTATACATTTTTAATTCTTCTGTGCTTATTCTTTGTATTTTAACTCTTCATTCTCATGTCTCATTTCATATTTCTCACTCTTTTTATCCTCCATTCTCATGTCTCTTTCTTCATATTTCACATTTTTATATGCAATCTTTGCTTATTACATGTTAGTCTTAGTCTGATAAAAAAAAATATAAAAAAATGAAAGAACGCTACAGGGCATAACTTTTAATGTTGGGCATTTTTTATCAGGGAAATCCCTTTATTTCCATTTGATATAGAGCATGTGTGGGTATCCTTTTTATGAGTAGCAGATAATTAAAAATTTTGAATAAAATCAGTAAATTGAATTGTTAACTATTAACATTGCAGCGAAGTATTTATTTCTAAAAACTAATTAAAGTGAAATGAAAAACAAATATTAGCGGTTAAACTTTTTAATTAAGACTGGTATTCTCCTTCTTAGTTAGAGGTTTTACCAATTAATATATTTTCATTGTGTTTTGAGTATAAATGGTTAGGAAGCTTGATCTAAGAAGACTATACATCTCTAAATGAAAGCAGTGACTGGGGTGTCAATGTTAATGTTTACATCCGAGACTTTCATTTAAATGTTTTGATACCTCCCAACTGCCACATTCTACGGCTACCCATAGTGGCCTGATGCTGCATCAAACTAGAACCAAAGTTATATTGAAATCAGGTTGTCTGCAAATCTATTCCTTTGTCATAAATTCCGTTATGTATTTAATTATATTCAAGACTTAGATTTTGTCTTTGTATTTTTACCACTTCTTATGGCCAACCGATGTGGCCTGATGAGGCAATTAGCTGGAACCATAGTTACATTGAAGCCAGGTTGCCAACAAGTTTATTCCCATAGTCACAAAGTTATTTGTTAAGTTAATTAATTATCTCTAAGACTTACATGTGAAGGTGCTGATGTTTACAACATACCACCTCTATTGGCCACCCATGTGACCTGATTCTGCATCAAACTAAAATTATAATAAAATTGAAGTCAAGTTGTCAGCAAATCTAACCTCTTTGCCACAAAATGAATTAATTATCTCCAAGACTCAGATTTGGTGGATTCGATTTTTATCACCTACCACCTCCTTTTGGTAATCGGTGTGGCCTGATATAGTTACAAAATTAATTGTTAAATAATTTGATTATAACTTAAGACATACGTTTTGTGTTGATGTTCACCACTTACCGTTCCTGTTGCCACCCATTCTGGCCTACTGCTACTGAAAACTAGGAACGTAATTAAATTCAAGTTGTCAGCAAATATTATCCCTTAGTCAAATATTCAATTGTTTGTCTGTATATTTGTGTCCAGTTACATAATTGATTGTAGTCATACCTCTTTGCAAATAAAGAAAAAGAAAAAAAATGACACCTGAAGGCTTTCTTATTTGTATGGATATCAAAAAAAAAAATGTAACAGTAGTTTCGCTTATGTAAAGCTAATTGATTTTTGCAAGGGAATTACTGTATATATCCTTTTATGACGTTATTTTGCGTAATTTTTGGGAGAGTAGATTCAAGTGTATCAAGACCCAAGCGTTAAAGGTCCATTATCTCCACATACTAGAAGGCTGGACTTACCTAGTCATACCACCCCACCAGCACTGGGAATAGAACCCTCATACTGAAGGACATAGGATCGCAAGTTCTGTGTGGCATCCACTCTACTATGATTGCTCTATGTTATTGACGTTAATATTACAATGATAAATAATATCTAAGACCAGTCCAGCTATTCTTGACAAAATGGAAAAAACTTTCGAAGAAGAAAAACGAGGATAATTACAACCAGTGAAGAAAGGAAGTATGAATGTGCAGACATTTCCGTCGAGACCTTTGCTCGACCGTCCTCATTGCGCCAAAGTAAATAAACAATAAAGAGAATATACCAATGAAATTGCTAATGACAAATTGAAACAAAGCAAACACTAAATTAAAAAAGGCCCACTCAAAACGACGGTGATATTTTAATATTCTTGCTTTTGGTTTTTGTCTTCTGTAAATGAATGGTTTGACAAGTATATGTCTCTGTCTTTTTTTTGTAACGAGTTTTTAATTAATAAATAATAAATTGCAGATATTTATTTGAAAATGAGTTTCCATTATAATTAATATTTATAGGTGGCTGAAAGGGTCAAAATTGAACACCAATGGTACAGCCCTTCTGTCAGATGATGCTAAGAGGAATACCATCAAGGAATGGTATCCAACGGATGGTGCAGTCTCAGACATGCTTAGTGTATGCATAACCCTTATCTGATGCTCTTCCACCTCACATTAAAAATCAGCTTCCTAATGTCTCGCCACCCACTCCTTTGATAATTGGTCATCAGTCACCCTCCCTATACCCAGTAAGATCTAAGTTCTAAATCTGTTAAATGTAGTTGTACCATATAGGAGATAATTGTTAAAGTGCGTCATCTTCTATGTGTCCTTATGTTTTTTATGTTTTTTTTTGTGACTATGAGACTAGGAAACCTCGATGGTTAGTTACATTTTAATTTGACGAACTTGCTAAAGAGGTAAACAACAAACTGTAGCATATTTTTATCCAGCTTCTAAATTAATTTAAAATTTGATTCGTTTATTATACTGCGGATTTTGTTAACATTGGATTTATTATTTTTTTTTTTATCTATTCATTGAGTGGAAATTGTAGGAAGGGTCATTTATTATTCAAATATAACGACATTAATATTATACTGGCAAGTTTTTTTTTAAACTACAAGTGTTCTAAGATAATTTTTTAACTTCAGGTTATCTAAATAAAAACTTTATTAGGGGCTTGAGAAATTGTGGCTGACGCTGCGACAAAGAGGGTCATTTGTAGAACAATTATCCTTGTATGAACAACTATCCTTGTATGATAGCCAGTGGCGCCAATTAAACCAATTTAAATGTTGGGTTGAGGGGATAAAATATATTAAATCTAGGAACAACTACACTTGTATGAACAACCATTCTTTTACGATCAACTATCCTTGTATGACAGCCAATGGCACTAATTCAACCAGTTTAATTTTGGGTTGAGAGGACAAAATGTATTAAATCTGGGAGGGGGCGCTCCATAGCTCTGTCGATCCCACAGAGTGAGCCAAAAGGAAAAGGGCTAAATAGTATCGACTGAAAAGCCCGTCTACTGAATAATAAGAAGAATAAGGCAAAGCTAGCAGAAAAAAACCGAGTGAATACAAATTCCCTTCCATTCCTGCAAAAGCTTGTTTATACTACACTACTGGGTTTTGTACTAACTCATGGCCGACATGTGCACATTGTTCATTATGTATTGTGTAGCGTTTGTTTTCGTTTTAATTAACCGAGTAGCGAATTTGTGAATAACAAGTTTTCTTCTTACTAACCGAAGAAAAATTTGTTATTGAAGACTTAGGGCAAGCCAACTTCACCTTTACTATGTTACCGTTTGTACTCTTGGTCTCCTGGATGTAGATGCCTCACCCCTTACAATTGAAATGACAAGATTACACTCGGGCTAATTTGGTCATTATTTTAAGGCTTTTTCTGTACATGCTGTATACCATAATTTAATTGTCTTGGGAATGAGAAGACTTCGTAGTAAATTCAAAGTGAATACAATACGGTGACGAACGATCTGTGGGCAAATAATGCCACCAGTTTATATTTATTTGTCAAGCTAAGTATATTTTCTGGAATAAAAAGCTTTACAAACATTTAATTTGATTTCATAATGTTATTTGATGCATCACTGGTGATGATGATGATGATGACGAATTTAATCCTCCTTCTCACTGTCGTGACTTGAGGATCATGCACTTTGGATGAACACTGCTGAAATAAAGAAAGTCAATCATAGGGATTTATCCCTTGAGATCTTGTGTAAGAATTCAACTATTGCTGAAATCACTGTTACATTCTCATCAATTGCTGCTGAGCTACCAAGAAGATCATGGTAGTCTTTAAGTTTGTTTGCACACATAAGATCATGAAGTTTTTGTCTATGCCTGTCAGTGACTGGGCACTGTAGTAGAAGATGATTTACTGTTTCCACTTGATCACAGTAGCTACACTTTGGGTTTTCATTATAGAAGCGGGTAAGTATGAATTTGTTCCTACATGTTCTGATCGCAGCCTGAATAGTATTTTGCCCTGTTGTCTTGATATCTTACTGTAAAGTTCTCTTTCAAAAAACTGCTTTTGTTTCTTGGTAACAAACCAGTTTGAACTTTTAGCTTGATTATTTATGAAAGATTCATGTTTTAACTTCTGTATAATTGAACTAATAGCATATACTATAGATGGTGTTACAGCACTGGATGTCTCCTCTCCTGATATAGTTGCATCTTTAGCTGCCACATCTGCTTGTTCGTTTCCTGGTATGCCCATATGACCAGGTATCCATTGAAGGGTTAAGTGTATACCCATATTGACAACTTCTTGTAATGATGTGTGGCATAACACGGTTTCTGGGGCTGGTTTCTTAGACCAATAAAAACTTTTAAGGGCCGAAATAGCACTTTTAGAGTCAGAGCAGATTCTTACATTAGTTCCCAGGGTAAATGAGAGAGATACAAAGTTTGCAGCCTTGGTCAATGCAATTACTTCAGCATCAAATACAGTCAAGTTTCCATCAAGCTTGAATTTCTGCACTATGGACTTGGATGGGACAACAAATGCCGCTCCAACTCCATTTTCATTTTTAGAAGCATCCGTATATATGTCAATATGGTCAGTAAAACTTACTTCTGTGAGGTACTTAAACGAGTTTGCAAGATCCAGCCCTTCCCAGAGTTCAAGGTCTTCAAAGAACTCTATACTCTGGTAGTCCCATATGGGGGTGGGTATTAGATCTCTTGTATGAAGCATTTCGGATAATTTGGGCTCAATGCCTTTTTCTCTAAGAGCATTAATGCCAGCTGACCAGCCATTATTTTTATTTGTTGAAAGCCAAAGTTGTCCATGTTTCAGCAGGCAAGATTTCAGAGGATGATCTTTTTCAGTCATGCTTATTTTCTTCAGGTGTTTAAGTCCACTGATAAGACGTCGTACCTCTAAGTCTTCTAGGCCACTTTCAGATATTAAGAATGTTACGGGTGTGGTTTTTCGAGCCTGGAATGCTATGCGAAGGGCAGAATTCTGAATACCCTCCAGTTTTCTGAGGGTGGTTTTACTGGCTATTTGATAGATTATTGAACCATATTCCAGTTTTGGCCTAATGTATTTTGTGTAGAATTCAATTAAGAAGTCACATTTGGGACCCCAACTTGTGGCAGACAACATCTTCATTATATTTAACCTCCTAATACAGGCAGCTTTAGTTTGATTTATATGAGTTCTGAATGTAAGTCTCCGGTCAAAGTAACACCCTAGCCACTTGATTTCATCAACAACATCCAGTAGAGTACTATTTAATGAGATTTTAGGATTATTGACTTTTGTTTTCCTAGTAAATATCATTACTTTGGTTTTCTCTACTGAGAATGAAATATCTGCTTCCTTAGCCCAACGGCTTATCTGATTAAGTGAATCTTGAAGAATTGATTCTACTTCATTAACTGATCTACCAACAGCCCAAAGACAATTATCATCCGCAAAAATACCCCCTCTGACGTTTCCAGTTTCAATGGGGATGTTAAACTCACTAATGTTATAATAGACAGGACCCAAAACTGACCCTTGAGGTACCCCTCTTTTTCTGTGTATCAGATTTGATGATGCAGCTTTTCCGAAAATGACCTTCATATCTCTATCCTCAAGGAAAGACAAGAAAATGGCCAATAATCTGCCTCTTATCTTTGCTTCAAGGACTCCATCCAAGATTTGACGATGGACCATGGTCTCAAATGCTGCCCTTACGTCCAGAAACACAGCAACAAGGACTTTTTGATTTTCTAGGGCATATAGGGCATCATTCAAGAACCTAAACATGATATCATCTGTGTTTCTGCCTTTTCTGAATCCATACTGTATATCTTGTAGCCCTTTATTTATTTCAATCATTGTGGTCAATCTTTGCTTGACAAGTCGTTCATATATTTTCCCAGCAACAGGTAGTAAGGTGATAGTTCTATAGTTTTCAATCTTACTTTTATCTTTACCTTGTTTTGGTATGAGTTTTACTGTACCGTCTTCCCATGATTTGGGGAACAAGCCATGATCCCATGTTTCATTTATGATGCCTAGTAGAATTTGCACCCAGTCTATTGGTAGGTTTTGAATAAAATGAGGGTAAATGCCATCATCTCCAGGCGAATTTTTGGGAGTGACTTGATTACAGTAGTCAATTCATGGAGAGAAAAGGGGCTGTTATATGGTATGTTGTTGTCTATCTGGGACATGCGCTTCACCTTGGATTTTTGAGCAATGGCTTCTTCAACAAAGGGGTCCTCAACACTAACAATGCTTGCAAGATGCTCTGCAGCAGCATTTGCTTTATCAATATCTGATATTAAAAACCTGTTTTTATAAACTAAAGGTGGGTTTATATTTTCTTGACTGTCTCTGGATAACAGTTTCTTAATGGTAGTGTATGTTTTAGTCACTGGTGTACGAAAGTCCAGACCATCTAGGAATTTAATCCATGAATCTTTTTTTGCTGTAACTATTGTCCTTTTGAGTCTTGCATTATTTCTTTGCATTTCTACATACAGCTCATAGGTCCTATATCGCTTGTAAAGCCTTTTAGCTGTATCTAAATTATACTTGGCAATAGAGCATTCTTTGTTCCACCAAATTGTGACTTTATGATGTTTCCCATCTCTTCTGATGTGAGTAGCCTCCTTTCCAGCTTTTATTAATAAATTTTGGAATATTGCAATTTTTTCATTGGTGTTAGTAGTTCGCTCTAGTTGGACATTCACATTAGATCTATTAAGTACATTTCTAAATACATTCCAATCCATACATCTTAATTGAGACATTGATAATCTATTGACATCAGTATTTCTATCAGGATTTGGCACATGATAATTTTTATCTTACTCTAGCAGGATAGGGTTATGGTCACTATATAATGAGCTGTCTTCACAACAGGATATGTTTGATCTATTCAAAAGTGCAGGGGAAGAAAACATCAAATCAATTGTGGTATATGAGCCTGTGTTACTATTAAGTCGAGTTGGTAAATTCTTTGGGGTTAGGAGACAAATATTATCACTATTCATCAAAAGTTCTTCTATATGATTACCACTTCTATTTGTAGTTCCACAATTACACCATATATTAGAATGTGAATTAAAATCACCAACAATGATAAACATGTCTCTTGGGGGGATGTTTGTGACTATTGTAGACAAAACATCACTAATTTGAGGAGAATCACCTTGAGGGTTATACCCATTGAATATATTAACAGTCATATTTTTACTTAAAAATACTCTACAGCCCTGAACTTCAATTTTATCAAATTTGTCTAGGTATTGGGTTCTGATTGGAACAAAATGGATATTTTTCTTTATTCCAACTAAGATTCCCCCTTTATCTGCATTGATTCTATCCTTCCTTAAAATGTTGAATCCTTTAAAAGTTGGGTTAATATGGGGTTTAAGATGTGTTTCTTGTATACAAAAGATGTTTACACCGTTCATAAGGCAATAGTTGACTAGCATATCTTTATTTGTTTTAACTATGGATCTTGCATTCCAGGATAATAATTTAAGGGAACTGGTCATTTTCTTGTACATTCTGAATTGACTTGGACAGCATCTACTTCACCAATATTTAGGTTTATCAAAAAGGAGCATACCTTTTGGATTTTTTGAGATAGACTAAAATTGTCAAATTTTACGAAGTCTTCAGAAAATACCAATGAAATGGCCATTTTAGTCATAATTTCTCTTTTTGTCTCTTTAATAATTGCATCAAAAGTATGGTTCAATGTTGAGTGGGTTGAGGTGTTTTTCTTATAGGCTTCTTTGTGTAAAGCTTGTGCATAAGTTTTGTGTACAGCAGAGGCTCTTTTATACCCTACTTGGTATTTTTCAGCAACATTTAGTATTTGCTGATTTTTCAGTCTTTCAGGGCAGGTTAGAGAAGTTGATGAATGATTTCCCTTACAATCAATACACCTATATTTAGAAGCCCTGCTCTGGGCATCCTCAAGTTTCGATGGGCAATCCTTGGATGCATGTTGATTAGAGCATTGCAGGCATGTAGAATGTTCTGCTTTACAATACTTAGCAGTGTGACCATATTTTTGACATTTGAAACACTGTAAAACTTTTCTGTTATATTCCTTAACTTCTCTTTCTCTTCCAAAACATGTAACTTTTGGGGGTAGAGTGTTGCCACAAAATGTAATTAGTACTGACAAACTATCCTCTAAGATTTTGGATTCTCTATTGAAACGTTTCATTCTTTTTGCAGATTTTACAGTCACTGTAGAGTAAACACTTTCAATAATTTCCTCTTCAGATAAGTATTTTGGTATGCCTTTGATGACACCTCGAGAGATTTTTTCCTGTAGTTCAATTGATACATTCTGGTCAGAAATTGAGTTTAATGATAATAGTTTCTCTGCTGTATTGTTGGAATCTACATGTATGACCATTTTTGGAATTTTACTGAATATTTCAAATGCAAACTTTTTGTGACCAACCACACTAGTTAGGAATTTAAAAACTTTTGAGTCTTCTGGGAATTGCTTTCCATTTTCATTTAGGGACACTTTCACTGCAATAGGAAAAATCTCATAATCAGGAATATATTCTTTTTGTAGTAGCTGGTGAGCATTGTTAACACTTTGGCTTCTTTTCTCACAGTTTTGTACCTTAGAGGTATTAGGGGAGTGGTTTTGCCAGGGTGACCTACACTGGCTCATACTGTTTGTGATGATTCCTTCAGCTGCAAAAGGATTGATAGCACTTAAATTTTCATTACAGTCTTCCATCTGTGGTAGTGGTGGGAAGTCTGGGTCATTTGCCCAAGATTCTGGAAATCTGTTGTTCATTCTCATAGGGGATAAGTCAGGCAAGTGATTCAATGTGGGATAATTAATTGGAGATACCTGAATTTGGGTTCCAGTCACTGATGATGGAGCAGTAATGTACACCGGTTGCCCATTTTGAAGAAAGCCATAGATGAGCAGGTTGGAATTAGTGATCATATTTCTATCAGGTGGTTCTGACCCCATCACTTCACTTGGCAGTAAAAACCACTTTTACTAAGCCTAGATTTGACAGATTCCTTACTTACACAAAAATAATTCAGACTTCAAGAAAAAGATTATTAATCCTACCGTTTAATCTTTTCTTCCCCCGATGCATCACTGGTCATTGCCAAAGAAAGAATTTTGATTTGACCTCCTTTCCCAGGAAAGACGACTAACGTGGTCAATCAAATTTTGTAATCTAATAATCTTATATATGCAATAATCTTGGGAGGTTTTGAAAAACTCAAGTGTGGGCTTGTTTCTATAGTTAATTGAGGTTACCAAGACACAGAAGTTGAATATTTATTCAAATCAACAACATATTTCTGTAAATTGTTTTCACACAGCTTATTTGATATATTAATTGCAAGACGCAAAGAATAACGACTCGATTAGGATTTTTCCATATCTTAGAGAACCAGTTGCGATTCGATTATAATTTAATGGAAAATTCTAGAATCAATTGTCATTATTGTCAATCAATTGTCAGAATATTCAATCAAACTGGAATCAAAATTTTCGTGTCGATCAGAATCAATTGTCATTCAATTAATTGGGTATATCTCCAATCTTAGGCTGGGACCTAACTAACTATGGGGCAAAGGGACAACTGCCCCTTCTGGACATTACTTTGGGATTAAGTGGTTACTGTTTGATTTAAATATAAACCAGAGAGAAAAAGCATATGAAATAAATGTCTATCTGTACTATCCTAAAAGTTACGAGGCTAAATAGGATCAGGTATACGGGGTTCATTTGGGCTTAGTATTATGACGTTCATGTGATAGAAGCCTGGGAAACCGATTTTAGCCAAGCACAAACACTAAATTGATTCATACCACAAAATAATTCCCCATAATAATTAATTGGACGTCTGAATTACATACATATTATCTATGATATAAATATTTTATACTTTTTGACAATGATTTTACCCAAAAACACCAAATTTACGGCAGTGAGAGCTCAAATAATATGGGCAATTACAGAGGGTGCGTTTGTTTACTTGTCCGATTACTAATCTGATTAATCCAAGCGTTTTTTGAGACACATATGATGTCAGAGGTTAGTCGGATTATCCCCACAAACGCTCAGGATTACTTGTCCGTGGGCTGGCACTTTATAACCCCCAAATAAAAAGATTATTTGAGGATTGTGACGATTTGAGAAATCGTTCAGTCTAGAGAAAAGACAAGGAAACTGTAAATAATAGAAATAATCTTAGCTTTTCAGTGACCTGTAAGTAACATTATGCATATTCCTTAGTATCTAAAGGGTTTTTGGTGTCCTAGACCTGTGATTCAATACTCAGAAGTGTAAGGTCATCTACTTAAGAGTAGATAATCCCAATATTATAATTCGTGGGTATCCAAAGACAGTTAAAATCGCCATTTGCTAGCAGCCAAATTGAATGAGATTCTGGCATATTTTTCAATCCTCAACTTGAATTAAACCTGCAAGCTCAAACTGATGCAGCAAAGGCTACCCAGACCCTTGATGTGGTGAAGAAGACATTCTTCAGAGCTTGCTAGCTGTAACCACAAAGCTCCTAAAGGGTTTAGGTTTGATCAAAATCAGCAATTGGAATGTGCATTGCCACTCTAATAAGTAAGTCAGATCAATCGACTTTTGAACCTGTCCAGCAGCAAGCTACCAAATGTATAAGGGGTTTCAAATTCATGTCATGTCTATTCTGACTTCAGAAGCTGAAATTACCATCTCTCAGGTACCAATATAATCAAGGTGATGCACTGATGACCTGCAACCTGCTCTGTAACCAGGTGATCATCACAAATTTATTTTAATTATACTGGTCCTTAAGAACATAATGGAAGTGGGCCAAAACCAGCTTGCAAAAAAAGTCTTCTCCAGTCAAATCGACCTATCTATCCAGTCAGTTGACTTATTTATGGAAATATTTTACTAAAAAATGTTCTTGTTTCCCCAGTGTTGAATCTTTCAAATTCCCAGTTGGCATGGTTTGGTGTAGCAAAAAAAATAAAGCAAAAAACAAATAATTATAAAACCGAATGAGGATTTTTTCTGTCAATGGGGAGTAACCAGTTACCCCCCCCCCCAACATCTGGAAACTTACAGGAATATTTTTAATCAAAGCATTAAGAATTGACAATGAGATTTGGGAACCTTTCTCTTATTGGCAATAAATTTAGGGTGTCAGAAGGAAATGTGCATTTAAGTTTCACTTGTACACAGGAAAGCAGGACAAAGGCGGCATCTTGTTCTCCAAGATTACTCAAATGGCCCCTCCGCAATCAAAAAGAAAATTACATTATAAATGAATTGCAGTCTTGACAACCTTTTACTACTACTACTACTATTAACAACTCACCACAGCATCAAGCCACCTAAGGCCAACACAGCTGCACACGCTCCTCCTCCATCTCAATCTGTTCAAAGCCTCCCTCTTTACACCCTCCTAGGGAGTTCAAATTTCCCTTAAATCTTTCTTTTGATTTCTTTTCACCCAAACCATGGACGGCCTGCTTTCTGTTTAGCCCTAGACGGTTGGCCAAGAAGGATAATCTTTGGCAATCTGTCATTCTTCATCCACAAAACATGCCCTTGCCGTCTCAACCATTCTCTCATGATAGCTGAAGAAAGCGGGAATGAACGACACTTTTTGTACAGCCTACTGTTTGAAAAACAGTTAGTCAGCCACATACCCAGAAAAATCCGTAAGTAATTTTTCCAGACAACATCTACCAAATCCTCATCTGCTTTTTGGAATGCCCATGCTCCAGAACCATATTTGACCATTTTCATCACTGTAGCTTCCAAGATTATAATCTTGGTTTGCAGACTTATCTACCCATTCTTCCAAACTATTCTACTTTTAACATCTTCATTACTCCTGCTGTCTTTTCTAAAAATACTACCAAGTGAAATGAAGGTGTAAGTGGACCTGATCAATCTTTTTATTACCCAATATCATCTTTTCATCTTCACTTTTTCCTGGCCTTAGAAGTGTAGTCTTCATAACATTAATTTTCAAACCTATTCTAGCACCCTGAACTCGCAAAATCTTTAAAAGTTCCAAAATTTAGCTTCCACTTTCACCTAGGATGCTTAAATCATCAGCATAATCTAAGTCCAGGAAAGTTTTTCCTCCTCATTTGATTCCGTGTTCTCCTATTGCCTTTCCTCTGCCCCATATAAAGGGGGATAGAAAACAGTTCTGCTTAACTCCTGATTTAATATGAAACCAGCAGCTAACTTCATTCCCTACCTCAACTGTAGTAGTGTTATTCTTGTACATAGCCCTAATAACCTTTAATGTTTTTGTCTGGTATGTTATACAAGGATAAGACAAAGATTTGCTAATGCTCTTCTATCAACAGAATCGAACGGTTTCATATAATCTATAAAACTGAGGAACAAAGTTGTTTGATAACTCAGGCATTTCTCAATTATTAACTTAAGATTGAAAATTTGGTTGACAGATCTTCTATCCTTTCTAAAACCACACTGTTCTTATAACTTTGTCTACATCATCTCTTAGTCTAAAAAGTATATATTACTAGGTAATGTGCTACCTACAGAGACCAGACTACTGCCTTAATAATTATCACACTCACTCTTATCACATTTTTTGCACAGTGGTTTAATTAAGGTTTCCCTAAAATAGGTAGGTACTTCCCCTTTTTCAAAAATGATATTTATAATCTTCAGTAACTGATTTTCAACCTTGGAGCCACCATATTTAAGAAACTCATTTACCACACTGTCAACACCTGGGGTCTTATTACTTTTTATCATTTTATCACTGTTTAAGATGTCTAATTTTTGGTGAGCAGAAATAACAGGGAAGGTAGAGAGTAATTTTGCATCAAAGTGGCAATCTGAGAAGACAGTAGTCATGGGTGGAAATCCAAATACATCTTAATAGGAATTATTCATGAACATTTTATTTGTATAATGCATGTTCTCTACTCTTTTTTTTAATGTGTGGACTCCCAACCTTATGTGCACAAAATCTACTTTAAAAGCTGAGACAGTACAACACTTTGACATAAAACATAAATCTGATATGCAGTTCTTAATATTACCAACTGTTCAGAAATGACAACACTATGATTGTCTCATGAGCTCCAGTGGAATGGCTTTTTTAGGGAGGGGAGGGGCGTTAGTGATATGGAAGAGAAAAAGCCAGAAGTCAAAATATTAAAAAGATTGTTGCCATTAAACGTAAACAAGTATATAGTGTGTGATGCATTGCTTGTTATCCATAGGATTTTTGGCTAGCTTTCTTTTGCTTTAAGCTGCTATTTTTATGCTTTTTACTTCTTCTTCCTTGTTTTTGTTAAGATGTTTGGTAGAGTTGTCAGACGCTTTAATAGCTGAGATTTTTTTGGGAGGATGGGGGCAATTGATTTTACCAGCTGGCTGGTCATTTTTATCAACTAATTTCAGTGATGTTGATACTAAAAATACTTAATTTTGTGTTTTTTACTGACAGTGGCTGATCTTATTTCATTTATTTTTGTCGTATTTTTCTACCAGCCTATATGCCCTAATAAAAAGAAAGTGGAGCTAGTAAAAGTTTAAGGCATTTTTTTGTTTTTAAAAGTATGTTCAGTTTTAATGAATCAATCCAAGTTCTTAATATATAGTGGCAAACGGTTGGCTAAATAACTTGTTTTAACTGATTTTTTCGCCTCTGTTAATGTTGCCACACATCATCATGATTTGTACCAGAAGGTTTTTATTATGAAAGCTATGATAGATTTTTGTAAGTGTATCATTTACTATTCTTATGAAATTCTCAATGCCATCCCTACTGGATTCAGCAACATGAAAGTAAACCATCGTTGTCCAGACGATGTAGATAAGGTTTTAAATTGTCTTGCACTAGCCCAGCCTTTAGGGGGAGGGTCCAAAATATCTTTGAGCCCTGAATTTTTCTTGAGAGGAGCTCCTTTGAGCTATGATTAGAAACAGATATCCTCAAATCCCCTCCTTGTGTTCTGGTGTGGTCACCAAAGTATTATAATTTTTAAGACTATCTGTTGTGGTTGTCTTTCCTTGTATTAAAAGAAAAACATCTTCCAGGATGCTGAACACAAGTACAAGTTCTGGTCCAATGCAGTGAAGAAATGGTATGAGACAAATAATTTGAGTTCCTTCATATTTGAAGATGCTAAAGAGGCTTTTAGAAAAAGGGGAAGAGTGCCTGCCTATCTAGGAGACAGTCTATCGCGTATGCAAAGGTTTGAACTCTCGAGTTATTTTCATACAAGTGGCCATTGTAAAAGAACAGAATCTTTTTTCTTTCGAAATTTCTAATTTCAGAGTTACCTAGAAACTTTCTTAGGATGGCTTACCTTGGTGCATAGCTTTGCACATGGGGCAGAAGGAAATTTATGCCTAGGAAATAGGGATGTAAACAAATTTTAGAATATAGTTTATGGCTCTGCTAAAGGGAGTAAAGCTAACTTATCAGTGAAATTTTTAGTTTTGGTCTCAAGAGTAAGATCTAGACAAATTTATAAGCCTGTTAATTACTCTTGTGAAAACCTTTTAAAGTATTGTGGTCCCTCTAGTCCCCTGTCCTGTTAAACTGCTATATGGAAACAGAATAAGAGGCAGAACTAAAGACTTTAAGCTAGGAATGATAATAATCAAAACAGTTCGTGGTAATAAACAGTAAGCAAGGAGTAAGTCGGAAAAAAAGTAGCCAAAAGTCTAAAAAAAATCATAGCAATAGATTACATTAAAAGAATTTGATTTTTATTCTCATTCCAAATATATATATTCATTAAGTTTGGTTTTCGACAGCTACAAGCCTGAAAATTTGCCCTGATTTAAAAAAAAGGTGAAATACCCCCCCCCCCCAGAAAGTTAAGCGGTCTTAATGAAAATCACACCGTCAGATTCAGCATATCAGAGAGCCATAGTTTTGAGGTTTCAAGCTCCCACCTACAAAAACGTGGAATTTAGTATTTTTTTGACAGAGGAAAGATCACAGGTGAGCGTTTTTTAGTGTAATTTTTGTTTTAGAGGTGATTGTATAGTTGCAGTGGTCCTGGAAGAATAAGATAGTGCTCATTTGAACATAAATCAAAAGTTCTAGTGCCCTTTTTAAGTCACCAAAGAAATTGGACGTCAACTCAACCCCTCTCACGCCCCTTTTTCCCCAAAGGCATCCAATCGAAATTTTGCAATAGTCATTAGATTCAGTATAGTTGAAAGGTCCTTGACTATGTCTTTGGGGATGACTTGAACCCTATTAAAAAAAAAATCGCGAAGAAGCGAAGAAAACAAGGGCATTAAATCGAAATATTAGCATAAGGATAAGAAATTAGACAATAAATGTTTTTTCTCAGGTAAAAGTAAGTACCAACATTAAAACGTCAAACAAACAGAAATTATTCCGTATATTAGGAGGGTAGCCTCTTCCTCTATACCCGGTCTTTATGCTAAAGTTTTAGTTTTTGTCGAAATTCTTTAAGAAATAATACTGAAACACAAATTCCGTTGAATTTAAATGAGAAGTACTTTAAAAGAACTTTAATACTTTAGCATAATGTTTGAAAGGTGTTGTTTTTGTGGCTGTTGTCATTACTTTCTTCATTGCCGCAAAGATAGGATATGACAGCAATCGAATTTGCCTTGGCAGGTGAATTTGAAGATAAAAAAGAAGTAGCCCAGCTCAGTCTTGTAAATTATGTCTTTGTACCAGTTTTGTATTAAGGTTTCACTGACTTATGGGATTCTTATATGGAGAGGGCCACTGGTCTTATTTTGTACCATAAAAGAGCTTTATGGTAGACGCTCCACCTCACCAGTTAACGAAATTGAAGCATCAAAACCTATATGGCAGGTGGTATTCCTCTGAGGAGCCCTAATGGGAGGTAATCACTTGGAAATATTTAGTTGGATTCAAGGTGCTTTTGTTTGTGAATTTACAATGCTTTAGATTTATTAATGATGACTTTGCATGGATTTAGACATTTCAATTTGGTTGACGGTTTGGCTATGCTGTTTTGTCCTAGGTAATTGGAAAGATAAGTAAGGTCAAGACCTCGTTCAAGTACTCGTTTATCTCAGTTGCTTGATTCGGAAGACAGTTCTTTTCTTCTTCTTTTCTCTTTTTTTTTCTAACCAAACACATGATACTAATGTTAATCTTTAGTAGTTAGGTATGTGAAGTTTCTTTTTAAAGATTTTGTAGAAATTCTGAAGAATAAATAAAATACTTCTGGGAAGTTTGCTTTTGGTCTATTATTCCAGCCAGCATTCAATTAGCAGGGTTACCAGCAAGTAAGATTTTCCGCGAAAAGTCAGAAATTCGACCCTATCAGAAGAATTTGCCAACAATTGTAGAAGAGCAAGAAAAGTAGTATATTTTTCTCTTTTTAGGCATTCACCAGTACTTGAAAAGGCCCAAAAATTTATGCATTTAGACATGGGAGGTGCGGGAGATTGTTTTTATCTTATGTTCTTACCATTCATTCTTTCCATCTTTAGGCCGCCTTATTCTCCCTACGCTTCTTAGACATGGGTCAAACATGTGAAAAAGTTTTTTACATTATTTCTTACTGATGGTGTTCTTTCAATGTTCTTGAAAGTGATTTTGAAGTATGTGAGAATGTTTAATGAAGACATAGCCTAAGGTATCTCGGGGAGACGGGGGGGGGTCTCAGAGATCTTAGGTGCTCAACACAAGAATGATTATGCGCTGTGAAATGAAATGGACAAAAAACTGATCTGAATTGCTGACGATAACCAACAAGCTAATTCAACTAGTCTGGAGCGTCAATGTAAAGAAGATGTGAACGGGCGAAAAAATAGGGTGTAAGTGCTTGGACTTACAAGTGCAAGGGGATTTATCATTAAAATTAATCAAAGTAATAGTTACCATTCCCAAATCAGAATCAAGTGGCAATTCATCCTCACTTGAAAGTTTTGACCTAACTTGAAGTCAGAAAAGTCGGACCTTTTTACTATTTTTTTTGGTGGCAGCCTGATATTTTCATATTACTTTGTTGTTCTTTCTTCGCGAAATTTATCGTCTTCTGTAAGAAACTCTACAGTGATGATTAAAAAAAAAAAAATTGTATCACTTGAAAAAGAGGAACGATGAGAAAATAACAATGTTTTTGTATGGGACAGGAATATATATTAAGGTAATGTACCAGTTACTGCTGGAGGATTTGAGTTCAAGTAAAATTATTTGTCTGCTAGTCTGTAAAAATTGAAGAAAATATTTTCTTGTAAAGTCAACACATTGTTAGTTCAAACAATACTGTCATTTAATTTTCAACTGCCCCTAAGTAGATGTTCTAATTGAACTACCAACTGACAACCCGATGGTTACAGGCATATTATTTTACTTTTTATTCCTCCCAATTAACTTCACTTTGATGTACTATTTTGATTTCGATAAATTTTGTGTATTTTTATTTATAAATTAAAAAAATAGATAATGCTACTGCTATTTGATTCTGATACTTGATTACCATATACAATGATCATAAGTTTAATTCTACTACTATTATTCCCTGTTTCCCGGTCGTCATTTGTGTCCCGGTATCCCAGTCTGTAATTTCTCTTTGAGTGTCTCGGTCGTTATTTATATTCCCTCTGTCCCGGTCGTCATTTGTGTCCCGGTCTGTAATTTCTCTTTGAGTGTCTTTTCTTTTTAGTATTTTTTAGTTTTTTACATTTTTTCTTTTTTCAGTTTTCTTTTTCTTCTTTATTTTTAAGCTTCACTAGGAAATACATATCGCCGAACCTTTGTTTTTTTAGCTAAAATCTGGTAGGCATTGATGACCTTATCCAAGTCAAAGTCCCAAACCCAATCATCATCGCTATCATTTTCAGTTTTGATATGTTTTGACTCTCGCTGTCCAGGTGGATCTTCATCTAACTGCGCGGTTTTGCGTTCTTTAGCCTCAAGCCTGTTTCCTTGCTGTTCTTTTGATTCCTCGGCACGCTTTCTTTTCTGACTTTCTCTATCAGCAGCAAGTTTTTTGGCATAGACTCTTTGAGCATCTTCATCGGCTTTTGCCATTGTAAGTTCATCAGTCATTTTAAACTTAAACATTAATAGATTTCTACGTGAACATATATGTCTTAAATATCTTTAATGACGTCACCGTCATAGCAAAAATGACGACAACTAACTTCATGACGTCAGTCGACTCAGAAACATGACGTCACCTGACAGACAGACACACAGACAGACAACTTATTTTTATATATATAGATAATATATATATATATATGTATATATATATATATATATATATATATATATATATATATATATATATATATATATATATATATATATATATATGTATATATATGTATATATATGTATATATATATATATATATATATATATCATAAATGTTATATACAATATATATTATATATACATATATATATATATATATATATATATATATATATATATATATATATATATATATATATATATATATATATATATATATATATATATATATAAATGTTTTCATTGGCATGTACCCTTCTCCCCCAAATGTATATTTCCTAAAAACTGCAAGATTTTTGGTATTCTTTCCTGAATTTTCTGTACATATTTATGTAATTCCTCTATTTTTCCTAACTTTCTTTCCTGTCCTGAAAAACCAGAGTACATATCTGTCAAGGACTACACGAGATTGTCTATTTTATCGAAATTTTATCGGTTGGTCACATCCATAAATTTTTGTCTCTTTAATTCATTGCCATAATAAGGTTCTAGTAATATCATTTAGTATTTTCAGTACTGCCTCAATTTTTAATTTTACTTTCAAGTCCCTGTAAACTTCAACTTTGTGTCTTACTGGCGAAGTTTGGTCCTAGTAATTAATTTAATATTTTTTTAGTGCCTCAACTTCAATTTCAGCAACTTTTTGTATCTTACTGGTAAATTTAGGTTCGAGTAATTATTCATTTAATATCTTCAATAATGCTTCAACAACTTTTTTAATATTTGTAACATACGAGCAATTTTAGGTTTTTAGGTAACCAGACATTGAAATTTTTATGGCACTTGGTATTTACCAAGTGATATATAGCGATCGCAAATCTGTCGGTCTTTCTGTCTGTCCCGGTTTTGCTACTTTAGGTACTTCCAGGTAAGGTAGGACGGTGAAATTTGGCAGGTGTATCTGGAACCAGACCAGATTAAATTAAAATTTTCCCGATTTGACCATCTGGGGGGGGGGGAGTGGGGGGCTGTTAAATCGGAAAAAAATTAGAAAACATGAGGTATTTTTAACTTACGAACAGGTGCACGGATCTTAATGAAAGTTGATGTTTGGAAGGAAATCATGTCTCAGAGCTCATATTTCAAATCCCGACCGGATCTGGTGACATTGGGGGGGGGGGAACCTAAAATCTTGGAAAACGCTTAGAGTGGAGGGGTCGGGATGAAACTTGGTGGGAAAAATAAGCATAAGTCCTAGATACGTGCTTGATATAATCGGAACGGATCCGCTCTCTTTGGGGGAGTTGGTGGGGGTGTGGTTAATTTTTAAAAATTAGAAAAAATGAGGTATTTTTAACTTACGAACGGGTGATCGGATCCTAATGAAATTTGACGTTTGGAAGGGTATCTTGTCTCAGAGCTCTTATTTCAAATACCGACCGGACCTGGTGACTTTGGGGGGAGTTTGGGAGGGGGACCTAAAATCTTGGAAAACGCTTAGAGTGGAGGGATTGGGATGAAACTTGATGGGAAAAATAAGCACAAGTCCTAGATTTGTGAATGACATAACCGGAACGGACACGCTCTTTTTGGGGGAGTTGGGGGGAGGGCTATTCTAAAAAATTAGAGAAAATGAATTATTTTCCGAAACTTAATGAAATTTGATGTTTGGAAGGGTATCGTGTCTCAGAGCTCTTATTGGAAATCCTGACCAGATCCGGTGACATTGGGGGGGGGGAAACCTAAAATCTTGGAAAACGCTTTGAGTGGAGGGATCGGGTTGAAACTCGTGGAAAAATAATCACAAGTCTTAGGTACGTGATTGACATAACCGGACAGGTCCGCTCTCTTTGGGGGAGCTGGGGGGGATTAGTTCTGAAAAATTAGAAAAAATGAGGTATTTTTAACTTACGACGGAGTGATCGGATATTAATGAAATTTCTTATTTAGAAGGACCTCGTAACTCAGATCTCTTATTTTAAATCCCAACCGGATCCAGTGTCATTTGGGGGGGGGGGAAATCTTGGAAAATCCTTAAAGCGAAGAGATCAGGATCAAACTTGGTGGGAAGAATAAGCACATTTCCAAGATACGTAACCGACATAACCGGACTGGATCAGCTCTCTTTGGTGGAGTTGGTGGGAGGGAGTAATTCGGAAAAATTAGAAAAAAATGAGGTATTTGTAACCTACGAACTGGTGATCAGGTCTTAGTGAAATTTGATATTTAGAAGGATCTTGTGCTTTAGAACTCTCATTTTAAATCCCGACCAGATCTGGTGACATTGGGGGGAGTTGGAGGGTCAAACCGAATTCTTGGAAAACGTGAAAATCGAGATATCTTACGAATGGGTGATCGAATCTTAATGAAACTTGATATATAGAAGAATCTTATGTCTCAGATGCTCCATTTTAAATTCAAATCAGATCCGGGGACATAGAGGGTGTCCCCTCTTGATATATATATATATATATATACAGACCGGGACACAAATAACGACCGGGACACCAGGACACGGAATATAAATGACGACTGGGACACTCAAAGAGAAATTACAGACTGGGACACCGGGACACAAATGACAACCAGGACACAGGGAATATAAATGACGACCGGGACACAACTACAACGGGGACGCCGGGAGCCACAGGGGGATATATAAATGACGACGGCGACACAGGGAATGTTCGATTAGCAATCACAACCAACAAAGTTCAAGGGCAATCATTAGAATCATGAGGTATAGATCTGAATACGGATTGTTTTTCCCATGGACAATTATATGTTGCATTTTCAAGAGTCGGTAAACCTGACAATCTATTTATATGCACAGTCAAGGGCGCGAAGTGCCCCCACCAACTAGGTATTGTGGTGGCGCGAAGCGCCACCCAAACAGCTAGTAGATTTATATTTGTGTTTTGAACTACGTAAAACTTGCGAATATACAACATTCTTGGCTTTCAAATTGTCTGTGCATATACAAGGCCTTATGTGCTTATAATGACGTCACATGCAAATGCTCTTTTTACAAACAAACATGCATACACACAACTCGTTTTTATATAGATAGATAGATAGATAGATACTATACAAATTAACTGCGTAAAACTTGCGAATATACAACATTCTTCGCTGTCCGATTGTCGCTGCATATAAATAGATTGTCAGGTTTACCGACCCTTGAACATGCAACGTACAATTGTCCATTGAAAAACAATCTGTATTAAGATCTATACCACATTTTTCTAATGATTGGCCTTGAGCTTTGTTAATGGTGATTGCAAATGCTAATCGAATTGGGAATTGCAATCTTTTAAATTGAAAAGGCCGATCCGTTGGAATCATGGGAATGCGAGGAATAAGAACAGCCTCACCCTCAAAAGGTCCTGTCAAGATTGTGGCCTCTATTACGTTTTCCATTGTTTTTTTTACGGCAAGTCGCGTGCCATTGCAAAGCTTTGGTGGGTTCATGTTACGTAACAATATTATTGGTACGCCTATTTTTAGTTGTAGCACGTGTGGTGGAAACCCTGAAAGATCTACGGAATTTAAAAATTCGGATGGATAATTAACCGCCTCATTTGGTTCCAAAACTGTGTCGACTGACTTGTAAAGGACTGCCTGGTCTCGAATCTTGGTCAAAGCAATATTGTTGATTTCATGTACGTCTGTATTTTTGGGTGCAATAATCGCTCTTTGACTTAGCCATTTATTATTTTTATAATTATTTAGAATATTCGGAAATACTTTTTCAATCAATTCATTTCTGGACATCACTAAATTACAGAATTCAGCAGGTAGTTGTATACTTCCTGAAATTGAGTCTACTGGGAGCTTTCCGTTTCCAATTGCCAGCAATTGATCTGAAAATGTTTGACCAGAGTCATCGTTTTGCAATCGGACACGCATATTTGTAGTTAATGTTAATGTCTTTACGTGTGCCCATAAATTAGAATTTTTCAGGCAAGCATTCATTTCGTCTGCAGGGGTTGATCTAGGTATTATAGGTAATGTTTGCCTGAAATCTCCCGCAAGCAATATTAATGTGTTGCCAAAGGGTTTCGAATTCCCTCGCAAATCTTTCAAACATTGATCCAGATCCTCGACCGATTTTTTGTGTGCCATTGTGCACTCGTCCCAAATAATAAGTTTGCATTGCTGCAATACTTTACCCATCCCAGACGAACATACGCAATAGCATCTTGAGCATATTCATGCATATGATGGGGACTGCCAGCATATGACGAAGGTAAAATCGTTAATCTTCCAACGTTTGTGGTATTACCGTCATGTACAACTGCATCTCACAAATGAATGTATTGTTCAGAGCGGAGCTTGGTCTGATTCAGACGGATAAATAGCAAACGTTCTGATTCAATTTTTGCATACATATCAACGATGTATTGGTGAAAAAATTGACGGCATTTTAAAATATAATTGTCTTCATCCTGCCGAATCATTAGTCTATAGGAATAATAATGCATTGCACTGCATTTCTTATTCATTTCTTTGTTAGTGGCTGGATTTATCAATTTAATATTAAAAGTGATAGCCGTCGGCTCCATCCCAAAAAATGATAGGATAATGTAGGACATCGTAGCATTGATGAGTTTCAGCAATTCTTACTAACTGAGCGTTTCGCTTATGAAGAATAATATCTCGAGGTAAAAACTGATCACCGACCATAACAATTGCCACTTCGTCGATAGTTGGAGCATTGTATCTCCGCACATGTTGGCCAGGGGGCGTTTTGTCAGCGGAAGTAACAATTTTATACGTATCAGTAGGCTTCAAATCGATGGCTGTTTTGAACAGACGCACAAAATTATTATTTTCGTGGAAAAGATTTTGCAATTGGGAAACGATTGTCCTTTCAGCGTTGGGAGAAATTTCGCAACGTGCATTCAATTCAGAATTTCTATCACTGATGAAGTACAATTATAAAAATTTATGATTCTCGCCTGAGAATGGTAGAAGGGACCCTGCTCTATGATAAATCTGCCCTTTTACTTTAAAAGTAGGCATAAATTGACCAGGATTTTCGATTTGGGCACCCAACGACGTCATTTGGAAACATGAGTTATATTTTCTGATTTCTGATAAAAAACGCTTAGATTCTGACGTAGTTCCAGTAAGGAAAGTCTTCAATGGCTCTGGGGGTGCAGCCAGTTGAGGAAGTTTAACTTTTCCTGAGGCGCAACACATTCCCATTGTTTCACCATTAAATTTCAAGGCCTTGCAGTAGGGACAAATTTTAGACATAGTCACGATTTGAACACATCTACTGTAATCATCGACTGGGCTGTACCTGAATGCCATGCGATAATTTTCACGTTGCTCTTGTGATTCCTCTGCACGCTTTCTCTTGGCATTATCTCTTGAAGCCGCAAGCCTGTTTTCACGTTGCTCTTGTGATTCCTCGGCATGCCTATTTTTTTCACTTTCTCTTTTAGCAGCAAGTCTGGTTTCGCGTTGCTCTGGTAGTTCCTCGACACGCCTTCGTTGGCGGAAATTGCACATTCCTAGTTTGGCATTATCTCTTGAAGCCGCAAGCCTGTTTTCACGTTGCTCTTGTGATTCCTCGGCACACTTTCTGTTCTTACTTTCTCTATCAGCCGCAAGCCGGTTTTCTTGCTGTTCTTGTGATTCCTCGGCACGCTTCCTTTTCTTACTTTCTCTACCAGCAAAAAGTTTTTTTGCATAGACTCTTTGAGCTGCTTCCTCGGCTGTTGCCATTGTAGGTTCTTCAGTCATTTTACAATTAAAAAATTTTTCCGTCCACGATCTTCTTACAATTAAAAATTTGTCTTTGAACGAATTTCTTAAATACCTTTAATGACGTCATCGTCATAGCAAACATGACGACAACTAACTTCATGACGACATGATGACATGACGTCACTCGAAAGACATAATTCACATACAACTTATTTTTATATATATAGTATTTATTTATATACTAGCTGTTGGGGTAGCGCTTCGCGCCACCCCAACACCTATTTAGTGGGGGCGCTTCGCGCCCCCCCCCAAGCCCCCCCCGCGCGCTTAAGTCGTTATGAGCCATATTAGTTACGCGCCATTGTAGTTTTGTCCCTGTGTGCCACCTATGAATATAGAGCCTGCTCTATGATAAATTTGCCCTTTTACTTTGAAAGTAGGCATAAATTGATCTGGATTCTCGATTTGGGCACCAAACGACGTCATTTGGAAACATGAGTTATATTTTCTGATCTGTGATAAAAAACGCTTAGATTCTGACGTAGTTCCAGTAAGCAAAGTCTTCAATGGCTCTGGTGGTGCAGCCAATAGAGGAAGTTTAAATTTTCCTGAGGCGCAACACATTCCCATTGTTTCACCGTTGAATTTCAAGGCCTTGCAATAGGGACAAATTTTAGACATAGTCCCGGTTTGAACACATCTACTCAAGCTATAATCATCGACTGGGCTGTACCTGAATGCCAGGCGATAATTTTCAGGTTGCTCTTATGATTCCTCGGCACGCTTTCTTTTCTTACTTTCTCTATCAGCCGCAAGCCTGTTTTCTTGCTGTTCTTGTGATTCCTCGGCACGCCTTCTTTTTTCACATTCTCTTTTAGCAGCAAGTCTGGTTTCGCGTTGCTCTTGTCATTCCTCGGCACGCTTTCTGTTCTTACTTTCTCTATCAGCCGTAAGCCTGTTTTCTTGCTGTTCTTGTGATTCCTCGGCACGCCTTCTTTTTTCACTTTCTCTTTTAGCAGCAAGTCTGGTTTCGCGTTGCTCTTGTGATTCCTCGGCACGCTTTCTTTTCTTACTTTCTCTATCAGCAGCAAGTTTTTTGGCATAGACTCTTTGAGCAGCTTCCTCGGCTGTTGACATTGTAGGTTCTTCAGTCATTTTACAATTAAACATTTTTCCGTGAACGAATGTCTTAAATACCTTTAATGACGTCATCGTCATAATGACGACATGACGACCTGATGACATGACGTCACTCGACACACAGACAACTTATCTATCTATATATATAAAAACTAGCTGTTGGGGTGAAGCTTCGTGCCACCCCATCGTCATTTGTGTCCCGGTGTCCCAGTCTGTAATTTCTCTTTGAGTGTCGCGGTCGTCATTTATATTCCCTGTGTCGCGGTGTCCCGGTCGTCATTTTTGTCCCGGTCGTCATTTGTGTCCCGGTTACCCGGTCTGTAATTTCTCTTTGAGTGTCCTGGTCGTCATTTATATTCCCTATGTCTCGGTCGTCATTTGTGTCTCGGTGCTTTGTTGATGGTGATTGCTAATTCCGGTCGCTTTCTCTTTGAGTGTCCCGGTCGTTATTTATATTCCCGGTGTCCCGGTCCCTATGTCCCTATGTCCCGGAAGATAGATAGCTAAGTTGTCTGTGTGTTTGTCGAGTGACGTCATGTTTGTGTGTCGACTGACGTCATGTTTGTTGATTGACGAAATTATACACCGGGACATCGGGACACAAATGACGACCGGGACACCGGGACATCTATCTATATATATAAAAATAAGTTGTCTGTCTGTGGATGGATCAGGTGACGTCACCTGAAAAAACTGGATCAGGTGACGTCAAAACTGAAAAAACTAAAAAAAGGCAAAAACTACAAAAAAACTAAAAACTAATAAAAAAAATAAAAAAGCTAAAAAACTAAAAAAACTAAAAAAAGGCAAAAACTACAAAAAAAACTAAAAACTAATAAAAAAGCTAAAAAACTAAAAAAACTAAAAAAAGGCAAAAACTACAAAAAAAACTAAAAACTAATAAAAAAAATAAAAAAGCTAAAAAACTAAAAAAACTAAAAAAAGGTAAAAAACTAAAAAAACTAAAAACTAAAAAAAACTAAAAAAAAGGAAAAAACTGAAAATTAAGCTAAAATAAAGGTAAAAACCAATAAAAAACTAAAAAAAAACTGAAAAAACTAAAAAAAGGCAAAAACTACAAAAAAACTAAAAAGAAAAAAACTAAAAAAAGGCAAAAACTACAAAAAAAAACTAAAAACTAATAAAAAAGCTAAAAAACTAAAAAAACTAAAAAAAGGCAAAAACTACAAAAAAAACTAAAAACTAATAAAAAAAATAAAAAAGCTAAAAAACTAAAAAAACTAAAAAAACTAAAAAAAGGTAAAAAACTAAAAAAACTAAAAACTAAAAAAAACTAAAAAAAAGGAAAAAACTGAAAAATAAGCTAAAATAAAGGTAAAAACCAATAAAAAACTAAAAAAAAAACTGAAAAAACTAAAAAAAGGCAAAAACTACAAAAAAAACTAAAAACTAATAAAAAAAGTAAAAAGCTAAAAAACTAAAAAAAATAAAAAAACTAAAAAAAGGTAAAAAACTAAAAAAAATAAAAAATAAAAAAAACTAAAAAAAAGGAAAAAACTGAAAAATAAGCTAAAATAAAGGTAAAAACCAATAAAAAACTAAAAAGAAAAAAAGGAAAAAACTAAAAAAAATTTTCATCTAAAAAACTAAAAAAAACTAAAAAAGGTAAAAACTAAAAGATCTAAAAAAGAAAAAAATAAATGACGAGACAAAAGGAATGTTCGATTAGCAATCAACAAAGCACCGGGACACAGGGAGTATAAATGACGACCAGGACATAAGTAAAAAAAAAAACTAACAAAACTAAAAAGAAGGTAAAAACTACAAAAAAACTAAAAAGAAAAAAAAACTAAAAACTAATAAAAAAACTAAAAAATCTAAAAATCTAAATAAACTAAAAAAGAAAAAAAAGGAAAAAAATAAAGGAGAAAAACAAAACTAAAAAACGAATGTATATACAGACCGGGACACCGGGATACAAATGACGACCGGGACACAGGGAATATAAATGACGACCGGGACACAGGGACACAACTACAACGGGGACACCGGGGGAAACAGGGGGATATAAATGACGACCGGGACACCGGGACAGGGAATGGTCGATTAGCAATCACCATCAACAAAGCTCAAGGGCAATCATTAGAATCATGAGGTATAGATCTGAATACAGATTGTTTTCCCATGGACCATTATATGTTGCATGTTCAAGAGTCGGTAAACCTGACAATCTATTTATATGCAAAGACAATGAGACAGCAAAGAATGTTGTATATTCGCAAGTTTTACGTAGTTAAAACCATATATATATATATATATATATATATATATATATATATATATATATATATATATATATATATATATATATATATATATATATATATATATATATATATATATATATATATCTATCTATATTCACAGGTGGGACATAGGGACACAACTACAATGGCGCGTAACTATTATGGCGCGTAACGACTTACGCGCGCGGGGGGGCTTGGGGGGGCGCGAAGCGCCCCCACCAACTAGGTGTTGGGGTGGCGCGAAGCGCCACCCCAACAGCTAGTCTATATATATATACATAAATAAGTTGTCCGTGTGTCAAGTGACGTCATGTTTGTGTGTCAACTGACGTCATGTTTGTTGATTGACGAAATTACACACCGGGACATCGGGACACAAATGACGACCAGGACACCGGGTCATAGGGAATATAAATGACGACCGGGACACTCAAAGAGAAAGCGACCGGGACACAAGGAATGTTCGATTAGCAATCACCATCAACAAAGCACCGGGACACAAATGACAACCGGGACACAGGGAATATAAATGACGACCAGGACACTCAAAGAGAAATTACAGACCGGGACATTGGAACACAAATGACGACCGGGACAAAAATGACAACCGGGACACAGGGAATATAAATGACGACCGCGACACTCAAAGAGGAATTACAGACTGGGACACCGGGACACAAATGACGACCGGGACACAGGGAAATAACAACAACGGGGACGCCGGGGGGCACAGGGGGATATATAAATGACGACAGGGACACAGGGAATGTTCGATTAGCAATCACCATCAACAAAGCTCAAGGGCAATTATTAGAATAATGAGGTATAGATATGAATACAGATTGTTTTTCCCATGGACAATTATATTTTGTATGTTCAAGAGGAGAAAGCGACCGGGACACAAGGAATGTTCGATTAGCAATCACCATCAACAAAGCACCGGGACACAAATGACAACCGGGACACAGGGAATATAAATGACGACCAGGACACTCAAAGAGAAATTACAGACCGGGACATTGGAACACAAATGACGACCGGGACAAAAATGACAACCGGGACACAGGGAATATAAATGACGACCGCGACACTCAAAGAGGAATTACAGACTGGGACACCGGGACACAAATGACGACCGGGACACAGGGAAATAACAACAACGGGGACGCCGGGGGGCACAGGGGGATATATAAATGACGACAGGGACACAGGGAATGTTTGATTAGCAATCACCATCAACAAAGCTCAAGGGCAATTATTAGAATAATGAGGTATAGATATGAATACAGATTGTTTTTCCCATGGACAATTATATGTTGTATGTTCAAGAGTCGGTAAACCTGACAATCTATTTATATGCACAGACAATGGGACAGCCAAGAATGTTGTATATTCGCAAGTTTTACGTAGTTAAAAATATATATTATATATATATATATATATATATATATATATATATATATATATATACAATGGCGCGTAATTAATATGGCGCGTAACGACTTGCGCGCACGGGGGGGCTTGGGGGGGCGCGAAGTGCCCCCACCAACTAGGTGTTGGGGTGGCGCGAAGCGCCACCCCAACAGCTAGTTTTTATATATATATATATAGATAGATAGATATATCTATATATATAAAAATAAGTTGTCTGTGTGTGTGTCGAGTGACGTCATGTTTGTGTGTCGACTGACGGCCACCAACTAGGTGTTGGTGGCCCCCACCAACAGCTAGTCTAGGTGTTGGCGCCCCCACCAACAGCTAGTATATATATATATATATATATATATATATATATATATATATATATATATATATATATATATATATATATATATATATATATATATATATATATATATATATATTTTCTGTGTGTAAGTCTGTGTTAAAATAAGTTGTCTGTGTGTGTGTGTGTGTCGAGTGACGTCATGTTTGTGTGTCGACTGACGTCATGTTTGTCGACTGACGTCATTTTAAGGATTGAGCTGTATGCGTCATGAAGTTGTTTGTCGACTGATGAAATTACATACCGGGACACCAGGACACAAATGACGACCGGGACACAGGGAATATAAATTGCGACCGGGAACCTCAAAGATAAATTACAGACTGGGACACCCGGACACAAATCACGTGTATATATATATATATATATATATATATATATATATATATATATATATATATATATATATATATATATATATATATATATCTATCTATATTCACAGGTGGGACATAGGGACACAACTACAATGGCGCGTAACGACTTACGCGCGCGGGGGGGCTTGGGGGGGCGCGAAGCGCCCCCACCAACTAGGTGTTGGGGTGGCGCGAAGCGCTACCCCAACAGCTAGTCTATATATATATAAATAAGTTGTCTGTGTGTCGAGTGACGTCATGTTTGTGTGTCGAGTGACGTCATGTTTGTTGATTGACGAAATTACACACCGGGACATCGGGACACAAATGACGACCGGGACACCGGGACATAGGGAATATAAATGACGACCGGGACACTCAAAGAGAAAGCGACCGGGACACAAGGAATGTTCGATTAGCAATCACCATCAACAAAGCACCGGGAAACAAATGACAACCGGGACACAGGGAATATAAATGACGACCAGGACACTCAAAGAGAAATTACAGACCGGGACATTGGAACACAAATGACGACCGGGACAAAAATGACAACCGGGACACAGGGAATATAAATGACGACCGCGACACTCAAAGAGGAATTACAGACTGGGACACCGGGACACAAATGACGACCGGGACACAGGGAAATAACAACAACGGGGACGCCGGGGGGCACAGGGGGATATATAAATGACGACAGGGACACAGGGAATGTTCGATTAGCAATCACCATCAACAAAGCTCAAGGGCAATTATTAGAATAATGAGGTATAGATATGAATACAGATTGTTTTTCCCATGGACAATTATATGTTGTATGTTCAAGAGGAGAAAGCGACCGGGACACAAGGAATGTTCGATTAGCAATCACCATCAACAAAGCACCGGGACACAAATGACAACCGGGACACAGGGAATATAAATGACGACCAGGACACTCAAAGAGAAATTACAGACCGGGACATTGGAACACAAATGACGACCGGGACAAAAATGACAACCGGGACACAGGGAATATAAATGACGACCGCGACACTCAAAGAGGAATTACAGACTGGGACACCGGGACACAAATGACGACCGGGACACAGGGAAATAACAACAACGGGGACGCCGGGGGGCACAGGGGGATATATAAATGACGACAGGGACACAGGGAATGTTTGATTAGCAATCACCATCAACAAAGCTCAAGGGCAATTATTAGAATAATGAGGTATAGATATGAATACAGATTGTTTTTCCCATGGACAATTATATGTTGTATGTTCAAGAATCGGTAAACCTGACAATCTATTTATATGCACAGACAATGGGACAGCCAAGAATGTTGTATATTCGCAAGTTTTACGTAGTTAAAAATATATATTATATATATATATATATATATATATATATATATATATATACAATGGCGCGTAATTAATATGGCGCGTAACGACTTGCGCGCACGGGGGGGCTTGGGGGGGCGCGAAGTGCCCCCACCAACTAGGTGTTGGGGTGGCGCGAAGCGCCACCCCAACAGCTAGTTTTTATATATATATATAGATAGATAGATATATCTATATATATAAAAATAAGTTGTCTGTGTGTGTGTCGAGTGACGTCATGTTTGTGTGTCGACTGACGGCCACCAACTAGGTGTTGGTGGCCCCCACCAACAGCTAGTCTAGGTGTTGGTGCCCCCACCAACAGCTAGTATATATATATATATATATATATATATATATATATATATATATATATATATATATATATATATATATATATTTTCTGTGTGTAAGTCTGTGTTAAAATAAGTTGTCTGTGTGTGTGTGTGTGTCGAGTGACGTCATGTTTGTGTGTCGACTGACGTCATGTTTGTCGACTGACGTCATTTTAAGGATTGAGCTGTATGCGTCATGAAGTTGTTTGTCGACTGATGAAATTACATACCGGGACACCAGGACACAAATGACGACCGGGACACGGAATATAAACGACGACCGGGACACAGGGACACAACTGCAACGGGGACGCCGGGGGCACAGGCGGGATATATAAATGACGACCGGGACACAGGGATTGTTCGAATAGAAATTACAGACCGGGACACCGGGACACAAATGACGACCGAGACACCGGGACAGAGGGAATATAAATGACGACCGGGACACTCATAGAGAAATTACAAACTGGGACACCGGGACACAAATGACGACCGGGTCACAGGGAATATAAATGACGACCGGGACACAGGGACACATCATTAGAATAATGAGGTATAGATCTGAATACGGATTGTTTTTCCCATGGACAATTATATGTTGCATGTTCAAGTTTCAGTAAACCTGACAATCTATTTATATGCATAGACTATGGGACAGCAAAGAATGTTGTATATTTGCATGTTTTACGTAGTTAAAAACATATAAAAACGTAGTTATAAACGTAACTAATATGGCGCGTAACGACTTACGCGCGCGGGGGGCTTGGGGGGGGGCGCAAAGCGCCCCACCAACTAGGTGTTGGGGTGGCGCGATATATATATATATATATATATATATATATATATATATATATATATATATATATATATATATATATATTCCCATTTTCTAATTTTTCTAATTTTCCCAAATTGTTAATTTAATTCTTAAAATTCTAAATAATATTTTTTTTTTACTTCTACTCTGTAATATAATATTTTTTTTGGTCACGTTAATTTGGATTCTCGTCATTTTCTATTTTTCACATATAATCCTTTTGTTTTGTCTGATAGACCATCTCCTTGCAATCCAGAAAAGGCTCTTTTCTCTCCGTCGCTCCGAAGAACAAGCGTAAGCATCTGCCAAGCGTAAGCGTAAGCACAAGCATAAAAGGTACAAGTGTTTAACTGGTCCTCTGTAAAGGATTTAATATTGAAAAACAATTTTTTTTTCAACTGAAAGTAAGGAGCGAAATTTAAGCTTAAAACGAAGAAATTATTATGTATATGAAAGGTATTGTCCCCTCCTAAACGCCCCATTCTTTACACTTAAGTGTTTTATTATTTCAAAAAGTAGAGTTTTGAGAAAGAGTCAAACTTTAGTGTAAAGAGCGGTGTGTATAGGAGGGAACAGCCCCTTTCATATACGGAACAATTTCTTCGTTTTAAGCTCTTATGTCGCTCCTTACTTTTAATTAAAAAAACCTTGTTTTTTAATATTTACTTTTTGAACGTTTTTGAACTAGTGGATGTTTTGATTTTGCCTGTCCGTACATGAATAATCAAAAAAAAAAAATTGCATATTTGTATTCGTATGCATATTAATATGCGTATAAATATACATATTTGTATATTTGTTGCAAAATTTGTATTCTTAGGGCCATTCTTCAATCGGTAGTGGGGTCGGCTATTTAGCGCGTACTACTACTACTACGACTAACAAATTACTGCAGCACCAAGCCGCCTGAGGCCAACACAGCTCCGCACGCTCCTTCTTCAACCTAATCTATTTAAAGCCTCCCTCTTTACACCCTCCCAGGAAGTTCACATTTCCTTTAAATCTTTATTTATGACATCCTCCCAACCCAGACAAGGACGACCTACTTTCCGTGTAGCCCCAGACGGTTGGCCAAAAAGGACAATCTTCGGTAATCTGTCATCCTTCATCCGTATAACGTGGCCTAGCCATCTCAACTTTTCTTTCATTATAGCCCTAGAAAGCCTATGGCAAAATTATTTAGCCTATTTAGCGTAGGCAAATTATTATATTCAAAATAACCCTTCGTTTTCAAAACTTACTTTCTTGAATGTCAAATCTATTGACGAAACTTTCTCTATTACAAGACCTAAACTACTAATACAGGGGGCTACGTTTTAAAAATAACCATGATATCAGTGGGCTTTGTTTGCCATCCTGTTAAAATTAAGTTTGTTTGGGTTTGTTTAGCATTTTTTTCCACCATATTGGAGTTGTCAAGAACTTTTAGTTAACAACAAATATAGTGTTTAAGACGGGTTTTTCGTTTTTCTTTTATTACATAACAGTTTTTTATCTCTTTATATTATTTTTTTGTATGCTTGAGCTCTTAAGTCTGGTATTTCTTTATTTTAGATGATAGAGATTTTGAACGTCAAGCAAAAATATCTGGACATACCTTAGTGATTTTTTAATTTCTTAAATTAAAGCTATAGCCCTTATTCATAGTAATTTTATGTTATTAATTCATCCCCATTAGCATGAATCTATCTATGAATATACCTTAACAATTATGAATCGATTATTTATTTATTTGTTAAAAATAAATTATTTATAAACTTATCAATGTTTATATTCAATCGTGGTAGCCCTTATTCATTTAACGGTGTAGCCAATATATCTAATATTGTCATGGTGTTGGGTGCGCTGAAGTGGTGCTGTAGGATTGATCTGTGCTTGGTAACACAGGACCCAGAATTTGAACCTCTGGGTCTGAGTCGCGAATTCCAGCAGCAGGGCCCTTAATTCAACACATATTCTAAGATTATGCAAGAGTATCTTCATAAGAATCCAAAAAAGAAGAAGAAATTATGTGACTGGGTGAAGCGAGCTACTCACGGACAGAGCACTCAAAACAAGACTAAACCATTTTTTGTTCAAGCTATCTAAGTCATCTTGATTTCTCTCGTAATCAGATTGAACCAACTCAGATTGACAGATCACGTGACAATTGAGCTTTACGAACATACCAACAATCAAAGAGATTGCTTCATTGGATAATTTCACTTAACTGGGTGGTATTATTAGTATAGGAGTGGGTGCAGTGAAGATATAAAAGGTAATATAACCATGGTAAGAGATATTTTTTTCAGTTGAAAAAGGTTTGGAAGACTAGAAAGGTGCGTCTATGAACTAATATGAAAATATTTGAAGCTAAAGTAATGTCTGTGGTTAAGTATGGCTTTGAAATGTGGATGCTTTTAAAGGCTGAGGAAGATCTGTTAATGTTTTCGAAACGAATTGTCAAAGGATAGCCTTAGATACTCGCAAGGCTGTATTCAGCGGAAGGGTTTGAAGTTTCCCCTCCCGAAAATGTTTGTCCGACTCGTAAAAACGTAATAAAATGCATAATAACACATTTGGATACGTTTAAAAAAAATTCGCCCTGGGTACTTTTTCGATTTACCATATATCTTACAGTAGCCTAAGCTGTAATAAAATGTGAATTGATTATAATCTTTTAGTGACACGATTAAAGATCGGTTAGTATGGCTAGACCGTGTTTTACAATTGAAGGATTACAGATAGGAAAAGATCGTGCTTTTGGGCCATCAATCCATCTGGGGCCAAAGGATAAGCATGCCACCAATGAATACTGTCACGCAATTGTTACCTTTATCTTTCAGAACATTTGTAACGTCTTGATTTGATTGACCTGTCGTGACGTCATGATTGACTTTTCTTGATTGACAATATGGAGCCTATCTGTAGGAAAAACGGCTAGGGCCAGAAACGACGTCAACATAACGGTTACATTGATAGTAAATTGGAGTTAATGGTAACAGTTCTTTTTATATAGCGACACACCTTTGAAATTTTTTATTTTTGTTCAAACTTGATACAAATAAACCTCCCTAAATTGAACTACTCTTTTCATTGGCATTTTGTTTCTGTACCAGCCATAATTCATACTCTGCAAACGATTACCACTTTCTTCTTCTATACACTAATTTCTCCTTCCAGTGTCCAAGAGGTTGTCAAGCTTGATTTTTGTTTAGCTTTGCCTTCATTTTTTCTAACCTCCTAATTCTTTATAATAATATTTCGCTGAGGGAAAGCTGTTGAAGATTGAAGAAAAATCCTGAAATACCCTACGAACATTTGACCTCTTTTCTGTTCAAGCGTGGCTGGAGCATACATCTTGGATTTACTTACCCCCCCCACCCTTAATCTTGGATGCCTCAGAAATGGCTTTTACCAAGATTCGTCAGGTATGACAGGATTTTGACTGGGTGGCTAATTAAGAACAGTATACCCTTATTCTGCTTCTTTTATCATATTCTATGAGTATATCCTCAAATTCAACTGTGCTCATTTTCTATTTCAGTAATTACATTTTATACTCCTGTCATACTCTGCATATTCTCACATGATTTTGTCCCATATTCTATCGTGATACCAACAAGGTCATGGTGTAACTTCTTCTTCATTTCGTATTGATTGTTTGGGAGACACTGTCGCATAACCTAATCACCGGAATCAAATTCCGGGGTTATCGAGTCTTGTACTTGTTTCGCAATTATTCCATCCAGGTCTGAGACTCCAACCCCAGTACGGGAGCAAACACCACTAAGGGCACAAGAGAGGATATTAGACGTGTTTTTGTCTCTATTAAAGAGGGGGATTCAAAAGGGTATACAGTATGAAAAAAAAATGAGAGGCCCTGATTCTGATTACCTCCGTTACTTGTGAACAGCTATTCGATTATTAAGAAGTTTATCGTGCGATATATATTTGACGAATCAGACTCCGGAACAAAAAATAGATATACAATTATACAAAGCGATAGAAAAATAAAAGAAGAGAGCACATAAAGAACTGGTCCCATAATTTTTAATTTTTAGACTATTGTCGTTTCGGTTCTAAGCGTTGACGAAGTCCTGTTAATATCCTTTGGTTGTCAATAACTGGACGATTGCGAAGATAATTTTGAACCTCCATTTCACTACGTGGCGTTGGTGGTTGAATTACTGAAAAAGAAAATTTAATTAAAGCAAACAGCGAGGGAAACGATAGCTGCCCTATATTTCCGTGTTACAAAATATTCGTTAATTCCATCGGTTTGCTTTGCGAAAATTTTTGCAGGCGATAAACTTTATGTCTGTAGGGTATACCATAAAGAGAAGCCAAATAACCTCATTTTCTGTTGCAAATGCACGGACCACTAATTGTGAATGACAAATCTAGACTAACAAGGAAATTTAATTTCCGGAGAGATAAATATCTTCACCTTTTTGAAACCTGATTGGTTCTTCTGTGGGAAATACTAAGCCAGTAAAAAGAACGGAAACTTTTTAAGTCATAATTTTTTTTAAAAGTAATTTTTCTGTTTCTATGTATTTGAACTTAGATAAGGGCAGGGAAACACACAAACAAAAGGACGAAATAGAGAGTTGGCAAAGAAATTGTGAGAAAAGTGTCAAAAGCGAAGAAGATAGAGACTTTGTGTTCTAAATCACAGAGAAAATAAAGAATTATCGGGGGGGACAATGAAAGGAATAAGATAGAGAAAGCGGAAAATTATTAAACGAGAGAGAGTGTGGATACAGAGAGAGGGAGTAGGAATGAGGGGGAGGAAGACAGGAGGGGGGGTTAAAATATAATAAGAGAGTGTGAGGGGGAGAGAGAAGGAGATACATAGGGAGAGAGAGGGGGAGGGGTGAGAGAGAGACGGTAGAAGGAAGGGCCTAAAAATAGCCTTCTCACTGTAACAATATTTGGATCTTTACAAAGGATCGTTGGAGCAAAACCAATAAAATGTTCCTTAAAAAAGGATATTTTCTTTTTATATCTAAACATTTCTTTGAGATTATGAGGTTACAATAATAAAGATTAATTGGCCGATATATTTTTCATCTGCTTAATTAAAGAACGACAGGAACGAGAGAATTAACTTATATTAGTTGATTTTTTTTTCACAGAATTCACATCTAGAAGGATAAGTGCAAACAAGCTTAACTTACTTAACAAAAATACAGCCAATGCAGAAGTACACGCTAGGAGAGTTCAGTTGTTTTTTTTAAATCTGCAGTAATCTGCTATTTAATAATTCTTTTCCTCTCTGTTCTTCGATCTGGGGGAGGGGGGCAGCTGCAACATACCAGTCATCACAGAAATTTGGAAAGTGGCTAACCAAACTAAAAAGTTCTTAAGTTTGGTACATTTTTATTGCTAAAATTCTATAATTCTGAATGGCACCCTTTCCACCTTCAAAAACAATTTATATCCGAAAGGGCCAGATAGACTTGAATTAATATTGTAATACTATGATGAAACCATAGTGTAATGGTCATTCAATTTAGAATAATACTGCATTACTATGCTAAAACCAAACTAAAAAGAAAAGGCTGTCTCGGGGAAATAATTTCCGACCCAAAATGTTTCCGTTTCACAAAAATGTAATTTCCGTTATACAAAATGTTATGTTTAAGTAATTATCAGCCACAAGTCAGCCAGAGTAAGGTGCTGTTTTTGGCTGCAAAACACGTTAAATAAACCGTTTTTTTTTATTGAAATTAAAGTAAATTTTATGAATTCAAAGTTTAATTATTATTTTTGACCCCGCCGCCCTTCCATGAAAAATACCCCGACGCCTTGTAAGGTTTTGTACCAGTGTTGTGATAGTCAAAGTTAACAACATATGTAGACTTACACAGTTGGCGTCCCCTACAGCATCTAAGTGTTCTTAAGTTGAAAAACTTAAAGTTGAAAAAATGTTTTTTTAAATGCTATTCAGAAAAAAATATATTTGAAGCCAAAATGAAAATGTAGGACCACCATGATATATTTGTTACTATTCAAAGTTACTTGTTTCTATTTGTTACTATTCTATTTTATGTTTCTTACTATTACTATTTGTTACTATTCCATGATTGTTACTATTCAAAAACGTCTTTCTACGTCATGAATGCCATGCAGCTTCATTTTCGTCTTGAATTTCGCAGTTTTCTGAGTAGTAGGAAAATTAGAGCAGGGGCGGATCCAGGGGGCCATAGATAAGTATATAAGGCTTGCAATTCAAAGAGAATATTTATTATAAATCCTGCAATGGCAGAAGAAACAGCCGAGGAAGCGGCTCAAAGAGATAATGCCAAAAGGCTTGCGGCTAAAGAACGCAAAACCGCGCAGTTAGATGAAAATCAACCGGGACAGCGTTAATCAAAACTGAAAATGATAGTGATGATGATTCGGTTTGGGATTTTCACTTGGATAAGGTCATCACTGCCTGCCAGATTTTAGTAAAAAAAGACAAAGGTTCGGCGATATGTATTTCATAGTGGCGAAAGACAAGCCAAGGTAAAACAAACCAAATAACTTGAAAGTGATATCGATGTTTTAAAAAAACGACGTTGAAAGGACAATTGCTTCCCAGTTGCAACATCTTTTCCACAAAAATAATAATTTAGTGCTTCTTTTCAAAACAGCAATCGAATTGATGCCTACTGATACGCATAAAATTGTTATCACTTTAATATTAAATTGATAAATCCAGCCACTAACAAAGAAATGGATGAGAAATGCAGCGCTATGAAATATTATGCCTATAGATTTATGATTCGTCATTCATTACATTTACATATAATCCATCTTTTGATTAGATACAACAGCTTTTACATCCTGGGGTTTCTCTTTATTGTTCAAATGATTGCCACTGCAACGGGAACAGCGAGTAGCGTTTTTACAGTCCTTAGCAGCGTGACCGTACTCTTGGCACTGAAAACACCTCATTCTTTTACTATGCACAATGTTATTGATTCCGTTAAAAATGAAATGCTTGTTCACGAAAAGATATGAGAAATTAAACAATGATAAGCATCGGATAAACTAAATTCGAATTGATTATCAAGATAAGCTTAAAACAATCTGAATTTTTGTAGGACATAGGACTTTTTTTCTCCATCCTAAAATACATCCCTCCCTTTGCCTCACTAGTTTCAACAAGATCAAAACTCTTCAGTACAAAGGTTGGAAAATGCACATAGCCTCTGTACGTTATCACTAATATCTCCCATTGGTCAAAGACTCTTGACACGTCAGTTTGAAGCCTAACGTGAGAGTTGTGTAGAATTGGAGATTTCACATGCACATTTTGGTCCTCAAATTACACAGAGTTGAAGCTTTTGATAAATTCCAGCTAAAAAAGGTGTCAAATGCCTGTAACACTTCTAGAGATTTAGTGTCTGGGGCGTTTTGACTGAAACTCTCGTTATATCTATCAAACTTAATGTCTTTTCCTGTTTTGTTTAATAAGATTAAATTCCCTTCTAATGTTCAATAACATTCTTTCAGCTTTTTCAGTTTACCATACAGTTCATATTCCTTTGGTGTCTTGTGAGATAATATTTCAGTGAAAACTCTTTTTTTCATTTAATCACACTCGAATGGCTTTTCACCGGCATGGATAATCACGTGATTAGTGAGGTCCTAGTCCTGAATAAAATCCTGCTTGCATATGCCACGCTTGAATGGCTTCTCACCAGTGTGAATCCTTATGTGTCTAGTGTGGCAAACATTCTGACTAAGACCTCACTCACATATTTCACTTGAATGGCTTTTCACCGGTGTGGATCCCTATGTGCGTAGTGAGGTTCCTTTCTTACTAATACCTCACTCATCGGTGTGGATAGTCATGGGTGTAGTGATGTCACCGTTAGTAATGAAACCTTGTTTACATATGTCACACTTGAATGACTTATCACCGGTGTGGATCCTCATGTGTCTAGTAAGGTTGTGATTCCTACTAAAACGTCGATCACACATGTCACACTTGAATGGATTTTCACCAATGGAATCTCTTTATGTGTCTAGTGAGGTTGCTATTAAAACTAAAACTTCGCTTACAAACGTCACACTTGAATGGCTTTTCACCGGTGTGGATATTCATATGTGAAGCGAGGTAGCTGCTCCGACTAAAACCTTGCTCACATATGTCACACTTAAATGGCTTTTCACCGGTGTGGATCCTCATGTGTCTAGTGAGGTTGCTATTAAGACTAAAACTTCGCTTACAAACGTCACACTTGAATGGCTTTTCACCGGTGTGGATCTTCATATGTGAAGCGAGGTGGCTGCTCCGACTAAAACCATGCTCACATATGTCACACTTAAATGGCTTTTCACCGGTGTGGATCCTCATGTGTCTAGTGAGGGCACTGCTCCAACGAAAACCTCGCTTACATATGCCGATGCCCTGGTATATTACATATACCAATGCCCTTGTCTTTAACCACCCGTATTGATCTCTTCTCATTTGATGGTCCAGGTTGTTGATTTTCATTCTTTGGGAATCTCATTTGTTCAGGCTATTCTCTTGGTCCTTGCACGATTGATAGTTCAGGTAGTTCTATAGAATCATCATTTGCAACAATTACAAATTTTAGTTTTTTTTGCTCTTCTCACAGGCATTAAAATGCTGGTTGCGTTCAAAACTGTGAGTTTAATGTTGTTTATTCCTTCGAATCTCTCTTTTTCTATAAGAGGGTTTAACCTAATAGAAAATAAAACTTAAATGAAAATTATAATTTTCAAGTATTTTCTAGTTTCAGTAAAAAATTTCAATCAAAAAAGTTCTATTCAAAATTATGTTGGCACATGACGTTATATCTTCTAGCCGTGTAGTTCGTTGTTTTTCACTTTTGTTTTTGACTCGTTGTAATTGTTACTGACAGATGTCTTCTGACTGTATATATATTTTTTTCTTCATTTTAGTTTATCATTACTTAAGAATTTCTTAAAAATACCCTTTACCTTGTCTGCCCAGATTACTCTTGTACCGTTTACGGTCTAGCTTGCTAAATTGTTCTCTAGGCACAATGAAACTACTTGAGACGCCTTTTTTTAATAGACTAATTACGCTTGATATTTTATACTTAACTGTGATCCTTATGTAATATCGCATGTGTTATATACAAACGATACTTTCACTCCTGGGGGATGGAAATGATGTAATTTATTCTCTTGGTAGGAACTCGTTAATATGAGTCATGGCGTCACCAATAGGTTCGATATAACCAACATGGGAATAACACAAATTCTTGCTTAAAGTTGAGACCTCCTTAGATCTTTTTAATGGCCATAAATGTCAATATGCAAATTAAGAAAAAAAGTCCCGCCACTGAAATTTGAATTTTAATATTTCAATTAATAGCCTATAATTCCTTCAATCAGATTTTCACATATTTGTGTTTATGTAGCTAAACGATCTTCTTTGATTAAATTCTGTCCTATTTGTCACTTCCGCAAATATATGCCATTTCTTTTATTTGCTCAGAAGCTGCTAATAAGAAAGGGTAAAGAAAATCAAACAATTCTTGTAAGTGGCCTAAGTTTCGGGATCCAGAGTAAGTTACTGAGGCTGTTCTTTGGTGTGTATTAGGCCAGGGATAAACATTTGAGGACGACTATAGGCAGAAAAAGGGGGTTGTAAGCTTAAGGTATGCTTTTTTTCGAAGGGGAATTTTTTCGTCAAATTATAGCAAAATTTTATCAGTGCGATACCGATATATCGGTAACGGACCCCAAAAATCTATATGAGTCGAACCCTAATTAATGCAACTTAAAAATGCCATAAATTAACGTCATTGAAAACGATGAAACACAAAATGAACATAAATTAAAATTAATAATCACTGTAAATATTAAGATTGAAGATTTAAAGGGGATAGTTTTGGGAAAAGTCAGGTTAGGTTTCGTATCTGTGATTGTTTTCTGAAAAGTCCTGTGTGCGCGAAGCGCACACATACGAAACCTAACCTGAATTTTCCCAAAACTATCACACATACGAAACCTAACCTGACTTTTCCCAAAACTATCCCCTTTTCAATTCAAATATCAACGGATTTCGGTCGAGGCCTTCGGCCTCTGGGAAAAGTCAAAGTCATGGCCAATTGTAGATAAAAGCCAAGATAGATTGTTCAATTAAGTGGGCAGCCCAGTCAAGGTTAATTTTATCCCTTTGATTGCCGTTGTTACTGTCTCCCATTTATGCTACACCTCTCCGTGCATGCGTGTCCCTTCAATTATGCCGAAATAGAGTCGTACCTGTTGTAGGTTCTCGCTGGGGAACATACGCAGGTTGATATTGTTGGGTAATATTGTCATGGTGCTGGGTGCGCTGAAGTGGTGCTGTAGGATTAATCTGTGCTTGGTAATACAGGACCCAGAATATGAACCTCTGGGTCTGAGTCGCGAATTCCAGCAGCAGGGCCCTTAATTCAACTCATATTCTAAGATTATGCAAGAGTATCTTCATAAGAATCCAAAAAAGAAGAAGAAATTATGTGACTGGGTGAAGCGAGCTACTCACGGACAGAGCACTCAAAACAAGACTAAACCATTTTTTGTTCAAGCTATCTAAGTCATCTTGATTTCTCTCGTAATCAGATTGAACCAACTCAGATTGACAGATCACGTGACAATTGAGCTTTACGAACATACCAACAATCAAAGAGATTGCTTCATTGGATAATTTCACTTAACTGGGTGGTATTATTAGTATAGGAAAGGGTGCAGTGAAGATATAAAAGGTAATATAACCATGATAAGAGATATTTTTTTCAGTTGAAAAAGGTTTGGAAGACTAGAAAGGTGCGTCTATGAACTAATATGAAAATATTTGAAGCTAAAGTACTGTCTTTGGTTAAGTATGGCTTTGAAATGTGGATGCTTTTAAAGGCTGAGGAAGATCTGTTAATGTTTTCGAAACGAATTGTCAAAGGATAGCCTTAGATACTCGCAAGGCTGTATTCACCGGAGGGGTTTGAATTTTCCCCTCTCGAAAATGTTTGTCCGACTCGTAAAAACGTAATAAAATGCATAATAACACATTTGGATACGTTTAAAAAAATTCGCCCTGGGTACTTTTTCGATTTACCATATATCTTACAGTAGCCTAAGCTGTAATAAGATGTGAATTGATTATAATCTTTTAGTGACACGATTAAAGATCGGTTAGTATGGCTAGACCGTGTTTTACAATTGAAGGATTACAGATAGGAAAAGATCGTGCTTTTGGGCCATCAATCCAGCTGGGGCCAAAGGATAAGCATGCCACCAATGAATACTGTCACGCAATTGTTACCTTTATCTTTCAGAACATTTGTAACTTCTTGATTTGATTGACCTGTCGTGACGTCATGATGGACTTTTCTTGATTGACAATATGGAGCCTATCTGTAGGAAAAACGGCTAGGGCCAGTAAACGACGTCAACATAACGGTTACATTGATAGTAAATTGGAGTTAATGGTAACAGTTCTTTTTATATAGCGACACACATTTGAAATTTTTTATTTTCGTTCAAACTTGATACAAATAAACCTCCCTAAATTGAACTAGTCTTTTCATTGGCATTTTGTTTCTGTACCAGCCATAATTCATACTCTGCAAACGATTACCACTTTCTTCTTCTATCTACTAATTTCTCCTTCCAGTGTCCAAGAGGTTGTCAAGCTTGATTTTTTGTTTAGCTTTGCCTTCATTTTTTCTAACCTCCTAATCTATCTATCTATATATATAAAAATAAGTTGTCTGTCTGTCTGTCTGTGGATCAGGTGACGTCATGTTTCTGTGTTGACTGACGTCATGAAATTAGTTGTCGTCATTTTTGCTTTGACGGTGACGTCATTCAAGATATTTAAGACATATGTTCACGTAGAAATCTATTAATGTTTAAGTTTACAATGACTGATGAACTTACCATGGCAAAAGCCGATGAAGATGCTCAAAGAGTCTATGCCAAAAAACTTGCTGCTGATAGAGAAAGTCAGAAAAGAAAGCGTGCCGAGGAATCAAAAGAACAGCAAGGAAACAGGCTTGAGGCTGATAGAGAAAGAAAGAACAGAAAGCGTGCCGAGGAATCAAAAGAACAGCAAGGAAACAGGCTTGAGGCTGATAGAGAAAGAAAGAACAGAAAGCGTGCCGAGGAATCAAAAGAACAGCAAGGAAACAGGCTTGAGGCTGATAGAGAAAAAAAGAACAGAAAGCGTGCCGAGGAACTACCAGAGCAACGCGGAAGCAGACTTGCTCCTAAAAGAGAAAGTGAAAAAAGAAGGCGTGCCGAGGAATTACAAGAACAGCAAGAAATCAGGCTTGCTGCTGATAGAGAAAGTAAGAAAAGAAAGCGTGCCGAGGAATCACAAGAACAGCAAGAAATCAGGCTTGCTGCTGATAGAGAATGTAAGAAAAGAAATCGTGCCGAGGAATCAGAGCAACCTGAAAGTGGGTTTGGGATCTTGACTTGGATAAGGTCATCAATGCCTACCAGATTTTAGTTAAAAAAACAAAGGTTCGGCGATATGTATTTCATAGTGAAGCTGAAAAATAAAGAAGAAAAAGAAAACTGAAAAAAGAAAAAATGTAAAAAACTAAAAAATACTAAAAAGAAAAAACACTCAAAGAGAAATTACAGACCGGGACACAAATGACGACCGGGACAGAGGGAATATAAATAACGACCGGGACACTCAAGGACAAATTACAGACTGGGATACCGGGACACAAATGACGACCGGGACACAGGCAATATAAATGACGACCAGGACACAGGTATTTAAGAATATCGTTCAAAGACAAATTTTTAATTGTAAGAAGACCGTTGAAAGAGAAATTTCTAATTGTAAAATGACTGAAGAACCTACAATGGCAACACCCGAGGAAGCTGCTCAAAACGAATGTATTCACGCCGAAGTAGCTGAGTTGGTAAAGCGTTATGTTTCAGGTTCTAGGTCCGAGAGGCTCCAGGTTTGAACCTTGGCTTTAGCATTAATACAAAAGAAGAAAAAAACTAAAAAAGGTAAAAACTACAAAAAAACTAAAAAGAAAATATATATATATCTATATATATATATCATCTTTTCCACAAAAATAATAATTTAGTGCTTCTGCTTAAAAACAGCAATCGAATTGATGCCTCCTGATACGCAACTATCAACAAAGTGGCAATCGTTGTGGTCGGTGATCAGTTCTTACCTCGAGATAATATTCTTTATAGGCGAAACAATCAGTTGACAAGAATTGCTTAAACTCATCGATGCTACGATGCCCTACAATATCCTGACGAATATGATTGTTTTCCCATGGACCATTATGCGTTGCATGTTCAAGAGTCGGTAAACCTGACAATCTATTTATATGCACAGGCGATGGGACAGCAAAGAATGTTGTATATTCGCAAGTTTTACGTAGTTAAAAACATATATATATATATATATATATATATATATATATATATATATATATATATATATATATATATATATATATATATATATATATATATATATATATATATATATATATATATATATATCTACATTCACAGGTGGGACATAGGGACACAACTACAATGGCGCGTAACGACTTACGCGCGCGGGGGGGCTTGGGGGGGGGGCGCGAAGCGCCCCCACCAACTAGGTGTTGGGGTGGCGCGAAGCGCCACCCCAACAGCTAGTTCTTTATAATAATATTTCGCTGAGGGAAAGCTGTTGAAGATTGAAGAAAAATCCTGAAATACCCTACGAACATTTGACTTCTTTTCTGTTCAAGCGTGGCTGGAGCATACATCTTGGATTTACTTACCCCCCCCCCCCCACCCTTAGTCTTGGATGCCTCAGAAATGGCTTTTACCAAGATTCGTCAGGTATGACAGGATTTTGACTGGGTTGCTAATTAAGAACAGTATACCCTTATTCTGCTTCTTTTATCATATTCTATCGAGTATATCCTCAAATTCTACTGTGCTCATTTTCTATTTCAATAATTACATTTTATACTCCTGTCATACTCTGCATATTCTCACATGATTTTGTCCCATATTCTATCGTGATACCAACAAGGTCATTGTGTAACTTCTTCTTCATTTCGTATTGATTGTTAGGGAGACACTGTCGCATAACCTAATCACCGGAATCAAATTCCGGGGTTATCGAGTCTTGTACTTGTTTCGCAATTATTCCATCCAGGTCTGAGACTCCAACCCCAATACGGGAGCAAACACCACTAAGGGCACAAGAGAGGATATTAGACGTGTTTTTGTCTCTATTAAAGAGGGGGAAAGAGAGGGGGATTCAAAAGGGTATACAGTATGAAAAAAAGTGAGAGGCCCTGATTCTGATTACCTCCGTTACTTGTGAACAGCTATTCGATTATTAAGAAGTTTGTCGTGCGATATATATTTGACGAATCAGACTCCGGAACAAAAAATAGATATACAATTATACAAAGCGATAGAAAAATAAAAAAAGAGAGCACATAAAGAACTGGTCCCATAATTTTTTATTTTTAGACTATTGTCGTTTCGGTTCTAAGCGTTGACAAAGTCCTGTTAATATCCTTTGGTTGTCAATAACTCGACGATTGCGAAGATAATTTTGAACCTCTATTTCACTACGTGGCGTTGGTGGTTGAATTACTGAAAAAGAAAATTTAATTAAAGCAAACAGCGAGGGAAACGATAGCAGCCTTATACTTCCGTGTTACAAAATATTCGTTAATTCCATCGGTTTGCTTTGCGAAAATTTTTGCAGGCGATAAACTTTATATCTGTAGGGTATACCATAAAGAGAAGCCAAATAACCTCATTTTCTGTTGCAAATGCACGGACCACTAATTATGAATGACAAATCTAGACTAACAAGGAAATGTAATTTCCGGAGAGATAAATATCTTCACCTTTTTGAAACCTGATTGGTTCTTCTGTGGGAAATACTAAGCCAGTAAAAAGAACGGAAACTTTTTAAGTCATAATTTTTTTAAAAGTAATTTTTCTGTTTCTATGTATTTGAACTTAGATAAGGGCAGGGGAACACACAAACAAAAGGACGAAATAGAGAGATGGCAAAGAAATTGTGAGAAAAGTGTCAAAAGCGAAGAAGATAGAGACTTTGTGTTCTAAATCACAGAGAAAATAAAGAATCATCGGGGGGGGGGGGACAATGAAAGGAATAAGATAGAGAAAGTGGAAAATTATTAAACGAGAGAGAGTGTCGATACAGAGAGAGGGAGTAGGAATGAGGGGGAGGAAGGCAGGAGGGGGGGGGGCTAAAATATAATAAGAGAGTGTGAGGGGGAGAGAGAAGGAGATACATAGGGAGAGAAAGGGGGAGAGACACGGTAGAAGGAAGGGCCTAAAAATAGCCTTCTCACTGTAACAGTATTTGGATCTTTACAAAGGATCGTTGGAGCAAAACCAATAAAATGTTCCTTAAAAAAGGATATTTTCTTTTTATATCTAAACATTTCTTTGAGATTATGAGGTTACAATAATAAAGATTAATTGGCCGATATATTTTTCATCTGCTGAATTAAAGAACGACAGGAACGAGAGAATTAACTTATATTAGTTGAATTTTTTTTCACAGAATTCACATCTAGAAGGATAAGTGCAAACAAGCTTAACTTACTTAACAAAAATACAGCCAATGCAGAAGTACACGCTAGGAGAGTTCAGTTTTTGTTTTAATCTGCAGTAATCTGCTATTTAATAATTCTTTTCCTCTTTGTTCTTCAATCTGGGAGAGGGGGGCAGCTGCAACATACCAGTCATCACAGAAATTTGGAAAGTGGCTAACCAAACTAAAAAATTCTTAAGTTTGGTACATTTTTATTGCTAAAATTCTATAATTCTGAATGGCACCCTTTCCACCTTCAAAAACAATTTATATCCGAAAGGGCCAGATAGACTTGAATTAATATTGTAATACTATGATGAAACCATAGTGTAATGGTCATTCAATTTAGAATAATACTGCATTACTATGCTAAAACCAAACTAAAAAGAAAAGGCTGTCTCGGGGAAATAATTTCCGACCCAAAATGTTTCCGTTACACAAAAATGTAATTTCCGTTACACAAAATGTTATGTTTAAGTAATTATCAGCCACAAGTCAGCCAGAGTAAGGTGCTGTTTTTGGCTGCAAAACACGTTAGATAAACCATTTTTTATTTTTTTTTATTGAAATTAAAGAGTAGTGTTGAAATTCTAAGAGAGCATATTATACTAATGTTAACTTTTCTATTAATAATTGATGTTAAATAAATAAAAATAAGCCTCTTAGAGAGTAGATATGATTCCAGAAATGGTGACTATTTACTCCTAAGCCATCTTATCAAAACACAACAGATCAGCCCGTTCTTTATAAAAAAACTTATAAATGGAAATGAAGAATTCAATAATAAAAAACCTTGAAATCTTTTTAGATGATTAGATAAAAAGTTAAAAAATAAAAAATAAAGAGCGAAATAAGGATTAAAACTAACAGCAATTACACCGCATATTAGGGGGTTTGTCAACTCTGACATTGTAGATAAGGGCTTCAAACCTCTACGACACCGTTCTCTTTTATGTTAAATTTGATGGCTCAATTTCCATCAAGATCAGTCGTCTTTCAGGGGGTATCCCCCCCTTCTTAAAAATCAAGTAAATTTCCCCGGCTTTTAAATTTTGATGGTTTTAAAATTGATGAATTTAAAACGTTTAGAATTATCATTTTTATAATCATGATTCCTTTGATTTATATAGTTTATAGTTTTATCAACACTTTTTTTATGGTTTTGTGAACTATTAGCGCGAGTCCCTCCTGGCTTCCAGGTCATCAGCACCTGTTCGATTGATATTTGGACACTTTGCGTCCAAAGCCCGATAAACTCCACAAGGTTAAGTTACATTGTTATAATTGAAACGTAAATATATAAGGGTTTCTAAGAGACTTGGTATAAAAAGGACCTAATGTCTACAGATCCAAAATTCTCCATTAAAGTAAATTACGCTACTGTAGATTGAGTTTAAACATGGTGCTAATATCATAACATCTCCGGATTGGTCCGGAGGAATTAATTCAGATTGTTTAAAAAATATTGGGGTACAAATGCACATTTATCATATTTTGCCAGATTCCCAGTAAGTAAAATCTCCCAGTACCTCCTAAGGTACTGAACTGCGCCCTTATAATCAAATGTAAATACAAACTTAAATAGTTGAGATCCTCTACAGAATTAAGTGTCCAGAGGGTCTGATGAAGTAGATACCTTGTCATCTTATACCCAAATTCTATGTTCCTCGAAATATTTTTTGTATACTCAAGTTAACAGCTTACAGTCAACCGAGGAGGGTAATCTCTGTCATCGGTCCAAATGGACCCTCCCCTCCAGATTAATTGACAAATGGTAAATTTTATAAATTCAAAGTTTAATTATTATTTTTGACCCCGCCGCCCTTCCATGAAAAATACCCCGACGCCTTGTAAGGTTTTGTACCAGTGTTGTGATAGTCAAAGTTAACAACATATGTAGACTTACACAGTTGGCGTCCCCTACAGCATCTAAGTGTTCTTAAGTTGAAAAACTTAAAGTTGAAAAAAATGTTTTTTTAAAATGCTATTCAGAAAAAAATATATTTGAAGCTAAAATGAAAATGTAGGACCACCATGATATATTTGTTACTATTCAAAGTTACTTGTTACTATTTGTTACTATTCTATTTTATGTTTCTTACTATTATTATTTGTTACTATTCCATGATTGTTACTATTCAAAAACGTCTTTCTACGTCATGAATGCCATGCAGCTTCATTTTCGTCTTGAATTTCGCAGTTTTCTGAGTAGTAGGAAAATTAGAGCAGGGGCGGATCCAGGGGGCCATAGATAAGTATATAAGGCTTGCAATTCAAAGAGAATATTTATTATAAATCCTGCAATGGCAGAAGAAACAGCTGAAGAAGCGGCTCAAAGAGATAATGCCAAAAGGCTTGCGGCTAAAGAACGCAAAACCGCGCAGTTAGATGAAAATCAACCGGGACAGTGAGAATCAAAACTGAAAATGATAGCGATGATGATTCGGTTTGGGATTTTCACTTGGATAAGGTCATCACTGCCTGCCAGATTTTAGTAAAAAAAAGACAAAGGTTCGGCGATATGTATTTCAAAGTGACGAAAGACAAGCCAAGGTAAAACAAACGAAATAACTTGAAAGTGATATCGATGTTTTAAAAAAACGACGCTGAAAGGACAATTGCTTCCCAGTTGCAACCTCTTTTCCACAAAAATAATAATTTAGTGCTTCTTTTCAAAACAGCAATCGAATTGATGCCAACTGATACGCATAAAATTGTTATCACTTTAATATTAAATTGATAAATCCAGCCACTAACAAAGAAATGGATGAGAAATACAGTGCAATGAAATATTATGCCTATAGATTTATGATTCGTCATTCATTACATTTACATATAATCCATCTTTTGATTAGATACAACAGCTTTTACATCCTGGGGTTTCTCTTTATTGTTCAAATGATTGCCACTGCAACGGGAACAGCGAGTAGCGTTTTTACAGTCCTTAGCAGCGTGACCGTACTCTTGGCACTGAAAACACCTCATTCTTTTACTATGCACAATGTTATTGATTCCGTTAAAAATGAAATGCTTGTTCACGAAAAGATATGAGAAATTAAACAATGATAAGCATCGGATAAACTAAATTCGAATTGATTATCAAGATAAGCTTAAAACAATCTGAATTTTTGTAGGACATAGGACTTTTTTTCTCCATCCTAAAATACATCCCTCCCTTTGCCTCACAAGTTTCAACAAGATCAAAACTCTTCAGTACAAAGATTGGAAAATGCACATAGCCTCTGTACGTTATCACTAATATATCCCATTGGTCAAAGACTCTTGACACGTCAGTTTGAAGCCTAACGTGAGAGTTGGGTAGAATTGGAGATTTCACATGCACATTTTTGTCCTCAAATTACACAGAGTTGAAGCTTTTGATAAATTCCAGCTAAAAAAGGTGTCAAATGCCTGTAACACTTCTAGAGATTTAATGTCTGGGGCGTTTTGACTGAAACTCTCGTTATATCTATCAAACTTAATGTCTTTTCCTGTTTGGTTTAATAAGATTAAATTCCCTTCTAATGTTCAATAACATTCTTTCAGCTTTTTCAGTTTACCATACAGTTCATATTCCTTTGGTGTCTTGTGAGATAATATTTCAGTGAAAACTCTTTTTTTCATTTAATCACACTCGAATGGCTTTTCACCGGCATGGATAATCACGTGATTAGTGAGGTCCTAGTCCTGAATAAAATCCTGCTTGCATATGCCACGCTTGAATGGCTTCTCACCAGTGTGAATCCTTATGTGTCTAGTGTGGCAAACATTCTGACTAAGACCTCACTCACATATTTCACACTTGAATGGCTTTTCACCGGTGTGGATCCCTATGTGCGTAGTGAGATTCCTTTCTTACTAATACCTCACTCATCGGTGTGGATAGTCATGGGTGTAGTGATGTCACCGTTAGTAATGAAACCTTGTTTACATATGTCACACTTGAATGACTTTTCACCGGTGTGGATCCTCATGTGTCTAGTAAGGTTGTGATTCCTACTAAAACGTCGATCACACATGTCACACTTGAAAGGATTTTCACCAATGGAATCTCTTTATGTGTCTAGTGAGGCTGCTATTAAAACTAAAACTTCGCATACAAACGTCACACTTGAATGGCTTTTCACCGGTGTGGATATTCATATGTGAAGCGAGGTAGCTGCTCTGACTAAAACCTTGCTCACATATTTCACACTTAAATGGCTTTTCACCGGTGTGGATCCTCATGTGTCTAGTGAGGGCACTGCTCTCACTGAAACATTTCTCACATGTTTCACACTTAAATGGCTTTTCACCGGTGTGGATCCTCATATGTGAAGCGAGGTAGCTGCTCCGACTAAAACATTGCTCACATATGTCACACTTAAATGGCTTTTCACCGGTGTGGATCCTCATGTGTCTAGTGAGGTTCCAATTAGGACTAAAACTTCGCTTACAAACTTCACACTTAAATGGCTTTTCACCGGTGTGGATCTTCATATGTGAAGCGAGGTGGCTGCTCCGACTAAAACCATGCTCACATATGTCACACTTAAATGGCTTTTCACCGGTGTGGATCCTCATGTGTCTAGTGAGGGCACTGTTCCAACGAAAACCTCGCTTACATATGCCGCAATGGAATTGCTTTTTACAAGTAAGAACACAATCTTGAAAGTCCATATTACTATTACTATTATAAATAACATATTACTAAGTCGCAAGCCTCAGTTCTCACAATTTTTTTTGGACTCTCTACTAAATAATAATCTATTTATTTTTCTTAATAACCATAATCTTACCTTGAAAAACACAAGAATTAGGAAACAGAATAATTCAAATAATTTTGCATTTAAAAATTCTCCACTTGCCACTTACCATTTACTTTTAAAGTAGCAAACTCCAAATGAGTCAGCTTGGTTTGCGATTCTTTCCTCGGGCACATGGAGAGCTCTCCAGGGAACACATAGAACCTTCAACACCTATACTTGTAATAAACAGTTTTGCTTTTTATGGAATCTTTGACAGTTTGTACTGGATATTGTGCCACATTTTATTGACGTCGAAGATTGTGATGGCGTTGTTCTTTTAAAGTAATATTCCTTTCTTTTTCATTTTTATACACTTTAATTCTCTTTTCCCATGTATTCTAACTGGAACTTATCTTTGCTCTTCATTTTCAATTTCGACACATTTTCAATTTTGACACTATTTCGGCATTTTCATTCGACATTCTTTCTGTCACTTATCTTCAAACCTTTTTTCTTTCTTCTTCAGTTTGGATTTTGATTATTTGAGACAAATTGCCAATGCCCTTGTCTTTAACCACCCGTATTGATCTCGTCTCATTTGATGGTCCAGGTTGTTGATTTTCATTCTTTGGGAATCTCATTTGTTCAGGCTATTCTCTTGGTCCTTGCACGATTGATAGTTCAGGTAGTTCTATAGAATTATCATTTGCAACAATTACAAATTTTTGTTTTTTTTGCTCTTCTCACAGGCATTAAAATGCTGGTTGCGTTCAAAACTGTGAGTTTAATGTTGTTTATTCCTTCGAATCTCTCTTTTTCTATAAGAGGGTTTAACCTAATAGAAAATAAAACTTAAATGAAAATTATAATTTTCAAGTATTTTCTAGTTTCAGTAAAAAATTTCAATCAAAAAAGTTCTATTCAAAATTATGTTGGCACATGACGTTATATCTTCTAGCCGTGTAGTTCGTTGTTTTTCACTTTTGTTTTTGACTCGTTGTAATTGTTACTGACAGATGTCTTCTGACTGTATATATATTTTTTTCTTCATTTTAGTTTATCATTACTTAAGAATTTCTTAAAAATACCCTTTACCTTGTCTGCCCATATTACTCTTGTACCGTTTACGGTCTAGCTTGCTAAATTGTTCTCTAGGCACAATGAAACTACTTGAGACGCCTTTTTTTAATAGACTAATTACGCTTGATATTTTATACTTAACTGTGATCCTTTTGTAATATCGCATGTGTTATATACAAACGATACTTTCACTCCTGGGGGATGGAAATGATGTAATTTATTCTCTTGGTAGGAACTCGTTAATATGAGTCATGGCGTCACCAATAGGTTCGATATAACCAACATGGGAATAACACAAATTCTTGCTTAAAGTTGAGACCTCCTTAGATCTTTTTAATGGCCATAAATGTCAATATGCAAATTAAGAAAAAAAGTCCCGCCACTGAAATTTGAATTTTAATATTTCAATTAATAGCCTATAATTCCTTCAATCAGATTTTCACATATTTGTGTTTATGTAGCTAAACGATCTTCTTTGATTAAATTCTTTCCTATTTGTCACTTCCGCAAATATATGCCATTTCTTTTATTTGCTCAGAAGCTGCTAATAAGAAAGGGTAAAGAAAATCAAACAATTCTTGTAAGTGGCCTAAGTTTCGGGATCCAGAGTGAGTTACTGAGGCTGTTCTTTGGTGTGTATTAGGCCAGGGATAAACATTTGAGGACGACTATAGGCAGAAAAAGGGGGGTTGTAAGCTTAAGGTATGCTTTTTTTCGGAGGGGAATTTTTTCGTCAAATTATAGCAAAATTTTATCAGTGCGATACCGATATATCGGTAACGGACCCCAAAAATCTATATGAGTCGAACCCTAATTAATGCAACTTAAAAATGCTATAAATTAACGTCATTGAAAACGATGAAACACAAAATGAACATAAATTAAAATTAATAATCACTGTAAATATTAAGATTGAAGATTTAAAGGGGATAGTTTTGGGAAAAGTCAGGTTAGGTTTCGTATCTGTGATTGTTTTGGGAAAAGTCCTGTGTGCGCGAAGCGCACACATACGAAACCTAACCTGACTTTTCTCAAAACTATCACACATACGAAACCTAACCTGACTTTTCCCAAAACTATCCCCTTTTCAATTCAAATATCAACGGATTTCGGTCGAGGCCTTCGGCCTCTGGGAAAAGTCAAAGTCATGGCCAATTGTAGATAAAAGCCAAGATAGATTGTTCAATTAAGTGGGCAGCCCAGTCAAGGTTAATTTTATCCCTTTGATTGCCGTTGTTACTGTCTCCCATTTATGCTACACCTCTCCGTGCATGCGTGTCCCTTCAATTATGCCGAAATAGAGTCGTACCTGTTGTAGGTTCTCGCTGGGGAACACACGCAGGTTGATATTGTTGGGTAATATTGTCATGGTGCTGGGTGTGCTGAAGTGGTGCTGTAGGATTAATCTGTGCTTGGTAATACAGGACCCAGAATTTGAACCTCTGGGTCTGAGTCGCGAATTCCAGCAGCAGGGCCCTTAATTCAACACATATTCTAAGATTATGCAAGAGTATCTTCATAAGAATCCAAACAAGAAGAAGAAATTATGTGACTGGGTGAAGCGAGCTACTCACGGACAGAGCACTCAAAACAAGACTAAACCATTTTTTGTTCAAGCTATCTAAGTCATCTTGATTTCTCTCGTAATCAGATTGAACCAACTCAGATTGACAGATCACGTGACAATTGAGCTTTACGAACATACCAACAATCAAAGAGATTGCTTCATTGGATAATTTCACTTAACTGGGTGGTATTATTAGTATAGGAAAGGGTGCAGTGAAGATATAAAAGGTAATATAACCATGATAAGAGATATTTTTTTCAGTTGAAAAAGGTTTGGAAGACTAGAAAGGTGCGTCTATGAACTAATATGAAAATATTTGAAGCTAAAGTACTGTCTTTGGTTAAGTATGGCTTTGAAATGTGGATGCTTTTAAAGGCTGAGGAAGATCTGTTAATGTTTTCGAAACGAATTGTCAGTTAGATACTCGCAAGGCTGTATTCAGCGGAGGGGTTTGAATTTTCCCCTCTCGAAAATGTTTGTCCGACTCGTAAAAACGTAATAAAATGCATAATAACACATTTGGATACGTTTAAAAAAATTCGCCCTGGGTACTTTTTCGATTTACCATATATCTTACAGTAGCCTAAGCTGTAATAAAATGTGAATTGATTATAATCTTTTAGTGACACGATTAAAGATCGGTTAGTATGGCTAGACCGTGTTTTACAATTGAAGGATTACAGATAGGAAAAGATCGTGCTTTTGGGCCATCAATCCAGCTGGGGCCAAAGGATAAGCATGCCACCAATGAATACTGTCACGCAATTGTTACCTTTATCTTTCAGAACATTTGTAACTTCTTGATTTGATTGACCTGTCGTGACGTCATGATTGACTTTTCTTGATTGACAATATGGAGCCTATCTGTAGGAAAAACGGCTAGGGCCAGTAAACGACGTCAACATAACGGTTACATTGATAGTAAATTGGAGTTAATGGTAACAGTTCTTTTTATATAGCGACACACATTTGAAATTTTTTATTTTCGTTCAAACTTGATACAAATAAACCTCCCTAAATTGAACTAGTCTTTTCATTGGCATTTTGTTTCTGTACCAGCCATAATTCATACTCTGCAAACGATTACCACTTTCTTCTTCTATCTACTAATTTCTCCTTCCAGTGTCCAAGAGGTTGTCAAGCTTGATTTTTTGTTTAGCTTTGCCTTCATTTTTTCTAACCTCCTAATCTATCTATCTATATATATAAAAATAAGTTGTCTGTCTGTCTGTCTGTGGATCAGGTGACGTCATGTTTCTGTGTTGACTGACGTCATGAAATTAGTTGTCGTCATTTTTGCTTTGACGGTGACGTCATTCAAGATATTTAAGACATATGTTCACGTAGAAATCTATTAATGTTTAAGTTTACAATGACTGATGAACTTACCATGGCAAAAGCCGATGAAGATGCTCAAAGAGTCTATGCCAAAAAACTTGCTGCTGATAGAGAAAGTCAGAAAAGAAAGCGTGCCGAGGAATCAAAAGAACAGCAAGGAAACAGGCTTGAGGCTGATAGAGAAAGAAAGAACAGAAAGCGTGCCGAGGAATCAAAAGAACAGCAAGGAAACAGGCTTGAGGCTGATAGAGAAAGAAAGAACAGAAAGCGTGCCGAGGAATCAAAAGAACAGCAAGGAAACAGGCTTGAGGCTGATAGAGAAAAAAAGAACAGAAAGCGTGCCGAGAGAAAGAGAAGGAGGAGGAGAAGAGAAGAGAGGAGAAAGAGGAGAGAGGAAAGAGGAGAGGAGGAAAGAGAGAAGAAGAGGAGAAAGAGGAGGAAGAGAGAGAGGAGAGGTGAAGAAGAGAGAGAGAAGAGAGGAGAGGAGAAGAGGAGAGAGGAGAGAGAAGAGGGAAGGGAGAAGAGGAAGAGAGATAGAAGGAGAGAGAGGAAGAGGAAGGAGAGAGAGAGGGGAGAAGAGAGGAAAGAAGAGAAGGAGGAAAGAGAGAGAAAGAGAAGAGAGAGAGGAGGGAAAGAGAGAGAGAGAAGGGAAGGAGAGAGGAGGAAGAGAGGAAGAAGAAGAAGAGGAGAGGAAGGAGAGAGAGGGAGAAGGAAGGAAGAGAGAGAGAAGAGAGAAGGAGAGAGAGAGGAGGAGAGAGGAGAGGGAGGAGAGAGAGAGAGAAGAGAGAAGAAGGAGAGAAGAGAGAGGAAGGAGAGAAGGAGAAGAAGAAAGAGAAGGGGAAAGAGGAGAGGAGGAAGAAGGAGAGAAGAAGGAGAAGAGAGAGAAGAGAGGAGAAGAGAAGAGGGAGAGAAGAGAGGGAGGAAGAAAGAAAAGGA